>NC_091282.1:997543604-998150104 GCF_032444005.1 Ranitomeya imitator
CTCTGCCCCATATATGCTCTGCACCGTTCATATTTCCCCATAGATGCTCCATTGAAAGCTGTGCCATTGCTGCTGCAAAAAAAAAAAAAAAAAAAAAACACATACTCACCTCTCTTGCTTGCAGCTCCCGGCGTCCGGTCCCGGCATCTCTGCGCACTGACTGATCAGGCAGAGCGCAGAGACGCCGGGAAGATAGAGCGGCGCCGGGAAGATGGAGCGACGCCCGGCGGCTGGAACGGGGACAGGTAAATATGACATACTTATCTGGTCCCGGCGTCCGGCTCCTTCTCCCGCACAGCTGGTCTTCGGTGCCGCAGCCTCTTCCTCTATCAGCGGTCACCGTTACCGCTGATTAGAGAAATGAATAGGCGGCTCCACCCCTATGGGAGGTGGAGCCGCCTATTCATTTCTCTAATGAGCGGTCCCACGTGACCGCTGAAGAGGGGAAGAACTGCAGCACCGAAGACCGTGGGACGGCAGGGGGAGCGCCAGGACCGCTGGAAGCAGGTAAGTATGCCTCAGCGCCCTCACCCCCTCACCCGCCGACCCTGCCACCCACCTTGACTCGAGTATTAGCCGAGAGGGGCACTTTCAGCCCAAAAATTTGGGCTGAAAATCTCGGCTTATACTCGAGTATATACGGTAGTTAAGGCTGCATTCAAATGACTGTCCCCACATAAAGGATATAACATCTTCTTGTCACTGGGTTACCACGAGCAGAGCCAAAAGACCGCAGCATCTGGTTGCTCTTACTTCAGTACTGAGTAGAAGCACTTCTCCCTCTTATTAAATGTGTTTATTTCTTCCGGCAGGTGTTAATTGACCATTTTGGAAATGCCTGTTCTCAGCTGTGCTCGATCAGCCACTCCTTTTCCCTATAAAATCTGGGCTCTATTACTAATCCTTCGTCAGAGTTAACTCTTGCTGCAAGGTTAAAGAAGGGAGAGAAATTGGTATGAGAAGGAGAGCTGGAGGAGTTATAAGCGAATGTTGTTTGTTTTGTATGTTTGATAATTCCTTATCCTTCCCCATTTTGGTTTCTTCCCCTTCCTACACACACTGGTGAATTCCTCTCTTACAGTATATGTGAGTGTATATTTTGTGTGTGTGGAGTTTTCAGTTACCCCTTATCTTTGTTGCCCTGTTGGGTTGGTGTACTGAGGTGCACAGTAGCTCCCCTTTTTCCCTGGGTGGGGGAAAAGAACAGATGGAGGGCTAACTTAGGAGATAAGGAAATATTCCGGGGAACAGGGCAAGCTATGGAGCCCCCTAGTGTTAGGAACAGGAAAGAGACCCCTGGTCCCGGATCACTCTACAGCTGCGTCATGACACTGCCTACTCTTATCACAGGAACTCAGAACAACAGGGGAGTCTCCTGGGAGAATACTGAGAGGGGTCAAATTTAGCTACTGAATCTTGAAGTTCAAAGGGGTTAGCAAATGGTTTCTAATTGGGCAGAATATTTCTTATTGACTGTAGATAGAGAAGGGGGGACACAAGATATTTGAAATGATACAAGTTATCCCATCATCCATTCACAAACTGTAAATTTTAAATGTTCCAATCTGGGTCCTAAGACAAAAGCCCCCATGTGGATGCCAACTAACCCTGTTGTAAAGGTTATACCATTTACTAAAGGGGGAACTTGTGAACAATTTACTATAATGTGACATGAAGATAGAGATGAGTCGGAACATGGAACACGGAAATGAAGGTGTTATTTATGAAAACAGTCAGTTGTTCGGGAACAGGGTATCAAGTCACACAATGTTAGCAGTAATGGAGATAACAACTAATCAACAGTTACAATATTGTATTCTTTATTCTATCTTACAGCATGACTGGCGCTTTAATGTCTTTCCACTTTAATTTTCACAGGCAGCACTCGCAACAATAGGTTTGTCTCAACAGTGGTTCTACGAGCAGTTTAAATTATTATACTGGCACCAACGATGGTCAGTGATCTTTCCCACTAGGCCACAAGTCGTTAGTAGCCAGTCACTTAAAACTCTATGTGTTCTCCTCACACATACCGACTCTAGTCCCTTCTGTTGCATAGCCTCAGCCTACAACCTCTACCACGCATCTAAACTGGAGGTAACAGACCAGTTCACTCACGTCTCTTGGTCAGTACAGCAGACGTCCATCTCCACACAGTGACATCACAGTCTGGGCTTTGGATCTTGACTGGCGCTCTTGGCTTTGGGTCTTGAACAGCGCAGTCTCGTCTTTTGGGTCTTGACTGACATAGTCTGTACCGCGGCGCTGGTCTTCCTCTGTGTTGCATCTTTCACCTTACTCTGTCCTTACTCTGTCACTGGTTGGTGCTATCTGCTTTTCCGCCTTGCTGCTCCATCCTTTTCTATTTGGTAACTGCACCACCTGACCCGGTTTTCCCTTAAACTTTTTCCCCTCAGAAACGCTACCAGAATCTTCCTGTTCCTCATTACTTGGTTTGCTCAGCAGGTTGCAACATTTAGTTGCAAATGTTGCAGAACTCCACAGAACCGCACCTTCAACTCCCCACCCCCTAACAGACAGATATAGAAGGGTTAATATATTCTGCTAGATTTTATATTTTTTAGTATTAAGCAATCTCATATTCTTAAATTTTAAGTATTTTTGGTATAATATTTTCCTGTCTCATATGCAATGTTTTGAGAATATTGTGGGTTATGAGTAGTATACCGAGAATTGCATGATAGCTAATACAATCTCATAGCATGTTTGTGAGAAAAGGGCAGCTAATATAAATTTCCAATGGGACCTACATTTGTCCGTAAATTATATAAGAATTCTGTTCATAGAGTACTAAACAGAATTGTTTTGCTCACAATGATTGTGCTTTTCTTTTCTCCGAGGGCTTGTGGCTGTGATACCAAAGCCCCACAATTTATCCTAACTGGTGATCCCATAATCTGACACTGAGTTAGATTAAACAGCTACAATACTACTGAGCTCAAGGGCAGAAAATCTCTTCTGCTCTTGTAGCCTAAATTCAGGGTATCATGCATATTAGTTTGGCATCCAATTTTAAGCATGAATACTCTAAATACTTGAAAAATACATATTATGATGAAGATAAGATTAAAAGATAGAAAAATAATTACATTTAGAATTTTTATTAACTCTCTGACTGCAGTAAACTGGTTCCAATGTAATTAAAAAAAAAACATAAGTTCTGGAATGTACTTTGTCAAACTGCTGTTGCTGCAAAACAGTGAATCCAAAGCAACAGGGATCCAAGAAGTCAGTCTGAACTGACAGGCTTATGTTTCCCACAAGTCAGAACTGTCAAAAAAACACTGAAACTGTGTTGATGTACTCCATCCCAAACAATATGTTACAGTAGAAACAGATTGCTGTATTCTAAAATTGACTAAAAGAACAGATAACCACCCACATATCTCCATTATAACAATTCTCAAGTGATATTCTCATTTATTTGAATCATTACACAAAAGAGACTATGAATCTCACATTATACATACAGTGAAGGAAATACTTATTACTTGCTGATTTTGTAAGTTTGCCCACTGATAAAGACATGAACAGTCTAAAAATTTTAAGGGTAGGTTAATTTTAACATGGAGTGATAGAATATCAAAAATAAAATCCAGAAAATTACATTGTATAAATTATATAAATTTATTTGCATTTTGCAGTGATAAATAAGTATTTGATCCCCTACCAACCAGTTCTGGTTCCTACAGACCAGCTAGACGCTCCTAATCAGCTCGTTACCTACATTAAAGACAGCTGTCTTATATAGTTACCTTAATAAAAGACTCCTGTCCACAGACTCAATTAATAAGTCAGACTCTAACCTCTACAACATGGGCAAGACCAAAGAGCTTTAAAAGGATGTCAGGGACAAGATCATAGACATGAACAAAGCTGGAATGAGCTACAAAACCATAAGTAAGACACTGGGTGAGGAGACAACTGTTGGTGTAATAGTAAGAACATGGAAGAAATACAAATTGACGGTCAATAGACATCAATCTGGGGCCCATGCAAAATATCACCTCATGAGGTACACTTGATCATAAGAAAAGGGAGAAATTAGCTTAAAACTACATGGGGGAACTTGTTAATGATACAAAGGCAGCCGGGACCACCGTAACCAAGAAAACAATTGCTAACACATTACACCGTAAAGGTTTAAAATCCTGCAGTGCCCTCACGATCCTCCTGCTCCAGAACACACATGTGCAAGCCCATCTGAAGTTTGCCAATGAACATTTGGATTATTCTGTTAGTGATTGGGAGAATGTTCTGTGGTTAGATGATACAAAAACTGAGGTCTTTGATATTAACTCAACTCGCCATGTTTGGAGGAAGAGAAATACTGCCTATCCCCAAAGAACAACATCCCCACTGTCAAGCATGGAGGTGGAAACTGTCATGATTCCAATGGCAGGGAATCACAAAAGGACAAGCACCAACGAGCTCTAGGGTGATGGAACCTGAGCTGACCGCGACCCTAAACCTGAACACACAAATAACAATAGCCGGGGAACGTGCCTACGTTGATCCTAGACGTCTCGCACCAGCCGAAGATCTAACTTCCCCTATTAGAAGAAACACAGACCTCTCTTGCCTCCAGAGAAACTCCCCACAGAAATAGCAGCCCCCCACATATAATGACGGTGAAATGAGAGGAAGGCACATACACAGTATGAAAACAGATTCAGCAAAATGAGGCCCGCTAAAACTAGATAGCAGAGGATACAAAAGTAAACTGCGCGGTCAGCAAAAAACCCTTCAAAAAACCATCCTGTAATTACTTGAACTCATGTTCCAACTCATGGAACATGAGGAGCAATTACAGCCCGCTAGAGCAACCAGCAGCAAAGAAACACGTCAATGCAAGCTGGACAAGACAAAAATAAAGCAAACGTGGAACAAGAAAATCAAAAACTTAGCTTGTCCTGAAGATTACTGAGGCCAGAAGCTGAGGTAACAAAACACTCTGATAACCTTGATAGCCGGCCAGGAAATGACAAGAAGGCCCGGTTAAATAGGAAACTCCCAAATCCTAATAGAACAGGTGGACACCAGAGACAGCAGAACACAAATCACCCAGTACCATCAGTAACCACCAGAGGGAGCCCAAAAACAGAACTCACAACAGTACCCCCCCCCTTGAGGAGGGGTCACCGAACCCTCACGAGAACCACCAGGGCGACCAGGATGAGCCCTATGAAAAGCGCGGACCAAATCATCAGCATGAACATCAGAGGCAACCACCCAAGAATTATCCTCCTGACCATAACCCTTCCACTTGACCAAATATTGGAGTTTCCGTCTGGAAACACGAGAATCCAAGATCTTCTCCACAACATACTCCAATTCTCCCTCCACCAGCACCGGAGCAGGAGGCTCAAGTGAAGGAACAACAGGTACCTCATACCTCCGCAACAACGACCGATGGAACACATTATGAATAGCAAACGATGCCGGGAGATCCAAACGAAACGACACAGGGTTAAGAATTTCCAAGATCCTATAAGGACCGATGAACCGAGGCTTGAACTTAGGAGAAGAGACCTTCACAGGAACAAAACGAGAAGACAACCACACCAAGTCCCCAACACGAAGTCGAGGACCCACGCGGCGACGGCGATTAGCAAACTGCTGAGCCTTCTCCTGGGACAACTTCAAATTGTCCACCACATGACTCCAAATCTGATGCAACCTATCCACCACCATGTCCACTCCAGGACAATCAGAAGGCTCCACCTGACCAGAGGAAAAACGAGGATGAAACCTCGAATTACAAAAGAAAGGAGAAACCAAGGTAGCAGAACTAGCCCGATTATTAAGGGCAAACTCGGCCAGCGGCAAAAAGGTAACCCAGTCATCCTGATCAGCAGAAACAAAACACCTCAAATAAGTTTCCAAGGTCTGATTAGTTCGCTCCGTCTGGCCATTCGTCTGAGGGTGGAATGCAGACGAAAAGGACAAATCAAAGCCCATCTTACCACAGAACGTCCGCCAAAATCTAGACACAAACTGGGATCCCCTGTCAGAAACGATGTTCTCCGGAGTCCCATGCAAACGAACCACGTTCTGAAAAAACAGAGGGACCAACTCAGAGGAGGAAGGCAACTTAGGCAAGGGTACAAGATAAACCATTTTAGAAAAGCGGTCACACACAACCCAGATGACGGACATTTTTTGAGAGACAGGGAGATCCGAAATAAAGTCCATGGAAATGTGCGTCCAAGGCCTCTTCGGGATAGGCAAAGGTGACAACAATCCACTGGCTCGAGAACAGCAAGGCTTAGCCCGAGCACAAACCTCACAAGACTGCACAAAAGAACGCACATCCCTCGACAAGGAAGGCCACCAAAAAGACCTGGCCACCAAGTCTCTAGTACCAAATATTCCAGGATGACCTGCCAACGCAGAAGAATGGACCTCGGAGATGACTCTACTGGTCCAACTATCCGGAACAAACAGTCTCTCAGGCGGACAATGATCAGGTTTACCCGCCTGAAACTCCTGCAAAGCACGTCGCAAGTCTGGGAAGACAGCCGACAAAATCACCCCATCCCTAAGGATACCAGTGGGCTCAGAATTTCCAGGGGAGTCAGGCACAAAACTCCTAGAAAGAGCATCCGCCTTCACATTCTTTGAACCTGGCAGGTATGAAACCACAAAATTGAAACGAGAGAAAAACAGTGACCAACGAGCCTGTCTAGGATTCAGACGCCTGGCAGACTCAAGGTAAATCAGATTTTTGTGATCAGTCAAGACCACCACACGATGTCTAGCACCCTCCAGCCAATGACACCACTCCTCAAATGCCCACTTCGTGGCCAAAAGTTCCCGATTACCCACATCATAATTCCGCTCAGCGGGTGAAAATTTTCTAGAGAAGAACGCACATGGCTTCATCACCGAGCAATCGGAGCTTCTCTGTGACAAAACCGCCCCCGCTCCAATCTCGGAAGCATCAACCTCAACTTGGAAAGGAAGCGAAACATCAGGCTGACGCAATACAGGAGCAGAAGAAAACCGGCGTTTAAGTTCCTGAAAGGCCTCCACAGCCGTAGGAGACCAATCAGCAACATCAGCACCCTTCTTAGTCAAATCCGTCAAAGGCTTAACAACACTAGAAAAATTAGTTATAAAACGACGATAGAAATTAGCAAAGCCCAAGAACTTCTGTAGACTCTTAAGAGATGTAGGCTGCGTCCAGTCACAAATAGCCTGAACCTTGACGGGATCCATCTCAATAGTAGAAGGGGAAAAAATATACCCCAAGAAAGAAAACTTCTGGACTCCAAAGAGACACTTTGAGCCCTTTACAAACAAGGAATTAGCCCGCAGGACCTGAAACACCTTCCTGACCTGCTGAACATGAGACTCCCAGTCATCAGAAAAAACCAAAATATCATCCAAATACACAATCATAAATTTATCCAGATATTCACGGAAAATATCGTGCATAAAGGACTGGAAGACTGAAGGAGCATTAGAAAGTCCGAAAGGCATTACCAAATACTCAAAATGGCCCTCAGGCGTATTAAATGCGGTTTTCCACTCATCACCTTGCTTTATTCGTATAAGATTATACGCACCCCGAAGATCAATCTTAGTGAACCATTTAGCCCCCTTAATGCGAGCAAACAAATCAGTCAACAAAGGCAAAGGATACTGATATTTTACGGTAATCTTATTCAAAAGACGATAATCTATACAAGGCCTCAAGGACCCATCTTTTTTGGCCACGAAAAAAAAACCTGCTCCCAAAGGGGACGAAGATGGACGGATATGTCCCTTTTCCAAGGACTCCTTAACATAATCCCGCATAGCAGTATGCTCTGGCACTGACAGATTGAACAAACGACCTTTAGGAAATTTACTACCAGGAATTAAATCTATAGCACAATCGCAATCCCTGTGAGGAGGAAGCGAACTGAGCTTAGGCTCCTCAAAAACATCCTGATAATCAGACAAAAATACAGGAACCTCAGAAGGAGTAGATGAAGCGATAGAAATCAGAGGTGCATCATCATGAACCCCCTGACATCCCCAGCTTAACACAGACATTGTTTTCCAGTCAAGGACTGGATTATGAGTTTGTAACCATGGCAGACCAAGTACTAGAACATCATGTAAATTATACAATACCAGGAAGCGAATCACCTCCTGATGAACGGGAGTCATACGCATGGTCACTTGTGTCCAGTACTGAGGTTTATTCATAGCTAAAGGTGTAGAGTCAATTCCCTTCAAAGGAATAGGGACTTCCAGAGGCTCAAGACTAAACCCACATCGCTTGGCAAATGACTAATCCATAAGACTCAGGGCAGCGCCTGAATCTACATAGGCATCGACGGAAATGGATGATAATGAACAAATCAGAGTCACAGACAGAATGAACTTAGACTGTAACGTACTAATGGCAACAGACTTATCAACCTTTTTTGTGCGTTTAGAGCATGCTGATATAACATGAGCTGAATCACCACAATAAAAACACAACCCATTTTTCCGCCTATAGTTTTGCCGTTCACTTCTAGACTGAACTCTATCACATTGCATTGTCTCAAGTGCCTGTTCAGAAGACACCGCCAAATGGTGCACAGGTTTGCGCTCCCGTAAACGCCGATCAATCTGAATAGCCATAGTCATAGACTCATTCAGACCTGTAGGCGCAGGGAACCCCACCATAACATCTTTAATGGCCTCAGAAAGGCCATCTCTAAACTTTGCAGCCAGGGCGCACTCATTCCACTGAGTAAGCACTGACCATTTCAAAAATTTTTGACAATATATTTCTGCTTCATCTTGCCCCTGAGAGAGAGCTAATAAAGCTTTTTCAGCCTGAATCTCTTGGTTAGGTTCCTCATAGAGCAAACCCAATGCCAGAAAAAACGCATCCACATTAAGCAACGCAGGATCCCCTGGTGCCAATGCAAATGCCCAATTTTGAGGGTCACCCCGCAGGAAAGATATAATAATCTTAACCTGCTGAGCAGGGTCTCCAGAAGAGCGAGATTTCAAAGAAAGGAACAACTTGCAATTATTCCTAAAATTCAGAAAACTAGATCTATCTCCAGCAAAGAACTCTGGAATAGGAATTCTAGGTTCAGACATAGGAGCATGTACAACAAAATCTTGTATATTTTGAACCTTAGCAGCAAGATTATTCAGGCTGGAAGCTAAACTCTGGACGTCCATGACAAACAGCTAAGGTCAGAGCCATTCAAGGATTAAGAGGAGGAAAAAAAAAATCAGCCAGGCTGCAATTAAGGCTAGGCAGCAACCTCAGAGGAGAAAAAAAAAAAAAACCTCCTCAGACTACTTTTCCTCCTACTTCAGCCCAAACTTTGTGGCCGGCTATACTGTCATGATTCCAATGGCAGGGAATCACAAAAGGACAAGCACCAACGAGCTCTAGGGTGATGGAACCTGAGCTGACCGCGACCCTAAACCTGAACACACAAATAACAATAGCCGGGGAACGTGCCTACGTTGATCCTAGACGTCTCGCACCAGCCGAAGATCTAACTTCCCCTATTAGAAGAAACACAGACCTCTCTTGCCTCCAGAGAAACTCCCCACAGAAATAGCAGCCCCCCACATATAATGACGGTGAAATGAGAGGAAGGCACATACACAGTATGAAAACAGATTCAGCAAAATGAGGCCCGCTAAAACTAGATAGCAGAGGATACAAAAGTAAACTGCGCGGTCAGCAAAAAACCCTTCAAAAAACCATCCTGTAATTACTTGAACTCATGTTCCAACTCATGGAACATGAGGAGCAATTACAGCCCGTAGAGCAACCAGCAGCAAAGAAACACGTCAATGCAAGCTGGACAAGACAAAAATAAAGCAAACGTGGAACAAGAAAATCAAAAACTTAGCTTGTCCTGAAGATTACTGAGGCCAGAAGCTGAGGTAACAAAACACTCTGATAACCTTGATAGCCGGCCAGGAAATGACAAGAAGGCCCGGTTAAATAGGAAACTCCCAAATCCTAATAGAACAGGTGGACACCAGAGACAGCAGAACACAAATCACCCAGTACCATCAGTAACCACCAGAGGGAGCCCAAAAACAGAACTCACAACAGGAAACATTACGTTTTGGGGGTGTTTCTCTGCTAAGGGCACAGGACTATTTCATTGCATCAATGCGAGAATGGATGAAGCCATGTAGTGTAAAATCCTGAGTGACAACCTCTTTTCCTCCACCAGGACATCAAAAATTGGTCGTGGCTGGGTCTTCCAGCAAGACAATGACCCAAAACATACAGCCAAGTCAGTAAAGGAGTGGCTCAAAAAGAAGCACATTAAGATCATGGAGTGGCCTAGCCAGTCTCCAGACATTAATCCAATAGAAAACTTATAGAGTGAGTTGAATCTCTAAGTTGCCATGGGACAGCCTCAAAATCTTAATGATTTAGAGATGATCTGCAAAGAGGAGTGGACCAAAGTTCAACATGACAAACCTCATCATCAACTACAAAAAATGTCTGACTGCTGTGTTTGCCAACAAGGGTTTTGCCACCAAATATTAAGTCTTGTTTGCCAGAGGAATCAAATACAGGGTAGGCCATTTATATGGATTCGCCTAAATATAATGGGAATGGTTGGTGATATCAACCTCCTGTTTGTGGCACATTAGTATATGGGAGGGGGAAAACTTTTTAAGATAGGTTCTGACCATGGTTACCATTTTGAAGTCAGCCGTTTTGGATCCAACTTTATTTTTTCAAATGGGAAGAGGGTCATGTGACACATCATACTTATTGAGAATTTCACAAGAAAAACAATGGTGTGCTTGGTTTTACCGTAACTTTATTCTTTCATGAGTTATTTACGACCAATTATAAAATGTGTTATAAGTACTGCCCATTGTGTTGGATTGTCAATGCAACCCTCTTCTCCCACTCTTGACACACTGATAGCAACACCGCAGAAGAAATGCTAGCACAGGCTTCCAGTATCCATTGTTTCAGATGCTGCACATATTGCATCTACACGGCATAGACAATTGCCTTTAGATGACCCCAAAGACAAAAGTCAAAGGGGGTGAGAAAGGGAGACCTTGGTGGCCATTCAACTGGCCCACGATGACCAATCCACTTAACAGGAAACTGTTCATGTAGGAATTGCTCAGACCTGTCACCCATAATGTGGTGGTACACCACAAGAATTAAGAATTAAGTAAGAATTTAGAAAATGTAATGGAAGCAACAGTTAAACAAAGATACAGAAGTCTCATATATGATCCTGGAAAACTCAGCAATAGTCTTTGTCCAGCACCGAACAATGTCAATTGTTAGTGAATATGTATGCCCTATCTAACTAACAATTTGTGAAAAGATATACTGTATATGTTAACAAGAGACAACTGAACGTTGCACTGAGACAACAAACTGGACGTGGTTGCTGACTGTTGTGTCTGTGCAACTGCACATTGTGGACAGGAAGCATCAATGTATCCTTCTTGGGCATCAGATTGAGAAGTGTGTAACACAAAGAAAGGGTCAGTGGATTCACTGTCAGACACAGATTTTGTACCTAGGCATTCCACTCACCTACTGGGATGCTGCGTATATGAGGAGTATATGACATATGCTAACAGAGGTATTATGTTGAATTTCCATTTACAAAGGGAATTGTGTGGAGCATGGTAATGCATTCATGTTCAATAATGTCCAAGTGCAGACCGAAAAATCAACATCAGGCTACCAGATACATGCTTAACCCCTTAATCCCATATGACATACTATCCCGTTGAGGTGACCTGGGACTTAATTCCCAGGGACGGGATAGTACGTCATAGGTGATCGGCCGCGCTCACAGGGGAAGCGCGGCTGATCGCCGCCGGGTGTCAGCTGATTATTGCAGCTGACATCCGGCACTATGTGCCAGGAGCGGTTACGGACAGCTCCCGGCACATAAACCGCCAGAACACTGCGATCAAACATGATCACAGTGTTCCAGCAGCATAGGGAAGTATCCTGCAGGGAAGGGGCACCCTGCGTGCTTCCCTGAGACCCTCGGTACAATGCGATGTGATCAAGTTGATCAGAGGGTTCCCTATGCCCTCCTCCCTGCAGGCCCCGGATCCAAAATGGCCACGGGGCTCCTTCTGGGTCCTGCAGGGAGGTGGCTTGCAAGCGCCTGCTCAGAGCAGGCAGCGGCAAGCCTGGGGCACTGCCTGTCAGATTGCTGATCTGACACAGTGCTTTGCACAGTGTCAGATCAGCGATCTGACACTATACTATGATATCCCACACTGGGACAAAGTAAAAAAAAAAATTTCATGTGTAAAAAAAAAAAAAAATTCCTAAATAATGAAAAAAAAAAAATATTGTTCCAATAAATATATTTCTTTATCTAAATTAAAAAAACAATAAAAGTACACATATTTAAAATCGCCGCGTCCGTAACGACACGCCCTATAAAACTGTCCCACTAGTTAACCCCTTCAGTAAACACCGTAAAAAAAGAGGCAAAAACAACACTTTATTATCATACCACCAAACAAAAGTGGAATAACACGTGATCAAAAAGACGGATATAAATAACCATAGTACTGCTAAAAATGTCATCTTGTCCTGCAAAAAACAATCCGCCATACAGCATCATCAGCAAAAAAATAAAAAAGTTATAGTCCTCAGAATAAAGGGATGCAAAAATAATTATTTTTTATATAAAATAGTTTTTATCGTATAAAAGCGGCAAAACATAAAAAATTATATAAATGAGATATCGCTGTAATCATACTGACCCAAAGAATAAAACTGCTTTATTATTTTTACCAAATGTGGAACAGTATAAACGCCCCTCCCCATTCTGCCTAACAAAAATCGGAATAAAAAGCGATCAAAAAATGTCACATGCCTGAAAATTGTTCCAATAAAAACGTCAACTCGTCATGCAAAAAACAAGACCTCACATGTCTCTGTGGACAAAAATATGGAAAAATTAAAGCTTTCAAAATGTGGAGATGCAAAAACTATTTTTTGCAATAAAAAGCGTCATGTAGTATGTGACAGCTGCCAATCATAAAAATCCGCTAAAAACCCGCTATAAAAGTAAATCAAACCCCCCTTATCATCCCCCTAGTTAGGGAAAAATAATAAAATTAAAAAAAGTATTTATTTCCATTTTCCCATAAGGGTTAGGGTTGGGGCTAAAGTTAGGGTTAAGGCTACAGTTAGGATTTGGGCTACAGTTAGGATTGGGGCTACAGTTAGGCTTAGGCTTGGGTCTAAAGTTAGTGTTAGGGTTGGGGCTAAAGTTAGTTTTAGGGTTGGGGCTAAAATTAGGGTTAGGGTTGAAGCTAATGTTAGAGTTGGGGCTAAAGTTATGGTTGGGGCTAAAGTTAGTGTTATGGTTAGGGCTAAAGTTAGGGTTAAAGCTACAGTTAGGATTGGGGCTACAGTTAGGGTTGGGGCTAAAGTTAGGGTTAGGGTTGGGGCTAAAATTAGGGTTAGGGATAAAGTTAGGGTTAGGGTTTGGATTATATTTATGTTTGGGATTAGGGTTGGGATTAGGGTTAGAGGTGTGTCAGGGTTGTGGTTAGGGTTATGTTGGGATAAGGGTTAGGGGTGTGTTTGAGTTAGAGGTGTGGTTAGGGTTGGGATTAGGGTTAGGGGTGTGTTGAGGTTAGGAGTGTGGTTGGGATTAGGGTTAGGGGCATGTTCAGGTTAGGGGTGTGGTTAGTGTTAGGGTTAGGGTTGGGGCTAAACTTATGGTTAGAATTGGGGCTAAAGTGGGACTTGGGGCTAAAGTTAGGGTTTGGATTATATTTACGTTTGGGATTAGGGTTGGGATTAGGGTTAGGGGTGTGTCAGGGTTATGGTTAGGGTTATGGTTGGGATTAGGGTTAGGGGTGTGTTGGAGTTAGAGGTGTGGTTGGGGTTGGGATTAGGCTTAGGGGTGTGTTGGGGTTAGGGGTGTGGTTGGGATTAGGGTTAGGGGCATGTTCAGGTTAGGGGTGTGGTTAGTGTTAGGGTTAGGGTTGGGGCTAAAAAAGATATAGAGTTGGTGCTAAAGTTAGGGTTAGAATTGGGGCTAAAGTTAGGGTTGGGGCTAAAGTTAGGGTTAGGGTTTAAATTATGTTTACGTTTGGGATTAGGGTTGGGATTAGGGTTAGGGGTGTGTCAGGGTTGTGGTTAGTAGAGTTGAGTGACTTTTACTTTTTTAGGATCGAGTGGGGTTTTGCGAAACTTGACTTTGTCAAAAGTCGGGTCGAGTGAAATCGGCCGATTATTGCGAAAAGTTGGGGGCCGGCCGAAACACGAAACCCAATGCAAGTCAATGGGGAATCAAAGTCAGCAGTGAGTGGAGGACAGGAAAACACCTACAGTGTCCATTTTAATGCCAAAAACATTAATTCTTATTTCTTAAGCTTGTCAATCTAATTAATTTACTTTATAATAATAGTTGGGCATTGAAAACAGGGGGTCATTTGGCTAAAGTTGTGGGGGGGTAGTGTTATGGGCCTGGTGGTTAGGAGCACCCGGCACAACTTGATAGTTAAACTCACACAGGACAAGCTCTGGGATGTCGGAGCTCTGCTGACCGCAGGCCCTAATCCTATCACAACAACTAGAAATAGCCGTGGAGCGTTCCTGACACTCCCTAGACGCCTCTTCACAGCTAGCTAGCTAGCCCTAGAGATAGAAAATAAAGCCTACCTTGCCTCAGAGAAATTCCCCAAAGGAAAAGGCAGCCCCCCACATATATTGACTGTGAGTAAAGATGAAAGTCACAAACGCAGAAATGAAACAGGTTTCAGCAAAGGGAGGCCAGACTTACTAAACAGACAGAGGATAGGAAAGGTATCTTTGCGGTCAGCACAAAAAACTACAAAAGACCATGCAGAGTGTGCAAAAAGACCTTCGCACCGACTAACGGTGCGGAGATGCCACTCTGCATCCCAGAGCTTCCAGCTAGCAAGACAAAATCATGATAACTAGCTGGACAAGGAAACAATGAACAAATAATAACTATCAGGAACTTAGCTTCTGCTGGAGAAGACAGGTCACCAGAAAGATCCAAGAGCGAACTGAACCAATGCAGGAACATTGACAGCTGGCATGGAGTAACGATCTGAGTGGAGTTAAATAGAGCAGCCAACTAAAGGATAAACCACATCACCTGTATAAGGAACCTCAGAAGCAGCAGCTTCACTCACAGCCACCAGAGGGAGTCCATGGACAGAACTCGCCGAAGTACCATTAACAACCACAGGAGGGAGTTCGACAACAGAATTCACAACAGGGTAGGGCTGGCTCAAGATTTTTGTGGGCCCAGGAAAGGCGGAATGCGTCACGGTGGTGGAGCAGGGAGAGGTAAGTATATCAACTTTGCAAGTGCTGTGATGCTGAGCAAGCGGGGGGGGCCCACTCATTGGCACCTGGCAGTGGCACAGGGCCCCTCATAGTACGGCGGTGTGTTTGACGGCGGGTGGCACCTCCCGCTGCAAGAGACACTTTTGTGTACTATGAGGGGCCCTGTGCCAGTGACGTCGCCAACGAGTATGCCCCTCACCTGATGAAGGAACCTGCACTTTCATCTGCACCTTCCTCTTTGTCCCCGTGTAAGGTGGTATAGTATGCGGGAAGGGGAACCTGACTTTCAGCAGGGTCAGATTCTGGCTGTGTAGAGTCCAAGTAATGTAGTGGTCTGGGTCTATGTAATAGCAGACTCATCTAGCAGTGGCTGGGCAATGGGCAGGATGAGGAGGAAACACAGCTATAGGCCCAAATAATAAAGTTGGCTAAATGCAGTTCAAAATTGGTAACAGGACTAAACAGGCAGCATTGCTTTGTTAAGTGGAGGACAACTGTAATGAATGGCGCAGACACAGTTAGTAGGCCCAAAATAAAAAAGTAGGCTAAATGCAGTTCAAAATTGGTAACAGGACTAAACAGGCGGCCTAGCTTTGTTCAGTGGAGGACAACTGTAATGAGTGGCGCAGACACAGTTTGTAGCTCCACAATAAAAAAAAGTAGGCTGAATGCAGTTAAAAATTTGTTACAGGACTAAACAGGCGGCATAGCTTTGTGCAGTGGAGGACACCTGTAATGAGTGGCGCAGACACAGTTAGTAGGCCCAAATACAAATGTAGGCTAAATGCAGTTCAAAATTGGTAACAGGACTAAACAGGCGGCCTAGCTTTGTTCAGTGGAGGACAACTGTAATGAGTGGCGCAGACACAGTTTGTAGCTCCACAATAAAAAAAAGTAGGCTGAATGCAGTTAAAAATTTGTTACAGGACTAAACAGGCGGCATAGCTTTGTGCAGTGGAGGACACCTGTAATGAGTGGCGCAGACACAGTTAGTAGGCCCAAATACAAATGTAGGCTAAATGCAGTTCAAAATTGGTAACAGGACTAAACAGGCGGCTTAGCTTTGTTCAGTGTAGGACAACTGTAATGTGTGGCGCAGACACAGTAGGCCCAAAATAAAAAGTAGGCTAAATGCAGTTTAAAATTGGTAATAGGACTAATCAGGCGGCCTAGCTTTGTTCAGTGGAGGACAACTGTAATGCGTGGCGCAGACACAGCTAGAAGGCCAAAAATAAAAAAGTAGGCTAAATTTAGTTCAAAATTGGTAACAGGACTAAACAGGCAGCATAGCTTTGTTCAGTGGATGACAACTGTCATGAGTGACGCAGACACAGTTTGCAGGCCCACAATAAAAAAGTAGGCTAAATGCAGTTCAAAATTGGAAACAGGACTAAACAGGCGACATTGCTTTGTTCAGTGGAGAACAACTGTAATGAGTGGCGCAGACACAGTTTGTAGGCTCACAATAAAAAAGTAGGCTGAATGCAGTTCAAAATTGGTAACAGGACTAAACAGGCGTCATTGCTTTGTTCAGTGGAGGACAACTGTAATGAGTGGCACAGACACAGTTAGTAGACCCACAAAAAAAAGTAGGCTTAATGCAGTTCAAAATTGGTAACAGGACTAAACAGGCGGCATAGCTTTGTTCAGTGGAGGACAACTGTAATGAGTGGCGCAGACACGGTTAGTAGGCCCAAATACAAAAGTAGGCTAAATGCCGTTCAAAATTGGTAACAGGACTAAACAGGCAGCCTAGCTTTGTTCAGTGGATGAGAACTGTCATGAGTGGCGCAGACAGAGTTAGTAGGCCCAAAATAAAAAAGTAGGCTAAATGCAGTTCAAAATTGGTAACAGGACTAAACAGGCGGCCTAGCTTTGTTCAGTGGAGGACAACTGTAATGAGTGGCACAGACACAGTTAGTAGGCTCCAACTAAAAAAGTAGGCTAAATGCAGTTCAAAATTGGTAACAGGACTAAACAGGTGGCCTAGCTTTGTTCAGTGGAGGACAACTGTAATGAATGGCGCAGACACAGTTAGTAGGCCCAACTAAAAAAGTAGGCTAAATGCAGTTCAAAATTGGTAACAGGACTAAACAGGCGGCCTAGCTGTGTTCAGTGGAGGACAACTGTAATGAGTGGCGCAGACACAGTTAGAAGGCCCAAAATAAAAAAAGTGGGATAAATCCAGTTCAAATATGGTAACAGGACTCAACATGCGGCATAGCTTTGTTCAGTGAAGGACAACTTTAATGATTGGAGCCAGTGGCATATCTAGGGGCGGGCAGCCGGGGCATATGCCCCAGGCGCAGCCGGCAGGGGGGTGCAGTCGGGCCGCCTAATTCGGCGGTCTGCAGTTTCGTCCCCCCGGAGGCTGCATTCTGCCGCCCCCGGTCTGGGAGTCAGCTGTTATCTGTGCCGACTGTCAAGCTGACAGCTGGCACAGAGAAGCTGCAGAGCGCTGTCTCACAACGTGTGCAGAGGTGGTGGAGAGCTCCTGCAGAGTGGCTGTGGTGGGCAGGGAGAAATCTCTGCAGCTCCGCTGCCCAGCGATCTGTTTTCCTGCTTCCTCTTGCATCCTCTCTCACAGACGCGCCGCTGGATGACGTCATCATTCAGCGGCCGGCTGTGTCAGAGCAAGGCAATGAGATGCTGCGGCAGAGCGCGAGATGAGGTGAGAGGTGAATGTGTGTATGTGTTTGTGTGTATGTGAATGTGTGTGTATGTGTGTGTGTATGTGAATGTGTGAGAATGTGTGTGTGTGTTTGTATGTGAGTGTGTGTGTATGTGTGTGTGAATGTGTGTATGTGAATGTGTGTATGTGTATGTGAATGTGTGTATGTGTGTGAATGTGTGAATGTGTGTGTGTATGTATGTGTGTATGTGAATGTGTGTATGTGAATGTGTGTATGTGTATGTGAATGTGTGTGTATGTGAATGTGTGTGTATGTGAATGTGTGTGTATGTGTGTATGTGAATGTGTGTGGATATGTGTGTGTGTATATGTGAATGTGTATATATGAATGTGTGTGAATGTGTGTGTATGTGATTGTGTGTGTATGTGTGTGTATGTGAGTGTGTGTGTGTGTGTGAATATGTGTGTGTGTATGTGTGTGTATATGAATGTGTGTGTGTGAATGTGTGTGTATGTGAATGTGTGTGTATGTGTGTGTGTACGTGAATATGTGTGTGTGTATGTGGGGGAGGAGAGGGCAATGATGCAGCTGACGGGGAGAGAGCAATGATGGGGATGGTGGAGGAGGAGAGGGCAATAATGGGGCTGACGGGGAGAGAGCAATGATGGGATGGTGGAGGAGGAGAGGGCAATGATGGGGCTGATGGGGAGAGAGCAATGATGGGGATGGTGGAGGAGAGGGCAATGATGGGGCTGACGGGGAGAGGGCAATGATGGGGATTGTGGGGGAGGAGACGGCAAAGATGGGGCTGACTTTGCCATAGCTTTGTTCAGTGGAGGACAACTGTCATGAGTGGCGCAGACAGTTTGTAGGCCCACAATAAAAAAGTTGGCTAAATGCAGTTCAAAATTGGTAACAGGACTAAACAGGCGGCATTGCTTTGTTCAGTGGAGGACAACTGTAATGAGTGGCGCAGACACAGTTAGTAGGCCCACAATAAAAAAGTAGGCTAATAGCAGTTCAAAATTGGTAACAGGACTAAACAGGCGGCATTGCTTTGTTCAGTGGAGGACAACTATAATGAGTGGCGCAGACACAGTTAGTAGGCCCACAATAAAAAAGTAGGCTAAATGCAGTTCAAAATTGGTAACAGGGCTAAACAGGCGACATTGCTTTATTCAGTGGAGGAAAACTGTAATGAGTGGAACAGACACAGTTTGTAGGCCCACAATAAAAAAGTAGGCTGAATGCAGTTCAAAATTGGTAACAGGACTAAACAGGTGGCATTGCTTTGTTCAGTGGAGGACAACTGTAATGAGTGGCGCAGACACAGTTAGTAGGCCCACAATAAAAAAGTAGGCTAATAGCAGTTCAAAATTGGTAACAGGACTAAACAGGCGGCATTGCTTTGTTCAGTGGAGGACAACTATAATGAGTGGCGCAGACACAGTTAGTAGGCCCACAATAAAAAAGTAGGCTAAATGCAGTTCAAAATTGGTAACAGGGCTAAACAGGCGACATTGCTTTATTCAGTGGAGGAAAACTGTAATGAGTGGAACAGACACAGTTTGTAGGCCCACAATAAAAGAGTAGGCTGAATGCAGTTCAAAATTGGTAACAGGACTAAACAGGCGGCATAGCTGTGTTCAGTGGAGGCCACCTGTAATGAGTGGTGCAGACACGGTTAGTAGGCCCGAATACAAAATTAGGCTAAATGCAGTTCAAAATTGGTAACAGGACTAAACAGGCGGCTTAGCTTTGTTCAGTGGAGGACAACAGTAATGAGTGGCGCAGACACAGTTAGTAGGCCCAAAATTACAGGACTAAACAGGCGGCATAGCTAGGTACTGGGGTGGGCTTCTCTGCTGAGTAGCAGACAGTGGTAGTAGGCGCAAAGTATTAACTGGTCTAAATGGAGGCCAGGGCCCCTGTATATTTTTACTATTATCTATCATTTCAACAAATTTGTATTGGCAGTGCCATTGAAGGATTTAACAGCACAGACTACACAGTGGTGGAGCAGGGAGAGGTAAGTATTGCAAGTGGTAGAGCACTGTTTGAGCTGGTGGGGAACACAATCTTGTGGGCGTTGGTACTGGCACAGGGCCCCTCATATTACGACGGTGTGTCTGGCGTTGGTTGTGCACCACCACCGTCATAGACACTTCATTGTACTATGAGGGACCCTGTGCCAGTGCCGTCACCCAAGAGTGGGCGCACCCACCTGTCCAGGCAAACGGCACTCGCACAGGTGCTTGCGCCAGGAAGTCAGTAGGAGGAGGCCAAAAGCAAGACATTTTTCAGGCAACCTACGTGTCAGCAGGAGAAGGTGGGGCAAAATAATTTGAAATCCATGATTGGTTCATTTTAATGAAGGTTAGATCACCAACATTCTGGGTAGCCAGACGTGTCCTTTTTTTGGTCAGTATTGAACCAGCAGCACTGAAGACTCTTTCTGATAGCACACTAGCAGCACGGCAAGCGAGCTCCTGTAATGCATATTCTGCCAATTCAGGCCAGGTGTCTATATTAGATGCCCAGTAATCAAAGGGGAATGACCTGTGAGGGAGAACATCGATAAGGGAGGTAAAGTAGTTCATAACCATATTGGAAAAATGCTATCTCCTGTCACTTTGAATCGATGCAGCAGTACCTGTCGTGTCAGCGGTCATTGAGAAATCACTCCACAACCTGGTCATAAAACCCCTCTGTCCAACGCCACTTTGGATTTGTGCACCTCTAACACTTCTGTCATGTTGCCCTTTACGGCTCGTGTGAGAACCATCAGCGCCTCTGTGTGCTGGGAATGCCTGAACCAAACGGCCTACAAGAGTTGCTTGTTTGGTAGCCAATATTTGCTCAAGGTTCTCATGTGGCATCATATTTTGTAATTTTCCTTTATATCGTGGATCCAGGAGGCAGGCCAACCAGTAATCGTCATCGGTCATCATTTTGATAATGCGGGGGCCCCTTTTTAGGATACGCAAGGCATACTCAGCCATGTGGGCCAGTGTTCCAGGTGTCAATTCACTGCTTGTGCCGGGTTGAGGAGCACTTTCTTGCAAATCAACATCACTTGTGTCCTGCAAAAACCCTGTTCCTGACCTTGCAACGCCACCAGTTTCTATTGCCCCTGTGAAGCATCCTCCTCCCATAAATATTCATTCCCATCTTCCTCATCCTCCTCCTCTTTGTACGCCACCTCGTCCAGGAGAGTTCCCTGAGCAGACAATGGCTGCCTGTCATCAAGGCTTCCCTCCTGCTCGGCTGCAGACGCCAGCTCCTTAATGTGCGTCAAACTTTGCATCAGCAGATGCATTAGTGGGATGCTCATGCTTATGATGGTGTCATCTGTACTTACAAGCCGGGTGCATTCCTCAAAACACTGAAGGACTTGACAGAGGTCTTGGAGCTTCGACCACTGCACACCAGACAACTCCATGTCTGCCATCCAACTGCCTGCCCGTGTATGTGTATCCTCCCACAAATTAATTACAGCACACCTCTGTTCGCACAGCCTCTGAACCATGTGCAGTGTGGAGTTCCACCTTGTTGCAATGTCAATTATTAGGCGATGCTTGGAAGATTCATCGATCACTGATGGTTCAGCATATGGCTGGAGTGTATGGGCGACCGGCGGATGTGTGAGCAAAGTCTTCGCACCTTCAGGAGCAGGGCTGGTAACTCCGGATAATTTTTGAGGAAGCACTGAACCACCAGGTTTAAGGTGTGAGCCAGGCAAGGTATGTGTTTAAGTTCTGAAAGGGCTATGGCAGCCATAAAATTCCTTCCGTTATCACTGACTACCTTGCCTGCCTAAAGATGTACACTGCCCAGCCATGACTGAGTTTCTTGCTGCAAGTACTCGGCCAGTACTTTCGCGGTGTGTCTGTTGTCACCCAAACACTTCATTTGTATCACAGCCTGCTGACACTTACCACTAGCTGTTCCATAATGGGACACCTAGTGTGCAACACTGGCAGCTGCGGATGGAGTGGTCGTGCGACTGCCCTCTATGGACGAGCTTTCACTTCTGGAGGAGGAGGAGGAGGAGGGGTGGCGAACGCCTACAACCAACTGTTTCCTAGACAGTGGGCTAGGCAGAACTGTCCCACTATGGATGTCCCCTGTGGACCCTGCATCCACCACATTACCCCAGTGCGCCGTGATGGACACGTATTGTCCCTGGCCATGCTTACTGGTCCATGCATCTGTTGTGAGGTGCACCTTTCTACTGAATGATTGCCTCAGTGCATGGCCAATGCGGTCTTTGACATGCTGGTGGAGGGCTGGGATGGCTTTTCTCGCAAAGAAGTGTCGACTGGATAGGTCATAGCGTGGTACTGCGTAGGCAATCAGTGCTTTGAAAGCTTTGCATTCAACCAACTGGTAGGGCATCATCTCTAACGAGATTAGTCTAGCAATGTGGGCGTTCAAAACCTGTGTATGCGGATAAGAGGATGAGTACTTTCTTTTCCTAACGAGAGTCTCTTGTAGGGTGAGCTGGTCTGGAGAGCTGCATATAGTGGAACTAGCGGGGATGGTGGTGGACATAGCAGATTGAGAGAGGGTTGGTGATGGTATTCTCGATGTTGGCCAACCTATAGTGTTTCCTACCTAGAACCTTGTGATTCCCTGACTGCTTTGGCCTTGCAACGATACCTCCACATTTGCTGCTGGTGGTGTCCTAACTGATGGGCTTACTGTGAGAGAAGAAATGTAGCATTGCTGACTACCTTTATTCTGAGCAGGTGCACCAACGATACTGGACGTTTGGTAGTTAGTCCAGGCTTGCAAGTGCATGCTGGTTAAATGTCTATGCATGCACATTGTATTTAAATTTGGGTCATTCTTCCCTCTGCTAAAGGTCTTTGAGCACTTCTTACATATAACTTTGCACTGATCATTCGGATCTTGATTAAAAAATGCCCATACTGCAGTCTTCCTACTATGGATTACCTTTTCAGGCATAGCACGCTGTGCTACTTTCACCGGATGGCCACAGTGTCCTAAAACTGTTTTTGGATTTGACAAACATTTTTGGCCCGATACGGGCCTGCCAGATGAAAGCTGTTGCGGTATAGATGGCTGCTGCGGATCATCCTCCGCTTCTGAGCTACTGGCAGTGGCACCCTCTTCCCCCAATAGCTGCCAATCTGGTTCAACAACTGGGTCATCTATCACCTCCTCTTCAATTTCATGTGCACCTTCCTCTGTGTCACCGTGTAAGGTGCTATAGCGTTCGTGACGGGGCACTATAGTCTCATCAGGGTCAGATTCTGGCTCAGTACACTGCGAGGGCAATGTAGTTATTTGAGTCAATGGAACAGCATAATAATCTAGCTGTGGCTGTACATCTGTGCACTCCATGTCCGATTCATCTTGTAATGGGCTTTTAACAATTTTCCTCTCTAACCAAGGCACGGTATGTGTAAAAAGCTCCATGGAGTAAACTGTAGTTTCGCCTGCTGCATCCTTCACTTTTGGTTTGGGTGAAGGACTCAAGGAAGCGACTTGTTCCTGATCTGGAGCATCCACTGACGACTTGCTGCCTTTAGATTTCGAACCTTCGGAAGAGGAGGCGAAAGAGCTAGAGGCTGAGTCAGCAAGGAAAACCAAAACTTTTTCCTGCTGCTCCGGCTTTAAAACCTGTTTTCCTACTCCTAGATAAGGGAGCCTTCGAGGCCTTGTGTAGCCAGACGATGACGCTGGCTCAACACCTCGAGCCCTTGGTGCTACAACAAAACTCAGGCCCAGTGTATTACACTATACAATGTAAGTGGCAGAAAGTGGCTGGAAGATGTACGACAAACTAACAGAACTGTGACGTAGATCCACTTAGTACCAATTTAAATCTCCCTTTTTTTGGGGGGAGACTGCAACAAAACTCAGGCCCAGTGTATTACACTGCACAATGTAAGTGGCAGAACGTGGCTGGAAGATGTACAACAAACTAACAGAACTGTGACGTAGATCTACTTTGTTAGGGCTAGTGGAATGCACCGAGTAAATATAGATGTTTTATTGTTATAGATGCGTTCGCAGCCCGGGGTCCACCGTGCAGGAGACCTGCTGCTAGCAAACGGCAGCACTATATGGCGGTATGAACTAGCTCTGTTATTTCGCAGAGTAGCCATGAAAGCAAAGCACTGTGCCCTGTTAGACTTCACAGAGGCACAGGCTAACTACCCAACTGAGAGCAGTCAGTGGTCATGCATGCACACAAAACTCCTCGCCGGAGGTGCCAGCATTCTAGGGGCTTATTTCAGCCAGGTCTCTGAATACACACAAACACAATCTCCTCGCCAGAGGTGCCAGCATTCTAGGGGATAACTTCAGCCGATTCCCTGAACACAATCTTACATTACCACACTGGCGCAAAGCACATAACTTAGAAAGATACTTGCCGTGCGGCCATGCGAGCTTTAAATAGTTGCAGCAAGTACATGACCTTCCTAGAAGGACCAACGAGAGGCTGACACAGAGCCTGGGCACCTACAGGACCTTCCTGAAGGACCAATGGATTTAGCTGCAGTATCTGAACATGTGACCCTTGATCTCCACTGAGAGATCTTACTCTGGGCATGCTCAGAATGAGAAAAGCAGGACTTAGTCCTAGAAGCGTCTGCTCGCCACTGCCCAGCAGTGTTTCAATGGCAGAAGCAGGAAAAGCAGCAGTAACTCTTTGTACAGAGTCAGACTGAGCAAGATGCTGGGACTGACATCTCTGCTGAGCAGGCTCCACTGCGGCAGGAGAAGAATGGGATACCGCAGCGGAGATGGCCCAAGATTCCCCCTGTGCAGAGGCGGTAACTCGACCCCTAACATTACCCCCTCTCCTAGGCCCCCCCCCTCCTTGGGCCTCGCTACGCTCGAAGGCGGCAATGAGCTGCAGAGCCTGAATGTGCTCAGCAGGCTCCCAGGACCTATCCTCAGGACCGTAACCCTTGCAGTCCACCAAATAAATTTTTTTGCCACGTACCACCTTGAACCCCAAAATAGCGTTCACCTCGTAATCGTCCGTAGACCAACCCGATGTCCAGGCAGATGACTCAGAAAACCGGGACATGTATACGGGCTTAAAGAGGGACACATGAAAGGTGTCGGTGATACCAAGGCATGGAGGAAGGGCTAGATGGTAGACCACAGGATTAACCTGTTCGAGGACCTTGAAGGGACCCAAGTAGCGAGGTGCAAACTTAGTGGACTCAACACGCAGCCTGATGTTACGGGCGGAGAGCCACACTAAGTCGCCAGGAGCAAAGGTCGGGGCAGGGCGCCGATGTGCATCGGCGGAGGACCTCATTCTCTCCTTGGAGGCCCGGATGGCATCCTGAGTGTGGTCCCAAATGTCCCGTGCCTCCACTGCCCAGTCTGCCACCCTGGAGTCAGAAGAGGACATGGGCATAGGCACAGGGACCCACGGATGCTTGCCGTAATTAAGGAGGAAAGAAGTCTGACCGGTGGAGTCGGCTACAGCGTTGTTAAGGGCAAACTCTGCCCACGGTAACAAGGATGCCCAGTCCTTCCTGGCAGAAACAAAATGTCGTAAATATGTGACCTGAGTCTGATTGGCCCTCTCAACCAACCCATTCATCTCGGGATGATAAGCCGAGGAGAGATTCAACTCAATACTGAGCAGATGACAAAGCTCTCTCCAGAACCGAGACGCAAACTGGCGACCCCGGTCACTGACAATCTTGTCCGGCATACCGTGTAGGCGAAAGATATGCTTGATGAACAACACTGCCAGAGCCCGTGCAGAAGGTAGCCGTGGAAGAGGCACCAAATGAACCATTTTGGAAAAATGTTCGGTGATCACCCAGATAATGGTGCAGCTACGAGACTTGGGTAAGCCTACCACAAAGTCCATACCGACCATCTCCCAGGGCCTGTTCTCCACCGGCAGAGGATAAAGCAACCCAGCTGGCCGTTGCCGAGGAGACTTGTTCTTGGCGCAAGAGACACACGCCCGAACATAGTCTGCGACATCACGAGCCATATGCGGCCACCAGTTTGTCCTCGCCAGTAACTCAGATGTCCTTTTGGAACCAAAATGTCCACCCACCCTGGACGAGTGAGCCCAAGAGAGAACCTTCGATCACAAACTGGATGGTACAAAAGTCTTGCCCGGAGGCACAGACTCTAGCGAAACCGGGGCCACAGTTCTCAGGCTCTCGGTGGTAACAATAAGCCGAGGCTCCTCTTCCTCTTCCACAGATGATGCAGTGGAGCAAAAGAGAGAGCATCGGCATGAATGTTCTTCTCCCCAGAAAGAAAATGAAGGGTAAAATGAAAGCGGGAGAAAAACAAGGACCATCTGGCCTGGCGAGAATTTAACCACTGGACTGTCTGCAGGTAAACCAAATTCTTGTGATCTGTGAAGACTTGGAAGGGAAAACGAGCTCCCTCAAAGAGATGTCTCCACTCTGAGAAAGCCAACTTCATGGCTAGCAACTTCCTGTCCCCAATGGAATAATTCCTCTCTGCTGGTAAGAAGGTCTTAGAGAAGAAGAAGCAAGGATGCTTCTGACCTTGAGCTTCCTTTTGGAAAAGGACTGCTCCAGCACCAACAGATGAGGCACCCACCTCCATTATAAATGGCTTATCTACATCGGGGCGATGTAGGATGGGAGCGCTAGCGAAGTGTGACTTAATGGAGATAAAGGCCTTGGAGACCTCCTCAGACCACAATTTGTGATTTACTCTGTTCTTGGTGAGGGCAACCAAGGGAGCTACCAAAGTTGAGAAGTGTGGAATGAACTGGTGATAGTAGTTAATGAACCCCATAAAGTGCTGCACCGCTTTAAGAGAATCCGGTTCCTGCCAGTCCATCACAGCCTGTAGTTTGGCAGGATCCATAGCCAATCTTTGGGCGGGGATGATATAGCCCAGGAAAGATAAGGACTCCTGCTCGAACACACACTTCTCCAACTTGGCATAGAGGGAGTTTGCCCATAGGAGGTCGAAGACTTTGCAAACATCTCTCCGGTGGGAGTCAATATCTGGAGAGTATATGAGAATATCATCCAGATAGACTACGACCGAGGTGGAGAGCATATCCCAGAAGATGTCATTCACAAAGTCTTGGAAATGGCTGGGGCATTACAGAGCCCGAAGGGCATCACCAGATATTCATAGTGCCCATCCCTGGTGTTAAAAGCCGTCTTCCATTCGTCCCCCTCACAGATGCGAATCAGGTTGTAAGCACCCCGCAGATCTAATTTAGTAAATACTCTTGCTCCCCGAAGCCTATCAAAAAGCTCAGATATCAGGGGCAAAGGATACTTATTCTTAACGGTGATGGCGTTTAGACCCCTATAATCTATGCATAGATGTAGTTCCCCATTCTTCTTCTGCATGAAAAAGAACCCTGCACCAGCAGGTGACACTGACTTCCTGATGAACCCTCTTGCCAGATTCTCTTGAATGTACTGAGACATTGCCTCCGTCTCCGGGAGAGATAACGGATAGATTCGACCCCGGGGAGGCTCAGCACCAGGCAAGAGATCAATAGGAAAGTCATAGGGGCGATGGGGCGGAAGGGTCTCTGCCGCCTTTTTGGAGAACACATCCGCATAGGACCAATATTGCTTGGGGAGAGAGGTTAGATCTGCGGGTACCTCTGTAGTAGCAACCTGAACACACTCCCTCTGACACCTACCCCCACAAGATTAACCCCATCCCAAAATTCTTCCTGAGGACCACTAGATGTGAGGAGAGTGGTACCGTAGCCAAGGTATCCCCAACAGGACCTCATCAATTCCCTCAGGAATGATGAGCAGAGATATAATCTCCTGATGGGATGGCGACATGGACAGAGTAAAAGAGATGGTCTGGTATGTTAACTGTGAGGGCAGTGTCGACCCATTCACCACTCGTACCATTACTGGTTGAGCTAGCATTACCAGGGGTATTGCATGACGTTGGGCGAAGGCAGAAGACATAAAATTGCCCTCTGCCCCAGAATCCACGCAGAGATCTACCAAGTGGGAGGATGAGCCTATAGTAATTGTCCCCTTAAAGGACAATTTGGAGGCAAACGTCGCCGTGTCTAGTATACCTCCACCTACTACCACTAGATGCTGACGTTTCCTCGACCGCTGGGGACATCTGGTGGCAAGATGCCCTGACTGCTGGCAAACATGACAGACTTTGAGTGCACAAACGGTCCAGGACTTAGATCCCGCTCTTGACACTTCCATGGCCTCATGTGACTCAGGGACCAGGACTGAGAATTCCAGAGGTTTGGCGAAGGTGGGAGCCAGCCAAAACCTCTGCCTACACTGGGCTCGCTCTAACCTCCGCTCGTTAAAACGGAGGTCAATACGAGTGGAGACAGTTATTAACTCCTCCAGTATGGCAGCAATCTCCCTAGTGGCCAGAGCGTCCTTCACTTGGTCAGCCAGCCCCCTCCAATATATGGGGATAAGAGCTTTATCCGACCACTCCAGCTCAGATGCTATGGTACGGAAGAGGACAGCAAAATGGCTGACCAAGGACAAACCCTGAGTCAATGACAGCAGTTGGAGCGCCGTGTCATGGGTGACTCGAGGTCCTAAAAAGACCTGTTTCAGAGTGCTCAGGAACAACGGAGCACTCTGCACCACATGATCGCCACGCTCCCACAGCGGTGTAGCCCATTCCAACGCCCTGTCCGACAAGAGAGACACAATAAATCCCACCTTTGCCCGCTCTGTGGGAAAACATGCAGCTAGGAGCTCGAAGTAAATAGAGCACTGACTCACAAATCCCCAACAAGATTTACTATCTCCAGAAAATTTTTCTGGTAGCGGGAGGCGAGATAATGTCGAAACAGGGGTGGCAGTGGACAAGGTTGCTGCAGCCACGCTAGCAGCCTGTACAGCAACTGAGGTAACATCTACAGCTGAGGTTGTGCTCTCGAGAGCCGCCAACCTACCCTCCAGCTGCTGGATATACCGCAAGGATTGCTGAATGTCAACCATTTACTAGCCAGACCCTGGCGCTAGTATTGTCTTAGGGCTAGCGGAATGCACCGAGTAAATATAGATGATTTACTGTTATAGATGCGTTCGCAGCCTGGGGTCCACCGTGCAGGAGAACCTGCTGCTAGCAAATGGCAGCACTATATGGCAGTATGAACTAGCTCTGTTATTTCACAGAGTAGCCGTGAAAGTAAAGCACTGCGCCCTGTTAGACTTCACAGAGGCACAGGCTAACTACCCAACTGAGAGCAGTCAGTGGTCATGCATACACACAAAACTCCTCGCCGGAGGTGCCAGCATTCTAGGGGTTTATTTCAGCCAGGTCCCTGAATACACACAAACACAATTTCCTCGCCGGAGGTGCCAGCATTCTAGGGGCTTATTTCAGCCGGGTCCCTGAACACAATCTTACATGACCACACTGGCGCAAAGCACATAACTTACAAAGATACTAGCGCATGGCCGTGCGGCCATGCGAGCTTTAAATAGTTGCAGCAAGTGCATGACTTTCCTAGAAGGACCAATGAGAGGCTGCCACAGAGCATGAGCACCTACAGGACCTTCCTGAAGGACCAATGGATTTAGCTGCAGTATCTGAACATGTAACCCTCCATCTCCACTGAGAGATCTTACTCTGGGCATGCTCAGAACGAGAAAAGCAGGACTTAGTCCTAGAAGCGTTTGCTCGCCGCTGCCCAGCACTGGCTTCAATGGCAGAAGCAGGAAAATCAGCAGTTACTCTTTGTACAGAGTCAGACTGAGCAAGATGCTGGGACTGACGTCTCCGCTGAGCAGGCTCCACTGCGGCAGGATAAGAATGGGAGACCACAGCGGAAATGGCCCGAGATTGCCCCTTTGCAGAAGCGGGAACTCGACCCCTAACACACTTAGTGCCAATTTAAATCTCCCTTTTTTTGGGGGGAGACTGCAACAAAACTCAGGTCCAGTGTATTACACTACACAAAGTAAGTGGCAGAACGTGGCTGGAAGATGTACGACAAACTTACAGAACTGTGACGTAGATCCACTTAGTGCCAATTTAAATCTCCCTTTTTTTGGGGGGAGACTGCAACAAAACTCAGGCCCAGTGTATTACACTACAAAATGTAAGTGGCAGAACGTGGCTGAAAGATATATATATATATATATATATATATATATAAAGAGCTGTAGTGCAATTTCAATCTCCGTACAATGATCTCAGGACAAGTATGGCAGCAATAAAAATGACTGCTGCACACAAAAGTGTGGACAAAGAAACAAGAGAACTGTGCAGAAAGGAGCAACAGGATTTTTGCTTTTAAAAAAGCAGTTGGTTTGCACAGCGGCGTACACACAGCAATGCAGCTATCAGGGAGCCATATAGGGCAGCCTAATAAGCTACAGAGCTGATGCACAAAAAAATAAACTCCACTGTCCCTGCAAAGAAAAGGTGGTGTTGGACAGTGGAAATCGCTACAGCACAAGCAGTTTCGGGGTTAATCTTCCCTCCCTAACTATATCTCTTCTTCTGATGAAGCTGCAGCAACCTCTCCCTATGCTAAGATCGGCAGAAGTAAGATGGCGGTCGGCGTGCACGCCCCTTTATAGCCCCTGTGACGCCGCAGAAAGCAAGCCAATCACTGTAATGCCCTAATCTAAGATGGTGGGGACTGAGACCCATGTCATCACGCTGTCCACACTCTGCGTCCTCCTTCATTGGATGAGAAATGGCACTGAAAGCGTCATACGAAACGCGACTTTGGCGCGAAGATCGCCGACCTCATGGCCGATCCCGCACTAGGATCGGGTTCGGTTTCACGAAACCCGACTTTGGCGAAAGTCGGCGATTTTTGAATTTGTCCGATCCGTTTCGCTCAACCCTAGTTCTTAGGCCTCCAGGACTTTAATTTCCATCTAGAGAATAGACCTGGGAAATTATACAATAACGTGGATGATGTCTCACAAATTCACTGTTTAGTGTCTGAAGGTGCCAACATCCCCAACTTTTTCACAGACTATGAGTAGTCAACTGGTCACTGCAAATACCATCATTGTGAAGGCTGCTTTTAGAAAAAGGACTCTGTTCTGGTAAATAGTGTAGATGTTTTGCATAAAGTCATAGAGATAGTGGTTAGCTAGTTGGGTCAACCCTTTAAACAGAGGTTAGGTTCACTTTTTTAGGGACACAAAAGGAAGATAATTAATAAGCAAAAGTGTTTTGTAGTACATCCAGAGATTGATTTTTGTGGACCATGGGGAAAGCATATATACACAAAATCACATTTCCGTAGGTTTTGCTACTCTGTACAATCTGGTTGATATATATTCCTTTACAGTTTGTATAAAAAGTATATAATTGTACACTTATGGCTTTAATCAATATCAAAAAATCCCAACAGAGTCTGTCTTTTCATCACTGAACTAGGCAGATAGACATAATCATTACTTGATCTTCAGAAGAATCTTCAATTGATGCTGCATTTGCTCCACATGCAGTGGCTTTCTTAACAGCTTTCTACTGCTACATACATTTTATGGATTTTCTATTTTTAGACAGCTCAGAAATTTAATTGTGTTATTAGCCACCTGCTGCATGCTGAATTTTACTGTAAGACATCTCTAATAGAATATAAGTATATAATCAGAAATGTACAGTATCTAAAAATATTAGTCATTTATTCACATTTAGTATGTCACATTCAATGACTGTCACAGGTTACCTACAAATGGTACGTAATAGCTCTATATCACAGATAATGCTCATAAAAAGCTGAATTCAATAATGCTTAGGTTTTACCCAGGTGCACTAAAAGCAGATAAGATGTCAATGTGTTATGTAAGAGGCTTGATTATATTGATGGGTAAATGCTCATCTATAAGCTCTTGTTTCCTAATAACCCTTGTAATGTGAATCGGCACAAATGGTAAAAGTTAACTGTGCGTTATAATTGCAATCACTTTTGTACAATCACTGTGCATCTTCCTTTTAGGCAAGTATATTGCTATGAATCCTTCTACAAGTTAACAAACTTTATTGGGATCATTAGGAAAAAAAATTATATTGAGCCAAATCCAGTTTGCTAATGCAAATATACTCTACGTCTAAGGCCATGTTCACACATTCAGTAATTTATCAGTATTTCAGATGAGTATTTGTAAGCCCAAACTAGGACTGGGTGAAAAATACAGAAGTGGTTCTCGGCAGTGTGGGGACTCTCGATGCTGAGGGGAGAGTCAATTCCTCCTTCCTCCCTTCATCTGTTGGGGCCAGTGCCCGTGACAATACCACAGACTATCACCGCCAGCACCAGGTTCACCAGAGGACACCACCATCATCAGGACCACAAGAGGACACCGTTAATGCTAGAGACGTTTCCCCCATTTTTTTCACAGAACTGTAACATATCCTTTTTTTTTGTCACGTAATCTAAACTTCCTCAGTCACGAGCAGGAACACACCCATGGCTGATGCCCAAAGTGTTGAGTATTATTTGTATTATTCTCCCCTGTTCGTTAAAAATCCTTCCCCCTATTAGTTGTCTCTGTATTAGGTATAACCTTGCTCCTTGTGTACATATCTCCCTGCGAGGAGTAACTGCTGCTTATTAAACCCCTTGTTAACCCTGGGTCTGCCTCCTGTCCATCTCTGCATCCCGCAACCTGCTTATATAAGTGCCATATTTTTCATCAATAACATATATGTTTTATCAAGAAAACCTCTTGGCAAAAAGTGAGTGAGTTTTATAGTCTAGAGGCAGCTTCCTGTGATGGAGAAGAACGCAGATGCTGCATCTTTCACAGTCATTAAGAGATCTGCTCTTTCTTCTCCTGCCCTACATTGATCTATGTGATCGATGCAGGGCATAAGAGGAAGATACAGAGACCTGCAGCTAAAGGACTGACCTTCCAATCTGATTAACCCTGCTGTTGTCTTTGGTCTGGGGACACCAATTTTGAACTTTGGTATTTTTTGGGGTGTTCAAGATGCGGTTCTGAAACTTGTGGTTGATTGACTTAAATGAGGATGGGTCGGTCGGCCACGGGTTTCAGAGCCGCATCTTGAATATTTTAAAGAATATTGAAGTTCAAGGTCGGTCGTTTTTGACTGAAGACAACAGCAGGGTTAACTGAACAACCTTGTCATGTGATTAGTCATTTCTGCAAGATTACCACCACATAGTTACCCAATAACACCACCATACTGATCATTATAAAAAACTACAATACTATCTCTAATATTACAACCAGTTACCATTATATACAGGACGTCTGCAGATCATATAGGTGTACATAGTAAAGGTAAATCCAGTGACGTAACAATAATGCCTTCAAATTGCAGTCATTCATTTTCGCTCTTCTGCCTCGTTCGGCGCAGACCGCTTTGACTTCTTCCAACCAGGATTCATCTCAGCAGAACGTTTTGTCTCTGCAGAAAGTAACACTCATTCATCTATGACTAATTGCTTTTATAGTACTTCCCATATTTTCCCCTACTTCTACTCTGTGACAGATTAAGAATAGTAATGCTATAGAATTGACCCTATGCCCTCCACAATAATAGTACCTTCCTTTTGTTCCCCCCTACTGTATATTACAGCAGTGATGTCTCCCTTTTTGACATTCCTCACAGTAGAAATGCCCTCTTCTGTGGTCTTCGTACAATATTGATGCACATGTCCATGTTTTGTGGTCCCCATGTAATAAGAAAAAATCCTTTTTTGGCTCAAATACAGTATTAAGGTCTGCCTTTGCTTAAATATAACAATAATGCCCCATCACCAGCGCAATCAAAACAGTAGTAACATACACCATTTCTGCCATCATAAAGTAATAGCATTCAAATTTTATGGCATAATACAATTGGAATATTCAATATTGCGGCTCCGTATATTAATGTAATGTCCACCAAATGGCCGTAAACCGTACTTTTGTCTCCCATCCGTCTCCCAATTTGTAATAATGTCCCCTGCCCTGGCCCCCATCCTACAATAACGTAATAGATTTATTGATGATTTTGTATCTTCTTTGGTTAAACATACATGCAAAAAAACTGTAGTAAAAGGCCAGTTAACACTGCTCCAAATATACAGTTGATATACAGTTGTGTGAAAAAGTGTTTTCCCTCTTCCTGATTTCATATCCTTTTGCAGCGTTGTAATGCTTCAGATCACCAAACAAACTTAAATATTAGACAAAGATAACACAAGTAAACACAAAATGCAGTTTTTAAATGAATGTCTTTAATATTAATGAAAAATGAAATCCAAACCTATTGAGCCCTGTGTGAAAAAGTGATTGTCCCCAAAATCTAAAAACTGTTGGGCCACCGATAGCAGCAATAACTGCAATCATGCATTTGCAATATCTGGCAATGAGTCTTTCACAACGCAATAGTGGAATTTTGGTCCACTCTTCTTTGCAGAATTGTTGTAATTCAGCCACATTGGATGGTTTCCGAGCATGAAACACCTTTTTAAGGTCATACCACAGCATCTCAATTGGAATAAGGTCAGGACTTTGACTAGACCACTCCATAGGAAATCAGGAAGTGGGCAAACACTTTTTCACACAACTGTACCTCGTTACCTCGTGACTGGAGTTTTCATTTTTAATTAAAATGATTTTTCCAGGGATTATAACATAATTTCAAAAATATCCAGCATTCTTGTATCCCTTGAATGAGACATATTTTTTGGACTTCTGCATATATACAGTAAACAGTGGTGCGCTTGAATTATTGTTATCATTATTTATTATTATAGCGCTTTTCATTCCATGGCACTTTACGTATGAGGAGGGGTATACATAATAAAAAACAGGTACAATAATCTTAATCAATACAAGTCAAAACTGATACAGGAGGAGAGAGGACCCTGCCCACAAGGGCTCACAATCTACAAAGGTTGGGTGAGGGTACAATAGGCGAGGGCAGAGCTGGTCGTGTAGCAGTTTGGTGGATCGGTGGTTGCATCAGGTTGTAGGCTTGTCGGAAAAGGTGGGTCTTCAGGTTCTTTTTGAAGGTTTCCACAGCAGGCGAGAGTCTGATATGTTGGGGTAGAGCAGTGTTCCCCAACTCCAGTCCTCAAGATCCACCAACAGGTCATGTTTTCAGGATTTCCTTGGTATTGCACAGGTGATGCAATTATCACCTGTGCAATACTAAGAAAATCCCGAAAGCATGACCTGTTGGTGGCTCTTGAGGACCGGAGTTGGGGAACACTGTGGTAGAGAGTTCTAGAGAAGGTGGGATTGTATGTTTCAAGCTAAGGTGGCTATAGTCAGAGATTAAAATGAATGCCTAAATAAACCTCTTACAAAATAATACATAGTTATCTACAGTTGTGCCCACCATAACTTTTTTGTTGAAGTCTCCAGGTTTTTACAATTCAAATTTAATACTTTATCATGAGTCCACCACCAGATATAACTAGTTTAACACAAAAAGAAGTAAACTTGCATCTGAGCAAATTAAACATTGACAATTACCCTGGCCCACACTGCTTTCATCCCCGAATACTGAAGCAATTGATCTCAGTAATTGACAGACTGCTGCATCTCATATTCTTATACTCTCTTGTAACAAGGGTGGTGCCACAGACTTGGAGGATGGCTGATGTGGTTCCAATATTTAAGAACGGCAAGAAAGTGGATCCAGGCAACTACTGTCCAGTATGTCTGACATCGGTAGTGTGCAAATAAGACCTGCAGAGATATATTGCAGAGAATAATATAATGAATGACAACCATCATGGATTCATGAAAGATAGGTTTTGTCTAATTAACATTTTGGGTTTCTATGAGAAGGTAAATGCAAATCTGGATGTTGGCATTGCGCCTGATGTTATTTACCTGGACTTTGCAAAGGCATTTGATACTGTTCAACATAACAGTCTTATACTGAAGCTTAAGAAGCAAGGACTATGGGAAAATATATACGGTATAAATGGATAGGGAATTGCCTAAATGACAGGAAACAAAAGGGAGATAGTCAGCAGTGGGTACCTCAGGGATCTGTCCTAGGATCAATTCTTTTTAATCTCTTTATTAATGACCTATTGGATAGGTTTGAGCATAATTGAGAGGATTGAGACTTTGCAATATTGCAAAACGATATAGATAAGATAACTGGATGGGCAAACACTTATCAAATGAGGTTCAATGTATATAAATGTAGAGTAATGCACCTAAGACAGAGTAATCCTATAACTGCATGTGCATTAAATGGGAGTATACTACAGAAAAGGAGAAGGACTTGATCACTCTGGTTACAAGTAAACTGAGCAGCAGTACAGTTAGATTCAGTTCAAAGGCGGGCAACTTGATTATTACAACAAATGGAAGGCCTCTCATATGATGAAAGGTTGGAAACGTTGGGCTTGTTTAGAATAGAAAAAAGATACCTCAGACAGGGCCGGCGTCAGCACCCGGCGCACCTGGGCAAATGCCGGGGCCCTGGGGAGAGAGGGGTGCCCACTCACTGTCATAGATACAAATGGGAGAGCAGAGCAGGAGATAACATGCTCTCTCCGCCCACAAAGTTACTGCTGGCTGCGTTCTCTTAACCCCTATGTGCCCGCTCTGACACAAGCATCTTCTCACTCAGTCAGTGCAGCCAGGCAGGCACACATAGGGGTTAAGAGAAGGCAGCCAGTGTGACATTGTTTGTGGGCGGAGAGAGCACGTTCTCTGCTCTGATCTCCGCCCCTGGCTGGCTGCCGTGCTGCTGAAGTTATGAGGCAGATTCAGGAGGAGCTCCTAGTCCTACCAGTGCCTGAGTGAGTGGCGCTGCTATATACTATGTGGGCTGCGCTGCTATATACTACGTGGGCTGCGCTGCTATATACGTGGGCTGCGCTGCTATATACTACGTGGGCTGCGCTGCTATATACTATGTGGGCTGCGCTGCTATATACTACATGGGCTGCGCTGCTATATACTACGTGGGCTGCGCTGCTATATACTACGTGGGCTGCGCTGCTATATACTACATGGGCTGCTATATACTACGTGGGCTGCGCTGCTATATACTACGTGGGCTGTGCTATATACTACATGGGCTGCTATATGCTGCGTGGGCTGCTATATACTACATGGGCTGCTATATACTACGTGGGCAGTGTTATATACTACATGGCTGTGTTTATATACGATCATGAATCAGGGTATGTGTTAAAGGGGGGGCCCACTGAGACTCTTTTGCCCGGGGCCCTCAAAAACCTGGAGCCGGCCCTGGCCTCAGAGAAGACCTCATTTACATGTTGTGACAAAGTCACTGGCAAAGTGATGGAGGGGAGATATGTTTCATGGACACTATTAGCTTCAGTGATAGGAACCCAGAAGTTTCTTCCAGCACATTAACTCAGCCATTTTGTTTAGGAGCTGGATTTTTGTGGACAACCATACAGTGGGTGGGAAGTAGTTCATCTTATCTCAATCCAAGGGTGTGGTCTGGGTTTTAAATAGAAGGCCCCCTGAGGTGTACAGAGTTCAGCATCTGGAGAGGAACACTCCAGAGAAGTGATTGTGTTTATGCTAAAATGTAAACTGTGAGTCTTGCTAAGCCTTAGCGGGATGATCCCTACTACCACAAGGACTGTGCTTCGTCATACTACTTTGTTTTGTTTTTCTGTTTTTGCCCAGAGTGTTGTTTTTACTTTTGCTTCAGCTTGGTTTATGCTGCATATGGTAAACCAAGGAAGATCTTAAAGAGACAGTGTTCCCGTGTTTACCTTTGTGTACAGCTGAGTGAGACGATCTACCTCAATGTATAAAAATATGTGTAGTCAATGCAAAGGACTGGATCATGACTCATTCCTCCCAAAGGCCATACCAAGGAACAGGGGGCATTCATTATGGGTGAAAGAAAGGCGATTCCAGCAGCTAAAAACCAAAGGGCTCTTTACAGGTAGCACTTTATTCAGCTTCCTATGACCTACATGCCTATGTATATAGACAGCTTACGAAGGTTGATCCTACTGACAAATTAACTTTAAAAAAACAAATGGACAAATAGGCAGCTCAGTTGGACAATTTGTTTAAAAAAGAATCTAATTATACTCACAGATTCCAGCTTATCTTAAAAGGCATATAAAATCACAAATAACATGTGGTGTAAGGTTTTTAGAATATTTGCCATATCTGTTGTTATTTTCAATAGAATCTAGTTTTTCGTGTCGGCCATTTTGCTTTTGTCCTGCTGTATCTACCTTGCTCTTAACCAGCATGGAGTTCTCAGTTTCTATGTTTCTGCCTTGTTCTCTTCCACTTGCCCCTTGTTTAATCAGTGCTTCAGAATCAAGTCTGCAGTTTACCTGTCATCTTGCTCCTGGATGTCTTGGACCTGTTATCCTAACCATCTTCTGCTTCTGATCCTTGGACATGTGTGGACACAGGAATCCCTCAGCTTACCATCAACATTGGCAAGGGAAGTAGAGAGAGAGACTTTAAACTATTTCTGTGACTAGATGGTTTATTCCTGCCTGTCTTGTCTCCTGCCTGCAACTGTTTTACCCTTACTTGTATGATGTAATACAAGAACTACTTAAACAAGCCTGTGTCTTCTGTGTTTCCTTGCACCCAAGCACAAGACTCTATACAGATTGTATTTTATATTTGACATGTGGAATGCTAATGAAGATAAATATTGAATGTGAAACATAGTAATGTATCTTCCCTTTTCTCGTAATCTTTTGAGCTCACATGTAAAACGTGTTAAATACCTAAACAATTTTCATGACAAAATTTCTTTCTTAATGTTCTTTTTGATCATTATAAGAAACAATATATATAATATTGATGGATTTACTAACAGAGGCCAAATTGTTAATCTCAAAACTTTGAGAGTTCGTTAGTCAGAAAATGAATGAACGAGAGAAATGAGCAATACTTTATAAAGACAACAGAAGCTATTGATATGCACTCCATTAATAACTTTAACTAAATGAGTAAAACAACAAAGGTTTTGCACTTCTATATTGTCCTACTCAAGGTCATTGCAATTATGGTAATAAACTATTTTAGTTATCAGCCATCAATTGAATAAACACAAAGTGACAACAGTTTTGTCATGCTGCTAACACATACCATTATTCCTTTGCTTCTGAAGATTTTTGCTACTGTTACATCCAACCATAAAAACAGATGCAATTTTGTCAGCATTGAAAATATGTCTAGATTTGTTTTTTATTGTTCATTAAGATATTTATATCTTATAATATATTATTATAATCTTGATATATCAAAACAGAGATATACAGTCATGGCCAAAGTTGTTGGCACCCTAGAAATTGTTTCAGTAAATGTAGTTTTTCTCGCATAAAGTTATTGCAATTAGACATGTTTTGTTATACACATGTTTATTTCCTTTGTGTCTATTGAAACAAAAAGACAAAAAAGCGAATTGGACCAAAACTGGAATTTTGGACCAGTCTTTTTTCTCCGACCGCAGAAACTTCTTCTTTACACGTTCCAGTCAAGCTGAGTGAGATCCCATCAGCTGTTATGGAAGTAGACATGCTTGATATTTTTGACCAATCTCAGAGAACAAGCAAACCAAAACTCTACCAATCCACCATAACATCTCCGCCTGCACCATGCTCATGGTCCAGCAGTTTGTTCAGTTCACTGTACTCCTCCCTCTCTCAGCACTAGCCCACACTCCCGCAGTTGTGGTCATGTAAAAGATTGTGTCATACTACACATGACAAAGCTATAAGGTTGAACGCCACCATCTTCAATCTGTTGGCCATGGAAATTCTGCCTTTCCGCTGGTAGATGTAGATACAGACTGTTTCCGAAAGCTGAGGCCGTTGCTGTCATCAGTACCAGCTATGCCTCCGCTACACCAGCATGTCACAGACAATATCACCCATTCCTTGACTAAATCTAAGTCTGCCAGGATGCATGTCACCACAGACACTTGGATGAGTAAGCATGGCCAGGGGCATTACATATAGCTGACTGGGCACTGGGTGACTCTTATGGCTGTGGGGGCAGGCGGGGAAAGGGCTGGTCCACAAGTCTTGGAATCTCAAAGGTTTGCAGGACAAACCTATATATTTCACACTTCCTCCAATGCTTCTGCCTTCTCCACCACTTCTAGGGTCTCCACCTGCACCTTCAACCTCTGGCTTAATGAGGCAAGCGTTCCAACAGTGCAGAGCGAATCCCCATTATTTCTGTACTTTGCAACCAGGGCTCACTGCAGTCAGGCAGTGTTAAAATTGGTATGCCTTGGAGATCACAGTCCTAAGCTAAAGAGTTGTGGACAGCTCTACTGGCTGAGTTTGAGCAATGGCTGTCTCCGCTGAACCTGTTGACGGCAAGCTCACACGTGCCTTGCATGGCTCATGTCCTCAATCTAGTGGTAAAGCGTTTTCTCCGCTATCCTCACCTGGGAGAGCTGCTGCAGAAAGCATGGAAGCTGTGTTCTCACTTCCACCATTCGCACCCCTCAGGTCATCGACTTGCATCGATACAGAGGTCTTTGTCATTTCAGTTAACAGGTTGATATGCAATGTGCCAACATGGTGGAATTCCACTCTGTACATTTTGCAGTGACTGTGGCAGCAGTAGTGAGACCTAATGCAGTATGTCATCTTGTATAGCATGGGCCATTGCGGTACGGATGTAGCGCATATCACATTTGCGGTGTGGGCACAGATTAAAGAACTTTGCACACTACTGCACAGTTTCTAAATGGCTACTAAAATGGTGAGCGCTGACGATGCCATCATCAGCAGCATCACTATTCCAGTCATCATTATAGCTCCAACGAAGTATAAATCCGCACAGCGGGGAAGCCCACTCAGTGTACAGGTATGGCATTAACTGATACTGCAGGCATATATACAGCAGTAATTGCTCCGTGAGTAGGGTGCCACTCCAAAGAAATTAGCCACAATGGATACAAAAATTGAAGAAAACGGATGGCACACATCGGTTAAAAAAACTTCTTTATTCCAATACTTGAAAACATTGGCATCGGGAGGATGGGAGCTGGAGTGGAATGGACGGCAGCCATTTTGCGCTGCAGTGGCGCTTCTACTAGTGACCACTATAAGAAGTGCCACTGCGGCACGAAAAGGCTGTCGTTCATTCCACTCCTGCTCCCATCCTCCCGACGCCAATGTTTTCAAGTATTGGAATAAAGAAGTTAGTTTTTTAACAGAGTGCCATCCGTTTACTTACATTTTTGTATCCCAGTCATCATTATGCTGGAGCATACTTTGAACTGCCTACGGGATGAGGTGGTGGTCACTGAGGAAGAGGAGGAAGCAGAGGAGGATGCAGAATGGATAACATTGTCTCAAAGTTCCAGACTGTCGTCACACAGGCGAGTGCCAAAGGAGCGTGGATTACTGTGATCGAGGGGTATGGTAAAAAAAGACAAACTGATAGTGAAGGTGCAAGAGCCGAGGAGCAAATGGAGGAGGAAGAGGTGAAGGGTGAGCATTTGTCAGGAGATGAAGAGGATAATCATCCCCTCTTTGTTGGTCATGGTTGGCGGGAGGGGATGGAGGAAACAAGAATCAGTGTTACCCAGCCACCCACACAGCATGGGCTTGGACCTCATGGAAGAGCCTGACATATGAGTGCCTTCTTGCTGTACTATCTGCAACATGATCCCCGTATAGTTATGATTCGAAATAGTGCTGACTACTGGGTTGCCACTGTGTTATCCCTGGAAATAGGTCAGCGAATGCTGGAATATCGAAACACGCTTTTACACAACCTTAAGAGAGGTTTTCTCCAAGGCAGCAGTGAGGCACACAGTGTGCCTCACAGCTCTATAGACTTCCAACCTCCGGCATGTCAATTCGTCAATGCCAAAACATTAGCTGATGTAGTGTAAGTGGCAGAATCAATTACTGTGAGTCCTTTGACACATTTTTTAGACCAGCTCATGTACCATTACAACAGAATCCAAGTATGGATAGGATGGTGCAGGTGTATCTAGAATTTAATATCAATACCATCAGGGAGGCTTTGGATCCTTTCAAATTTTGGTCTTTCAGAGTGGATGAGTGGCCTGAACTCACCTTAAAAGGCTTTGGAGGTTTTATCACGCCCGGCAATCAGCGTTCTCCCAGAACGTGTCTTCAGCGCTGCTGATGGTGTCCTGATGTATAAGATCAGCAGGCTGTTCCCTGAAAGTGTAGACCGCCTAACTTTCATCAAGATAAACAAGTCATGGATCTTCAAGGAATTTTGTTCCCCAGTCACAGACTGTACAGACTGTACAGACTAGACGATTTTGAAGTTTTTACTGTGCTGCACTGATATCGCCTAAATGCAGTCTGTGATATCTCTAGTGTGGCTTTTGCACCTGCTGTTGCTGCTGCTGTAGATGTTAACACATATTTGTGGAAATCTAAACAATCATGGTTGGTCTCCATCTGCTGGGCTGGCTGTAGAGGAAGAGGTGTCAGTCCTAATTATACTATTTCTACTCTGGTGAAATTGATGCCATTTTGGTGGTGTCTGCCACTAACTTATTTGAAGTATGGAGAGTCCTAATTGGGTCTTTCCATCTGCTGGGTTAGCTGTAGTGGAAGAGATATTGCTCTCCATTACACTATTTCAACTCTGGTGAAAATTATGCCGCTTTGGTGATGTCTGCCCCTAATTTTTTTTAAATGTAAAGACTTCTGAGTGGGTATCTATCTATTAGGTTGGCTGTAAAATATGTGTCAGTCCGTATTATATTATTTCTACTGTGGTGAAATTGATGCCACATTGGTGGTGTCTGTACTAATTTTTGGAAATAGAAACACTCCTGGTTGAGTGTCCATCTTCTAGGTTGGCCATAGTGGAAGATGTGTCCATCCCTATTATACTATTTCTACTATGATGACATTGATGCCACTTTGTTAGTGTCTGCCACAAATTTTTGGAAATGTGAATACTCCTGGTTGAGTGTCCTGCTGGGTTGGCTGTCGTGGAAAAGATATCGTTCCCCATTATAGTATTTCTACTGTGGTGAAATTGGTGCCACTTTGGTGATGTTTGCTGGGTTGGCTGTAGTAGATGTATCAATCCCTATTATAATATTTCTACTGAGATGAAACTGATGCCACTTTGGTGGTTTCTGCCAATAATTGTTTGAATTGTTAACACTCCCGACTGGATCTACATCTGCTGGATTGACTGTAGTGGAAGACGTGTCGGTCCCAATTATACTATTTCTACTGTGGCGAAATTGATGCCACTTTAGTGGTGTTTGCCAATAATTGTTTGAAATGAGAACACTCCTGATTGGGTCTAACCATCTGCTGAGTTGGCTGTAGTGGAAGATGTGTTGGTCCCTATTATACTATTTCTACTGTGGTGAAATTCAGGGGCGGACATACCGCCGGTTCAACCGGTGCAACCGCAGTGGGGCTCAGAGCGGGAGGGGGACCGAGAGCGGGAGGGGGCCCCTGACGGCGACGGACATACACGACATTGTTGTGATACACTGTGTGGATCTTGTAATGAGCGGTACCCAGTGACCGCTGGTGAAGAAGCTGCCGTGCCCGGAGTCTGCGGAGACCATCTGTCCACAGTCCGGGAGAAGGAGCCAGGGACGCCGGGAGCAGGTGAGTATCATATTTACCTGTCCACGATCCATCCGCCAGGCGCCTCTCCGTCTTCCGCGTCCTCTGCTGTGACTGTGCAGGTCAAAGGGCGTGATGACGTATAGTGTTTGCGCCGCCCTCTGCCTGAACAGTCAGTGCGGAGAGACGGGACGGTGAGGACCAGCGGGCAAAGACGAGAGGTGAGTATGTCATTTTTTTAATTACAGCAGCAGCATTTATATGTGGCACAGCGTTATATGGAGCATCTATGGGGCCATAATGAATTGCATGGAGCATTATATGTGGTCCATATAAAGCTGTGCCGCCACATATAATGCTCCATACAATTCATTATTACCCCATAGATGCTCCATATTATGGAGCATCTATGGGGTAATAATGAATTGTATGGAGCATTATATGTGGCGGCACAGCTTTATATGGAGCATCTATGGGGCAATATTCAATAATGAATTGTATGGAGCATTATATGTGGCGGCACAGCTTTATATCGAGCATCTATGGGGCAATATTCAATAATGAATTGTATGGAGTGTTATATGTGGCAGCACAGCTTTATATGGAGCATCTATGGGGCAATTTTCAATAATGAATTGTATGGAGCATTATATGTGGCGGCACAGCTTTATATGGAGCATCTATGGGGCAATATTCAATAATGAATTGTATGGAGCATTATATGTGGCGGCACAGCTTTATATGGAGCATCTATGGGGCAATATTCAATAATGAATTGTATGGAGCATTATATGTGGCGGCACAGCTTTATATGGAGCATCTATGGGGCAATATTCAAAAATGAATTGTATGGAGCATTATATGTGGCGGCACAGCTTTACATGGAGCATCTATGGGGCAATATTCAATAATGAATTGTATGGAGCATTATATGTGGCGGCACAGCTTTATATGGAGCATCTATGGGGCAATATTCAATAATGAATTGCATGGAGCATTATATGTGGCAGCACAGCTTTATATGGAGCATCTATGGGGCCATATTCAATAATGAATTGTATGGAGCATTATGTGGCGGCACAGCTTTATATGGAGCATCTATGGGGCAATATTCAATAATGAATTGTATGGAGCATTATATGTGGCGGCACAGCTTTATATGGAGCATCTATCTGGCAATATTCAATAATGAATTGTATGGAGCATTATATGTGGCGGCACAGCTTTATATGGAGCATCTATGGGGCAATATTCAATAATGAATTGTATGGAGCATTATATGTGGCGGCACAGCTTTATATGAAGCATCTATGGGGCAATATTCAATAATGAATTGTACGGAGCAATATATGTGGCGGCACAGCTTTATATGGAGCAACTATGGGGCAATATTCAATAATGAATTGTATGGAGCATTATATGTGGCGGCACAGCTTTTCATTGGAGCATCTATGGGGCAATATTCAATAATGAATTGTATGGAGAATTATATGTGGCGGCACAGCCTTATATGGAGCATCTACGCGGCAATATTCAATAATGAATTGTATGGAGCATTATATGTGGCGGCACAGCTTTATATGGAGCATCTATGGGGCAATATTCAATAATGAATTGTATGGAGCATTATATGTGGCAGCACAGCTTTATATGGAGCATCCATGGGGCAATATTCAATAATGAATTGTATGGAGCATTATATGTGGCGGCACAGCTTTATATGGAGCATCCATGGGGCCATAATGAATTGTATGGAGCATTATATGTGGCGGCACAGCTTTATATGGAGCATCTATGGGGCCATAATGAATTGTATGGAGCATTATTGTTGTGAATTCAGCTTTTGGGCTCCCTCCGGTGGTTGTAGAGGGTAATGCAGTTGTGCCTGGACTGCAGTAGTGGACAGGTGTATCTACTAATTGCAAACCTGACTGGGGTATATAGCTTTGCAGGATCCTTTAGTCAGTGCCAGTTGTCCATTGTCCTTGAAGGATTCGCTTCCCTGCTGGTCTCTCCAGTTTGCTGTGTTTTTCTACAAAGATAAGTCCTGGCTTTGTTTTTGCTGTCCACCTGCGGTTGACCTTATAGTTCTGTGCATTTTCATGTTTTTGTCTTGTCCAGCCTAGTCTGTGAAGGATTTTTTGCAGCCTAGCTATTTCTCTGGAGATGCAGATATACCCCCCATGTCTTTAGTCAGATGTGGTGATTCGTATTTTCTGCGGTGGATATTTTCTAGTGTTTTTATACTGACCGCATAGTACTCTGTTCTATTCTTTCTTTTTAGCTAGTATGGCCTCCTATGCTAAAATCTGATTTCATATCTGCGTATGTTATTTCCCTCTCCTCTCACAGTCAATATTTGTGGGGGGCTATCTATCCTTTGGGGATTTTCTCTGAGGCACGATAGGTTTCCTGTTTCTGTCTTTAGGGGTAGTTAGATCTTAGGCTGTGCCGAGGGGTCTAGGGAGTGTTAGGTACCCCCCACGGCTACTTCTAGTTGCGCTGCTAGGTTCAGGGTTTGCGGTCAGTACAGGGACCACCTTCTCCAGAGTCCGTCTCATGCTGCTCCTAGGCCACCAGATCATAACAGTACAACTGGCCAACAATGAGTTAAACGCATCTCAGAAGAAGGAAAGGAAAGTGCTGAGCCATTTTTTTTTCTGTAGTCTGTTGTGTCTTTCCTTTCCTCTTTACCTCTGGGTGGCTACGGAGTCTAGTGTTAATATGAATGTTCATGAGTTAGTTTCTCTGGTGGATCAGCTTGCTGCTAGCGTACAGGGTATTTCAGATTTCATTGTTCAGACTCCTGCCTTAGAACCTAAGATTCCCACTCCTGATTTATTCTTTGGTGACAGATCCAAATTTTAGAGTTTCAAAAATAACTGTAAACTGTTTTTTGCATTAAGACCCCGGTCTTCTGGTGATCCTATTCAGCAGGTTAAAATCCTCATATCTCTGCTGCGTAATGACCCACAGGATTGGGCATGTTCCCTGGAATCTGGCAATCCTGCTTTGCTTAATGTTGATTTGTTCTTTCAAGCATTGGGGTTATTGTATGATGAGTAGTGTTGAGCGATACCGTCCGATATTTGAAAGTATCGGTATCGGATGGTATCGGCCGATATCTGAAAAATATCGGATATCGCCGATACCGATATCCGATACCAATACAAGTCAATGGGACACAAATATCCTGTAATGGATCCCAGGGTCTGAAGGAGAGGAAACTCTCCTTCAGGCCCTGGGATCCATATTTAAGTGTAAAATAAAGAATAAAAATAAAAAATATTGATATACTCACCCTCTGGCGCGTCCTGGTCATCACCGCTGCAACCGCCTTGCTTTCGTTCCGAAGAATGAGCGCGTTAAGGGCCTTCGATGATGTCGCGGCTTGTGATTGGTCGCTGAGCGGTCATGTGACCACTCACGCGACCAATCACAAGCCGCGACGTCATCGAAGGCCCTTTACGCGCTCATTCTTCGGAACGAAAGCAAGGCGGTTGCAGCGGTGACGACCAGGGTGCGTCAGAGGGTAAGTATATCAATATTTTTTATTTTTATTCTTTAATTTACACATTAATCTTAATCCCGATACCGATTCCCGATATCACAAAAATATCGGAACTCGGTATCGGAATTCCGATACCGCAAATATCGGCCGATACCCGATACTTGCGGTATCGGAATGCTCAACACTAATGATGAGCCTAATTCTGTGGATCAGGCTGAGAAAATCTTATTAGTCCTGTGTCAAGGTCAAGAAGCGGCAGAATTGTATTGCCAGAAATGTAGAAAATGGTCTGTACTGACTAAATGGAATGAGGATGCCTTGGCGGCAATTTTCAGAAAGGGTCTTTCTGAACCCGTTAAAGATGTTATGGTGGGGTTCCCCACGCCTGCTGGTCTGAGTGATTCTATGTCTCTGGCCATTCAGATTGATCGGCGCTTACGCAAGCGCAGAGTTGTGCACACTATGGCATTGTCCTCTGAGCGGAGCCCTGAGCCTATGCAGTGTGATAGGATTTTGTCTAGAGCTGAACGTCAAACATTCAGGCGTCAGAATAGGTTGTGTTTTTACTGCGGCGATTCTGCTCATGTTATTTCTGATTGCCCTAAGCGTACTAAAAGAATCGCTAGTTCTGTTGCCATCAGTACTGTACAACCTAAATTTCTGTTATCTGTGACCTTGATCTGCTCATTATCATCATTTTCTGTCATGGCATTTGTGGATTCAGGCACCGCTCTGAACTTAATGGACTTAGAATTTGCCAGACGTTGTCGTTTTCCCTTGCAGCCTTTGCAGAACCCTATTCCTTTGAGGGGCATTGATGCTACACCGTTGGCTAAAAATAAACCTCAGTTTTGGACACAGCTGACCATGTGCATGGTGCCAGCCCATCAGGAAGATTGTCGTTTTCTGGTGTTGCATAATTTGCATGATGATATTGTGCTGGGTTTTCCATGGTTGTAGCTACATAATCCGGTGTTAGATTGGAAATCCATGTCTGTGACTAGTTGGGGTTGTCAGGGGGTTCATGATCAGGTTCCTTTGATGTCAATTTCCTCTTCCCCCTCTTCTGAAGTTCCTGAGTTCTTGTCTGACTTCCAGGATGTATTCGATGAGCCCAAATCCAGTTCCCTTCCACCGCATAGGGACTGTGATTGTGCTATTGACTTGATTCCAGGTTGTAAGTTCCCTAAGGGTCGACTTTCAACCTGTCTGTGCCTGAACATACCGCCATGCGGAGCTATATTAAGGAGTCTTTGGAGAAAGGGCATATTCGGCTATCTTCTTCCCCGTTGGGAGCGGGGTTCTTTTTTGTTGCCAAGAAGGATGGCTCCTTGAGACCCTGTATTGATTATCGCCTCTTGAATAAGATCACGGTTAAATTTCAATACCCCTTGCCTTTGCTTACTGATTTGTTTGCTAGGATTAGGGGGTCTAGCTGGTTTACTAAGATTGACCTTCGAGGGGCATATAATCTTATTCGTATCAAGCAGGGTGACAAATGGAAAACTGCATTTAATACGCCCGAAGGCCATTTTGAATACCTTGTGATGCCATTCGGACTCTCTAATGCCCCATCTGTGTTCCAATCCTTCATGCATGATATCTTTCGGAGTTATCTTGATAAATTCATGGTTGTATATTTGGATGATATTTTGATTTTTTCCAATGATTGGGAGTCTCATGTGAAACAGGTCAGGATGGTATTTCAGATCCTCCGTAATAATGCTTTATTTGTGAAGGGGTCAAAGTGCCTCTTTGGAGTGCAGAAGGTTTCTTTTTTGGGTTTCATTTTTTCTCCCTCATCTATAGAAATGGATCCGGTTAAGGTTCAGGCCATTCATGATTGGATTCAGCCCACATCTGTGAAGAGCCTTCAGAAATTCTTGGACTTTGCTAATTTTTATCGTCGTTTCATTGCCAACTTCTCCAGTGTGGTTAAACCTCTAACCGATTTTACCAAGAAAGGCGCTGATGTGACGAATTGGTCCTCCGCGGCTGTTTCTGCCTTTCAGGAGCTTAAACGCCGATTTACTTCTGCCCCTGTGTTGCGTCAGCCAGATGTTTCTCTTCCATTTCAGGTTGAGGTTGACGCATCTGAGATTGGGGCAGGGGCCGTTTTGAGCTCAGAGGAATTCTGATGGTTCCTTGATGAAACCGTGTGCCTTCTTTTCTCGGAAGTTTTCACCTGCGGAACGCAATTATGATGTCGGCAATCGGGAGTTGTTGGCTTTGAATTGGGCATTTGAGGAGTGGCGACATTGGCTTGAGGGGGCCAAGCACCGTATTGTGGTCCTGACCGATCATAAGAATCTGATTTACCTCGAGTCTGCCAAACGGCTGAATCCTAGACAGGCTCGATGGTCCCTGTTTTTCTTCCGTTTTGATTTTGTGGTCTCGTACATTCCTGGTACTAAGAATGTTAAGGCGGATGCCCTCTCCAGGAGTTTTTTTCCTGATTCCCCTGGGGTTCTTGAGCTGGTCGGCATTTTGAAGGAAGGGGTGATTCTTCCTGCCATCTCCCCTGATTTGCGACGGGTTCTTCAGGAATTTCAGGCTGATAAGCCTGACCGCTGTCCTGTGGGGAAACTGTTTGTTCCTGATAGATGGACTAGTAAAGTGATTTCTGAGGTTCATTGTTCTGTGTTGGCTGGCCATCCTGGGATTTTTGGTACCAGAGATTTGGTTAGTAGGTCCTTTTGGTGGCCTTCTTTGTCACGGGATGTGCGTTCTTTTGTGCAGTCCTGTGGGATTTGTGCGTGGGCTAAGCCTTGCTGTTCCCGCGCTAGTGGGTTGCTTTTGCCATTGCCGGTCCCTGAGAGACCTTGGACGCATATTTCTATGGATTTTATTTCCGATCTTCCTGTTTCCCAAAGAATGTCGGTTATCTGGGTTGTCTGTGACCAATTTTCTAAGATGGTTCATTTGGTGCCTTTGCCTAAATTGCCTTCTTCTTCTGATTTGGTTCCGTTGTTTTTTCAGCATGTGGTACGTTTGCATGGTATTCCGGAGAATATTGTGTCCGACAGAGGTTCCCAGTTTGTTTCTAGGTTTTGGCGGGCCTTTTGTGCCAAGCTGGGCATTGATTTGTCTTTTTCCTCTGCATTTCATCCTCAGACAAATGGCCAGACTGAGCGAACTAATCAGACCTTGGAGACCTATTTGAGATGCTTTGTGTCTGCTGATCAGGATGATTGGGTGGCTTTTTTGCCATTGGCCGAGTTTGCCCTTAATAATCGGGCTAGTTCGGCTACTTTGGTTTCGCCTTTTTTTTGTAATTTTGGTTTTCATCCTCGTTTTTCTTCTGGGCAGGTTGAGCCTTCTGACCTTCCTGGTGTGGATTCTGTGGTCGACAGGTTGCAGCAGATTTGGCCTTATGTGGTGGACAATTTGGTGCTGTCTCAGGAGGAGGCTCAGCGTTTTGCTAACCGTCGTCGGTGTGTTGGTTCCCGGCTTCGGGTTGGTGATCTGGTTTGGTTATCTTCCCGTCATGTTCCTATGAAGGTTTCTTCCCCTAAGTTTAAGCCTCGATTTATTGGTCCTCATAGGATTTCTGAGATTATTAATCCGGTGTCCTTTCGCCTGGCGCTTCCGGCCTCTTTTGCTATTCATAATGTCTTCCATAGATCTTTGTTGCGGAAATATGTGGAGCCCGTTGTTCCCTCTGTTGATCCTCCGGCCCCTGTATTGGTCGATGGGGAGTTGGAATATGTTGTTGAGAAGATTTTGGATTCCCGTTTTTCGAGGCGGAAGCTTCAGTACCTTGTCAAGTGGAAGGGTTATGGCCAGGAGGATAATTCTTGGGTTTCTGCCTCTGATGTCCATGCCGTTGATTTGGTTCGTGCCTTTCATCGGGCTCATCCTGATCGGCCTGGGGGCTCTGGTGAGGGTTCGGTGACCCCTCCTCAAAGGGGGGTACTGTTGTGAATTCAGCTTTTGGGCTCCCTCCGGTGGTTGTAGAGGGTAATGCAGTTGTGCCTGGACTGCAGGAGTGGACAGGTGTATCTACTAATTGCAAACCTGACTGGGGTATATAGCTTTGCAGGATCCTTTAGTCAGTGCCAGTTGTCCATTGTTCTTGAAGGATTCACTTCCCTGCTGGTCTCTCCAGTTTGCTTTGTTTTTCTATAAAGATAAGTCCTGGCTTTGTTTTTGCTGTCCACCTGCGGTGGACCTTATAGTTCTGTGCATTTTCATGTTTTTGTCTTGTCCAGCTTAGTCTGTGAAGGATTTTTTGCAGCCTAGCTAAAGGTACCGTCACACTTAGCGACGCTGCAGCGATACCGACAACGATCCGGATCGCTGCAGCGTCGCTGTTTGGTCGCTGGAGAGCTGTCACACAGACAGCTCTCCAGCGACCAACGATGCTGGTAACCAGGGTAAACATCGGGTAACTAAGCGCAGGGCCGCGCTTAGTAACCCGATGTTTACCCTGGTTACCATCCTAAAAGTAAAAAAAAACAAACACTACATACTTACCTACCGCTGTCTGTCCTCCAGCGCTGTGCTCTGCACTCCTCCTGTACTGGCTGTGAGCACAGCGGCCGGAAAGCAGAGCGGTGACGTCACCGCTCTGCTTTCTGGCTGACCGACACTCACAGCCAGTACAGGAGGAGTGCAGAGCACAGCGCTGGAGGACAGACAGCGGTAGGTAAGTATGTAGTGTTTTGTTTTTTATTACTTTTAGGATGGTAACCAGGGTAAACATCGGGTTACTAAGCGCGGCCCTGCGCTTAGTTACCCAATGTTTACCCTGGTTACCAGTGAAGACGTCGCTGAATCGGTGTCACACACGCCGATTCAGCGATGTCTGCGGGAGGTCCAGCGACCAAATAAAGTTCTGGACTTTCTTCCCCGACCAGCGACAGCACAGCAGGGGCCTGATCGCTGCTGCCTGTCACACTGGACGATATCGCTAGGGAGGACGCTGCAACGTCACGGATCGCTAGCGATATCGTCTAGTGTGACGGTACCATAATTCTCTGGAGATGCAGATATACCCCCCATGTCTTTAGTCAGATGTGGTGATTCGTATTTTCTGTGGTGGATATTTTCTAGTGTTTTTATACTGACCGCATAGTACTCTGTTCTATTCTTTCTTTTTAGCTAGTATGGCCTCCTATACTAAAATCTGATTTCATATCTGCGTATGTTATTTCCCTCTCCTCTCACAGTCAATATTTGTGGGGGGCTATCTATCATTTGGGGATTTTCTCAGAGGCAAGATAGGTTTCCTGTTTCTGTCTTTAGGGGCAGTTAGATCTTAGGCTGTGCCGATGGCTCTAGGGAGTGTTAGATACCCCCCACGGCTACTTCTAGCTGTGCTGCTAGGTTCAGGGTTTGCGGTCAGTACAGGGACCACCTTCTCCAGAGTCCGTCTCATGCTGCTCCTAGGCCACCAGATCATAACACATTATATGTGGTACAGCTTTATATGGAGCATCTATGGGGTAGTAATGAATTGTATGCGGAGCATTATATGTGGCACAGCTTAATATGGAGCAACTATAGGGCAATAATGAATTGCATAGAGCATTATATGTGGCACAGCTTGATATGGAGCATCTATGGGGTAATAATGAATTGTATGGAGCATTATATGTGGCACAGCTTTATATGGAGCAACTATGGGACAATAATGAATTGTATGGAGCATTATATGTGGTGGCACAGCTTTATATGGAGCATCTATGGGGCCATAATGAATTGTATGGAGCATTATATGTGGTGGTACAGCTTTATATGGAGCATCTATGGAGTAATAATGAATTGTATGGAGCATTATATGTGGCACAGCTTCATATGGAGCATCTATGGGGTAATAATGAAATGTTTGGAGCATTATATGTGGCACAGCTTTATATGGAGAATCTATGGGATAATAATGAATTGTATGGAGCATTATATGTGGCGGTACAGCTTTATATGGAGCAACTATGGGGTAATAATGAATTGTATAGAGCATTATATGTGGCACAGCTTTATATGGAGCAACTATGGGGCAATAATGAATTGTATAGAGCATTATATGTGGCACAGCTTTATATGGAGCATCTATGCGGCAATAATGAATTATATAGAGCATTATATATGGCACAGCTTTATATGGAGCATCTATGGGGTAATAATGAATTGTAAGGAGCATTATATGTGGCACAGCTTTATGTGGAGCATTTATGGGGCCATAACGAACAGTATGGAGCATTATATGGGGCTCCTGATTCAATATGGATATTCAAAAACACTTAACCTTCTGATGTCTCAATTAAATTTACTTTTATTGGTATCTATTTTTATTTTTGACATTTACTGGTAGCTGCTGTATTTTCCACCCTAGGCTTATACTTGAGTCAATAAGTTTTCCCAGTTTTTTGTTGCAAAATTAGGGGGGGTCGGCTTATACTCGGGTCGGCTTATGCTCGAGTATATATGGTAGTTTAAGAAGGGGTTGTCTAGTAGAGGACAACCCTTTTAAGCACCTACATGCATCTGACATACCTGTTGATATGTTGTGGTGTTTATGCCCCTTTTTATTGTTTATAATAAAATAATATATCTGTGAAATAGTCTGTAATGTTAACTGAACAGCTTAAGTGAACATGTTAAGTGAACTACTGAACATACATTTATGTTCATTTTTTTTAGAATGGCATCTGGCCAAAATCCTAAAAGCGGAGCTCAAAAGCGCAGACTAAAAAAAGAAGAGTTAGCACAGACAGCTAAATTACCAAAATGATTTCATTTCTTAAACAATCTGAGAAAGAACATGTGAGATAACAATCCCCTGTAGCAGTACTTCAGGTGACAGTGACCAGATTACTGCCCGGGCCAGTGCCCATGGTGAGGAGACTGAAAACTTGGCAAGTGTAAATGCTGAAGTTACATATGCGGACACGTCTCACATTCCTTCAAAGAATCCAGAGAGCACAAAGTGTAAATAAAGATTTCTGTGCATCAGTTACTATACAGAGCGAAGAACATTCCATTGAATATCTGGATGAGATAATTGCAGATGATGAAGGCCTTGTTACAGATGCAAATACATTTCCAACAGACCGTGCTAACTTCCCACCAGATATTAAGGACAGTCAAACAAAGAGATTCATAATTTCTCAGGGGTCTTGTAGGCCATTTATAACATTTCCACGAGATGAAAAACAGGGAGGACGTTGTTTTTCGCAGGTATTTTACACCAAGAAAACACAAGCTGGAGTATTGATCCCACGTTCATGGTTGTGTTATTCGCCAATCGTAGACTGTGCCTACTGTGAACCCTGCTGGCTTTTTGCTGATCGAAGCTATGGTACTTATAATTCAGCATGGGTAAATGGTGTGAGAAATTGGTCTCACCTATCACAGGCAGTGCATTATCATGAAACCTCCATCCAGCACATTAATGCGTGCATGTTGATGCAGCATTGGCGCAGTCATAGTACTCTAGATGAAGAAAATGAGAGGGAAATTAGAAAACAAAAAACTTCTGGAGGCAAGTTCTTGACAGAGTGATTAATGTCACCTTAACATTGGCAATGTGTAATCTTCCTTTTAGAGGTCACACAGAATTAATAGACCAAGCAAACAGTGGAGTTTTTTTGTCCATGATTCAGTTGCTAGCAAAGTATGACTCTACTCTGCAGCAATTAATGGAAATGCCAAGGGGTTCTGTCTGTTATCTGAGCCACAGAATACAGGATGAAATCATTTCTTTATTGTCAAAGAAGATAGAGCAAGAAATTGTTAATGAGATCAAGAACGCTACTTTTTTTCAGTGATCATAGATACACCACAAGGCATCTCTAAAACTGACCAACTTAGTCAGATTTTCCGTTATGTAACCATTAAAACTAATGAACAGAATACTGTTGGTGAAGTAAAGGTAAATGAAGTTTTCCTGGGATTTCATGCCATAAAGGCCCCTTCACATTTAGCGACGCTGCAGCGATACCGACAACGATCCGAATCGCTGCAGCGTCGCTGTTTGGTCGCTGGAGAGCTGTCACACAGACCGCTCTCCAGCGACCAACGATGCCGGTAACCAGGGTAAACATCGGGTAACTAAGCGCAGGGCCGCGCTTAGTAACCCGATGTTTACCCTGGTTACCATGCTAAAAGTAAAAAAAAAAAAACACTACATACTTACCTACAGCCGTCTGTCCTCCAGCGCTGCGCTCTGCTTCTCTGCTCTCCTCCTGTACTGTCTGGGAGCCGGAAAGCAGAGCGGTGACGTCACCGCTCTGCTTTCCGGCTCACAGACAGTACAGGAGGAGTGCAGAGCGCAGCGCTGGAGGACAGACAGCGGTAGGTAAGTATGTACTGTTTGTTTTTTTTTACTTTTAGCATGGTAACCAGGGTAAACATCGGGTTACTAAGCGCGGCCCTGCGCTTAGTTACCCGATGTTTACCCTGGTTACCAGTGAAGACATCGCTGGATCGGTGTCACACACGCCGATCCAGCGATGTCTCCAGGGAGTCCAGCGACGAAATAAAGTTCTGGACTTTATTCAGCGACCAACGATCTCCCAGCAGGGGCCTGATCGTTGGTCGCTGTCACACATAACGATTTCATTAACGATATCGTTGCTACGTCACAAATAGCAACGATATCGTTAACAATATCGTTATGTGTGAAGGTACCTTTACAGATCAAACAGCTGCAAACCTTGAGAAAGAAATTGTTCTAAGTATTGAAAATAAGGGTCTTGACATAAGTAGATGTCGTGGACAAGGGTGTGATGGGGCTGCAAATATGAGTGGCATATATACTGGGGTTCAAGCAAGAATTTCAAAAAGGGAACCTAGTGCACAGTATATACATTGTGCAGCTCACAACTTAAAGCTTGCTGTAAATGATTCCGTAAGATTCATCCCGGAACTAGGAAAATTTTATGACATCAGTGAAAAATTGTACCAGTTTTTTGCCAACAGCATCAAACGATGGGCTTTATTATCAGAGATATCATCAGAGTCTAAAACTGATAACATTACTCTGAAGAGATTGTGTCCAACTAGATGGTCTTCCAGGAATGATTCGATCAGGGCACTGAGGTATCGCTACACTGATTTCCTGAAGGCACTGACAAAAATTATCCTGAAGTCTGACAAAAATTCCAGTGACAGCAATGATGCCGCTAGCTTAAAGAAAAACATCAGCACCTTTGAGTTTGTGATCATAGTCGTCATGCAGGCTACGATTCTAGATGTTGTTGGACCCGTTTCAAAGTGTCTGCAAGCTAAAGATGCAAATCTTGAAAAAGCAACACTCTTACTTAAAAATGCTGTTGAAGTTCTTCAAGAGTTCAGAGAAAACTATCAGGGAGCAAAAAACAGTGCCATACAATTGTCAGAGAAGTGGGGAATAGACGTTGCATTTGAAAGAAAAAGAAATAAACGTGTAAAAAGACAGTATGATGAATTGTGCGAAGATGAACGGCTCTGCGATGCTGAGAAGTACTTCCGGGTCAACATCTTTAACTCCTGCTTGGACACAATTATCATGCAATTAAAGCAAAGATTTCACAGTCTTCATTCAACTGTGAATAAATTTAAAGCAATCCTTCCCAGCTCACTGCAATCTGCGTCTGATGAAGAACTGCATAAGGATGGAGGGAACCTTGTGAACCATTTAAAAAAAAACTTTTCACCAACTCTTCTTACACAGCTCATTTCATTCAGAGCTTGCTTCAAATCACAAATTGCACATGTGACCACTGTGGAAGAAATTGCCAAGCTATTGATTGTTGACAACAGAGTGCTAGTTCCAAGTTTTCCAGAAGTGTGTACAGCATATATTTTGTTCTTATCCTTGCCAGTAACAGTGGCTAGCGCTGAACCCTCCTTCTCAAAACTAAAGCTAATAAAAAACTACCTGAGGTGTACAATGGGACAAGAAAGGCTAAGTGGACTAGCTATGCTGTCAATTGAAAATGACCGTGCTAGAAAGATTAACTTAAATACAATTATTGATGAATTTGCTGAAAAGAAGGCCAGAAGAATGAGTTTTAAGTAAATTGTTCACACCTCCACACAGTTTTACTGTTTGAAATACATTTTTCAGTGAACATTTCTAAATTCAAACATTTGAATGGCTGACTAAAGCCTAGTTATCTTGATTTGATTTAGTAAATTTATTAAAATGGTTTTTAGTATTTAGCAATAAAGGGTACAGTTGTTTACTAGTGTTGAGCATTCCGATACCGCAAGTATCGGGTATCGGCCGATATTTGCGGTATCGGAATTCCGATACCGAGTTCCGATATTTTTGTGATATCGGGAATCGGTATCGGGATTAAGATTAATGTGTAAAATAAAGAATAAAAATAAAAAATATTGATATACTTACCCTCTGACGCGCCCTGGTCGTCACCGCTGCAACCGCCTTGCTTTCGTTCCGAAGAATGAGCGCGTAAAGGGCTTTCGATGACGTCGCGGCTTGTGATTGGTCGCTGAGCGGTCACTTTACACGCTCATTCTTCGGAACGAAAGCAAGGCGGTTGCAGCGGTGACGACCAGGGAGCGTCAGAGGGTAAGTATATCAATATTTTTTATTTTTATTCTTTATTTTACACATGAATATGGATCCCAGGGCCTGAAGGAGAGTTTCCTCTTCTTCAGACCCTGGGATCCATTACAGGATACCTTCCGATATTTGTGTCCCATTGACTTGTATTGGTATCGGATATCGGTATCGGCGATATCCGATATTTTTCGGATATCGGCCGATACCATCCGATACCGATACTTTCAAATATTGGACGGTATCGCTCAACACTATTGTTTACTAATTATTATTAAATGGGTTGTCTAAAACCATTATATTTTTTTACTATAGGCCTAAGCTCTAACAGGCAGACCTGTGCCAGCTCAGGGTAGTCACAGACCACTACTGCTGCTTCCTCTGACATCACATCAACAGAACAGCAGTTTCTCTTCTAGTCTGTTGAAGGGCTGTGACTGCCAGCTTTATGCTGATTGACAGCCATCTCCCCATTGCATAACTACAGGGAGCCGGCTATTGAACAGCATGAGGTCGGCAGTCATGCCCCATAAACAGAGCAGCCCAGAACATGAAAAGCTGCTCAATTGACATGAAGCAGCAGGATCTGTGGCAGGAGCAGTCCTTGACCACTCTAGGCCAGCACAGAACAGGTGGGTATTTAGCAACTACCTGCCTATCAGTTCATAGGTTCATAGTTAAAGGGAAGGTGCATAAAATAAAAGAATTCCAGCAATTGAAAAATGTAAAGAATTAATGTTTACATTTTCTTAAAAAAATATTATCATTTGTTTATAATTTAGTAAAATATAAAAAATCATTTAAAAAAGTTTGGCATTTCCACTTCTAAACACTAGGGGGAGCAGCTACTGAAATTTGACAAACACCTAGTGTACAAATAGCTCACATTACTGCACTGCAGTAATTATGGGCGGAGTCTGCTGACGTGTGTGATGTCACTCCTCTCCTCTCCTTCTGGGTGTTTGCTAAGGGATAAGAGAGGATTCAGGAACACAGCGAGAAGCCATTTTGTTGGTGACTGCAAAGTTATACTGACAAGTAAACAGTCAGAGGATGACAGGCAGCAAGGATTCTGGGAGATATATGATGGAGGGAGCAGGGTGACAGCAGCACAGAGTATTTCAGGAGAGCAGTGTGCTGGTCTATGGGGGGCACCATGTTCAGTGCGCGGAGCAGCCATGGATTATACATAGAGCGCTGTCTTAAATACACATGGATGGACCGTCTGCTTGTCTTCGCCACAAAAATCCAGGAAACATTTCTGCTGATTGATGGCCTGTTCTGATCCAGACCTTGCATGCAAAGACCCCATTCCCCTCCTCAGATCCTGTCCTGGCGATGTGTGAAAGCGAGGCGACAGGCGCAGTACAGGGTTACACTGGGAAGCAGGTTGGGGGAAATGTAGCCATATAGTAACGATAAATATGAGACCCCTCTCTTCAGCTGCCTCACCAGCCTTCCCCTGACTGCACCTAACGTTGGTCCTGCTGCCCCCTCTATGACCCCAGACCCGTGTGCAGGTGATCAGCCAGAACCACACTAGAATGAGTCCCCTTTCTGAAGATAATACCGCCATATAGATCACACATAATACTGTTATATAGTTCTCACATAATACCTCCATATAGATCACACATACCACCACATAGATCACAAATAATACCACCAGTGTTCTCACATACCACCATATGCTTCTCACATAATACCGCCAAATAGATCACCCATAATGCCGCCACATAGATCTCACATAATACCGCCATATAGATCACACATAATACCACCATATACTAATCACATAATACCGTCATATAGATCACACATAAAACCACCATATAATTCTCACCTAGTACTGCCACATAGATCACACATATAGTTCTCATATACCACCGTCATATAGTTTTTACATCATTCCACAACACTGATCAAACATAATACTGCCATATAGATAATACCATCACATAGATCACACAATACTTGGCGGCACAATGTTTGATATATATATATATATATATATATATATACAGGAGCACAGAGTATTTCAGGAGAGCAGTGTACTGGTCTATTGGGGCGGGGGGTGCTCACACGCTCCCAACTGTATACTTAGCCTTTACTGGCAATTAAAATGGGGGACACCCCCCAAAATAAGGATGTGGGGCCCCCTATAATTAATAACCAGCAAATACTATGCAGACAGCTGGGGGCTGACATTAATAGCCTAGGAAGGGGCCATGTATATTCTCCCCCCAGGCTAAAAACATCAGCTCTCAGCCGCCTTTTACATGCGCCTACATGCGCCTATTCTGGCGCTTTGCCTGGCAATTTCCACTTGCCCTGTAGCGGTAGCAAGTGGGGTTCATTTTTGTGGGGTTAATGTCACCTTCATATTGTCCGGTGACATCAAGCCCACGGCTTAGTAATGGAGAGGTGTCTATAAGGCACCCATCCATTACTAATCCTATAGTTGTATTGTAAATAAAGACTCGGCCAGAATAAAGTCCTTTATTAATCTTTATTAAACCATGCCGAACGCATAATCCTCGACTCCCTCATCTCCCACAGCAAAAATAATAAACCACAATGGGGAAAAACACGCAGTGGGGAGAGGAGTGCATAGGAGAGGATTAGATACTGACTGCTGAGCCGTGTATCTAATCCTGTCCTGTGTGATACCAACTGCTGAGCCGTGTATCTAATCCTGTCCTGTGTGATACCGACTGCTGAGCCGTGTATCTAATCCTGTCCTCTGTGATACTGACTGCTGAGCCGTGTATCTAATCCTGTCCTCTGTCATACTGTGCTGAGCTGTGTATCTAATCCTATCTTGTGTGATACTGTACACAGGACTAGATTAGCTACACAGGACTAGATTAGCTACACAGGACAGAGGTAGCAGTGGTAGATGGTATATAGAGGCAGGCAGCAGTGGTAGGTGGTATAGAGAGGCAGGTAGCGGTGGTATACAGAGGCAGGTAGCGGTGGTAGGTGGTATATAGAGGCAGATAGCAGTGGTAGGTGGTATATAGAGGCAGGTAGCAGTGGTATATAGGGGCAGGTAGCAGTGGTAGGTGGTATATAGAGGCAGGTAGCAGTGGTAGCTGGTATATAGGGGCTGGTAGCAGTGGTAGGTGGTATATAGAGGCAGGTATCAGTGGTATATAGGGACAGGTAGCAGTGGTAGGTGGTATACAGAGGCAGGTAGCGGTGGTATACAGAGGAAGGTAGCGGTGGTAGGTGGTATATAGAGGCAGGTAGCAGTGGTAGGTGGTATATAGAGGCAGGTAGCAGTGGTATATAGGGGCAGGTAGCAGTGGTAGGTGGTATATAGAGGCTGGTAGCAGTGGTAGGTGGTATACAGAGGCAGGTAGCAGTGATATATAGGGGCAGGTAGCAGTGGTAGGTGGTATACAGAGGCAGGTAGCAGTGGTAGGTGGTATATAGGGGCTGGTAGCAGTGGTAGGTGGTATATAGAGGCAGGTAGCAGTGGTATATAGGGGCAGGTAGCAGTGGTAGGTGGTATATAGAGGCAGGTAGCAGTGGTATATAGGGGCAGGTAGCAGTGGTAGGTGGTATATAAAGGCTGGTAGCAGTGGTAGGTGGTATATAGGGGCTGGTAGCAGTGGTAGGTGGTATATAGAGGCAGGTAGCAGTGGTATATAGGGGCAGGTAGCAGTGGTAGGTGGTATATAGAGGCAGGTAACAGTGGTAGGTGGTATATAGAGGCAGGTAGCAGTGGTATATAGGGGCAGGTAGCAGTGGTAGGTGGTACATAGAGGCAGCTAGCAGTGGTAGGTGGTATATAGGGGAAGGTAGCAGTGGTATATAGGGGCAGGTAGCAGTGGTAGGTGGTATATAGAGGCAGGTAGCAGTGGTATATAGGGGCAGGTAGCAGTGGTATATAGGGGCAGGTAGCAGTGGTATATAGGTGCAGGTAGCAGTGGTATATAGGGGCAGGTAGCAGTGGTATATAGGGGCAGGTAGCAGTGGTATATAGGGTCTGGTAGCAGTGGTATGTAGGGGCAGGTAGCAGTGGTATATAGGGGCAGGTAGCAGTGGTATATAGGGGCAGGTAGCAGTGGTATATAGGGGCAGGTAGCAGTGGTATATAGGGGCAGGTAGCAGTGGTATATAGGAGCAGGTAGCAGTGGTATATAGGGGCAGGTAGCAGTGGTATATAGGGGCAGGTAGCAGTGGTATATAGGGGCAGGTAGCAGTGGTATATAGGTTCTGGTAGCAGTGGTATATAGGGGCAGGTAGCAGTGGTATATAGGGGCAGGTAGCAGTGGTATATAGGTTCTGGTAGCAGTGGTATATAGGGGCAGGTAGCAGTGGTATATAGGGGCAGGTAGCAGTGGTATATAGGGGAAGGTAGCAGTGGTATATAGGGGCAGGTAGCAGTGGTATATAGGGGCAGGTAGCAGTGGTATATAGAGGCAGGCAGCAGTGGTATATAGGGGCAGGTAGCAGTGGTAGGTGGTAAGGTGGTATATAGAGGCAGGTAGCAGTGGTATATAGGAGCAGGTAGCAGTGGTATATAGGGGCAGGTAGCAGTGGTATATAGGGGCAGGCAGCAGTGGTATATAGGGGCAGGTAGCAGTGGTAGGTGGTATATAGAGGCAGGTAGCAGTGGTATGTAGGAGCAGGTAGCAGTAGTATATAGGGGCAGGTAGCAGTGGTATATAGGGGCAGGTAGCAGTGGTATATAGGAGCAGGTAGCAGTGGTATATAGGGGCAGGTAGCAGTGGTATATAGGGGCAGGTAGCAGTGGTATATAGGGGCAGGTAGCAGTGGTATATAGGTTCTGGTAGCAGTGGTATATAGGGGCAGGTAGCAGTGGTATATAGGGGCAGGTAGCAGTGGTATATAGGTTCTGGTAGCAGTGGTATATAGGGGCAGGTAGCAGTGGTATATAGGGGCAGGTAGCAGTGGTATATAGGGGAAGGTAGCAGTGGTATATAGGGGCAGGTAGCAGTGGTATATAGGGGCAGGTAGCAGTGGTATATAGAGGCAGGCAGCAGTGGTATATAGGGGCAGGTAGCAGTGGTAGGTGGTAAGGTGGTATATAGAGGCAGGTAGCAGTGGTATATAGGAGCAGGTAGCAGTGGTATATAGGGGCAGGTAGCAGTGGTATATAGGGGCAGGCAGCAGTGGTATATAGGGGCAGGTAGCAGTGGTAGGTGGTATATAGAGGCAGGTAGCAGTGGTATATAGGAGCAGGTAGCAGTGGTATATAGGGGCAGGTAGCAGTGGTATATAGGGGCAGGTAGCAGTGGTATATAGGGTCTGGTAGCAGTCATAGGTGGTATATAGGGTCTGGTAGCAGTGGTAGATGCATAAGAAAATAAAAACTCTGTGCTTACCTTCTGTCCTCTTCCAGGAAGTGCTGAATCATGTGCAGGGCAGAGCAGTGTGACGATCTCCCTGTTTGCTCTGAACAGGTCGGCAGTGAGCAGTGATTGCAGCCTGTACTGTATTACTAAGTACAGACTGCAATCACAGCTCCTCACTGCAGATACTTACCACGGACACTTGCTTCCCAGCAGCAACTTCTCCCTGGCAACTCCTGCCATCGCACACACTGAGCTGTGTGTGCGATGACAGAGGAAAATAAACAACAAAATGGCCGCGATCTCCTCTCACAGCTGTGACGTAGCAGCTCAGCGGGCACGCCCAAGTCACAGCTGAGAGGCAGGAGGAGCAGCCTCAATGAAAGAGATGCGGTCGGAGTCTGACCGTTGAATCCTATGCCCATGGCTGCTGTAAGTGAGGTGTGCAAGTGTCATGCCCAGACACTTACACCCACACTAATGAAGTAAAAATCATCATATCCTTGCTGCGTGGTGACCCTCAAGACTGGGCTTTTTCTATTGAAACAGGGGATCCAGGATTATTGAATGTAGATGCATTTTTTCAAGCTCTCGGATTATTGTATGACGAACCTAATTCTGTGGATCATGCGGAAAAAACCCTGTTGGCCTTGTGTCAAGGTCAGGAAGCGGCAGAGTTATACTGCCAGAAATTTAGAAAATGGTCTGTGCTCACTAAATGGAATGAAGAGGCTCTGGCTGCTATTTTCAGAAAAGGTCTTTCTGAAACCCTTAAAGATGTTATGGTGGGCTTTCCTACGCCTGCCGGTTTGAGCGAATCTATGTCTCTAGCCATTCAGATTGATCGGCGTCTGCGCGAGCGCAAAGCTGTGCTCCATATGGCAGTATCCTCTGAGCAAAGTCCTGAACCTATGCAATGTGATAGGATTTTGACTAGAATAGAACGGCAGGAATTCAGACGTCAGAATAGGCTGTGTTTTTACTGTGATGATTCGGCTCATGTTATCTCTGATTGCCCTAAGCGTACTAAGAGAGTCGCTAGGTCTGTTACCATTAGTACTATACAGCCTAAATTTCTCTTATCTGTGACCCTGATTTGCTCATTGTCGTCCTTTTCTGTCATGGCATTTGTGGATTCAGGTGCTGCCCTGAACTTAATGGACTTAGAATTCGCCAGGCGCTGTGGTTTTTCCTTGCAGCCTTTGCAGAGCCCTATTCCTTTGAGGGGCATCGATGCTACACTCCTGGCCAAGGATAAACCTCAGTACTGGACACAGATGACTATGTACATGGCTCCTGAACATCAGGAAGACTGCCGTTTTCTGGTGTTGCATAACCTGCATGATGTTGTTGTACTGGGATTTCCATGGTTACAGGAACATAATCCGGTGCTGGATTGGAAAACTATGTCGGTGACTAGTTGGGGTTGTCGAGGAGTACATAGTGACGTTCCTTTGATGTCAATTTCCTCTTACCCTCTTCTGAGGTCCCTGAGTTTTTGTCGGATTTCCAGGATGTATTTGATGAGCCCAAGTCCAGTTCCCTTCCTCCGCACAGGGACTGTGATTGTGCTATTAACTTGATTCCTGGTTGTAAGTTCCCTAAGGGCCGACTTTTCAATCTGTCTGTGCCAGAGCATGCCGCCATGCGGAGCTATGTTAAGGAATCTTTGGAGAAAGGGCATATTCGGCCCTCTTCGTCACCATTGGGAGCGGGTTTCTTTTTTGTTGCTAAGAAGGATGGCTCCTTGAGACCCTGTATTGATTATCGTCTTCTTAATTAGAACACGGTCAAATTCCAATACCCCTTGCCTTTGCTTACTGATTTGTTTGCTCAGATTAAGGGGGCTAGTTGGTTTACTAAGATTGACCTCCGAGGGGCATATAATCTTCTTCGTATTTAACAGGGTGACGAATGGAAAACTGCATTTAATACGCCCGAAGGCCATTTTGAATACCTTGTGATGCCATTTGGGCTCTCTATTGCTCCATCTGTGTTCCAGTCTTTCATGCATGATATTTTCCACAATTATCTTGATAAATTCATGGTCGTATATTTGGATGATATTTTGATTTTTTCTGATGATTGGGAGTCTCATGTGAAGCAGGTCATGATGGTGTTCCAGATCCTTCGTGATAATGCTTTGTTTGTGAAGGGGTCTAAGTGCCTATTCGGAGTTCAGAAGGTCTCTTTTTTGGGTTTTATTTTTTCTCCCTCATCTATAGAAATGGACCCTGTTAAGGTCCAAGCTATTCATGACTGGATCCAACCCACATCTGTGAAGGGTCTTCAAAAATTTTGGGGTTTTGCTAATTTCTATTGCCGTTTCATTGCCAACTTTTCCAGTGTGGTTAAGCCCCTTACTGATTTGACGAAGAAAGGCGCTGATTAGGGTTGAGCGACCTTGACCTTTTTAGAGTCGAGCCGTGTTTCGCGAAACCCGACTATCTTAGAAGTCAAGTCGAGTGGAATCGGCCGTTTATCGCGAAAAGTCGGGTATCGACCGAAACACGAAACACAATGCAAGTCAATGGGGGAGCATAGTCGGCAGTGAGTGGAGGCCAGGAAAACACCTACACTGCCCATTTTAATGGCAAAAACATCCATTCTTGTTACAGAAGCTTGTCAATCGTAATTTACCTTATAATAATTGGAAGGCATTTGAAATTGGGGGTCATTTGGCTAAAGTTGTGGGGGGTAGGGCTGGTTCAAGTAATTAGTGGGCCCAGGAAATCTGGACCACGTCACGGCAGTGGAGCAGGGAGAGGTAAGTATTTCAACTTTGCAAGTGCTGTGATCCTGAGCAAGCAGGGGGGGCCCACTCGTTGGCATTGGCACTGGCACAGGGCCCCTCAAAGTACAGCGGTGTGTTTGCATGGCAGGGGCGCCTCCCACCGGCAGCAACACTTTTGCGTACTATGAGAGGCCCTGTGCCAGTGACGTCGCCAACTAGTATTCCTCCCCCCACCTGATGAAGGAACCTGCACTTTCATCTGCACCTTCCTCTTTGTCCCCGTGTAAGGTGGTATGGTATGCGGGAAGGGGGACCTGACTTTCAGCAGGGTCACAATCTTGCAGTGTAGCGTGCACGGGAAATGTTGCGTTATGGGTCAATGTACCAGCAGACTCATCTATCACTGGCTGGGCAATGGGTAGGATGAGGAGGAAACACAGATATAGGCCCAAAGAATAAAGTGGGCTAAATGCAGTTCAAAATTGGTAACACAGGAGTAACCAGGGGGCATTGCAGTGGAGGACAACTGGAATGAGAGGCTGACACAGAGAGTAGGCCCAAATCAGTAAGTAGTCGAAATGCAGTTCAAAATTGGCAACAGTAGTAAACAGGCGGCACAGCTTTGTTCAGTGGAGAACAGCAAGGAGTGGCAGACACCGATAGTAGGCCCCAACCCAACTAGTAGGCCAAATGCAGTCTAACATTAACAACTACTTAACGAGAGCCTGAAAATGGAATTTCAGGACAGGAAACCAGGAGAACAGCAAGGAGCGGCAGACACTGTTAGTAGGCCCCAAACCAACTAGTACGCCAAATGCAGTTGTTCCATTTAACCACTATTTAAAAAGAGCCTGAAGATAGAAGCTCAGGAAAGGCAACCTGGAGAACACCTTGGAGTGGAATACACCGTCTCTACACCCCATACCAAATGTGTAGGCCTAATGCAGTGTAGTTTCCAACAACTACTAAACGAGAGCATTAAGATTGAAGCAATGGCGAGGAAACCTGGGGAACACCTTGGAGTGGAACACACCGTCTCTCTACACCCCATACCCAATTTGTAGGCCTAATGCAGTATAGTTTCCAACAACTACTAAACGAGAGCATTAAGATTGAAGCAATGGAGAGGAAACCTGGGGAACACCTTGGAGTGGAACACACCGTCTCTCTACACCCCATACCCAATTTGTAGGCCTAATGCAGTGTAGTTTCCAACAACTACTAAACGAGAGCATTAAGATTGAAGCAATGGAAAGGAAACCTGGGGAACACCTTGGAGTTGAACACACCATCTCTCTACACCCCATACCCAATTTGTAGGCCTTATGCAGTGTAGTTTTCACCAACTACTAAACAAGAGTAGGAATATCGAAGCAATGTGGACGAAACTTGGGGAACACCTTGGAGTGTAACACACCGTCTCTCTACACCCCATACCCAATTTGTAGGCCTAATGCAGTGTAGTTTCCAACAACTACTAAACGAGAGCATTAAGATTGAAGCAATGGAGAGGAAACCTGGGGAAAACCTTGGAGTTGAACACACCGTCTCTCTACACCCCATACCCAATTTGTAGGCCTTATGCAGTGTAGTTTTCACCAACTACTAAACGAGAGTAGGAAGATCGAAGCAATGTGGACGAAACCTGGGGAACACCTTGGAGTGTAACACACCGTCTCTCTACACCCCATACCCAATTTGTAGGCCTAATGCAGTGTAGTTTCCAACAACTACTAAACGAGAGCATTAAGATTGAAGCAATGGCGAGGAAACCTGGGGAACACCTTGGAGTGGAACACACCGTCTCTCTACACCCCATACCCAATTTGTAGGCCTAATGCAGTATAGTTTCCAACAACTACTAAACGAGAGCATTAAGATTGAAGCAATGGAGAGGAAACCTGGGGAACACCTTGGAGTGGAACACACCGTCTCTCTACACCCCATACCCAATTTGTAGGCCTAATGCAGTGTAGTTTCCAACAACTACTAAACGAGAGCATTAAGATTGAAGCAATGGAGAGGAAACCTGGGGAGCACCTTGGAGTTGAACACACCGTCTCTCTACACCCCATACCCAATTTGTAGGCCTTATGCAGTGTAGTTTTCACCAACTACTAAACGAGAGTAGGAAGATCGAAGCAATGTGGACGAAACCTGGGGAACACCTTGGAGTGTAACACACCGTCTCTCTACACCCCATACCCAATTTGTAGGCCTAATGCAGTGTAGTTTCCAACAACTACTAAACGAGAGCATTAAGATTGAAGCAATGGTGAGGAAACCTGGGGAACACCTTGGAGTGGAACACACCGTCTCTCTACACCCCATACCCAATTTGTAGGCCGAAGGCAGTGTAGTTTCCAACAACTACTAAACGAGAGCATTAAGATTGAAGCAATGGAGAGGAAACCTGGGGAACACCTTGGAGTGTAACACACCGTCTCTCTACACCCCATACCCAATTTGTAGGCCTAATGCAGTGTAGTTTTCACCAACTACTAAACGAGAGTAGGAAGATCGAAGCAATGTGGACGAAACCTGGGGCACACCTTGGGGCGGCAGACACCGTTAGTAGGCCCTACCAAAGTTGTAGCCCCAATGCAGTTTTAAAATTCCTAGAGGCTGAAAACAAGACTATTGACGCTCAGCTTTTTTAAAAGGAACACAGCTGTAATGAGTGGCGCAGACAGACACAGGTAGTAGGCCTTAAACCAAAAATGTGGCTCACTGCAGCTTAAAAAAGGTTACAGGGGTACACAGGCAGCATTGCTCTGGGCAGTGGAGGACAATTTCAATAGTGGACCGCAGACAGACTTTGTACTCCTACTATTAAAAAAAGGATGCTCTATGCAATTAAAAATAGGTTCCAGGGGTACACGGGCAGCAGTGGTCTGGTCAGTGGAGGAGTAGTAGAAAGAACGGGCCGCAGACAGGCTTCGAAGACCTAACATAAAAAAATATTGGGCTGTAGGCACTTTAACATTGGTTCCAGGGGTACACGGGCAGCAGTAGACTGGTCAGTGTAGTAGTAGTTGAAAGAACGGGCCGCAGACAGGCTTCGAAGGCCTACAATAAAAAAATATTGGGCTGTAGGCACTTTAACATTGGTTCCAGGGGTACACGGGCAGCAGTACACAGGTCAGTGTAGTAGTAGTTGAAAGAACGGGCCGCAGACAGGCTTCGAAGGCCTAACATAATTAAATTGGACAGGCTGTAGGCACTTTATAATTGGTTCCAGGAGTACACGGGCAGCAGTAGACAGGTCAGTGGAGGCCTAGTGGAAGGAGGGACCGCAGACAGGCTTCGAAGGCCTAACATAATTAAATTGGACAGGCTGTAGGCACTTTATAATTGGTTCCAGGAGTACACGGGCAGCAGTAGACAGGTCAGTGGAGGCCTAGTGGAAGAAGGGACCGCAGACAGGCTTCGAAGGCCTAACATAAAAAAATATTGGACTGTAGGCACTTTAACATTGGTTCCAGGGGTACACGGGCAGCAGTTGACTGGTCAGTGTAGTAGTAGTAGAAAGAACGGGCCGCAGACAGGCTTCGAAGGCCTAACATAATTAAATTGGACAGGCTGTAGGCACTTTATAATTGGTTCCAGGAGTGCACGGGCAGCAGTAGACAGGTCAGTGGAGGCCTAGTGGAAGGAGTGACCGCAGACAGGTTTCGAAGGCCTAACATAAAAAAATATTGGACTGTAGGCACTTTAACATTGGTTCCAGGGGTACACGGGCAGCAGTAGACAGGTCAGTGTAGTAGTAGTCGAAAGAACGGGCCGCAGACAGGCTTCGAAGGCCTAACATAATTAAATTGGACAGGCTGTAGGCACTTTATAATTGGTTCCAGGAGTACACGGGCAGCAGTAGACAGGTCAGTGGAGGCCTAGTGGAAGGAGGGACCGCAGACAGGCTTCGAAGGCCCAACATAAAAAAATATTGGACTGTAGGCACTTTAACATTGGTTCCAGGGGTACACGGGCAGCAGTTGATTGGTCAGTGTAGTAGTAGTAGAAAGAACGGGCCACAGACAGGCTTCGAAGGCCTAACATAATAAAATTGGACAGGCTGTAGGCACTTTATAATTGGTTCCAGGAGTACACGGGCAGCAGTAAACAGGTCAGTGGAGGCCTAGTGGAAGGAGGGACCACAGACAGGCTTCGAAGGCCTAACATAAAAAAATATTGGACTGTAGGTGTTAGGTCTCGAGTTCCCACTTGTGCACAGGGGGAATCTCGGGCCGTCTCCGCTGCGGTCTCCCATTCCTATCCAGCCGCAGTGGAGTCTGCTCAGCAGGGACATCGGTCCCAGCGTCTTGCTCGGTCTCGCTCTGTACAGAGAGTTACTGCTGCTTCTTCAGCTCCTGCCATTAAAGTCAGTGCTGGTCAGCACCGAGCGGACTTCTCTGGGACTAAGTCCTTATTTGCGCACACTGAGCATGCCCAGGGCAAGATCTCCCGTTGGAGATCGAGGGTCATGTGCTCAGGCTCTGCAGCGCATTCCATTGGTCCTCTTGGCAGGTCTTGGAAGGGCAAAGTTTCTGTGGCCACTTCCTGTCCTGCAACTATATAAACTGCGCATGACCGCACGGCCATGCGCTAGTGTACAATTATTATGTGTGTGTGTAGATGGATGTATGTCGATGGATGAAAGCTCCTAAGTATCCCTCCCTAGAGTTGTTGATTGCTCACGGATGATGGTAGCTCTCTAGCGCCCGACTATCCATCTGTATGTTACACACATCACAGCGTCCTATAGCTGTGCCTGCCAGTACGGCGCCGTGCGCTTGCCTTGCGCTTTCCATACCCAAGCCTGGGTGGTTAGTGGCGTCTGTCAGTGCGGCATTGCACGCACTCTTGTGCTCATATATTGCTGATAAGGTTCTTTACACACCCAGTTGCAGTGTTGTGCCAGCAAGGGTCTAATCGGACTTCAATCCCTTTTGGGGTTAAGTTCGCTGACTACTTGCTCGCGCTCTATGTGCGGTACCGCGGTCCTGTGACTTAACAGGATCGCTTTCTTCATGTTGGGTGAGGTTTAACCCACGTGTTTATACTTTTAAGTACCGCCATATAGTCTGTCATTTACTAACAGCGGGTTTCGCCTGCACAGTGGACCCCGGACTGCGAACGCATCTATATCATCTTTCTTGGTGCGTTCCGCCAGTCCTAACATTACACTAGCGCCAGGGTCTGGCTAGTGATGACAGACAAACAGCAATCCTTCCGGTATATCCAGCAGCTGGAGGGTAGGTTGGCGGCTCTCGAGAGCGCAACCTCAGCTGTGGATGTTACCGCAGTTGCTGTACAGGCTGCCAGCGTGGCTGCAGCAACTTTGTCCATTGCCACCCCTGTTCCGACATTTTCTCACCTCCCGCTGCCAGAAAAATTTTCTGGTGATAGCAAATTTTGTAGGGGATTTGTGAGTCAGTGCTCTATTCATCTTGAGCTCCTGGCTGCACGCTTCCCCACAGAGCGGGCTAAGGTGGGATTTATTGTATCTCTATTGTCGGACAGGGCGTTGGAATGGGCTACGCTGCTGTGGGAGCGTGGCGATCATGTGGTGCAGAGTGCTCCGCTGTTTTTGAGCACTCTGAAATAGGTCTTTTTAGGACCTCAAGTCACCCATGATACTGCGCTCCAACTGCTGGCATTAACTCAGGGTGACTCCTTGGTCAGTCATTTTGCCGTCCAATTCCGCACTCTAGCATCTGAGCTGGAATGGTCGGATAAAGCTCTTATCCCCATATTTTGGAGGGGCTTGGCTGACCACGTAAAGGACGCTCTGGCCACTAGGGAGATTCCTGCCACACTGGAGGAGTTAATAACAGTCTCCACTCGAATTGATCTCCGTTTTAACGAGCGGAGGTTAGAGCGAGCCCAGTGTAGGCAGAGGTTTCGGCTGGCTCCTACTTTCGCCAAACCTCTGGAATCTCCGGTCCTGGTTCCTGAGTCACATGAGGCCAGAGAAGTGTCACAAGCGGGATCTAAGTCCCGGACCGCTTGTGCACTCAGGGTCTGTCATGTTTGCCAACAGTCAGGACATCTAGCCACCAGATGTCCTCAGCGGTCGAGGAAACGTCAGCGTCTAGTGGTCGTAGGTGGAGGTACACTAGACACGGCGACGTTTGCCTCTAAATTGTCCTTTAAGGGGACAATTACTATAGGCTCATTCTCCCACTTGGTAGAGCTCTGCGCGGATTCTGGGGCGGAGGGCAATTTTATGTCTTCTGCCTTCGCTCAACGTCACGCAATACCCCTGGTTATGCTAGCTCAACCTGTAACGGTACGAGTGGTGAATGGGTCGACACTGCCCTCACAGATAACACACCAGACCATCCCTTTCACTCTGTCCATGTCGCCATCTCATCAGGAGATTATTTCTCTGCTCGTCATTCCAGAAGGAATTGATGAGGTCCTGTTGGGAATACCTTGGCTACGGTACCACTCTCCTCATATCGAGTGGTCCTCAGGCAGAATTCTGGGATGGGGTGAATCTTGTGGGGGTAGGTGTCAGAGGGAGTGCGTTCAGGTTGCTACAACAGAGGTACCCGCAGATCTATCCTCTCTCCCCAAGCAGTATTGGTCTTATGCAGACGTGTTCTTCAAAAAGGCGGCGGAGACCCTTCCGCCCCATTGCCCCTATGATTGTCCTATTGACCTCTTGCCTGGTGCTGAGCCTCCCCGGGGTAGAGTCTATCCGCTATCTCTCCCGGAGACGGAGGCAATGTCACAGTACATCCAGGAAAATCTGGCAAGAGGGTTCATCAGGAAGTCAGTGTCACCTGCTGGGGCAGGATTCTTCTTCGTGCAGAAGAAGAATGGGGAATTGCGTCCATGCATAGACTACAGGGGTCTTAACGCCATCACCGTTAAGAATAAGTACCCTTTGCCTTTGATATCTGAGCTATTCGATAGGCTTCGGGGAGCAAGGGTATGTAGGGATTTCACTCACTCAGCTGCGACGGCTGACACTCAGGAGACGTGTTCCTTTAAAGTTCACTGGGTTTATTGCTTCATAAACCATGTGGCAAACAACAGAAAACAAATAGCCTTTGGTTCAGGTAAAGAAAAACAAGTGTCCAGTTCATCCGGCTCAGTCCTGAAGCCGTAACACACTCAGGAGGGTTTCACCTCCACACATACCTACCTGTGTTAAGCATTAGGCTTTCTTTTATATGTCTAACCACACCCAGAACCCATCACATGACCAGACATGTGGTTGTGACATCACCACAGGTCCTGAAACACATATAGGTAGCCATGGTTACATCACAGCAACAAGCCATCTATAAGACACATATCTCCCATCGATTAGACATCCTTTAGCCACGCTACATACCTCCCCCCTCTGCCTAAAGCCGTGGGGCTTGGCACTTTCTCCCACTAGACAAGGGATTCTTGACAGGGCATCAGCATTACCGTGCAGCTTTCCGGCCCTATGTTCCACATGGAAACAGAAGTCCTGCAGGGCTAAGAACCAACGGGTGACCCTAGCATTTCTACCCTTCGTTTCCCTCATCCACCTAAGTGGGGCATGGTCGGATATCAGTCTAAATTTACGTCCCAGCAAATAGTACTGTAATGTGTCGACTGCCCATTTTATGGCCAAGCACTCCTTTTCAACGACTGAGTAGTTCTTTTCAGACGAGGACAGCTTCCTACTCAGATAGAGAACAGGATGCTCCTCTCCATGTAGTTCTTGGGAAAGGACTGCTCCCACCCCAACATCTGAGGCATCTGTCTGAAGAATAAACTCTTTCTTGAAGTTTGGGGCCATCAGAACGGGTTGCTTACATAAAGCCTCTTTCATTTCTTGGAAGGCTGAATCTGTTTCTTCGGACCACTTAACCATTACTGATTTTGTCCCTTTTAGCAGGTCAGTCAGAGGCGCCGCCATTGTGGCGAAGTTTGGGATGAACCTCCTGTAATATCCCACGATTCCCAGGAAGGCTTTAACTTGCTTCTTGGAAACTGGTTTTGGCCATGTTTGAATTGCCTCCACTTTACTGATTTGGGGTTTTATTTCTCCATGACCCACTATGTATCCAAGGTACTTAGCTTCTTCTTTACCCAATGCACACTTCTTCGGGTTTATTGTAAATCCGGCCTCTCTTATAGCATCAAACACCGCTTGGACTTTCTCCAGATGACTCTCCCAGTCCGGGCTAAAGATGACGATATCATCTAGGTGCGCAGCAGCGTAGGCCTTGTGGGGTGCAAGGACTCTATCCATAGCCCTTTGGAACGTGGCCGGAGCTCCCTGTAGGCCAAATGGCATCCGGACATACTGGAAGCATCCATCTGGTGTAGAAAACGCCGTCTTCTCCTTGGCTTCCTGTGCCATGGGGATCTGCCAATACCCCTTCGTCAAATCCAAGGTGGTTATGTACCTGGCGGGCCCAAGCCTTTCGATGAGCTCATCAACTCGGGGCATGGGATATGCGTCGAACTTGGAGACCTCATTCAACTTCCTATAGTCGTTGCAAAATCTCCACTCCCCATCAGGTTTTGGGACCAGGACAATTGGGCTCGACCAACCGCTCTTGGATTCCTCAATGACTCCAAGCTTCAACATACGCTCCACTTCCTTGGAGACTATTTCTCGATGGGCCTCAGGAATTCTATAGGGCTTCACGTTCACGCGCACATGGGGCTCTGTCAGGACCTCATGCTCTATGACCTTCGTGTACCCAGGCAACTCGGAAAACAGGTCCCTGTTTTTCTGGAGTAACTCCCGGCATTGCTGTTTCTGGGACTCCGATAGCGTCTCCGCTATAGTAACCGCTCCAACCTCATCTTCTGGGTTGCTTAACAACGATGGAGTTACTGTCGGCTCTCTATCTTGCCACGGCTTGATAAGGTTGACATGGTATACTTGGAATGGTTTCCGTCTTCCTGGTTGGTGAATTTTATAGTTTACTTCACCAAGTTTCTTGACAACCTCATATGGCCCTTGCCATTTGGCCAAGAACTTGCTTTCCACTGTCGGAACTAACACAAGAACTCGGTCTCCCGGATTGAATTGCCTCACTCTTGCAGACCGGTTGTAGACCCTGGCCTGAGCTTCTTGTGCTTGGAGAAGGTGTTCTTTCACGATAGGCATCACCTTTGCAATCCTCTGCTGCATCAGGGCCACATGCTCAATGACGCTTCTGTGGGGCGTGACTTCGGCTTCCCAGGTTTCCTTGGCTATATCCAGGAGTCCTCGTGGATGTCGGCCATACAGAAGCTCAAACGGTGAGAAACCTGTGGAGGCCTGTGGAACTTCACGAATGGAAAACATCAAATAGGGTAAGAGACAATCCCAGTCTCTACCGTCTTTCTCTATAGCTTTTCTCAGCATGCTCTTCAGTGTCTTGTTAAATCTCTCAACAAGGCCATCTGACTGGGGATGGTACACCGAGGTCCTCAACTGGGAGATTTTCAGGGCTTTGCATAGTTCCCTCATCACCTTGCTCATGAAAGGTGTCCCCTGGTCAGTCAGGATCTCCTTCGGCAGACCTGTCCGGGAAAAGACATGGACCAACTCGCGAGCTATACTCTTTGAAGAAGAATTTCTCAAGGGAATTGCCTCAAGATAGCGTGTGGCGTAGTCCAGGATGACTAATATATACTGATGGCCCCGGGCTGATTTAACTAAGGGACCGACCAAGTCCATGGCAATTCTCTCGAATGGCACCTCAATAATGGGCAGTGGCACAAGGGGGTTCCGGAAATGAGGAGTGGGAGCAGTTAGCTGACATGTAGGGCAGGACCTGCAATAGTTCACTATTTCCCGGTGGCACCCAGGCCAATAGAACCTCTGCACAACCCGTTCCTGCGTTTTTTCCACCCCTAGGTGTCCACCCAAGATGTGTGAATGGGCCATGTCCAACACCTTCCGTCTATATGGACCCGGCACTACCAACTGCTCTACCAACTCCTCCCTTATTTTCGTGACCCGGTACAACAACTCCCTGCTCATTAGAAAATGGGGAAATCTTGTGTCTGCCCCCGGCTCCTGTACCACCCCGTCAATAACTGTGACATTATTAAAGGCTTCCCTCAGAGTGGGGTCCCTATGTTGGGCAGTCCCAAAATTTTCACCGGATACCTCTAACTCCAGAATGTCAGATGCAGGGGACACTTCCTCCTCATCTCCAGCCAGGACACAAAAAGGAAATCTGTCTGACTCTGGGTGTGGCACCACCCTTCCCGGGTTCACTGGTTCCCTACTCTTGCTAGGGAGCTCAGAACCTTTCCCCCACAAATCCCAAAACAAACAGAAATCCCGGCCAATAATTATAGGGTGCAACAAGTCCTGAACGACGCCGACTATGTGGGACTCCGTGCCACATGTCGTTTCAATGTTCACACTGGCCACAGGGTAGTCCTTTGCATCACCATGTATGCACCGCACTCCGACCTTCTTTCCCGGGAGCAGGTGGAGAGGAAAAGTGGCCCTCACCAGGGTCACTAGGCTCCCCGAGTCTAACAGTGCCGTTACTGCTTGACCGTTCACCTTCACGGGACATGCTTGAGGTCCCTCGTTGGGCGGAGAGTTCACACTGCAAGCTGGATACGCATAGTAGGAACAACGGCGTCCCATGCTGCAGTCCATCTGCTCAGTGGTTTGGGAACAACGGGCAGCTATAGGTGCTGGCTTGTGGCACCTCCAACAAATAATATCACCCGTGGGGACCTTGGGCACCACCTCCCCCGCCCTTTGTGACCTTGGACGCACCACCCCTTTTTGGGACTCAGCTGCCTTCTGGGATCCCCAGTACGGCATGGGCTGCCTCCCGAAGGAGCCTTCCAACCCTTGGTACCTCTCAACCAGTCCGATCAGCTCGTCGGCATTCTGGGGATCACCCTGGGCAACCCAAGACTGTATAGGCCTCGGGAGGGAATGGACAAACCGATCCATCATCACCCGTTCTACCATCTGTGCAGGCGCAGAGGACTCTGGCTGCAGCCATTTCTGGACCAGGTGCAACAGATCAAACATTTGGGAACGAGGTGGTTTGTCCCGGTGATAGCCCCAGGAGTGAACTCGCTGTGCCCTGACAGTCAGTGTCACCCCCAAACGTGCGAGAATCTCGGCTTTCAATTTGTGATACTCTTTGGCATCCTGCAAGGTCAAATCATAGTACGCCTTCTGGGGTTCTCCCGTCAGGTATGGCGCAAGTACCTCTGCCCACTGCTCTGGCGGAAGTTTTTCCCTCTCAGCGACCCTCTCAAACACCGTCAGGAAGGCCTCAACATCATCCCCGGGAGTCATTTTCTGCAATGCGCGTCTTACCGTTTTCCGGACGTGGGTGTCATCAGCCAAACCTGGGGTTGGGGCGCTCGCCTTGCCCTGGATGGCGGTTGCCAGAAGCTGCATCTGCTGCTGATGCTCCTGCTGGCTCTGCTGCATCTGCTGCCGTTGCTCCTGCTGGCTCTGCTGCATCTGCTGCTGGCTCTGTTGTAACTGCTGCCGTTGCTCCTGCTGGCTTTGTTGCATCTGCTGCCGTTGCTCCTGCTGGCTCTGTTGTATCTGCTGCATCAACAGCCTGTTGGTCTCTTGCTGCCTTTTCTCCTGCTGTGACTGCATCTGGACCAATTGTTTCAGCAGGTCCTCCATTTTCTCCGGCAATGCTTGCTGGCTTGCAACAGCCTTGACCCAGGACATTCAAAATAAACTCACGTCTCCGCTGGGAACGCTGCCCGCATTCTCCACCAATTGTAGGGATTTCACTCACTCAGCTGCGACGGCTGACACTCAGGAGACGTGTTCCTTTAAAGTTCACTGGGTTTATTGCTTCATAAACCATGTGGCAAACAACAGAAAACAAATAGCCTTTGGTTCAGGTAAAGAAAAACAAGTGTCCAGTTCATCCGGCTCAGTCCTGAAGCCGTAACACACTCAGGAGGGTTTCACCTCCACACATACCTACCTGTGTTAAGCATTAGGCTTTCTTTTATATGTCTAACCACACCCAGAACCCATCACATGACCAGACATGTGGTTGTGACATCACCACAGGTCCTGAAACACATATAGGTAGCCATGGTTACATCACAGCAACAAGCCATCTATAAGACACATATCTCCCATCGATTAGACATCCTTTAGCCACGCTACAGGTATTTACTAAATTAGATCTGCGGGGTGCTTACAACCTGATTCGCATCCGTGAGGGGGACGAATGGAAGACGGCGTTTAACACCAGGGATGGGCACTATGAATATCTGGTGATGCCCTTTGGGCTCTGTAATGCCCCAGCCGTTTTCCAAGACTTTGTGAACGATATCTTCCGGGATATGCTTTCCACCTCGGTCGTAGTCTATCTGGATGATATTCTCATCTACTCTCCAGATATTGACTCCCACCGGAGAGATGTTTGCAAAGTCTTCGACCTCCTACGGGCAAACTCCCTCTATGCCAAGTTGGAGAAGTGTATGTTTGAGCAGGAGTCCTTACCTTTCCTAGGCTACATCATCTCAGCCCAGGGATTGGCTATGGATCCTGCCAAACTACAGGCTGTGATGGACTGGCAGGAACCCCATTCTCTTCAAGCGGTGCAGCGCTTTATGGGATTCATCAATTATTATCGCCAGTTCATCCCGCACTTCTCAACTTTGGTAGCTCCCTTGGTTGCCCTCACCAAGAAGGGGGCGAATCCCAAATTGTGGTCTGAGGAGGTCTCCAAGGCCTTTATCTCTATAAAGTCACACTTCGCTAGCGCTCCCATTCTACATCGCCCCGATGTTGATAAGCCATTTATCATGGAGGTGGATGCCTCTTCTGTTGGTGCTGGAGCAGTCCTCTTCAAAAGGATGCTCAAGGTCGGAAGCATCCTTGCTTCTTTTTCTCCAAGACCTTCGCACCAGCAGAGAGGAATTATTCCATCGGGGACAGGGAGTTGCTAGCCATGAAGTTGGCTTTCTCGGAGTGGAGACATCTCTTGGAGGGAGCACGTTTTCCCTTCCAAGTCTTCACAGACCATAAAAATTTGGTGTACCTGCAGACAGCTCAGCGGTTGAATTCTCGCCAGGCCAGATGGTCCTTGTTCTTCTCCCGGTTTCATTTCACCCTCCATTTCCTTTCTGGGGAGAAGAACATTCGGGCCGACGCTCTCTCTCGCTCCGTTGTGTCATCTGCGGAGGAGGAGGAGGAGCCTCGGCTTATTGTCCCCACCGAGAGCTTGAGAACTGTGGCTCCGGTTTCGCTGGAGTCTGTGCCCCCGGGCAAGACTTATGTTCCATTCAGTTTGCGACCGGAGGTTCTTTCTTGGGCGCACTCGTCCAGGGTGGGTGGACATTTTGGTACTAAAAGGACATCTGAGTTACTGGCGAGGACATACTGGTGGTCGCATATGGCCCGTGATGTCGCGGAGTATGTTCGGGCGTGTGTCTCTTGCGCCAGGAACAAGACTCCTCGGCAACGGCCAGCTGGTTTGCTTTATCCTCTGCCCGTGGCGGACAGGCCCTGGGAGATGGTCGGGATGGACTTTGTGGTAGGCTTGCCCAAGTCTCGTAACTGCACCATTATCTGGGTGATCACCGACCATTTTTCCAAAATGGTGCATTTGGTGCCTCTTCCACGGCTACCATCTGCACGGGCGTTGGCTGTCTTGTTTATCAAGCATATCTTTCGCCTACAGGGTATGCCAGACAAAATTGTTAGTGACCGGGGTCCCCAGTTTGCGTCTCGATTCTGGAGAGAGCTTTGTCGTCTACTCAGTATTGAGTTAAATCTCTCTTCGGCATATCATCCAGAGACGAATGGCTTGGTTGAAAGGGCCAACCAGACCTTGGTCACATATCTGCGACATTTTGTTTCTGCCAGGCAGGATGACTGGGCATCCTTGCTACCGTGGGCAGAGTTTGCACTTAACAATGCCGTAGCCGACTCCACCGGTCAGACTGCATTCCTCTTAAATTACGGCCAGCATCCGCGTGTTCCTGTGCCCATGCCTGTGTCTTCCGCAGATTCCAGGGTGACAGACTGGGCTGTGGAGGCACGGGACATATGGGATCGCACGCAGGATGCCATTCGGGCCTCCAAGGAGAGAATGAGGTCCTCCGCCGATGTTCATCGGCGCCCCGCTCTGACCTTTGGCCCTGGCGACTTGGTGTGGCTCTCCGCCCGTAACATCAGGCTGCGAGTTGAGTCCACTAAGTTTGCTCCTCGCTACTTGGGCCCCTTCAAGGTTCTCGAACAGGTTAATCCCGTGATCTACCGTCTGGCTCTTCCTCCATGCTTGGGTATCACCGACACCTTTCACGTGTCCCTCTTGAAACCCGTATACATGTCCCGGTTTTCCGAGTCACCTGCCGGGACATCGGGTTCGTCTACGGACGATTATGAGGTGAACGCTATTTTGGGGTGCAAGGTGGTACGCGGCAAAAAGTTCTATTTGGTGGATTGGAAGGGTTATGGCCCAGAGGACAGGTCAGGGGAACCTGCTGAAAACATTCGGGCCCCGCAGCTCATTGCTGCCTTCGAGCGTAGCGAGGCCCAAGGGGGGGGGGCAATGTTAGGTCTCGACTTCCCACTTCTGCACAGGGGGAATCTCGGGCCGTCTCCGCTGCGGTCTCCCATTCCTATCCAGCCGCAGTGGAGTCTGCTCAGCAGGGACGTCGGTCCCAGCGTCTTGCTCGGTCTCGCTCTGTACAGAGAGTTACTGCTGCTTCTTCAGCTCCTGCCATTAAAGTCAGTGCTGGTCAGCACCGAGCGGACTTCTCTGGGACTAAGTCCTTATTTGCGCACACTGAGCATGCCCAGGGCAAGATCTCCCATTGGAGATCGAGGGTCATGTGCTCAGGCTCTGCAGCGCATTCCATTGGTCCTCTTGGCAGGTCTTGGAAGGGCAAAGTTTCTGTGGCCACTTCCTGTCCTGCAACTATATAAACTGCGCATGACCGCACGGCCATGCGCTAGTGTACAATTATTATGTGTGTGTGTAGATGGATGTATGTCGATGGATGAAAGCTCCTAAGTATCCCTCCCTAGAGTTGTTGATTGCTCACGGATGATGGTAGCTCTCTAGCGCCCGACTATCCATCTGTATGTTACACACATCACAGCGTCCTATAGCTGTGCCTGCCAGTACGGCGCCGTGCGCTTGCCTTGCACTTTCCATACCCAAGCCTGGGTGGTTAGTGGCGTCCGTCAGTGCGGCATCGCACGCACTCTTGTGCTCATATATTGCTGATAAGGTTCTTTACACACCCAGTTGCAGTGTTGTGCCAGCAAGGGTCTAATCGGACTTCAATCCCTTTTGGGGTTAAGTTCGCTGACTACTTGCTCGCGCTCTATGTGCGGTACCACGGTCCTGTGACTTAACAGGATCGCTTTCTTCACGTTGGGTGAGGTTTAACCCACGTGTTTATACTTTTAAGTACCGCCATATAGTCTGTCATTTACTAGCAGCGGGTTTCGCCTGCACGGTGGACCCCGGACTGCGAACGCATCTATATCATCTTTCTTGGTGCGTTCCGCCAGTCCTAACAGTAGGCACTTTAACATTGGTTCCAGGGGTACACGGGCAGCAGTTGACTGGTCAGTGTAGTAGTAGTAGAAAGAACGGGCCGCAGACAGGCTTCGAAGGCCTAACATAATAAAATTGGACAGGCTGTAGGCACTTTATAATTGGTTCCAGGAGTACACAGGCAGCAGTAGACAGGTCAGTGGAGGCCTAGTGGAAGGAGGGACCGCAGACAGGCTTCGAAGGCCTAACATAAAAAAATATTGGACTGTAGGCACTTTAACATTGGTTCCAGGGGTACACGGGCAGCAGTTGACTGGTCAGTGTAGTAGTAGTAGAAAGAACGGGCCGCAGACAGGCTTCGAAGGCCTAACATAATAAAATTGGACAGGCTGTAGGCACTTTATAATTGGTTCCAGGAGTACACGGGCAGCAGTAGACAGGTCAGTGGAGGCCTAGTGGAAGGAGGGACCGCAGACAGGCTTCGAAGGCCTAACATAATAAATTGGGCTGGCTGTAGGCACTTTATAATTGGTTCCAGGAGTACACGGGCAGCAGTAGACAGGTCAGTGTAGTAGTAGTTGAAAGAACGGGCCGCAGACAGGCTTCGAAGGCCTAACATAATTAAATTGGACAGGCTGTAGGCACTTTATAATTGGTTCCTGGAGTACACGGGCAGCAGTAGACAGGTCAGTGGAGGCCTAGTGGAAGGAGGGACCGCAGACAGGCTTCGAAGGCCTAACATAATAAAATTGGACAGGCTGTAGGCACTTTATAATTGGTTCCAGGAGTACACGGGCAGCAGTAGACAGGTCAGTGGAGGCCTAGTGGAAGGAGGGACCGCAGACAGGCTTCGAAGGCCTAACATAATAAAATTGGACAGGCTGTAGGCACTTTATAATTGGTTCCAGGAGTACACGGGCAGCAGTAGACAGGTCAGTGGAGGCCTAGTGGAAGGAGGGACCGCAGACAGGCTTCGAAGGCCTAACATAATAAATTGGGCTGGCTGTAGGCACTTTATAATTGGTTCCAGGAGTACACGGGCAGCAGTTGACTGGTCAGTGTAGTAGTAGTAGAAAGAACGGGCCGCAGACAGGCTTCGAAGGCCTAACATAATAAATTGGGCTGGCTGAAGGCAATTTAAAATTGGTTCCAGGGGTGCACGGGCAGCAGTAGACAGGTCAGTGGAGGCCTAGTGGAAGGAGGGACCGCAGAAAGGCTTCGAAGGCCTAACATAATAAATTGGGCTGGCTGTAGGCAATTTAAAATTGGTTCCAGGAGTACACGGGCAGCAGTACACAGGTCAGTGGAGGCCTAGTGGAAGGAGGGACCGCAGACAGGCTTTGAAGGCCTAACATAATAAAATTGGACAGGCTGTAGGCACTTTATAATTGGTTCCAGCAGCAGTGGTCTGGTCAGTGGAGGCCGATTGTAATGAGTGTCTGCCAGTTAGTAGTCCAAAACAATAAATAAATGTGAATGTTTCGCATTAAAACAAAAACACTAAAGGGTGCAATCAATAGGTGCTGGGGTGGGATCCTCTGCGTAGTTTCAGACCTACTCATTTAGCGCAAAGTATTTACTGTGGTAAATAGAGGACACTGCCCCTGACTATGTTAAGTACCATCATACATGTCAACACAATGGTATTGTCAGTGGCAGGAATGGAAGGATGTCAGAGCATAGACTAAACATTGGTGGAAGTGTGAGAGATAACTGTGGAAGTGGTAGAGCAATGTTTGACCTGGGGGTGGGTGAACTCTCTTGTGGCCGGCGGTACAGGCCCAGGGCCCCTCATGTTACAACAGTGTGTCTGACGTTGCGTGCGCACCACCACCGCCAGAGACACTTTATTGTACTATGAGGGACCCAGTGGCAGTGCTGTCGACCAAAAGCGGGCACACCCACCTCTTCAGACAAACAGCACTCTCACGGGTGCTTGCGCCAAGTCGCGATACCACGGCCCCGTGTGGGGAGTTTGGCCATTTAGGGAGGTGTAAACATGTCGTATGCTGGACAATCAGCTGCAGCAAATTAGACGTTAGAAAAGTAATTCACAGTAGTCCACAGGCAAGAGCTTTTCATAGGAAAGCTAGGTGTTGGCCGGGCAAGGTGGGGCAAAAGAATTCGAAATCCAGTTGTGGTTCATTTTAATGAATGTTAGATCATCAACATTTTGGGTAGCCAGACGAGTCCTTTTTTCGGTTAATATTGAACCTGCAGCACTGAATACTCTTTCTGATAGGACACTAGCTGCCGGGCAAGCAAGCTCCTGCAATGCATATTCTGCCAATTCTGGCCAGGTGTCTAATTTGGATGCCCAGTAATCAAATGGGAATGACGGTTGAGGGAGAACATCGATAAGGGATGAAAAATAGTTTGTAACCATACTGGACAAATGTCTCCTGTCACTTTCAATTGATGCAGCAGTACCTGTCCTGTCTGCGGTCATAGCAAAATCACTCCACAACCTGGTCAGAAAACCCCTCTGTCCAACGCCACTTCTGATGTGTGCACCCCTAACACTCCTGGTCTGCTGCCCCCTGGAGCTCGTGTGAGAACGATCACGGGCGCTGTGTGCTGGGAATGCCTGAAGCAAACGGTCAACAAGAGTTGATTGTTTGGTTGCTAATATTAGTTCCAAGTTCTCATGTGGCATAATATTTTGCAATTTGCCTTTATAGCGAGGATCAAGGAGGCAGGCCAACCAGTAATCGTCATCGTTCATCATTTTCGTAATGCATGTGTCCCTTTTGAGGATACGTAAGGCATAATCCGCCATGTGGGCCAAAGTTCCAGTTGTCAAATCTGCGGTTGTGATTGGTTGAGGCAGTTTCAGGCAAATCTACGTCACTTGTGTCCCTCAAAAAACCAGAACCCGGCCTTGCCACGTAACCAATTTCCAGTGCCCCCGGGAAAGCTTCCTCATTAAAAATATACTCATCCCCATCATCCTCCTTATCCTCCACCTCCTCTTCGCCCGCTACCTCGTCCTGTACACTGCCCTGACCAGACAATGGCTGACTGTCATCAAGGCTTTCCTCTTCCTCTGGTGCAGACGCCTGATCCTTTATGGGCATCAAACTTTGCATCAGCAGACACATTAGGGGGATGCTCATGCTTATTATGGCGTTGTCTGCACTAACCAGCCGTGTGCATTCCTCAAAACACTGAAGAACTTGACACATGTCTTGTATCTTCAACCACTGCACACCTGACAACTCCATGTCTGCCATCCTACTGCCTGCCCGTGTATGTGTATCCTCCCACAAAAACATAACAGCCCGCCTCTGTTGGCACAGTCTCTGAAGCATGTGCAGTGTTGAGTTCCACCTTGTTGCAACGTCTATGATTAGGCGATGCTGGGGAAGGTTCAAAGACCGCTGATAGGTCTGCATACGGCTGGAGTGTACAGGCGAACGGCGGATATGTGAGCAAAGTCCACGCACTTTGAGGAGCAGGTCGGAGAACCCAGGATAAGTTTTCAATAAGTACTGCACCACCAGGTTTAAGGTGTGAGCCAGGCAAGGAATGTGTTTCAGTTGGGAAAGGGAGATGGCAGCCATGAAATTCCTTCCGTTATCACTCACTACCTTGCCTGCCTCAAGATCTACTGTGCCCAGCCACGACTGCGTTTCTTGCTGCAAGAACTCGGACAGAACTTCCGCGGTGTGTCTGTTGTCGCCCAAACACTTCATAGCCAATACAGCCTGCTGACACTTGCCAGTAGCTGGCCCATAATGGGACAACTGGTGTGCAACAGTGTCAGCTGCCGATGGAGTGGTTGGCCGACTGCGGTCTGTGGAAGAGCTCTCGCTTCTGCAGGAGGACGAGGAGGAGGAGGAGGGGGTGCGAACGCCTACAGCCAACTGTTTCCTAGACCGTGGGCTAGGCACAACTGTCCCGAAATTGATGTCCCCTGTGGACCCTGCATCCACCACATTCACCCAGTGTGCCGTGATGGACACGTAACGTCCCTGGCCATGCCTACTGGTCCATGCATCTGTAGTCAGGTGCACCTTTGTACTCACAGATTGCCTGAGTGCATGGACGATGCGCTCTTTAACATGCTGGTGCAGGGCTGGGATGGCTTTTCTGGAAAAAAAGTGTCGACTGGGTAGCTCGTAGCGTCGTTCAGCGTACTCCATCAGGGCTTTGAAAGCTTCGCTTTCAACTAACCGGTAGGGCATCATCTCTAACGAGATTAGTCTAGCTATGTGGGCGTTAAAACCCTGTGTACGCGGATGCGAGGATAAGTACTTCCTTTCTCTAACCAGAGTCTCATGTAGGGTGAGCTGGACTGGAGAGCTGGAGATCGTGGAACTAGCGGGTGTGCCGGTGGACATGGCAGACTGAGAGACGGTTGGAGACGGTATTGTTTCCGCCGGTGCCCTAGATGCAATATTTCCTCCTACAAAACTGGTGATTCCCTGACCCTGACTGCTTTTGGCTGGCAAAGAAACCTGCACAGATACTGCCGGTGGTGCGGAAAATGGTGGCATTACAGTGACGGAAGGGATGTTGCGTTGCTGACTAGCTTCATTGGCCGAGGGTGCTACAACCTTAAGAAACGTTTGGTAGTTAGTCCAGGCTTGAAAATGCATGGTTGTTAAATGTCTATGCATGCAACTTGTATTGAGACTTTTCAGATTCTGACCTCTGCTTAAGCTAGTTGAACATTTTTGACAGATGACGTTGCGCTGATCAATTGGATGTTGTTTTAAAAAAATGCCAGACTGCACTCTTCCTAGCATCGGATCCCTTTTCAGGGATTGCAGACTGAGCTTTAACCGGATGGCCACGCTGTCCTCCAACAGGTTTTGGCTTTGCCACGCGTTTTGGGCCAGATACGGGCCCGGCAGATGGAACCTGTTGCGATGTTGATGCCTGCTGCGGCCCCTCCTCCACCTCCGCTTCAGAACTACTGCCACCTGCACCCTGTTCCCCCAATGGCTGCCAATCGGGGTCAACAACTGAGTCATCTATTACCTCCTCTTCTAGCTCGTGTGCAACTTCGTCTGTGTCACCGTGTCGGTCGGTGGTATAGCGTTCGTGACGGGGCAACATAGTCTCATCAGGGTCTGATTGTGGATCAGTACCCTGAGAGGGCAATGTTGTGGTCTGAGTCAAAGGACCAGCATAGTAGTCTGGCTGTGGCTGTGCATCAGTGCACTCCATGTCAGAATCTACTTGTAATGGGCATGGCCTGTTAACTGTTTCACTTTCTAAGCCAGGGACGGTATGTGTAAAGAGCTCCATGGAGTAACCCGTTGTGTCGCCTACTGCATCCTTCTCTCTTGTTGTTGTTTTTGCTGAAGAGGACAAGGAACAGGAACAAGGAAGCGACTTGTCCCTGACCGTGAACATCCACAAACGACGCGCTGCTTTTACATTTACCAGTTTCAGAAGAGGAGGCAAAAGAGCTAGAGGCTGAGTCTGCAAGGTAAGCCAAAACTTGCTGTTGCTGCTCCGGCTTTAAAAGCGGTTTTCCTACTCCCAGAAAAGAGAGTGTTCGAGGCCTTGTGTAGCCAGACGACGAACCTGGCTCCACAGCTCCAGACTTAGGTGGAATATTTTTTTCCCATGACCACCTGATGCTCCACTACCACTACCATCATTACCAGCTGACAACGAACGCCCACGGCCACGACCTCTTGCACCAGACTTCCTCATTGTTTTAAAAACTTAACCAAAGTAACTTTATTTGTTGCTGTCAAACAACTTACACGGTGAGCTTTAACTTCAGTATGATTTCGATATCCCTTTACAGGTTGGTGAGACCACAAGGAAAATCAGGCACAATGTTACACACTCTGTTTTCTGTGGCACCAAATCACAGAGATGCCACACACGCAGGACTGTCACTCAAGCACAAATGTCAATATTAATCTCCCACTTTTTTTTTTTTTATTTTTTTTTTCAGGGAGACTTTAGGAACAAAATAAAATAAAATGATTTTTTCAGGGAGAATTTAGAAACCAAATAAAAAAAAAAAATAGGCTTTCTATGGCCCACTGAGTGAGAGATGGCACACACTGGAGTCAGGAGTGGCACACAAGCCCAGAGGCCAATATTTTTCTCCCACTGATTGATGTAGTGATTTTTTCAGGTAGATTTTAGAACCCAAATCAAGCAAAAAAATAAATAGTCTTTCTATGGCCCACTATTTGAGAGAGAGAGAGAGATGGCACACCCAGGCGTCAAGACTGGCACACAAGCAGAAAGGGCAATATTAATCTCCCACTGTTTTTTTTTTTTTTTTTTTTTCAGGGAGACTTTAGAAACAAAATAAAATAAAATGATTTTTTCAGGAAGAATTTAGAAACCAAATAAAATAAAATGATTTTTTCAGGGAGAAATTAGAAACCAAAAAAAAAAAAAAGGCTTTCTATGCCCCACTGAGTGAGAGATGCCACACACAGGAGTCAGGAGTGGCACACAAGCCCAGAGGCCAATATTTATCTCCCACTGATTGATTTATTGATTTTTTCAGGTAGAATTTAGAACCCAAATCAAGCAGAAAAATAAATAGGCTTTCTATGGCCCACTATTTGAGAGAGAGAGAGATGGCACACCCAGGAGTCAAGACTGGCACACAAGCAGAAAGGGCAATATTAATCTCCCACTGTTTTTTTTTTGGTTTTTTTTCAGGGAGACTTTAGAAACAAAATAAAATAAAATGATTTTTTCAGGAAGAATTTAGAAACCAAATAAAATAAAATGATTTTTTCAGGGAGAATTTAGAAACCAAATAAGAAAAAAAATAGGCTTTCTATGGCCCACTGAGTGAGAGATGGCACACACAGGAGTCAGGAGTGGCACACAAGCCCAGAGGCCAATATTTTTCTCCCACTGATCGATGTAGTGATTTTTTCAGGTAGATTTTAGAACCCAAATCAAGCAAAAAAATAAATAGGCTTTCTATGGCCCACTGAGTGAGAGATGGCACACACAGGAGTCAGGAGTGGCACACAAGCCCAGAGGCCAATATTTTTCTCCCACTGATTGATGTAGTGATTTTTTCAGGTAGATTTTAGAACCCAAATCAAGCAAAAAAATGAATAGGCTTTCTATGGCCCACTATTTGAGAGAGAGAGAGAGAGAGAGAGAGATGGCACACCCAGGAGTCAAGACTGGCACACAAGCAGAAAGGGCAATATTAATCTCCCACTGTTTTTTTTTTTTTTTTTCAGGGAGACTTTAGAAACAAAATAAAATAAAATGATTTTTTCAGGAAGAATTTAGAAACCAAATAAAATAAAATGATTTTTTCAGGGAGAATTTAGAAACCAAATAAGAAAAAAAATAGGCTTTCTATGGCCCACTGAGTGAGAGATGGCACACACAGGAGTCAGGAGTGGCACACAAGCCCAGAGGCCAATATTTTTCTCCCACTGATTGATGTAGTGATTTTTTCAGGTAGATTTTAGAACCCAAATCAAGCAAAAAAATAAATAGGCTTTCTATGGCCCACTATTTGAGAGAGAGAGAGAGATGGCACACCCAGGCGTCAAGACTGGCACACAAGCACAAATGTCAATATTAATCTCCCACTTTTTTTTTTTTTATTTTTTTTTTCAGGGAGACTTTAGGAACAAAATAAAATAAAATGATTTTTTCAGGGAGAATTTAGAAACCAAATAAAAAAAAAAATAGGCTTTCTATGGCCCACTGAGTGAGAGATGGCACACACTGGAGTCAGGAGTGGCACACAAGCCCAGAGGCCAATATTTTTCTCCCACTGATTGATGTAGTGATTTTTTCAGGTAGATTTTAGAACCCAAATCAAGCAAAAAAATAAATAGTCTTTCTATGGCCCACTATTTGAGAGAGAGAGAGAGATGGCACACCCAGGCGTCAAGACTGGCACACAAGCAGAAAGGGCAATATTAATCTCCCACTGTTTTTTTTTTTTTTTTTTCAGGGAGACTTTAGAAACAAAATAAAATAAAATGATTTTTTCAGGAAGAATTTAGAAACCAAATAAAATAAAATGATTTTTTCAGGGAGAATTTAGAAACCAAATAAGAAAAAAAATAGGCTTTCTATGGCCCACTGAGTGAGAGATGGCACACACAGGAGTCAGGAGTGGCACACAAGCCCAGAGGCCAATATTTTTCTCCCACTGATTGATGTAGTGATTTTTTCAGGTAGATTTTAGAACCCAAATCAAGCAAAAAAATAAATAGGTTTTCTATGGCCCACTGAGTGAGAGATGGCACACACAGGAGTCAGGAGTGGCACACAAGCCCAGAGGCCAATATTTTTCTCCCACTGATTGATGTAGTGATTTTTTCAGGTAAATTTTAGAACCCAAATCAAGCAAAAAAATACATAGGCTTTCTATGGCCCACTGAGTGAGAGATGGCACACACAGAGATGGCACTCTAGCAGAAATGCCAATCTTAATCTCCCACAAAAAAAAAAAAAAACAGGGACTGTGCTACAATTACTATCTCCCTGCAGTAATCTCAGCCAGGTATGGCAGGCAGCAATAAGGAGTGGACTGATGCACAAATGAAATAAAAAGTGTGAGCAAACAAAAAAGATAGCTGTGCAGAAAGGAAGGAACAAGAGGATTTGTGCTTTGAAAAAAGCAGTTGGTTTGCACAGCGGCGTACACACAGCAATGCAGCTATCAGGGAGCCTTCTAGGGCAGCCCAATGAGCTACAGCGCTGAGAAAAAGAAAAAAATGTAGCTTCCACTGTCCCTGCACACCGAAGGTGGTGTTGGACAGTGGAAATCGCTACAGCACAAGCGGTTTGGTGGTTAATGGACCCTGCCTAACGCTATCCCTGCTTCTGACGAAGCGGCAGCAACCTCTCCCTAAGCTCAGATCAGCAGCAGTAAGATGGCGGTCGGCGGGAACGCCCCTTTATAGCCCCTGTGACGCCGCAGACAGCAAGCCAATCACTGCAATGCCCTTCTCTAAGATGGTGGGGACCAGGACCTATGTCATCACGCTGCCCACACTCTGCGTTCACCTTCATTGGCTGAGAAATGGCGCTTTTCGCATCATTGAAACGCAACTTTGGCGCGAAAGTCGCGTACCGCATGGCCGACCCCGCACAAGGGTCGGATCGGGTTTCATGAAACCCGACTTTGCCAAAAGTCGGCGACTTTTGAAAATGAACGACCCGTTTCGCTCAACCCTAGCGCTGATGTGACGAATTGGTCCTCTGAGGCTGTTGAGGCCTTTCAGGAGCTTAAACGCCGATTTACTTCTGCCCCTGTGTTGCATCACCCGGATGTTTCTCTTCCTTTTCAGGTTGAGGTCGACGCTTCTGAGATTGGGGCAGGGGAAGTTTTGTCTCAGAGGGAGTCTGATGGTTCTTTGATGAAACCGTGTGCTTTTTTTTCCAGAAAGTTTTCGCCTGCGGAACGTAATTATGATGTCAGCAATCGGGAGTTGTTGGCTATGAAGTGGGCGTTTGAGGAGTGGCGACATTGGCTTGAGGGAGCTAAACACCGTGTTGTGGTCCTGACCGATCATAAGAATCTGATTTACCTCGACAGGCTCGATGGTCCCTGTTTTTCTCCCGTTTTGATTTTGTGGTCTCGTATCTTCCGGGATCTAAGAATGTTAAGGCTGATGCCCTCTCTAGGAGTTTTTCGCCTGATTCTCCTGGAGTCCTTGAGCTGGTTGGCATTCTTAAGGAGGGAGTGATTCTTTCTGCTATCTCCCCTGATTTGCGGCAGGTGCTTCAGGAATTTCAGGCTGATAGGCCTGACCGCTGTCCAGTGGGGAAGCTGTTTGTTCCTGATAGATGGACTAGTAAGGTAATTTCTGAGGTTCATTGTTCAGTGTTGGCTGGTCATCCTGGGATTTTTGGTACCAGAGATTTGGTTGCTAGGTCCTTTTGGTGGCCTTCCTTGTCGCGCGATGTGCGTGCTTTTGTGCAGTCCTGTGGGACTTGCGCCCGGGCCAAGCCTTGTTGCTCCCGTGCTAGTGGGTTGCTTTTGCCATTGCCGGTCCCTGAGAGGCCCTGGACGCATATTTCCATGGATTTTATTTTGGATCTTCCTGTTTCCCAGAAGATGTCTGTTATCTGGGTTGTTTGTGACCGGTTCTCTAAAATGGTCCATTTGGTACCTTTGCCTAAGTTGCCTTCCTCCTCAGATCTGGTTCCATTATTTTTTCAGCATGTGGTTCGTTTGCATGGCATTCCGGAGAATATTGTGTCTGACAGAGGTTCTCAGTTTGTCTCAAGTATTTGGCGGGCCTTTTGTGCTAGGATGGGCATTGATTTGTCTTTTTCTTCGGCGTTTCATCCTCAGACTAATGGCCAAACTGAGCGAACTAATCAGACCTTGGAGACCTATTTGAGATGCTTTGTGTCTGCTGATGAGGACGATTGGGTGTCTTTCTTGCCGTTGGCCGAGTTTGCCTTTAATAATCGGGCTAGTTCGGCTACTTTGGTTTCACCTTTCTTTTGTAATTTTGGTTTTCATCTTCGTTTTTATTCTGGGCAGGTTGAGCCTTCTGATTGTTCTGGTGTTGATTCTGTGGTGGACAGGCTGCAGCAGATTTGGACTCATGTGGTGGACAATTTGACGTTGTCTCAGGAAAGGGCTCAACGTTTTGCCAACCGCCGTCGGTGTGTTGGTCCCCGACTTCGTGTGGGGGATTTGGTATGGTTGTCTTCTCGTCATGTTCCTATGAAGGTTTCTTCTCCTAAGTTTAAGCCTCGGTTTATTGGTCCTTATAAAATTTCTGAAATTATTAATCCGGTGTCTTTTCGTTTGGCTCTTCCAGCCTCTTTTGCCATTCATAATGTTTTCCATAGATCTTTGTTGCGGAGATATGTGGTGCCCGTTGTTCCCTCGGTTGACCCTCCTGCCCCGGTGTTGGTTGAGGGAGTGTTGGAATATGAGGTTGAGAAGATTTTGGATTCTTGTTTTTCGAGGCGGAGGCTTCAGTATCTTGTCAAGTGGAAGGGTTATGGCCAGGAGGATAATTCTTGGGTTGTTGCCTCCGATGTCCATGCCACCGATTTGGTTCGTGCTGTTCACTTGGCTCATCCTGATCGGCCTGGGGGCTCTGGTGAGGGTTCGGTGACCCCTCCTCAAGGGGGGGGTAATGTTGTGAATTCCGCTCTTGGGCTCCCTCCGGTGGTTGTAAGTGGCACTTTTGTGAGTTCTGCTCTTGGGCTCCCTCTTGTGGTTTCTAGTGGTATGGCTGCTCCTTGGAGTTAGCTGTCATCAGCTGCCTCCACTTATCGTCTCTTCTGCTATTTAAGTCTGGCTCTATCTTCAGCCAGTGCCACTTGTAAATGGTTCCTGGTTGGATTCACATCTCTTTGGAGTTCCCTGTTATCCTGACCAGTTCAGCTAAGCTAAGTTTTTGTTTGCCCTTTTCTGTCCATAGATTGTGGATTTATCCATTCAGTGCTTTCTATGTTTGTCCAGCTTATCAGTGTGAATTAATTCTGTCTTGCTGGAAGCTCTGGGAGGCAGATTTGCCCTCCACACCTTTAGTCAGGTGTGGAGATTTTTTGTAAACTCTGCATGGATTTTTGTAGTGTTTTATACTGATCGCACAGTATTCCATCCTGTTCTATCTATTTAGTTAGACTGGCCTCCTGTGCTCATCCTGGTTTCTTTCTGTGTATATCTTTTCCCTCTCCACTCACAGTCATTATTTGTGGGGGGCTAATCTATCCTTTGCGGATTTTCTCTGAGGCAAGATAGCTTTCCTGCTTCTATCTTTAGGGGTAGTTAGCTCTTAGGCTGTGACGAGATGCCTAGGGAGAGTTAGGAGCATTCCACGGCTACTTCTAGTGTTGTGTTGAGCTTAGGGACTGCGGTCAGTACAGTTACCACTTCCTTCAGAGCTCGTTCCATGTTGCTCCTAGACCACCGTATCATAACACATCACCTACACAGTATCCTCCATTGCGCTTGTGCACTGACACACTTCTCTTTACCCTGCCGATGGCAGAGCAAAACACTGTAGAGAAGCTGTCCTGCACATGAGCGCAATGGAGGACACTGCGTGGATGACGTTGGATGCTCATTATGGCATCAGATTTACCTACCTCATAGTCGGTGGATGATATCATGATGTTTTCAGACCTAGTTAGAACAGAGGGGCCAAAAATGCAGAGACATAGAAAGAGAGGATACCTAAAGACCTGACTAAAGTTAAAAGGGGTGGCATGGCTGAGCAGATGATTAGCGGGGCCAAGTGAGTATATTTTTATTTCATTTAAACATATTCTCGCCCCTTTAGACTCTGCGCACTCGCTGCGGATTTTGCTGCGGGTCCGCGGTAGTTTCCCATGAGTTTACATTACAATGTAAACCTATGGGAAACAGAAAACGTTGTGCCCATGCGCGGATGTTTCTGCGGATTCCGCAGCGTTTTTACACCTGCTCCAATAGAAAACCGCAGGTGTAAAACCGCAGTGAAATCCGCAGAAAAAACGCGATAAATCTGCGGTAAGCACGCGATAAATCAGCAGCAAATAGGCAGCGTTTTTGCCCTGCAGATTTATAAATTCCACTGCGGAAAAATCTGCAGAGGACCATTCTACGTGTGCACATAGCCTTAGAATCCAGCAAAAAGGCGATCACAAAATTCGTATTTGATTTATTTAGTGTCAATTTGCTCATTTCTCGTTGCCTATGTTCACATAAATGCAGCATTTACCGTAAAAAAACGACCACAATTTGACACATATTATAAATGTCCTAACAGACTGCAACATGCCATTATTAAATGTATAGAGGAAGCATTCTCTGTCTTTTTGTGTGTATTGTTTGCAAACATGAATGTTTCTTGACCTAATTATTTTCCCTGTTAACACAATCTCCATAGCTGCAAGACAGTCTTCACTCCAAATGTCACATAGGGTTAGCCTTCACTTTTCCAGAACACTTTAGGTTCATGTGCAGTCAGGCTGTGAATGATCTGAGAATCCTAAGTGTGATATAATGTGTGTATTATTAATATCAGATATCTCGGTGATACATTTATTCCAGCTTTTATTCAAGCTAAACAGCTTGTTTGAAGACCAAGTCCCCTATGGTTTCATCTGGGATCTCTGAATGCAGGGAAAATGTCTTTTTATATTCCAAATGTAGAATGACAGTAGAGAAGGGCAGCTACTTAACAATTACTATTGTGAATCCTAGACTTATTTTACTGAAGTGCTTGACAATAGCAACATCAGAAAAATCACTGATATAAACATCTATGCTGATTATATATATTTAACAGCAATACAATCATATGATAGAGTGTCTGTGTAACCCACTTATAATAACATCATTGTCTACAAATCCCGCATAGCTGTATCCAGCGACTGATTGCAGAAAAAGCAAACGGAAACCCTCTTACAGTTTATTCCACAGCCGCTCCCACAAACTTTACCATACTGTACTTGGAAGGTGTTTAGGATTTGTTACAGTGCCATAAAAGCTAATCAAATATTTTTTTTCTTAATTTTTTTTTTACAAATAAGCCACTTGGTTTATGATTACAAAATTATTCACCGGAAGAAGGAAAATAATGAAAAGACAATTAAATCTTCAGTGAAGGGAAATTACTTAAGTTTAACAACTCATTTCTCCATTTATCCAACAGATAGATTTCAGTTTTAACAAGTAACAGAACTGACGCCAACATTACTGAACCAGAAACAGCATCTGATTCTGAGGTCAACTTGGAACCTGTTGGCATAGTTGAAGATGTTGCTGGACCTTCGTCTGCACCATGAGCCACAAACCAACCACCACTTTGACATTCTGCAGGACAGGAGTCCAATCGAGAACGTGGACATATCAGTAGTAGTGATGATGAGCGAATATACTCGTTACTCGAGATTTCCCGAGCACCCTCGGGTGCCCTCCGAGTATTTTTTAGTGCTCGGAGTTTTAGTTTTTAGCGCGGCAACTGAATGATTTACATCTGTTAGCCAGCTTGATTACATGTGGGGATTCCCTAGCAATCAGTCAACGCCCACATGTACTTATGCTGGCTAACAGATGTAAATCATTCAGCTGCGGCGCTAAAAACTAAAACTCCGAGCACTAAAAAATACTCGGAGGACACCCGAACGTGCTCGGGAAATCTTGAGTAACGAGTATATTCGCTCATCACTAATCAGTACTCCTACTCTACCTCTGGATACCTCCCCATAGGCTGCGGCCATCCGATGCTGGGGTCAGCGCAAGAGGGAGTCGGCACTACCGGTAACTGGAGCCAAGTAGATATTGATATTTTGGACTATCTATTCCGCACTGTTAATGATGATGGTCAAGAGTAGGGATGAGCGACCTTTACTTTTATAGGATCGGGTCGGGTTTCACGAAACCCGACTTTTTCAAAAGTCGGGTCGAGTGAAATCGGCCGATCCTATAAAAAAGTCGGGGTCGGCCGAAACCCGAAACCCAATGCAATGCATTGGGTTTCCATGGTTCCCAGGGTCTGAAGGAGAGGAAACTCTCCTTCAGGCCCTGCGATCCATATTTTAGTGTAAAATAAAGAATTAAAATAAAAAATATCGCAATACTTACCCTCTGACGCGCCCTGGTACTAACCGGCAGCCTTCCTCCTTCGAATCCGCGCTTCCAGGACCTTGCCGTGACGTCGCGGCTTGTGATTGGTCGCGAAGCCGCCCATGTGACCGCTCGCGCGACCAATCAGAAGCCGTGACGTCACCGAAGGTCCTTCAAGCGCTGATTCTTAGGAAGGAAGGCTGTCGGAAAGAAGCAGGGCGCGTCCGAGGGTGAGTCGGCGACTTTTGAAAATGTTCGACCCGTTTCGCTCAACCCTAGTCAAGAGGCATATGGTCAGAGTCTTGCATGGTATATGCACACAATTCCCCATGAGGTGAGGCTGCGTGCCAGAGGTACCCTACAAATTGTGATGAATTCATGCACCGAACCTAACAATCCAAGTCTGGTTTTCAACGTCTTTGAAAGATGGCAGATATCCACCGACAACCACCTACACATGCCTGGAAGCCAGGAGGAGCAGGCAATAGCACTCCCAGAACCACCTCCACCACAGATTTCATCCCCTCAGCCACATCAAAATCACATACCAACACCGCCAACAACATGCACACTTCTCAAATCCAGCTGCACCTGCCCAATATGGCCACTTGAACATACCCACTGTAGGAGAGTGGTCACAACATGGGTATGTTTGACATGGCCATTCGGGGGGGTTGCTCAAATGGCAAATACAAATCCACATGAGTATGATATAATTACCCAAGTGGACAGTACCACGTACCAAAACAGGGCCCTTCCTTGGTCCAGAATCCAGCCTCATCCACCTTTCAGGGTCCCAATCAGGTAGGACCTCAAAATCCCCAAACCACTCATGCTGGCCTCCCACCATCACTTCCACCTTCATACCAGAATTTGTAAAAAAGTGTCTTTTAATGGCTAAAGTTGTTGTTATCAAGTTTCATGTTGCCCTGGAATCGTTACCTAAGTTGCCATATGATTTGAATATGGTTTTTTTTGTGCCAAAACCACTGGAACTAAATAAAACTGTTATTTCAATGTGTTCTTTATGTTTTTAACAATAAATAGTTGTTTCTGAGTTCTTGTTTTTTTGCAAAAATAACATCAGACAATTCATTCACTAACAGATGTTTAATTAAAATAAAAAAAAGGCTATTATAGCATAGACACAGCATTGTCTTGCCAAGGAGTATATCCCTCTGATGAAACAAAATAATTGGTAAACATGTCCTGCACTTTAAGGCTAGAGGAATAACGATGTGGATTATGTATATGTGTTGTAGCCATGCCATTATTTCCATAGACTCCATTATCAGCATCATATGGTTGACATTCATGGATTGTGAAGTTGTGAAGGATGACACAGGCTTTGTAACCACCAAGAAAAAGATGTCATGCTATATATAGGGGACCACCAAAAAATAAACCAAAGTATATAGAAATAACTACAAATATTTTATTATGTCGATCAAAAACACACAAACGACACTACAATTTAAGAACATTTAAAAACACACACAAGTGTAACATCATAGATTCCAATAAGGAACCTCCCCCTGGACATGTAATATGATAAAGGTACAGAAAATGTTTAATTCATGGGTACAACTGTCCTGAAAACAGATTTTCTAAATGGTAGAACAAAACCTTCAAAATATAATACCAAAAGATGAAATTTTATATACAGTATACCTGGCCCAGCTCGCAGCATTTAAATATTATTATACATAAAAGTAGTCCCGTTATTACACTGGACTCGTGCCAAGTATTTATGTACAACAGAGCATGGAGATAAACAATACATAAGGTATGTACACATAAGCCTAGAGTACAGCTAGTGAGTTATCCTGAGTAAAGCCCCCAGTACTGGAATACATATAGAATGCTGTTACATATATCCCACCTATACACAGACCATGTCTGGAAGTTAGAGTGGCCCTCAAACCGGGCATACAATCCAAGGGGAACCAGCATACATAAGCCTAGAGTACAGCTAGTGAGTTATCCTGAGTAAAGCCCCCAGTACTGGAATACATATATAGAATGCTGTTACATATACTGGAATACATATAGAATGCTGTTACATATATCCCACCTATACACAGACCATGTCTGGAAGTTAGGGTGGCCCTCAAGCCGGGCATACAATCCAAGGGGAACCAGTATATGATAATACATGCAGCATAAAGGACAACAAACTAACACCTACTAAGGTGGAAAGGTCACCTGCCCCTGACGAAGCCACTTCCGTGGCGACACGCGTTGGGCTTTAGCCCCCTGGACCTCTGTATGGATGGGTACTATGGTCATTTTCTATCAGCGTTATCATCCTACATGTGCACAGAGATGGTAGTATCTTTCCACTGCCCTCACAGATTACACACCAGACCAACCCATTTACTCTTTCTATGTCGCCATCCCATCAGGAGATTATCTCTTTACTCATCATTCCTGAGGGAATTGATGAGGTCCTGTAAGGGATACCTTGGCTACGGTACCACTCCTCTCATATAAAGTGGTCCACAGGCAGAATTTTGCGATGGAGTGAATCTTGTGAGGGTAGATGTCAGAGGGAGTGCATTCAGGTTGCTACTACTGAGGTACCCACAGATCTTTCCTCTCTCCCCAAGCACTATTGGCCCTATGTGGACGTGTTCTCCAAGAGGACTGCGGAGACCCTTCCGCCTCACCACCCCTATGACTGTCCTATTGACCTCTTGCCTGGTGCTGAGCCTCCCCGGGGTCGAGTCTATCCATTATCTCTCCAGAGACGGAGGCAATGTCTCACTACATCCAGGAGAATCTGGCAAGAGGATTCATTAGGAAGTCAGTGTCACCCGCAGGGGCTGGATTCTTCTTTGTGCAGAAGAAGAAAGGAGAACTACGTCCATGCATAGACTACAGGGGTCTTAACGACATCACCATTAAGAATAAGTACTCACCGCCCCTGATATTTGAGCTCTTCGATAGGCTTCAGGGAGCAAGGGTATTTACTTAACTAGATCTGCGGGGTGCTTACAACCTGATTCGCATCCGTGAGGGGGACGAATGGAAGACTGCTTTTAACACCAGGGATGGGCACTATGAATACCTGGTGATACCCTTTGGGCTCTGTAATGTCCCAGCTGTTTTCCAGACTTTGTTGTAGTCTATCTGGATGATATTCTCATCTACTCTCTAGATATAGACTCCCAACGGAAGGATGTTTGCAAAGTCTTCAACCTTCTATGGACAAACTCTCTCTATGCCAAGTTGAAGAAGTGTGTGTTTGACCAGGAGTCTTTTGCTTTCCTGGGCTATATCATCTCGGCCCAATTATTGGCTATGGATTCTGCCAAGCTACAGGCTGTGATGGGCGGGCAGGAACCCCATTCTCTCAAAGTGGTGCAGCACTTTATGGAGTTCATCAACTATTATCACCAGTTCATTCCCCACTTCTCAACTTTGGTAGCTCCCCTGGTTGCCCTCACCAAAAAGGGAGCTAATCCCAAATTGTTGTCAGAGGAGGTCTCCAAGGCCTTCCTCTCTATCAAGTCACACTTCGCTGGTGCTCCCATTTTACATCGCCCCTCTTCCAGAAGGATGCTCACAGTTGGAGGCATCCTTGCTTCTTCTTCTCCAAGACCTTTACACTGGCGGAGAAGAATTATTCCATCGGGGATAGGGAGTTGCTAGCCATGAAATTGGCCTTTTCGGAGTGGAGACACCTCCTGGAGGGGGCTTGCTTTTCCTTTCAAGTTTTCACCGACCACAAAAATTTGGTGCATTTGCAAACTGCCCAGCGGCTAAACTCTCGTCAGGCCAGATGTTCCCTGTTCTTCTCCCGGTTCCACTTTACCCTCCATTTTCTCTCCGGGGAGAAGAACACTCGTGCCAACGCTCTCTCCCACACCTTAGTGTTATCAGAGGAGGAGGAGCCTAAGCTTCTTTTCCCTTCAGAGAGCCTGAGAACTGTGGCTCCAGTTTCGCTAGAGTCTGTGCCCCCAGGCAAGACTTTCGTTCCATCTAATTTGCGACCGGAGGTTATTTCTTGGGTTCACTCGTCCAGGGTGGGTGGACATTTTGGGACCAAGAAGACATCTGAGATTCTGGCAAGGACGTACTGGTGGCCGCATATGGCCTGTGATGTCGTTGACTTTATTTGGGCATGTGTTTTCTGCGCCAAGAATCGGTCTCCTCAGCAACGTCATGCTGGGCTACTTTACCCCTTGCCGGTGGCAGACAGGCCCTGGGAGATGGTCGGGATGCACTTCGTGGTGGGCTTACCCAAGTCACATAGCTGCACCGTTATCTGGGTAGTCACCGACCATTTTTCTAAAATGGTGCACTTGGTGCTGCTTCCACGGTTACCTTCTGCACGGGCCTTGGCAGCATTGTTCATTAAACATGTTTTCCGTCTACATAGCATGCCTGACAAAATTGTCAGTGACCGGGGTCCCCAGTTTGCATCTCGGTTCTGGAGAGAGCTTTGTTGTTTACTCAGCATTGAGCTGAATCTCTCTTCTGCGTACCATCCTGAGAAGAATGGGTTGGTAGAGAGGGCCAACCAGACTCTGGTCACATACCTGCAACATTTTGCCTCTGCCAGGCAGGATGACTGGGCATCTTTGCTATCATGGGCGGAATTTCCTTTGAACAATGCCATAGCCAACTGCAGCGGGTAGACCTTATTCCTCCTTAATTACAGCCAGCATCCGCATTTCCCTGTGTCCATGCCCGTGTCATCCACTGATTCTAGGGTAGCAGACTGTGTGGTGGAGGCACGTGACATTCGGGACCGCACACAGGATGCCATTCGGGCTCCAAGGAGAGAATGAGGGTTTTTGCCAATGCACACCGGTGCCCCGCTCCGACCTTTGCTCCTGGTGATTTAGTGTGGTTCTCCGTCCGTAACATCAGGCTGCGAGTTGAGTCCACTAAGTTTGCACCTCGCTACATAGGTCCTTTCAAGGTTCTGGAACAGGTTAACCCTGTGGTCTACCATTTGGCTCTTCCTCCATACCTGGTTATCACTGACACTTTTCATGTATCCCTCTTAAAGCCCATCTATATGTCACGGTCTTCCGAGTCATCTGCTGGGACATCGGGTTCGTCCACGGACGAGTATGAAGTGAACACTACCTTGGAGTGCAAGGTGGTACATGGCAAAAAATATTATCTGGTGGACAGGAAGGGTCACGGCCCAGAAGACAGAACCTGGGAGCACATTTGGGCTCCGCTGCTCATTGCAGCCTTTGAACGTAGCGAGGCCCAAGGAGGGGGGTAATATTAGGTGTCAAGTTCCCACCGCTGCACAGGGGGAATCTCAAACCATGTCTGCTGCAGTTTCCCATTCTCCTCCAGCCACAGTGGAGCCTGCTCAGCGGAGAAGTCGGTCCCAGCCTCTGGCTCAAGCTGATACTGTGCGCTTTGTTATTGCTGCTTTTCCAGGTCCTGCCATTGTAGCCAGCACTGATCAGCAGCAAGCAGGCATTTCAGGGACTATGTCCTGCTTTTCCCATACTGAGCATGCCCACAGGTCGACCTCCCATTGGAGGTCGGGGGTCACATGCTCAGATCCTGTTGCGACTCCTATTGTCCATCAGGAAGGTCCCGGAGTTCTTCTACTATAAAAGGTTTGCATGGCTGCTTGGCCATGCGTTAGTATAAATCTGTTATTGTGTGTGTGTGGGGGTATGCCTGTTCTGGTGATTGCTCCTTAATCATTCCCATTCCTAGTGTTGTTGAATGCTTGTGAATGTTGTAGCTTCCTAGAGCCTGACAGTGCTATCCTAGACACAAGAGCACGATCCTACTGCGTCAAATCGGCAGCGACCGCCAGTGCGGCGCTGTACGCACTCTGTGCGGTAATCTTTAATCAGTCCTGACAACCAGTCAGTGTAGGGTGGGAACTCCCGCTTGATCTCAGCATCTGACTCAGGGAATCCTCAGGCGCAGGCTCAAAAACCACCAAGAGTCAGAGCGAGATCAATCACCAGCATAGTGGGGGTGAGTTTCAGCGTCCATCTGCTGCACCCTGTGACTGCTAGCAGGGAACAGCATTTCCTTTGTTTCCCTGCTACTCTGTGAAGCAGTGCAGTTCTCATCAGTTCATACTGGGTGACGAAACCCGTGTTTATTCTGGCGTAGTACCGCCATATAGTGCCGCCATTACCTAGCAGCAGGTTCGATCTCTACACGGTGGACACCGGGCTGCGAACGCACCTTTTACTATCTTTATATTTGTTCGGTGTGTTCCGCCAGTCCTATGACATACAGTATGTACAGAATACGGATGGCATGTGCAAAAAAAATCATCTCGCTCTCCTGGATGAGAATGGGCTCATTTTTTTGCTATGCTAGTGTGAGTGAACCCAAAGTCTTATAAACTTACACTGGGAAAGAAGCACTGTTTCACACAGTTTCAGTCATTAAAGCTGAAGAACAGTCATGTGGGCTAGAAGGTCAGGAGCAGTGCTAAAAACTTAGGAAGTTAGTGATAGGTGAGTATTTTAATACACTTACTCTACATTACATATATAATTGAGACTTTTCATTTAAATAGGACTATAAGTACATATGAGTACACTGTACACATATGTAAAGAATCTGCATTGAAAACTTTTCAGTCACTTTGGTGGAAAATGCTCTGGTAAAGGAAAGGCTGGATCATCAGCCAGAGCATGTGCGGAGGCTGGAATGACAATGGGTTGGAGGGAGGTGGAATTATTAATGAAGGGGTGGGGCTGGCAGCCAGGGATTATATAGTAAGAAGAAAGGGATGGGGGGTTTTCAGTGTTCCACTACCAGGGCAGTTTACATTACCCCCTGCGTCTTCCTGATCTACCTTATGGTAATTGTTGAGCAGCTCCTCAAGTGTCTGTGGACAGCTGCCAGGACTCAGCATCATGCTGGCTGGAAGCGTGGGAGCGCAGGGATGGCAGCAACTACCCCGCTGTGATGGCAGCATCCGTGCAGGTGATGGCCACCAGTGAGGCTCTCTCTTGACATGGCACCCTGCACTCAGCGACAGTGCAGGAACCCCTCCAGGCTGGGGACAGCAGAAGTGAGTTAGAAGGCCCTGGACTGGGAGGAATCTATATGTGTGGCACAGTCCTGCAGAGCTTTGCAGGCTTCAGCCCCAGATGGGGGAGGGCCTGCGCTTGCTACTTCCACTACTTCCGGAGACTTCACTGCAGGTTGTGAAGGTGATGTATCAGTCAGCTGTGGGTCGCAGGTGGTACAAGCAATGGTCTGTTCACATAGGGGCCCCTGTTACAGGTGGGAAACAATGGTCCATGAGCCCTCCCCTGCTCCCTAGTATTCTACAATGATGTGTTAATGTCTCAGGCTGCCCATGATGTGGGCAGGGGGTTGTCCCTGGCTGGGTTATCGGCTCATCTACAGCCACTTAGTTCATCTTCTTCATTGTCTCGGTTGGTCTCCTCCAACATGTTACAGCCTTGTAGTGCTTCAACATCTGGGATCCTGTAACCTGCCCCTTTCACCGCCCAATCCCAGGTCGGACACGTTGATTCAGGAATTGCAGCTGGATGGATCACAGCTCCTTATTTCTGTAAGGTTTTCAGGAGGGGAGGAGAACCCTTTCACACTCAATATTAACAGAATTTTCTACAAGAAACAGCAGGACCTGATGATAAATATAAAATCTCATTTACAATCTGTGACACATAGCTTATAATGCCTTATGTTTAATGGAGACATCGAAAGCTTTTCAATAGCTTATAGCTTACTTTTCATTAAATGTACTTTTAAACTGATCCCATATAATTCTTTGGGGAATGGATATTCTTCAGTGGCTTCACCCAACCATAGGCTATAATTGTATATTTTTAACAGATAAGCCAAGAAGGCTATTTAAAACTCATGATGCACTTATGCAATAGATACTTGAATGGATGCATCTATCATTCATAGGCTCCCAAGTTCTAAAAGTATCCCATACTGTATACATACACATAGGCCCCTGTACGTTGAGGAACTCTTCAATATCCCTAATGTCAACTAAGTTTATTAATTTTCAAATAAAAGAGATACGGCTTTAGTGGACACAATATATCATCACAAATGATTAGTTGCACAAAAATATTCATAATATGTTCTATTTCCTTTATCTGGGGGATTTTACACCTTGTACTCTGCGAGTATTAAAGTAAATAAAAAGTATGTGCGGGCTGGGAGTGTGCTGTCTCAGGACTGGCATATCGCTTGATGCTTGAGTCTTAATGACTACCTGTAGTTGTACTGCTTGTAAGAATAAGGAGCTCTCGAAGCTCGCTGACAGAGGCTGCAGATAGGTCAGGATCTGTCGAGTTCAGCTGATGACTTCTCAGCTGTGTTCAGTAATGTTCTGTGAATACAGAGTTTGGAAGATGTAGAATGTTCAAACCAGACTTTCTGTTAAGATGCAATGCAATATGAAGAGTGGCTTTACCGGCTCTTCTACCACCATATACCATATACCACACACAATGCTGGTAATGGTCAAAACATTTAATTTTTTATTGACAGTACATATTGTTCTTGAAGCAAACCAGAGGAAATGAACGCTGCAGCTGCTGTCTCACTACCTCCAGATGTCTTGTTTTATCCAAAGAAGGGAAGAGTGAAGCCAGGGCTGATTGGCAGCAGTGATCGCATGACATAACATCAAGTCAAGAAAGGCCTAGGAGAGCAAGTGTCAATACTGCTGGAATGGAGACGATCTTTAATCATTAGCACTTGGGGAAAAACCCCCACAAAGGCTAAGATTACACAAGCGTATATAATTCATCCAGTAAAAAATGGATGACTTTTCATCCATATGTCCAATTTTAATATCAGTATGGCATTCATTTTCATACATCTGCAGTTCATAACATTTACCTAATACAGTTTACTATGCTAAGAATTGCAATGTATCCGTAAAAAAAAATTTAGTTTATCTATATTGAATTGGATTTTTTTTTCTTCGCCCATAAACTTGACTGAGCGAGCCTCATCTGAAATATGGACGAATCTAATTGATGATGCATTTTTTTCTTTAAAATTTCATTAAAAAACCTAGCATCTAAACTAGACAATGGGATAACATGGGTCAGAGGGCTTTCCATGGGAAGTCAGCTAAAAATCCCATAGTACAAACAGACCCAAACATTGAGGTACACGTTGAAACATCCTTGTAGAAAGACTTATGGTGGTCGATTCTTTGCTTTTATTTTCCATGGTTTTAACTTTGAGATTAAAGGTTAACATAATAGGATGTAATAATTTCAACTTCAAAGCCAGACCTTGTGAATGACAGAATGTCAGCTCATAGATTTCTAGAGAGAAATAGAGAAAAGACGTGTAACTTATTAATTTCAAATGTTAACGCCATTGTTTTCTTAAGTATCTTCTCATTGCCCTTATCTTTTTCTTTTATCAATAACATTCCTTATTTGCTGTCTTGCAGAGACAGACTTGCATGCACTCATATACAAGTTACATTGACAGCATAATGAAGGCATCGCAGAGCTGTCAAAGACAATCTTTTATCATTTGTAAAATTACAGGCTGCTAGAAAATTACTTAACTGTGCCATTAACTCCAGGCGCATTTGGAACAAATAAGGAGTCATCCCTTTTGATATTATCTGATATATGAGAATAATAATACAGCTGCAGATTGAAGAAGGCTTATAACGACTGTGGACATTACCAGCTTCTGGGTTAGCAGAGAATTCAATACAACATAGAAATCACAAGAAACATGATTATAATGCACAAAGAATTGAATTTTCTGAAAGGTTTTGCAGAATAAGAGGATATGTTTTGAGATATAATATTAAAATTACAATGTCACAGAAACCCTTTCTTTTCTGTCCAAAACTTTCACTTGGTTGCACCGGAGGCCAAGTGCTTCATTTCTATAAGACTAAGGTAGATTTGTAGATGTGAAAATAAAGTGACTCCAAATATCCTGCAATAAAATATTTGTCGGATTTCTTTATTAATTTCTATGTTACTTGCCTCCCAGGCCATGTTATATATACCACAGACATTTATCATCACATTTGGTCAGATATTGGTCATTCTGTATTATACTGTGGTTGCTCGTGGTCACACAATAATTAGTACTACCCTCATTTTCATCCTCTGTTACTATCCTTGTGAAATGTATTCTAATTTTATATAAAAGTCTAATTTAAAGCAATATATATGTAGAGCTAATTCTAGCCAATGTGAAATCATTATTATAAAATAGTCATAGATATTTGTAATGCCCCTAAGCCAAGTTATTCCTCTCTAAACTCTGTAAATTTTAACAATTTGCAAATTATAAACCAATCATCCATAATGCTAAAACAAGTGACAAGTGAAGAGAGGTAAATTTATTATCTTTAGAGTTGAGTGAGCACTAAAATGCTCGGGTGCTCCTTGCTCGAAGCAAGCAATTCCTAATACTCACATGCTCGTTTCGAATAACGAAAATAATGGGAGTCAATGGGAAAGCCGAGCTCCAAAGAGGTCTGGGGGGCAGTGAAAATGTTCATGTGGATGAGAAAAGTGCTGAATGGAAGGAGAACAGCATGGGGAAGACCACTCACTGGAAGCATCTCTGACTTCCAGATTGCTGCTGAGAACAATGCGGAAAAAAAGTGCGGATTTGCAGCGTTTTATTTTCCTCAGCATGTTAATTCTTTTTGTGGATCTGCAGCGTTTCTGCACCCATTGACTTCCAATGTGTCAGGCCAGTCACCAGCAAAAATGCAGGTTTAAAAAAGATCTGTGATTTTGCTGCAGATGTGCCTGCGATAAATGCTGCGATAAATTCCTTACCTGCTGGCTGCATGCTGGCTGCAATATTGGATTGAAGTTCATTCTCTGTCCTCCGTAGTACACGCCTGATCTGTACGATGCGCCAGTTCCGGCACTTAGCCCCTCTCTTCCCACTCCCGTGTAGCGGTGGGATATGGGGTAATAAGGGGTTAATGTCACTTTGCTATTGTAAGGTGACATTGAGCCGGGTTAATAACAGAGAGGCGTCAATAAGACGCCTATCCATTATTAATCCAATAGTAAGAAAGGGTTAATAAAACACGCACACATTAGGAAAAAAGTATTTTAATATTCTTCATTTAACCATACTTACCATATTTCAGCGCCTGCAAAAAATATAAAATAATAAACGGTATACTACCTGTCCGCCGTAGTCCAATTAATATCGAGTGTCCCACGACGATCTCCCCTATAGAACAGTGACATCGGGTGATTTCACTGCTCAATAGGTTCCTCAGTGACACACTGATAGGAGACAATGGCTCCTGCAGTGCATCACTGAGGTTACTATAGTTCAAAGTCTTAAGGCCCCTTCACATTAAGCGACGCTGCAGCGATACCGACAACGATTCGGATCGCTGCAGCGTCGCTGTTTGGTCGTTGGAGAGCTGTCACACAGACCGCTCTCCAGCGACCAACGATGCCGGTAACCAGGGTAAATATCGGGTAACTAAGCGCAGGGCCGCGCTTAGTAACCCGATGTTTAGCCTGGATACCATGCTAAAAGTAAAAAAAAACAAACACTACATACTTACCTAACGCTGTCTGTCCTCCAGCGCTGCGCTCTGCTTCTCTGCTCTCCTCCTGTACTGGCTGTGAGCCGGAAAGCAGAGCGGTGACGTCACCGCTCTGCTTTCCGGCTCACAGACAGTACAGGAGGAGTGCAGAGCACAGCGCTGGAGGACAGACAGCGTTAGGTAAGTATCTAGTGTTTGTTTTTTTTTTACTTTTAGCATGGTATCCAGGGTAAACATCGGGTTACTAAGCGCGGCCCTGCGCTTAGTTACCCGATGTTTACCCTGGTTACCAGTGAAGACATCGCTGGATCGGTGTCACACACGCCGATCCAGCGATGTCAGCAGGAGTCCAGCGACGAAATAAAGTTCTGGACTTTATTCAGCGACCAACGATCTCCCAGCAGGGGCCTGATCGTTGGTCGCTGTCACACAGAACGATTTCATTAACGATATCGTTGCTACGTCACAAATAGCAACGATATCGTTAACAATATCGTTATGTGTGAAGGTACCTTTACTTTATGGCAATTGCTGCATGGGAAAATGTCTCACCCAGCAATGCCATAAGTCAGACTAGGGACTATTTTTTTACAGCGCGGAGGAATCCCTTCCTCCCGTCATTGTGTTTCTGGGGCCCTTGGAGAGCGGTCGCAACAGCTGTTGCTGCTGTTCTCCACAGGAGATCGTCGTGGGACACTCGTTGATTTCTGAGGACAGGGAGTATATTGGTTTTTTGTTTTTTTCATATTTTTTACAGGTTGACACTGGCTTCAGGGATCAAAATGACAAGTAATGGTGAGTATGTAATCTATGTTTAATGTACTGTATGTCTATATGTATGTCATGTATGTAATGTATGAATGTACTGTTTGTAGTATGTATGTAGTATGTATGTATGTATGTAGTATGTATGTAGTATGAATGTATGTAGTATGTATGTATGTAGTATGTATGTATGTAGTATGTATATACTATGCATGTTGTATGTATGTATGTAGCATGTATGTAATATGTATGTAGTATGTATATAGTTTGTATGTAGTATGTATGTTGTATTTAGTATGTATGTATGTATGTATGTATGTAGTATGCATGTATGTAGTATGTATGTATGTAGTATGTATGTATGTAGTATGTATATAGTATGTATGTAGTATGTATGTAGTATGCATGTAGCATGTATGTAGTATGTATGTAGTATGTATGTAGTATGTATGTATGTAGTATGTATGTATGTAGTATGTATGTTGTATGTAGTATGTGTGTATGTAGTATGCATGTAGTATGTATGTATGGAGTATGTATGGAGTATGTATAGAGTATGTATGTAGTATGTATGTATATATGTATGCAGTTAGTATGTATGTAGTATGGAGTATGTATGGAGTATGTATGGAGTATTTTTTTTTTCATTAAACACATTAGCCGGATGATGGGACTACTACTGTCCCATCATTGGCTAATGTGTCAATCACTGTCAGTGTAGCAGGCATCGTCCGATGGGACTTGAGGTCCCATCGGATGATGCCTTCACACACGCAGAGAGCCCCGGCACACACGCACAGAGCCACAGCAGCCGGCACAGAACCACGGCAACCAGCACAGAGCTCCGCAGCCTGCACAGAGCCCTGCAGCCCGCACAGAGCCCCGGCACACACACACAGAGCCCCGGGACACACGCACAGAGCCCCACAGCCCGCACAGAGCCCCGCAGCCTTCACAGAGCCCCGGCACACACACACAGAGCCCTGGCACACACGCACAGAGCCCCGGCACACATGCACAGAGCCCCAGCACACACGCACAGAGCCCCGGGACACACGCACAGAGCCCGGCACATAAGCACAGAGCCTCGACACACACGCACAGAGCCCTGGCACATAAGCACAGACACCGCCTGCACACATACACACACGCAGTCTCTGCCCACGCACCGCCCACACTGCATTATAGTGCATAATTGCACTATAGGAACTTCCGATTTCGATATCCGATATCGCAAAAGTATCGGATCTCAGTATCGGAATTCCGATACAGTGAATATCGCCCGATACCCGATACTTGTGGTATCGGAATGCTCAACACTAGTCATACTGACTACTTATGTCATTGAAACAGGGGCTGTAGTAGTATTTCAGTGAACATTGAGAAAATTATGAAGAGCAGCTCATCTGCACATGACTTTAAGAATGCAAATCACGTATGAGTGGTCACACGATAACTACTGAAATTGTTCAAGCTGTGTTCAGGTAGGGGTGCCAAACTGAATTCTTGTGCTGGATTCTGTAAGCCCTTGATCTGCCACTAGAATGTAGGAGCAAGAATCGTCTGTCAAGTACTGTTTACAGGGGGCAAAGAACTGGGATAATATAATAATAATAATACTTTTTATTTATATAGCGCCAACATATTCCGCAGCGCTTTACAAATTATAGACGGGAATTGTACAGACAATAGACATTACAGCATAACAGAAATATAGTTCAATACAGATACCAGGAGGAGTGAGGGCCCTGCTCGCAAGCTTACAAACTATGAGGAAAAGGGGAGACACGAGAGGTGGATGGTAACAATTTCTTTAGTTATTCGGACCAGCCATAGTGTAAGGCTCAGGTGTTCATGTAAAGCTGCATGAACCAGTTATCTGCCTAAGTATGTAGCAGTACAGACACAGAGGGCTAATACTGCATAAAGTGTATGAGAACATGATGCAAAGAACCTTTTTTTTTTTTTTTTTCTTAAATAGGCCACACAGGGATCGTTAGGTTAATGCATTGAGGCGGTAGGCCAGTCTGAACAAATGAGTTTTTAGGGTACGCTGAAAACTGTGGGGATTAGGGATTAATCGTATTAACCTAGGTAGTGAATTCCAAAGAATCGGCGCAGCACGTGTAAAGTCTTGGAGACGGGAATGGGAGGTTCTGATTATTGAGGATGCTAACCTGAGGTCATTAGCGGAGTGGAGGGCACGGGTAGGGTGGTAGGCTGATACCAGGGAGGAGATGTAGGGTGGTGCTGAGCCATGGAGTGCTTTGTGGATAAGGGTAGTAGTTTTGTACTGGATTCTGGAGTGGATGGGTAGCCAGTGTAATGACTGGCACAGGGTAGAGGCATCGGTGTAACGGTTGGTGAGGAATATGATCCTGGCTGCAGCATTCAGGACAGATTGGAGCGGGGAGAGTTTTGCAAGAGGGAGGCCGATTAGTAGAGAGTTACAATAGTCCAGACGAGAATGAATAAGTGAAACAGTAAGAGTTTTTGCAGAGTCGAAAGTAAGAAAAGGGCGAATTCTAGAAATGTTTTTGAGATGCAGGTAAGAAGAGCGAGCCAATGATCGGATGTAGGGGGTGAATGAAAGGTCAGAATCAAGGATGACCCCAAGGCAGCGGGCATGTTGCTTTGGAGTAATGGTGGAACCGCACACGGAGATGGCAATGTCAGGCAAAGGTAGGTTAGTAGAGGGAGAGAACACGAGGAGTTCAGTTTTTGACAGGTTTAGTTTCAGATAGAGGGAGGACATGATGTTAGAGACAGCGGTAAGACAATCACTGGTGTTTTCTAAAAAGGTCGGTGTGATATCAGGAGAAGAAGTGTATAATTGGGTGTCATCAGCATAGAGATGGTACTGGAAACCAAATCTACTGATTGTTTGTCCAATAGGGGCAGTATACAACGAGAAGAGGAGGGGGCCTAGGACTGATCCTTGAGGAACCCCAACAGTAAGGGGAAGGTGAGAGGAGGAGGAACCAGCAAAACATACAGTGAAGGATCGGTCAGAGAGATAGGAGGAGAACCAGGAGAGAACGGTGTCCTTGAGGCCGATGGAGCGGAGCATAGTGAGGAGGAGCTGATGATCCACAGTATCGAATGCTGCAGAGAGATCCAAGAGAATTAGCATGGAGTAGTGACCATTAGATTTAGCTGTTAGTAGGTCATTAGAGACTTTAGTGAGGGCAGTTTCAGTAGAGTGTAAAGAGCGGAAGCCAGATTGAAGAGGGTCAAGAAGAGAGTTATCTGAGAGATAGCGGGTAAGACGGGAGTGGACCAGGCGTTCGAGGAGTTTAGAGATGAAGGGAAGATTAGAGACAGGTCTATAATTTGCGGCACAGTTTTGATCGAGGGATGGTTTTTTAAGTAATGGATGTATGATGGCATGCTTAAATGAGGAGGGAAAAATACCGGAAGTGAGGGAAAGGTTGAATATTTTTGTTAGGTGAGAGGTGACAGCCGGGGAAAGGGACTGGAGGAGATGTGACGGAATGTTGTCACTGGTGCAAGTGGTCGGGCGAGAAGATGCAAGGAGCCTGCTTACTTCTTCTTCTGTAACTGCTTCAAAGTCAGAGAGTGAACTAGATGCAGTGGGGGAGGGAGGACAGTGCATGGTATGAAGAGATTGGGAGATGATTTCCTGTCGAATGTGGTCAATTTTTTCTTTGAAGTAATTGGCCAGATCGTCAGCACGGAGATCCGTGGTTGGGGCCTGCACTCTTGGGTTGAGTAGGGACTGGAACGTGTCAAAGAGACGTTTAGGGTTATTGGACAGGGAGGTGATGAGGGTGTTGAAGTAGGTTTGTTTGGAGAGGTGAAGGGCAGAATTGTATGTCTTTAGCATGAACTTATAATGGATGAAATCTTCGGGTAGATTAGATTTTCTCCACAGACGTTCTGCGCACCTGGAGCACCGCTGCAGGAAACGTGTTTGCAGCGTGTGCCACGGTTGTTGCCGTCTGTGCCGAGTTGTTTTATGTATAGGAGGAGCAGCTTCATCCAGAGCACTTTGTAGGGTTTCATTGTAATGCTTCAGAGCTGAATCAGGACATGAGATGGAGGAGATTGGGGCCAATGAGGACTGCAAGTTCTTCATAAGTTTCTGGGTGTTAATGGCCTGTATGTTTCTATAAGTGTGGAAAGTGGGGGTGACCTGAGCGGGAAGGCAGTTCTTGATAGAGAATGAAAGAAGGTTGTGGTCAGAGAGTGGGAGAGGGGAGTTTGTGAAATCATCCACTGAACAAAGCCGGGAGAAGACCAAGTCAAGGGAGTTTCCATCTTCATGTGTTGGAGAGTTAGTATGCTGCGAGAGGCCAAAAGAGGAGGATAGCGATAAAAGGTGAGAAGCAGATGGGGAGAGGGGAGAGGCAATGGGGATGTTGAAATCACCCATGATAAGGGTGGGGGTGTCACAGGAGAGAAAGTGTGGAAGCCAGGTGGCAAAGTGATCCAGGAACTGATGAGAGGGGCCGGGAGGACGATACACCACCGCCACTCGCATGGAGAAGGGGACGTAGAGTCTGACCACATGGACCTCAAAGGAAGGGAAGACAAGTGAGGGTACTTGGGGGATAACTTGGAAAGTACATTTGGGTGAAAGGAGCAGGCCAACGCCTCCACCTGCTCTGTTGTCTGATCTTGGGGTATGAGAAAAGTGTAGTCCACCATATGAAAGAGCAGCAGCAGCAGTGGTGTCTGACTGCTGAATCCAGGTTTCAGTAAGAGCCAGGAGATTAAGAGAATTAGAAAGGAAGAAGTCATGAATGAAGGAGAGTTTATTACACACAGAGCGAGAATTCCAAAGGGCACAATTGAAAGAGACAGAAGGCATGCAGGGAATATTAATAAGGTTAGAGGGGTTTCTGGGTGTAGCAATTGGGAGGTTTGACTGGCTATAACATGGGGGGCCGGGGTTTGGAGATATGTCTCCAGCGACTAGGAGAAGGAGGATCGAAAGAGTGAGCAGATGGTTAAGTGATTTGTGAGAGCGTCTCTTGTGTTGGATGGTGGGACTGAATGGATCTGTGCTGTTAAGCAATGTGAATAGAGCATGAGTGCTATACATAGGAGAGGAGAGGACAGAGGGGCCGATATGGATGGAGTGTAGAGAGTTAATGCAAGGGCGGTGAATGTGAGTGAATGCGGCAGTCAGGATATAGATTATACAAATAAATATGGTGAGTATTTGTGCTGTTTCAAGTGAATATGGATTAGATTTAGTTTTTCTGCCCTGTCTAACTGCCATGTTATAACTGCCGAGTACTTAGAAAAAAAGTACTTTGAATAAAAATACACGAATAACAGTGCACGAATGCACCCCTGCACGAATGCATCCCCAAGCTAAGTCTACATTTATAGAAGGCTAGCCCTTAGATCTCTTTTTTTTTTTTTTTTTTGGGTTAAAGCTCGTTAGTAGGGATGAGCGATACCGTCCGATACTTGAAAGTATCGGTATCGGATAGTATCGGCCGATACCCAAAAAATATCGGATATCGCCGATACCGATATCCGATACCAATACAAGTCAATGGGACATCAAGTATCGGAATGTATCCTCATGGATCCCAGGGTCTGAAGGAGAGGAAACTCTCCTTCAGGCCCTGGGATCCATATTAAAGTGTAAAATAAAGAATTAAAATAAAAAATATTGTTATATTCACCTCTCCGGCGGCCCCTGGACATCAGCGGGAGGATCCGGCGTCCGGCACGGCTTCTTTCTTCAAAATGCGCGCCTTTAGGACCTGTGGTATGACGTCCCGGCTTCTGATTGGTCGCGTGCCGCCCATGTGACCGCCACGCGACCAATCAGAAGCCGCGACGTCATTCCTCAGGTCCTAAAGGCGCTCATTCTAGGACTTTAGCTGAGGAATGACGTCGCGGCTTCTGATTGGTCGCGTGGCGGTCACATGGGCGGCACGCGACCAATCAGAAGCCGGGACGTCATACCACAGGTCCTAAAGGCGCGCATTTTGAAGAAAGAAGCCGTGCCGGACGCCGGTTCCTCGCGCAGATGTCCAGGGGCCGCCGGAGAGGTGAATATAACAATATTTTTTATTTTAATTCTTTATTTTACACTTCCGATACCGATACCCGATATCACAAAAATATCGGATCTCGGTATCGGAATTCCGATACCGCAAGTATCGGCCGATACCCGATACTTGCGGTATCGGAATGCTCAACACTACTCGTTAGCAATCAATCTAACTCAGTTGAGACAACAGGACACAATAAATGTAGTGATCATATAAACAAATGTCCAGGTCTACATGGATCATAAACCGCTTTGAAACAGTTATGTGATCTCTCTGATTAAGGACATGCAAAAGTGAGTTAAATATCTATAAACACAAACAAAGGCATAATAGGATGACTAACATATATAGATACATGCAGGATTCAATGCCGAAGATAGAATGACTCAGATACCATCCAAGCTGCTTGCTGTCAGGGACTGGAGCAATAGACATGCAGGATATTTCAGATAAGTAACAATACATGAACATTGGATTTATGTGAAGTTTTAGAAGGGAAGTAGCTTTTGTAACAGCATTTACTGTCATGACAGAAAGAAAAGTTCTTATATAAACCCTGTAATATCTTAGTAGATTTCCTATAACACAATGGGCAAGACAAGTTCCATTTACATTACATGATGCACTGCTCAAACTGACTGGTGATCAGCTTCTTTGCGATCAGCAGTCATTTGAAGGGAATCTGTCACTAGGTTTTTTCTAAATCATCTGAGAGCAGCATAATGTAGGAAAAGAGACACTGATTCTAATGATGTATCACACTTACTGGGTGCAGTATTTGTGACACAATTAGAGGGCTTAGATGTAGCATGTAGCAGAGCCCACAAAGCTGTTTCCGTCCACACCACAGCTTCCATGTATATTATCTAATGACAGTGAGCTGCTTTGAGAAGGAGGGGGTGTGGTCGGTCTAAGGGGCATGTGAGACCTAGTCTGCAGTGATAATATCTTGGTAATGAAACCTTCATTGTAAGCAAACAACTGGACACAGTCTGATAAATGACAGTCTCTGATTTCAGTGTTTTAACTCCTAGATCATGCTGTCCTCCGGTTACACAGCAATAACCTGTGACAGATTTCCTTTAATAGCCTATTTACACAGACAGACTACGCTTCATATGCATGGTCTGCTACTGATAAATCTTTCAGTGCCCATAGGCTACCATTTTATATTTACACAGATGATGTGCTGCCAAGAACAATGAACTTTTTTGCTGTCCAAGATTATTTCACCCAATGAACTAGATTTTGCAAACTGCATATCACAACCAGCCAACAAGTTCTGGACAGACATTGCATTGAGCAGACATTGAATGTTGTGAGATCATGAAGTCTGCTTTTGACTATAAAACATGCTATAACTGGGGATCAGAAAAATATAAGAAACTCAGTGTAAGTTCAGAATTTTAATAAGCTTATAAAATTTACTAAAATAATGCAAAATATACAAACTGTAACATGACCAATATTAAACATAGGAAATCGATCATGGTCAGCACAAACAGAATGTTGGTTGTTCCTATCGTTTTTCTGTCTTTTCTGTTTCATGTTATTCTTCAAAATCAGATAGAAGACTGTCTTGTGTATTTCAAGACTGTTCTACATAGATATGACTTCAAAGACCATCTACCAGATCATCTGCATATTGATCCCTTAAATTCTTTCATCTTTTATCAATTGATCCACTTTAGTGAGAACCCTGTGTGGCAGTTACGTTTATTTCTCACCTTGTCCCAATCTCTTTAAATATTTCTGTCCAGCAAAAACATAGATTTTCTGTATTTGAGTAATTTAGTCTTGACCACTATAACACAGATTGGCCAAAACCCTCTTAAGATATAAGGGATTCAATTGAACTAAAATATTAATGGTGTATGTACAGTTAAAAAAGTTAAGATTCTTTGGTCCCTAAATGATCCAATAAAATAAATGATAAAATCTTTCTTTTAATGATGAAGCTCATTGACATTTCAAAGATTTTGGTGGTAATTGCTTCTTTTTAATAGCTTACACCACTGTTTAGCCTCTTCAGATATAAACTTTAAATGCACGATAGAATTAAGGGAATGATTTTTCATTGAAGAAATAAAAAATTGCAAATGAATTGGTGTAGTTGATATTCAGCTCATGGATGCGAGGTAGTAATCAGCAAAGTTATGAAAAGCAAGCTCTCTCGAGGGATGTCCTCTCTAGAGACCTTTCCACATGCGTCTCATGTGAAAAGTCCATACAATCACAATTTCTCTGTATAATAGATACATAATACAAGACATTTTTAGACTGTCTCTTCTTCATTCAAGCCTTATTATGGCATGGAAGAACCAACACTGTGCTATTTACAAAGGTCAATAAGGCAGAAATTCAGCAAGGGGCAAAGTGCTAAAAAAAATGGTAGGATAAGAATGCATTGTCCAGAATTGAAACAGTTCAGTATTGCATATAGGTAACTATAGAGTAAAGTGCATAGTTCACACAGTCAAAAGAGTCTCAAGACAGATATAAAATACTTAATACATCACACACATGTATCTGAGAGTTCATCTCTCCCTGATTGGCCTCAGGAAAAAACGTGTAATAATAAAGTATAAAGTGCATAATCTCCTAAGGGTAATCAGGGACAGTGTGATGCATATCAAAGATCAAGGGAACTAATTATAGCAGCAAAAGTAAAAACCACAGATAAATATAAACACCCAAAGTTCAGTTCTAGCCAACGCCCCCCCTTGACGTGTGTTTCGATGGCAAAGTCTTCCTCAGAAGGGGTGCATCATAATTTAACCTCATTTCACAAAGAGGAAGAGGCATAAAATAGATATATGCTTCACTTTATCCAGGCACTTAATCAGTAGGCCTTCTCTCTTAAGGTACCGTCACACTGAACGATATCGTTGCTTTTTGTGACGTAGCAACGATATCGTTAACAAAATCGTTATGTGTGACAGCGACCAACGATCAGGCCCCTGCTGGGAGATCGTTGGTCGCTGGGGAAAGTCCAGAACTTTATTTTGTCGATGGATCTCCCGCTGACATTGCTGAATCAGCGTGTGTGACGCCGATCCAGCGATGTCTTCACTGGTAACCAGGGTAACTATCGGGTTACTAAGCGCAGGGCCACGCTTAGTAACCCGATGTTTACCCTGGTTACCGTTGTAAATGTAAAAAAACAAACACTACATACTTACATTCCCGGTGTCTGGTCATGTCCCCAGCCGTCAGCTTCCCGCACTGACTGGTGAGCGCCGGCCAGCCGTAAAGCACGCTGTGCAGCGGTGACGTCACCGCTGTACTTTACGGTCGGCGCTCAGTCAGTGCGGGAAGCTGAAGGCGAGGGACGTGATCAGACACCGGGAATGTAAGCATGTAGTGTTTTTTTTTTTACATTTACAATGGTAACCAGGGTAAACATCGGGTTACTAAGCGCGGCCCTGCGCTTAGTAACCCGATGTTTACCCTGGTTACCGGCATCGTTGGTCGCTGGAGAGCTGTCTGTGTGACAGCTCTCCAGTGACCAAACAGCGACGCTGCAGCGATCAACATCGTTGTCGGTATTGCTGCAGCGTCGCTTAGTGTGACGGTACCTTTAATCACGACATCTGTTCTTAGTAGGCCATCTCAATGACATCACGCAGAGAGCCTCATTTTCCCATCAGCAGAGCCTCCACTCCATACTGAGTGCATCTCACTCTTTGCTTTGGGGAGTCTTTCACATCCCTTGAATTTCCTCCTTATCTCAATAGTTTTTCTACTTTACAGTTATTCCTCAATCCCAAGTGCATTTACAACCTCAACAAAGCTCCCCGTCCCCTGCTACATACAAGGTAATGTAGCCAATTCATCAGCTCACACTCAGCTGTTCTGCATGGTGCCACCTGGTGTCCAAATATAACAACTTAAACCTGTCACCTGAATGTTGCAGTGCGCTGGGATAGCATCCTTCTCCTATTCCTCAGCATCTTGTCCAATCAGCAACCCACTGACTGAACACTGCTTTAGTACCCCTATTGGCTGCTGGCTTGTGAAGGAGTCATTCCTACAGCTTTGCACTTTCATAGTTCCTGTGCTCCTTCTTAACATTTGCCAATGAATGCATAAATTAGTATACACTTATGTATCTGGTAACTTTTATATAGGCTTTCAGGATATAGAATCTCCATACAGGTGGGCTACAGTCACATCTCATATAAGAAACAGTGGTCCACCTGCCCATTGGTTGTGTCTGTGTTGACAGATCAGTTCTATTGTAATAAATACTGTTATAATACCTCGTATAGCCCCTGGATATGCAAGTCACTAATTTTGGAAGAAACAACTGTTTTTCAAATGCTGGACAACCACATTTACATAAAATTAATATTATTTATAGTAAAAGTGTTATGCTATCCCTTTAGGCAGTTTAGATTTTTTGAGACATATCCTCATAAGAACAGAAGTCTCCTGACCCTCATTTATTAAGCTAATCAGAAGCCTTTTATTCGCTTTTGTTGTGCCTAGAGAATTCTATTACTAGAAATCTGACTCACAATTCAGACAGCCTGAAAAAAATGATGCTAATATTGTGTTATATTTTCAATAACAGTAATCTCTGAGCAGTGTCAAAGGAGTTGAATTTTTTGTTATAGAGCTTTATAATTATACAAATTCTACAACTCAGTAAGTAGCCTATTGCCTGTTAAAATCACATATCAGAAGATCTTTTTAAATTGATTTTTTTCCAGGAAAAAATTTCCCTGTTTTCCCTTGGAAACACTTTTAGATTTTAAGTGTTAAGCTATAACTTGGACAAATTTAAGTCAGGAAATCTGTAATGAAACATTTTAACACTAAACTGGTGGCTTCAGTTGAATTTACAGATTTCAAGTTATCACACTGACCAAGGAGCTTATTATTATACTAGATGGTGGCCTGATTCTAATGCATCGGGTATTCTAGAATATTCTGACTAACAGAACATGTTCAGTGAACGTGACTGAACTATGTCGCACTGTGTCTGACAGAACGTGTTCAGTAAACGTGACTGAACTACGGCCGGACTGCACCTGTCACTGATTGGTCGCGGGTGGTTGGCGGGATTTCCATAATAGACAAACAGATAGAATTAGACGATTATATAGTAGACTAGATGGTGGCCCGATTCTAACGCATCGGGTATTCTAGAATATGCATGCCCACGTAGTATATTGCCCAGCCCACGTAGTATATTGCCCAACCATGTAGTATATTACCCAGCCACGTAGTATATTGCCCAGCCACGTAGTATATTGCCCAGCCACGTAGTATATTGCACAGCCACGTAGTATATTGCACAGCCACGTAGTATATTGCACAGCCACGTAGTATATTGCCCAGTTACGTAGTATATTGCCCACCCACGTAGTATATTGCCCAGCCACGTAGTATATTGCCCAGCCACGTAGTATATTGCCCAGCCACGTAGTATATTGCCCAGCCACGTAGTATATTGCCCAGCCACGTAGTATATTGCACAGCCACGTAGTATATTGCCCAGCCACGTAGTATATTGCCCAGCCACGTAGTATATTGCCCAGTCACGTAGTATATTGCCCAGCCACGTAGTATATTGCCCAGCCACGTAGTATATTGCCCAGCCACGTAGTATATTGCCCAGCCACGTAGTATATTGCCCAGTTACGTAGTATATTGCCCAGCCACGTAGTATATTGTCCAGACACATAGTATGTTGCCCAGCGATGTAGTATATTGCCCAGTGATGTAGTATATTCAGAGAAAAGAAAAAAAAAGTTTAATTCCAGCTCCTAAAACATGACGTTTATTGTATCCAAATAAAAAATCCAAATGTCCATGGTGTGCAACCTCCCACCGGTAAGTGCCTGGGATGACAGAGATAAACGGCTACGCGTTTCGATCGGAGTGATCTTTATCAAAGCCATACCTGGATCAGGCAGCTTCTCCTACTTATAAGGAGGCTCACCCAACCAGATCATTCATTTGAGTCACATGGCAATTTGACAGGTCCTTTCATCTAAAATCATTGTTCTATATGTAACAACATAACAAAAATAAAGGATTAAAATCACATTCAGCAATAATGTAACATAACTTCATGTCTTTTATTCAATCCTGTTGGGACACAGGTGTTCAATTGGAAAATCCAATATGCTTCTCGTGTGAGAAGCCGGCGTCTAATGTCACCACCCCGACTAGGGGTATTAACCCGTTCTATGCCCTGAACCTGAAGAGTGACAGTGCTGCGTGCATGGTGCCTAACAAAATGTTTGGATGCTGCTGATATATTCCTGTCATTATTCTGAGTGTTACCTATGTCATATAAGTGTTCCCTAATGCGTGTTTTCAATTTTCTGGATGTACAGCCCACATACGACAGGTTACACTCTATACATTTGATTTTGTATACCACATTGCAAGAATTACAATTGATGTACTGCTTTATATCAAATTTGATAGTTTCATCCGCATTATAAAATGTCTTTTCAATACTGGCGAATTTACATGTGCTACAATTTCGTGTGCCACACCTGAAAAATCCTGGATAATTTAACCAGGTTCTGATGGATTTATTTTTGGAGCAGAACAAGCTAGGGGCTATTTTATTACCAATGGTCGGGGCTCTTCTCGACACCACATTAATGCCAGAATTTAGTATGTTATACAGCTGCGGATCTTCATATAAAATAGGTAAATATCTGTTGACAATATCTCTAATTCTAGCGAACTGCGGGCTATATTGAAAGCATATGTATGGCTTTTGTTCCATTTGTAAATTTCTATGCTTTTGTGCTGTAACTAGTTCTTTACGATCTTTTCCTGCTACTATTTTTTTGGCCCGATTAATTGTCCATTGAGGGTATTGTCGATATGTTAATTTATTTGCTATTTGCTCGATTTCACCCTTGAGATCTTTTTCTGAACTGAAATTCCTTTTAATCCTGGTGAACTCACCCACCGGAATTGATTTAATTGTATGCCTGCTATGGCTGCTTTTGGCATGCAGTATTGTGTTACCCCTCACTGGCTTGTGATGTGTTCTGGTGACGATATTTGAATCTATTTGTCCCGTGAGCTCCAGATCTAGAAATGATATACTTTTGCTATCTGCCCTATGCGTGAATCTAATATTGTACTCATTCTGATTCAGGTACTCCATGAAGCGCGGTATGGCAGACACATCACCCTCCCATATCATGAGCGTATCATCAATGTATCTGCCATACCACGCCACATATTCCAAATACGGATTGTTCACGGAAAAAACGCACTCCATCTCCCAGAAGGACATAACCAAATTAGCAAGGGAGGGAGAGTATTTCGCACCCATGGCCACTCCAGCTTGCTGCATATAAAATTGATTATCAAATGCAAAAAAATTACTAGTGAGCAAAAAATGTATTACCATCAGCAGATATTCAATCAAATCCTCAGAATACTGACTGAATTTGACAAGGTGATATTGGATCGCTCTGATTGCTAGATCGTGCGGGATGCATGTATATAAAGATATAACGTCGCAGCAGAGCCAGGAATAATTTTTTTGCCATATCTTACCATCAAAAATACGTAATACCTCCTTAGAGTCTTTTATATATCCAGGGGAACGTTTTACAAGTGGCTGGAGGAGAGAGTCTACCCATTGACAGAGTCTTTCATTGCAGGACCCGATTCCAGATACTATGGGTCGCATTGGGGGAATCCCCTCTTTTTTATGTATTTTAGGGACCCCATATATTATAGGAGTGACTGGACATTCAACTATTAGATATTCCATTTGTGTTTTAGTTAATACCCCCAGATCGAATCCCTCCTTGATAATGACATCTCTCTTTTTAATAATTTCTTGTGAGGGATTATTTGTTAGTTTCTTATACGTGATTTTATCAGATAATAGTTCCAGCATTTTTTTCTGATAGTCCACTGTGTCCAATACCACTACCACCCCTCCCTTATCTGACATTTTAATTGTAAGATCTGGCATATTTTGTAGCTCTCTTATAGCGTTACGTTTTTTTATAGATATATTCTTAGGGTTGTATTTATTATTAGTTTTTATTTCCTTGTTTAATTGTCTGAGTTCCCTTTCTATGTTTTCTTGAAATTTGTCCATACACTCAGATCTGTAACCTGTCGTATGTGGGCTGTACATCCATAAAATTGAAAACACGCATTAGGGAACACTTATATGACATAGGTAACACTCAGAATAATGACAGGAATATATCAGCAGCATCCAAACATTTTGTTAGGCACCATGCACGCAGCACTGTCACTCTTCAGGTTCAGGGCATAGAACGGGTTAATACCCCTAGTCGGGGTGGTGACATTAGACGCCGGCTTCTCACACGAGAAGCATATTGGATTTTCCAATTGAACACCTGTGTCCCAACAGGATTGAATAAAAGACATGAAGTTATGTTACATTATTGCTGAATGTGATTTTAATCCTTTATTTTTGTTATGTTGTTACATATAGAACAATGATTTTAGATGAAAGGACCTGTCAAATTGCCATGTGACTCAAATGAATGATCTGGTTGGGTGAGCCTCCTTATAAGTAGGAGAAGCTGCCTGATCCAGGTATGGCTTTGATAAAGATCACTCCGATCGAAACGCGTAGCCGTTTATCTCTGTCATCCCAGGCACTTACCGGTGGGAGGTTGCACACCATGGACATTTGGATTTTTTATTTGGATACAATAAATGTCATGTTTTAGGAGCTGGAATTCAACTTTTTTTTTCTTTTCTCTGATGATTGGATCGTCTTCCTGCAGCGGAGTTCCGTGCACCTGCGGTGATTTACCGGTGAGCTGGCTACAAACTCTTTTTCTCGATGTAGTATATTGCCCAGTGACGTAGTATATTACACAGCCACGTAGTATCTTGCCCAGACACATAGTATATTGCCCAGTGACATAGTATATTGCCCAGTGACGTAGTAAATTGCCCAGCCACGTAGTATATTGCCCAGCCACATAGCATATTGCCCAGTCACGTAGTATATTGCCCAGTAACGTAGTATATTGCACAGCCACGTAGTATATTGGCCAGTTATATAGTATATTGCCCAGGGACTTAGTATATTGCGCAGCCACGTAGTATATTAGCCAGTTACGTAGTATATTGCCCAGTCACATAGTATATTGTGCAGCCACGTAGTATATTGCCCAGCCACGTAGTATATTGCCCAGTTACGTAGTATATTGCCCAGTGACATAGTATATCGCACAGCAACATAGTATACAGCACAGAGCCACGTAGTATATTGGCCAGTAACGTAGTATATTGCCCAGTGACGTAGTATATTGCCCAGTGACATAGTATACAGCACAGAGCCACGTAGTATATTGCACAGCAAAGTAGTATACAGCACAGAGCCACGTAGTATATTGCACAGCAAAGTAGTATACAGCACAGAGCCACGTAGTATATTGGCCAGTCACGTAGTATATTACCCAGCTATGTAGTATATTGCCCAGCCAGGTTTGTCACAGGTGAAAAAATAAAAAATAAACATATAAAAAAATAAAAAATAATCATAACCTTTCTGAAGGCCCCTTGTAGTTCACGGCAGCTTCCGGTCCCAGCATTGGTATGGGCCCAGGACCTGTGATGACGTCGCGGTCACATGACCATGACATCATGGCAGGTTCTTCTGCCATACCATCTTTGCCACCGGAAAGTGCAGCGGAAGATGGCGGCCAGCAGGAGCTGCTCAGCGGACTACGGAGGGTGAGTATAGCAGGTTTTTTTTTTTATTATTATTTTTAACATTACATTTTTTACTATTGATGCCGCATAGGCAGCGTCAATAGTAAAAAGTTAGGGACACACAAGGTTAATAGCGGCGGTAACGGAGTGCGTTACCCACGGCATAATGCGGTCTGTTACCGCCGGCATTAACCCTGTGTTAGCGGTGACCGGAGGGGACTATGCGAGCGACAGGCACTGTCTGTGGGGAGTAAGGAGCAGCCATTTTTTTCCGGACTGTGCCCGTCGCTGATTGGTCGCGGCAGCCATGACAGGCAGCTGGCGAGACAAATCAGCGCATGAATAACCGTGACAGAAGGACAGACAGAAAGACGGAAGTGACCCTTAGACAATTATATAGTAGACTAGATGGTGGACCGATTCCAACGCATCGGGTATTCTAGAATATGCATGTCCACGTAGTATATTGAACAGTCCACATAGTATATTGGTCAGACACGTAGTATATTACGTAGTATATTGCCAAGTGACGTAGTATACAGCACAGAGCCACATAGTATATTGCCCAGCTACGTAGTATATTGTCCAGCCACGTAGTATATTGCCCAGCCACGTAGTATATTGCCCAGCCACTTAGTATATTGGCCAGCCACGTAGTATATTGCCCAGCCACGTAGTATATTGCCCAGCCACGTAGTATATTGCCCAGCCACATAGTATATTGCACAGCCACGTAGTATATTGCACAGCCACGTAGTATATTGCACAGCCACGTAGTATATTGCCCAGTTACGTAGTATTTTGCCCACCCACGTAGTATATTGCCCAGCCACGTAGTATATTGCCCAGCCACGTAGTATATTGCCCAGCCACGTAGTATATTGCCCAGTTACGTAGTATATTGCCCAGCCACGTAGTATATTGTCCAGACACATAGTATGTTGCCCAGCGATGTAGTATATTGCCCAGTGATGTAGTATATTGCCCAGTGACGTAGTATATTGCACAGCCACGTAGTATCTTGCCCAGACACATAGTATATTGCCCAGTGACATAGTATATTGCCCAGTGACGTAGTAAATTGCCCAGCCACGTAGTATATTGCCCAGCCACATAGCATATTGCCCAGTCACGTAGTATATTGCCCAGTAACGTAGTATATTGCACAGCCACGTAGTATATTGGCCAGTTATATAGTATATTGCCCAGGGACTTAGTATATTGCGCAGCCACGTAGTATATTAGCCAGTTACGTAGTATATTGCCCAGTCACATAGTATATTGTGCAGCCACGTAGTATATTGCCCAGCCACGTAGTATATTGCCCAGTTACGTAGTATATTGCCCAGTGACATAGTATATCGCACAGCAACATAGTATACAGCACAGAGCCACGTAGTATATTGGCCAGTAACGTAGTATATTGCCCAGTGACGTAGTATATTGCCCAGTGACATAGTATACAGCACAGAGCCACGTAGTATATTGCACAGCAAAGTAGTATACAGCACAGAGCCACGTAGTATATTGGCCAGTCACGTAGTATATTACCCAGCTATGTAGTATATTGCCCAGCCAGGTTTGTCACAGGTGAAAAAATAAAAATTAAACATATAAAAAAATAAAAAATAATCATAACCTTTCTGAAGGCCCCTTGTAGTTCACGGCAGCTTCCGGTCCCAGCATTGGTATGGGCCCAGGACCTGTGATGACGTCGCGGTCACATGACCATGACATCATGGCAGGTTCTTCTGCCATACCATCTTTGCCACCGGAAAGTGCAGTGGAAGATGGCGGCCAGCAGGAGCTGCTCAGCGGACTACGGAGGGTGAGTATAGCAGGTTTTTTTTTTTATTATTATTTTTAACATTACATTTTTTACTATTGATGCCGCATAGGCAGCGTCAATAGTAAAAAGTTGGGGACACACAAGGTTAATAGCGGCGGTACCGGAGTGCGTTACCCACGGCATAATGCGGTCTGTTACCGCCGGCATTAACCCTGTGTTAGCGGTGACCGGAGGGGACTATGCGAGCGACAGGCACTGTCTGTGGGGAGTAAGGAGCAGCCATTTTTTTCCGGACTGTGCCCGTCGCTGATTGGTCCCGGCAGCCATGACAGGCAGCTGGCGAGACAAATCAGCGCATGAATAACCGTGACAGAAGGACAGACAGAAAGACGGAAGTGACCCTTAGACAATTATATAGTAGACTAGATGGTGGACCGATTCCAACGCATCGGGTATTCTAGAATATGCATGTCCACGTAGTATATTGAACAGTCCACATAGTATATTGGTCAGACACGTAGTATATTACGTAGTATATTGCCCAGTGACGTAGTATACAGCACAGAGCCACATAGTATATTGCCCAGCTACGTAGTATATTGTCCAGCCACGTAGTATATTGCCCAGCCACGTAGTATATTGCCCAGCCACTTAGTATATTGGCCAGCCACGTAGTATATTGCCCAGCCACATAGTATATTGCTCAGCCACATAGTATATTGCCCAGCCACGTAGTATATTGCCCAGCCACGTAGTGTATTGCCCAGTGACGTAGTATATTGCCCAGCCACATAGTATATTGCCCAGCCACGTAGTATATTGCCCAGCAACGTAGTATATTGCCCAGCGACGTAGTATATTGCCCAGCCACGTAGTATATTGCCCAGCCACGTAGTATATTGCCCAGCGATGTAGTATATTGCCCAGCCATGTAGTATATTGCCCAGCGACATAGTATATCACCCAGCCATGTAGTATATTGCCCAGCCATGTAGTATATTGCCCAGTGACGTAGCATACTGCACAGAGCCACGCAGTATATTGCACAGCGATGTAGTATACAGCACAGAGCCACGTAGTATATTGCCCAGCCACATAGTATATTGCCAAGCCACGTATGTCACAGGTTAAAAAATAAAAAATAAACATACTCACCTTCCGATCCGAGGGCCCCTTGTAGTTCTAACATACTCACTATACTTGTAGTTCTGTCGCCTGTGCGAGGTACAGGTGGCAGCTTCTGGTCCCAGCCTGCTCGCGCAAGCAGGCAGGGCCTGTGATGACGTAGTGGTCACATGGCTGTGACGTCACGGCAGGTCCTTCTGCCAGACCATCTGTGCCAACGGAACATGGCGATTGCATCGCGAGGAGCGGGAAAGGCGGCATAGGTGAGTATATAATCGTTTTTTATTTTTTAAATTATTTTTAACATTAGATGTTTTTACTATTGGCGCTGCATAGGCCGCGTCAATAGTAAAAAGCTTGGTCACATAGGGTTAATAGCATCGGCAACGGAGTGCGTTACCCGCGGCATAACGCGGTCTGTTACTGCTGGCATTAACCCTGTGTAAGCGGTGAGCGGAGGGGTGTATGCGGGCGCTGGGCAGTTAGTGCGGGGAGTAAGGAGCGGCCATTTTGTTCCGGACTGTGCGCGTCGCTGATTGGTCGCAGCAGCCATGACAGGCAGCTGCCGAGACCAATCAGTGAACGAATAACCGTTACAGACAGAAGGACAGACAGACAGACGGAAGTGACCCTTAGACAATTATATAGTAGATGGGACACACATATTTAGAGACCCAAATAGAATATTGGTGTATGTTTAGAAATGTCACCATTAGCTGGAATTAATTTAGCAGAGTCTGTTCTGATCTTTCCATATATCTCTTTTGTAAAAAACAAAACAAAAAGAAAACAATTACCAATGGTCCCGGTCTTACTCTATGCATATTTTAGGGGAACATCTTCATGTACTCCATATATTGACCAATATAAAGTGAAGTATTATCTGACTCCTCATTTATTTCACTTTGCACTTCTTTATTTTCATACATGTACAGCTCCTTGTTATCACAGTGCTTAAGGTATAACTTATCATTTATTCGCCTCATTGAACAGTCACTATGTATCTATAAAGAACTCAGCTCAGAGTGCAAATGCACTTAGCAAAAACAATGCAAAGTGCTGCTCTGCAGGAACCTATCATCTGCTTTACATACAGATAATGAAAAATGTATCTTATTTGCTACGCGCCATTATACGAAAACATCTTTGCAACTTGATTATGGATAAAAGGATGAGAAAAATCACACAAATGACGGTGTGAGCTATAATTTTGTTTAACTCATGTAACTTACATAGGCGTAAGACCACAATACACATTAGGCAGCTGTCAGTTAAAAGAAACATGTGCCCTAAAACTTGGCAGTCAAGAACTCCTGTGTTCTCAATGGAAAAGCCACTGCTGGACTCCTCTGGCAGTGATTTCTCTGTGGGGAAAACAATAGGATCAACCATTGTAAATGTAATAGGCCAGATACTTCTCCACCTTGACATGTTAGGTAGCACTGATCATGCAGTTAAAAGTGAAAAAATCTGCTAACATTAGAATTTGGGTAAATGGAAGATATGGGGTCTCCTGCGCTGCTGGTATGAATCCAATCTAAGAATAAAATCGAACGTGGGTCGTAACAGTGCGGTTTATTTTCAATGCATTTCAAACTAATCTAACTTCTTCTTTAGGAAAAAACACAGTTATCTCTGCAGATTTTCCTAAATAAGAAATTGGATTGCTTTGAAATGTGTGGGAAATAAGCCACACTGTTACTACCTACGTTTGATTTTTTTCCTTGATTAGATACATACTGGCAGATCCGTTATCCTCCATTTACCTGAATTCCAATCTTAGCGGATTCGTTCACCATTACCAGTCATTTGTGGAAATAGTAAGGATTGTAAAAAAATGTAAAAATAATAACTTTACAGAATCATATTTTAACAATTAAAAAATGGCTTATTCATGAAAATAAACAACTCCCCGAAAAATAATATATATTTTGTATTTCCGCATTCGGAATGATCTATATAAAACTATATAAACTTTTATTCCAAATGGGGAACAGTGTAAAAAAAATGAAAAAGCATGCAAGAATTACTGTATTTGCTTATTCCAGCTAAAAAAAAAAATAAAAATGATCAAAAAGATGCATGTATTCCTAAGTGGTACCAATAAATCTAGGGATTCTTATATATATATATAGTTCTGTAACCAACAAAAAAAACCTGAGGGATTTTATGATTTGACCACCAAAATAAAAGCTTTTTTTAAAAAAAAAAGGTTTTTCTTGTGAAACTGTAGTGAAAAGAACATATGGGATCACTTTAACCCCTTGACCCTGAGAGGGTTTTCAGTGAAACTTTATAAGGTAATAACTCTGGAGCGCTTCAATGTTTCGCAGTGATACTGAGATTATTATTTTGTAACACATTTTACTTTATGGCAGTTCTAACTTTAGGTCGATAATTTTTGTGTTTATTTGTGAAAATTTTGAATATTTTGCAATTTGCAAACTTTACATTTTTATTCCCTTAAAGGGAATCTGTCACCTCCTGGAAGCTTTCAAGCTTTTACTATTGGCATACAGGTAATAGAATAGTTAAAATAGTCCTACCTGTATACCTCAAAGCTGTGGTCTAGCTGTAGAAAAAAAGATTTGTAATGTTTATGTTAGTGATTTCTTCCAGGCTCCTTGACATGTGCAGTTAATATTGTGGTCTTTAAAAAAATGTACACTGGGTACGCAAAGTATTCAGATCCCTTTAAATTTTTCACTTTTTGTTTCATTGCAGTCATTTGGTAAATTCAAAAAAGTTCATCTTTTCACATTAATGTAGACTCTGCAACCCGTCTTGACTGAAAAAAAAACAGAAATGCAGTAATTTTTGCAGATGTATTAAAAAAGGAAATCGTAAATATTACATGGTCTAATTATTCAGACCCTTTGCTCAGACACTCATATTTAAGTTTCATGCTGTCCATTTCCTTTTGATCCTCCTTGAGATGTTCTACTCCTTCATTGGAGTACAGTTGTGCTTAATTAAACTGATAGGACATGATTTGGAAAGGCACACACCTGTCTATATAAGACCTCACAGCTCACAGTACATGTCAGACCAAATGAGAATGAACTGGCCAATGATCTCAGAGACAGGATTATGGCAAGGCACAGATCAGGCCACGGTTACAAAACTAATTCTGCAGCATTCAAAGTTCCTAAGAGCACAGTGGCCTCCATAATCCTTAAATGGAAGAAATTTGGGACCACCAGAAGTCTTCCTAGACCTGGCCATCCAGCCAATCTGAGCAATCATGGGAGAAAAGCCTTGGTGGGAGAGGTAAAGAATAACCTCAAGATCACTGTGGCTGAGCTCCAGATATGTAGTAGGGAGATGGGAGAAAGTTCCCCAAAGTGGAAGTTGGGCCTTTATGGCAGAGTGGCCCGACAGAAGCCTCTCCTTAGTGCAAGACATATGAATTAAGATTCTCTGGTATGATGAGATGAAGATAGACCTTTTTGGTGATAAGTCTAAGCTGTATGTGTGGAGAAAACCAGGCACTGCTCATCACCTGCCCAATACAATCCCAACAGTGAAACATGGTGGAAGCAGCATCATGTTATGGGGGTGTTTTTCAGCTGCATGGAGAGGATGACTGGTTAACAGTGAAGAAAACATGAATGTGGCCAAGTACAGAGGTATCCTGGATGAAAGCCTCTTCCAGAGAGCTCTGGACCTCAGAGTTGGCAGAAGGTTCACCTTCCAAAAAGGCAATGACCCTAAGCACAAAGCTAAAATAACAAACGAGTGGCTTCAGAACAACCCTGTGACCATTCTTCACTGGCCCAGCCAGAGCCCTGACCTAAACCCAATTGTGCATCTCTGGAGAGACCTCAAAATTGCTGTCCACCAACGTTCACCATCCAACCTGATGGAACTGGAGAGGATCTGCAAGGAAGAATGGCAGAGGATCCCCAAATCTAGGTGTGAAAAACTTGTTGCATCTTTCCCAAGAAGACTCATGGCTGTTTAGCTCAAAAGGGTGCTTCTACTCAATACCAAGGAAAGGGTCTGAATACTTCTGACCATGTGATATTTCAGTTTTTCTTTTTTAATAAATTTGACAAAATTTCCACAATTCTGTTTTTTTCAGTCAAGATGGGGTGCAGAGTGTACATTAATGAGAAAAAAAAACGTTTTTGAAGTTTTCAAATGGCTGCAATGAAACATAGAGTGAAAAATGTAAAGGGGTCTGAATAATTTCCGTTCCCACTGTAACTCCAGCAAAATGTCACCAGCAACTGCACATGTGCAGTAGCAACTATCACTGCATAAAAAAAAAAATTCTGCTCCAATAAAATGGCATCGGTGCATGCGCAGTATCATCTATCTGCAAGTCATGCTCTTAATCTGTAATGACTTGGAGAACCATAATGGTAAGTCAGTTTTAGCACTTGGTGAACATAGTCAAAAAAAAATCCTGGAATTGCACTTTTTTTGCAGTATCACTGGACTTTGAATTCTTTTCCCATTTACCAGTACGTGATATGGTAAAACCAGTGGTGTAGTTCTAAAGTACAACTCGTCCTGCAAACAGAAACTCCAACTAGTGCCATATTTATGGAAAAATATAAAAGTTATGGCTTTGGGAAGAAGGGGAGCAATAAATGAAAATGCTAAAATGAAAAATCCCAAAATGGTGAAGGGGATAAACCCACAGGGGCTTCAAAGAATGTTATAACGATGAGTCGTGAAAATGAAAAAAATAAATTTTTCCTGAAAAAATGCTGCTTCAGCCCCTAATTTTTAATTTTCACAAGTGTAACAGAAGAAAATGGACCATACAATTTGTTTTACAATTTTTCCTAACACCATATGTGGCATAAAACTACTGTTTAGGCACATGGTAGGTCTTGGAAGGGAAGGAGAAAAAATTTAATTCTGAATATACATTACTATTAAGAAACGGCACATGTGACTGCCGGCTGCAGCAGGAGGCCCCGGCTGAAACTGCGCGCTACTGAAGAGCAGTGAATACTGCTCTCTGCGATGAACAGTCCCAGCATGCAGAGAGCACTGAATATTATGGCAGCTGCCCTTCGGCTTGCAAGCAGCGCATGACATCCCTGCCATGCGCTGTTTACAAGCATTAAGCAACTGCTGGCAACAGAGCAGGATGCTGCGAGAGATTGTCGGGAAGGTAAGTGTAATGTTTTTTTTTTAAATCTTTACTGATGGTGCCATGCATACCAAGATAAGGAAAGGATGGGGCCATGCATACCAGGACAGGGATGTGGGTCAATCATACCAGGAAGCTAAAAAGAAATTAATATTCATTGCACTCCATGCCCATGGGGGTGGAATGCAGTGAAAATTAATTTCTCTTTAGCGGCGGGCAGAGGAGTTAGCCGCAGCCGCCAGATCCTGCCTCTGTGACCTACTGCTCTGCCGATGCCGCTCCCCCATCTCCCCACCACTTCCAAAGCTGGTTCATCTGGACTATAAGACGCACCCCCATTTTCCTCCACGTTTTGGGAGGAAAAAAGTGTGTTTTATAGTCCGAAAAATACTGTATTTTTTATTTTTAAATAGTATTCCTGAAAATAATAACCAATATTAACCCTTCCAAAGACCAATGTCACCTCTCCAACAACAGGACAGGAGTGATACTGTGCAGTGTATATATACAGGACAGGAAAAGTGGTACTGAGCAGTGTATATACAGGACAGGAGGAGTGGTACTATGCAGTGTATATATACAGGACAGGAAAAGTGGTATTGAGCAGCTGGGCTGCCACTAGGAATTTCAGAGCCCCATATAAGCAAAATTTTCGGACCCTCTTGAGACTCCACCCAGGCTCCACCCCAGTTCCGCCTCCACCCTTTGAGCCTTCCACAGTCCCACTTCTCAATCTTGGAAAAACTCAACTTTTCCACCACATCCTCATCAATCAGATATTAACAGTTCCCATCAAACACCAGATCACATACATAGCCAGCAGCTTTTGTTCTGGCCAAAATAATTTTTAAGCCACCACCACAACACGGTAGACTCTTTTGGCCAGACCCTATTCTACTCTAACCTATTAAATATAAATATATTTTTATGTATTTTTCTTTAAGGGAATAAGTCATATGCATTTTTTAAATGACCATTAATACAACATGCAAGGGACAAATACATCACACCATGACCAGACCTCATATTACCACCCCATAGTGACGTATAATACCACATACAAGAGACAAATGCCATCACACCATGACCAGACCACATATTACCACCACATAGTGATCAAATAATACCACATACAAGAAACAAATACTACCACACCATGACCAGACCACATATTACCACCACATAGTGACTGAATATTACAATACTAATCAATAAGAAAACAAAAACACAATACTATGTGACATTATACACAAGAACTCTGTATTTACTGTCAGTGTACAGGTAATACAGCGATCACCAGTGACATTATACACAGGAGCTCTGTACATAGTATACAGTGTCAGTGTACAAGTAATACAGTGATCACCAGTAACATTATACACAGGACTTCTGTATAAATTGTCAGTGTAAAGATAATATAGTGATCACTGGTGACATTATACACAGGAGCTCTGTACAAAGTATCCAATGTACACTGTCAGTATACAGGTAAGGCACTACCTCATCATTGACATCTCTAGCTGAAGTCCTTCATTTTTGCTTTTTCATGCAGTGCAGACCACCATCACTTCTACCAGCCAGGACTCATCTCTGCATAAAATAACACAGTTACATAGAGCACCACTTCCAGAGCAAATTCCCCTCTTTTCCCCTTTCTTCTACACATATGAATACAAATATGCACCCACCATTAATACATAATTGGTTATTATGCAACCCACCATTACAAATATAAATTATAATATGCCACTGAGCCCCTTCTAGCTATACATAGCCACTTTCCCCATCAAATAAATATATAAATTAATTAGCACCTGTACTCCCAATTCATTGCCAGTCACGGCATACTCAACGCCCCCAACTATGTACCTCCTGCTCCCTTTATTCAATATATTTACATGCCCTTTTCGCTCCAATTCATTGTCATCTATTCTCTCTCCCACCCTCTATTCATTATCAACAGCTCTACCCCCACATTCAATACATCATTTACTCCACCGCCCTCAAAATTCATTATTTGCTCTCTCCCCAGATCATCATTTGCTCTCTCCACACCCCACCTTCAATTCAATTGCTGTCCCTCTTCCCTTGTTCTCAATTTATCAATTGCAGTCTCCTGTCCGCTCCCCCCACTTCATCATGTGCTGTCCCCCTTCCACACTTCATCATGTGCAGTCCCCCTTTACCCTCACATCATCACGTGCAGTCCCCCTTTAACCCACCTCTCCACATCATCATGTGCAGTTCCCCTTTAACCCCCCTCCCCACATCATCATCTGCAGTCCCCTTAAACCCCCCTCTCCACATTCAGAGCAGAATTTCAATATTTGCAGATGACACTAAACTCTGCAGGGTAATCAATACAGAGGAGGACAATTTTATATTACAGGATGATTTATGTAAACTAGAAGCTTGGGCTGATAAATGGCAAATGAGCTTTAATGGGGATAAATGTAAGGTCATGCACTTGGGTAGAAGTAATCTATATATATATATAATTGTCTAAGGGTTTTTCCGTCTGTCTGTCTGTCTGTCCTGGAAATCCCGGCTCTCTGATTGGTCGAGGCCGCCAGGCCTCAACCAATCAGCGACGGGCACAGCGACGATGATGTCATAAAGGACGTAGACACCCCGCGTCTCTGATTGGTCGAGGCCGCCTGGCCTCGACCAATCAGCAACGGGCACAGCGACGATGATGTCACAATGGTTGTCATGGCGACGATGATGTCATAAAGGTTGCCTCGACCAATCAGCGACGGGCACAGTCTGCCGCGAATTCTGGAATCGTCATTGTCCATATACTACGGGGACATGCATATTCTAGAATACCCGATGCATAAGAATCGGGCCACAATCTAGATATATATATCTATATATATAATTGTCTAAGGGTTTTTCCGTCTGTCTGTCTGTCTGTCTTTCTGTCTGTCTGTCTGTCTGTCCTGGAAATCCCGCGTCTCTGATTGGTCGAGGCCGCCAGGCCTCGACCAATCAGCAACGGGCACAGCGACGATGATGTCATAAAGGACGTAGAAATCCCACGTTTCTGATTCAGCGACGGGCACAGTATCGACGTAGATGTCATAATGGTTGCCATGGCGATGATGATGTCATAAAGGTTGCCTCGACCAATCAGCGACGGGCACAGTCTGCCGTGAATTCTGGAATCATCATTGTCCATATACTACGGGGACATGCATATTCTAGAATACCCGATGCGTTAGAATCGGGCCACAATCTAGTAAGATGTATAACTATGCACTTAATTCTAAAACTCTGGGCAAAACAGTCAATGAAAAAGACCTGGCTGCATGGGTGGATGACAAACTCATGTTCAGTGGCCAGTGTCAGGCAGCTGCTACAAAGGCAAATAAAATAATGGGATGCATTAAAAGAGGCTTAGATGCAAATGAGGAGAACATAATTTTACCTCTATACAAGTCACTAGTTCGACCACACTTAGAATACTGTGTACAGTTCTGGTCTCCGGTGTATAAGAAAGACCTAGCTGAACTAGAGCAGGTGCAGAGAAGAGCGACCAAGGTTCTTAGAGGACTGGGGGTCTGCAATACCAAGATAGGTTATTACACTTGGGGCTATTTAGTTTGGGAAAATGAAGACTCTACGGGCAGCACTGTGGCTCAGTGGATAACACGCAGCCTTGCAGCGCTTGAGTCCTGGGTTCTAATCCCACCTTGGACAACATCTGCAAGGAGTTTGTATGTTCTCTGTTATGATCCGGTGACCTAGGAGCTGCATGAGAACTTTCACTGTCCACTATACTGACCGCAATCCTGATCTTAACACCGAAACTAGAAGTAGCCGTGGAGTGTACCTAACACACCTAGACACCTCGTCACAGCCGGAGGACTAAATACCCCTAAAGATGGAAATTGGAATACTATCTTGCCTCAGAGAAAATCCCCAAAGGACAGACAGCCCCCCACAAATATTGGCGGTGAGTCAGAGAGGAAAAAACATACACAGGCAGAAAAACAGGATTAGCACAGGAGGCCACTCTAGCTAGATAGGACAGGATAGGACAGAGTTCTGTGCGGTCAGTATTAAAACCCTTCAAAACATACACAGCAGAATATACAAAAAACTTCCTACATCTACTAAAAGATGTAGGAGCGTAAATCTGCAACTGTGAATCCTACAATCAGAGCAGGAATAAAACTGAAACAAGCACACAGCAGTGTGCCACAGATACAAAAACCAAACACTTATCTTTGCTGAATTTGGCAGCCAGCAGGAGAAGCCAGAAAGTGATCCAACACTTCACAAGGAACATTGACTACTGGCAAGGGCTAAAGGATCCTGCACACCTAAATATCCCAGTCAGAATTGTAATCATCCGATACACCTGGCCAGGACTGCAAGTCAGAGACAACTGCATTCCCACCTACAACCACTGTAGGGAACCCAAGAGCAGAATTCACAACAGTTCTCCCCGTGTTTGCATGGGTTTCCTTCGGGTACTCTGGTTTCCTCCCACATTCCAAAGACATACTGATAGGGAATATAGATTGTGAGCCCCATCGGGGACAGTGATGATAATGTGTGCAAAACTGTAAAGCGCTGCGGAATATGTTAGCGCTATATAAAAATAAAGATTATTATTATCTTATTTTAATGTATAAATGTATGAGGGGACAGTACAAAGACCTTTCTGATGATCTTTTTAATCATAGACCTGAGACAGGGACAAGTTGGCATCCTCTATGTCTGGAGGAAAGAAGGTTTAGGCATAATAACAGACGCGGGTTCTTTACTGTAAGAGCAGTGAGACTATGGAAATCTCTGCCGTATGATGTTGTAATAAGTGATTCATTACTTAAATTTAAGAGGGGATTGGATACCTTTCTTGAAAAGTATAAGGTTACAGCGTATATATATTAGATTCCTTGATAGGGCGTTGATCCAGGGAACAAGTCTGATTGCCGTATGTGGAGTCAGGAAGGGATTTTTTTTCCCAAAGTGGAGCTTACTATTTGCCACATGGTTTTTTTTTTGCCTTCCTCTGTATCAACATGTTAGGGCATGTTAGGTTAGGCTATGGGTTGAACTAGATGGACTTAAAATCTTCCTTCAACCTTATTAACTATGTTACTATGTTACTATGTTACATCATCATGTGCAGTCCCCCTATAACCCCCCTCCCCACATGATCATGTGCAGTCCCCTTTAACTCCCCTCCCCAATCATCATGTGCAGTCCCCCTTTAACCCCCACATTATCCTTTACCCAAAGTCATCCTTTGCAGTTACTTTTAACCCCCAGATCATGTGCAGTCCCCTTTTAACCCCCCACATCATCATGTGCAGTCCCCTTTAACCCCCTCCCCACATCATCATGTGCAGTCCCTTTAATCCTCCTCCCCACATCATAATTTTCAGTCCCCTTTAACCCCCACATCATCATGTGCAGTCCCCCTTTGACCCCCTCCCCACATCATCATGTGCAGTCCCTTTAATCCTCCTCCCCACATCATAATTTTCAGTCCCCTTTAACCTCCACATCATCATGTGCAGTCCCCCTTTAACGCCCTCCCCACATCATCATGTGCAGTCCCCCTTTAACCCCCTCTCCACATCATCATGTGCAGTCCCATTTTAACCCCCCTCCACATCATAATGTGCAGTCCCCTTTTAACCCCCCTCTCTACATCACCATGTGCAGTCCCTCTTTAGCCCTCTCTCCACATCATCATGTGTAGTCCCCTATAACCTCCCTCCACACCATCATGTGCAGTCCCCTTTAACCCCCACATCATCATGCTCAGGCCCCCTTTAACCCCTCTCCCCACATCATCATGTGCAGTCTTCCTTTAACCCCCCTCCCCACATCATCATGTGCAGTCCCCCTTTAAGCCCCATCTCCACATCATCCTTTGCAGTCCCCCTTTAACCTCTGTCTCCACATCATCATGTGCAGTCTTCTTTGACCCTCTCAACACATCATGTGCAGTCCCCCTTTAATCCCCCTCCCCACATCATCATGTGCAGTCCCCCTTTAACACCCCTCCCCACATCATCATGTGCAGTCCCCTTCCCCCGTCACCATGGGCAATTCCTCCTCCTCCCCCTCACCCATATAATTCATTTTGTACAGAAAAAAGCTTTGCATACTTACCTCACAGTTGTTCCCCAGCAGCGCAGCTCTGCTTTCAGTGTCTGGTCCGGTACATGTCAGGTGTCCTGTGCGCGCCACAGTGGACTTTTCCAACTTCTGCCAAGGCCCTGGTGCATGCTCCCATGCTTGTCCGCACTGACATGGGCCGCCCTCATGAGCTGATGTGGGCCGCCGCAGCTCTGGTCAGCGAGTGCACAAAGAGAGTACACTTGCAGAAGATTTTAAGGGCTGGAGGCCCATATTGAAGCTCAGAGCCTCCGGCTCCACGGCTGTCTGCCCGCCAGGGCAGAATATCAATCCGGGCCTGCTTCTAGACTCATAAAGGCTATTTATTAATTGCAAAGCCTGCCAAAAATTACAAGCAGAGTCATCCATACAACCTTCAAGGTACTAACTGTAGTACCTCATTCAAATATTGTGAATAAAGTGTTGTGGTAATTCTACACTCATGAAAGGTCAGCACACAGTGCAAAGCCATAAAAAATTGTAACATGGGTCAACTGTATGCCGTTGAAAGCACCAACTGGAGTGCATCTTAAAAAAAATTAAGAAAGTATAGTTGTGGTACTTCTACATTCAGAAAAAGGCTCTGCACACAATGCAAAACCAGAAACAAACATTAAGGAGGGTCATCCATAAACCATTAAAGGCATCAACTAGAGTACCTGATTCAAATATTGAAGATTAAAAACACTTTATGTGCTGTTATCATCTGATGGTGTGGAAAATGTGGGTCTAATACAGACTTTGTTCATGCTTATCAGTGTCAGCCTGTCAGCATTTTCTGTTTTACAGGCGAACCTCCTGACTGTTATGACCCACGGCAGCACTAAAATCCCACACAGACACTAAGCTAGTAGAAGGGCAGCAAAACACCTCCAAGGCATAGAGGCACAGCTCATGGTACTCAGCTTTGAGACCCAATAGTTGAAGGCTGCATGGGAATTAGGAAGTATTCTGGTTTGGTCGGCCAGGTATTGTTTGATCATCTTTAAAAACTTTTCTCTCATTGTCTAAATTACCCTGTCATCAGGGCCTGGATGCTGTGAAGTTTCATGAAATTAACTCAGGCCTTTGACAGTGTACCTTTTTCTCTGCTGTATCTTGTGTGTGTCTCTCTCTCCTCTCCTCCTTGGTTGGGCAAGGGAGCTTGCTCCCTGCCGCTAGTGTTGTCTAATGGGAATTTTTTCAACATATTTTCCATGATGGCCTTCTGGTATAGCACAATTTTAATAGACCTCTCTGCCTCAGGAAGGAGAGATGCAAAGATCTCCTTGTAGCATGGGTCTAGCAGGGTGAACAAGTATTGTTCTTTGGCCAAGATGGGTAAAACATAAGGGTAATGAGAAAGGAAGCGGTATATTGGTAAAAATGTTGGCCGTATGTGTCAAGGTTCCTACAGCCAACACTTCCCTGTCTCCACCTCCATCTCCTACTTCTCCTCCATCTCTTCCTCTCTTTCCCCTTCTCAGCTTATCCATGTAGGGACAAAGCATGTGTAGGTACTAGCCTCTGTTGCTCTATCAACCAACTCCTGGTCCTCCTCCTCTTCTTCAGCCTTCACCTCCTCATTGTTACCCAATCCAGGCTGAGCAGATGAGATGAGGCTGGGCTGGGAAGGAACTCCTTGTCTCATGTCTTCCTACATCTCCTCCTGGTCCTCATGCAAAGCTTCATTTAAAATTGTCAGCAGTGACTCTATAAGTAGGCACAGAAGTGGGATCATTGTGCTGATAATGGTGTCTTCACCACTTACCATCTTTGAGGAGTCCTCAAAGTCTTGGAGAACTGCACAAATGTCAGACATCCATGCCCACTCTTCAGTTGTTATGTGCAAAGGCCCACACGAATACTGATGGACATGTAGTTGGTAATCCACAACTGGCCTCTTTTGTACACAAAGCCTTGCGAGCATGTCAAGTGTGGAGTTCCAGCACGTAATCATGTTACCCACCAGTCGGTTAACTGGCACTTTCAAGTGCTGTAGCAGCACTGCCAGAGTGGTGGCAGCTGTAGCTGACTTGCGAAAATGGACACTCACACAGGGTAACTTGACCAGAAACTCTAGCAAATCTGGGTAGGTGTTCAGAAACCAGTTAACTACCAAGTTGAGCATGTGTGCCAGCTTGGTATGTGTGTAAGCTCGCCAAGGTTACAGCAATTTTTACACACAATCATGCCTGGTAGTACATTCAGCAGCGAGAGCCACAGATATGTCTGGTCTGTTATGCCTTTCAATAACTCCGCCGTGGTGTCCAGTTTGCCTCCTAGAAAAATTAGAATCAGCAGAGCCACTATGGTGAGGCAGTGCTGCTGAGATTTCAGCCTCCAGCTGATGTGGACGACAAGCTCTTAAATAGCACACCAGACATGGAGGAAAAGGAGAAGCAGGAGGGGGTGTTGTAACTGGTGTAGAAGGTGGAGGAAACCCTGACAGAAGTAGAGCCAGCAATCTTTGGCATATTTAGCACTTGTGCCATGCCAGGATGGGGCTTGGCCCTGGCCTCCACAATGTTCACCAAGTGTGCTGTCAGGGAGATGTAGCACTTGTTCACATATTGGTCATTAAGTGCACAATCCCAGTAACCACATTAGTAAGAGCATTGGTGAAGTTCCTGGACAAGGCGGGGATGCCACACAGGGAGAAATAGTGGTGGCTGGGTCTGAGTACCAAGACACCAAATTTGTACACCTATAGCAGGCCAATTTTATTTTTATTTCAAACTATCAAAATATCACACAAATCAGGATCTAGAGTATCTAACAATAGTCAATTTTTGAGCAACCAAATTTGTACACCTGTAGCAGGGCAATTTTTTTTATTTTTATTTCAAACTAATGAAATTTCACACCAAGCATATTCTACAGTACTGATACAGTATATGACAATAGTCAATTTTTGAACAACAAAATTTATACACCTGTACCGGACAAATTTTTCTTTTTTATTTCAGACCAACAACATGTCCCACAAAGCAGGTTCTACAGTATACTGTATATGACAATAGTCAATTTTTGAACAACAAAATTTGTACACAAAGATAAGTTTTTTCATTTTAATTTCAAACAACGACAATTCACACAAAGCAGGTGAAACTCTTTGAATGAGTAATTTTTTGTAGCAAAAATCTTTCGTGAACTGTACAAGGCCAGGCGTTTTTTAAAAATTTTAAGCCACCATAATGTTACACAAAGTACATAAATGTGTATGGCTGACAATACTAAGTACTTTAATCTTTATATTTCATGTCTTCTCTAAAGCAAAATTTTTATAGTTGACTAATACAACTTTTTAGAAGGTTTCATTGAAATAGAAATGACTATTATGTGTGCAGACTATAATATTTTTCCCCTTTTCCTCTATATTTTACATCTCAGAGACAATTCCAAATATATACTATTATATCTAGCTTAAGAAACAGGTGCTACATAAAGAAAAAGTTAAATTTGCCCATAAAGCTCTTATTGCCTAACAAAATAAAATTGCATTGATTTCTCCATGGAAAAGTGTCGACTGCTGTATCAATTTTCAGAAAGCAAATAATGAGGAGCTATAATATACTGAGAGATCAAACTTTGTTTATCATCTGTAGCAATCCTGCTATAAAACTCTAGAGTTTTACGGATTGTAATGCTTTTAGCGTATTCTTAAAAAATGCAATGAAGCATTTTGTGGTTTCTTTCCATCCTTTGTGGCGTATAAGTCTTTTTTTGCAAATCTAGGCCAAACTTCCTCTTCTGAAAAGATAAGGTTGAAAATGTACATTCTTCTACTGTAATACCTTGTAGTTACAGCTTTGATCTTGACTAGAGATGGGCAAACCTGAACAGTAAAGTTCGGCGTCCGTACCGAACACCTACTGTTCAGGCACTGACACCGAGCTTCGACTTTGCCAAGAAGTCCGTGTTACTGTCCGAGTTATGCTGCCTGAACATTGGGTGTTTGACACGTTGTCATGTGCATGAGAGCACGGCAAACCTCGCTTCTGATCGGCGGTGAAATCGTCTCTGCAGGTCTTAAAGTCGGGGTTCCCATGCTGTCCAAAGACAGTGTGAGTACACAGCTGTGATCGGAGGTATAAAGTTTACCTCCGGTCACTGGTGTCAGCTGATTGGATAATAACAGAGAGAGGAGGAGTGTCTGAAGGGTGTATTCATTTGCTGCTCCTCTGCTGTAAATAAATAATTTAAAAAAACAGTGTGGGTTCCCCAGTATTTTTTTACCAATTAGCCAGACAAAACTCACAACTGGGGGCTACAACCCTCAGCTGTCAGCTTCAACAAGGCTGGTTATCAAGAAAAAAGGCGTCCCCACTCTGTTTTTTTAAATTATTTAAATAAATAATTTTAAAAAATGGCGTGGGCTTTCCCCCATTTTTACAACCAGCCTTGCTAAAGCAGACAGCTGGGGGTTGGTATTCTCAGGCTGGTAAGAGGCCATGGATATTGCCCCCAGCCTAAAAATAGCAGCCTGCAGCTGCCCAGAATAGGCACATCTATGAGATGCACCAATTCTAGTGCTTTTCCCAGCTCTTCCCACTTGACCTGTAGCAGTGGCAAGTGGAGTTAATATTTGTGGGGTTGATGTCGCATTTGCATTGTCAGGTGACATCAAGCCCATGGATCAGTAATGGAGAGGCGTCTATAAGACACCTATCCATTACTAATCCTATAGTGGAATGGTAAATAAAGATACAGCGAGAATAAAGTCTTTTGCTAGAAACAAAACACACTTTTGCTTTTTAATTTAAAAATAACAAACACAGCTATACTCACCTAACGCCTATTCCACCGAAGCCATCATTCTCCTCTAATAAATAAAAAAACAACAATATCCCTCACCTATCCATCGTTCTGTCCCAAGCCGTAATCCATCACTGGGAGAAATCAGTTTTCAACCTGAATTGTGCCAAGATGCAATCGTCTAGGATGAGAACCACTGGGGACTGAACTGCTGCAATCGGAGCCTCAGTGACCGGCGGTGACATCATCGAGGTTTCTGCTGGTAACTGAGCCTGCATTCATTGATGGACTGAACTGCTGTGACCTCGGTGAGATCCCCGCTAGCACAGCCAGAGTTTTTCTCATGGTGTTAGCGTGGATCTCAGCGAGGTAAAAGCAGTTCAGCCAGGTGCAGCTTCAGTGACCGGAGGTAACCTCTATGATGTCACCGCTGGTCACTGTCGCTGTGTTCACAGCAGTTCAGTCACCAGTAGTTCTCAGCCTGGATGGTCGCATTTAGGGGGGTGAAGGCCCAAAGAATCAATAAAGTTGCCATCCTGATTCCCAAATCCATAAACCTCAAGATCCCAATGTGGTATTACCCCGATTCTTGCAACATTATCAGAACTGATGTAATGACCCAAAAATGGGTAGATCCTAGATGTTGCAAACTGCATTGAATGGAAGTTTCCCAGAAAATCTAATGTGTGTCATATAATGCCAGTGTCTGTGACCACCATTGCCAGCATTGGAAAGCGCAGCACATGCACTTGAACATATATGGCGAGAGGTCTTGTAAAACATAGATCTCAAACCCATTGTGTATGAACATCCTGATCTGTGGGCCCACAGTAAAAATGACTGTGGCAGTTTGAATGGTGTTCAAGTAGACATTCAAGGCCCTACCCACCCCCACAACTCAGCGACCCAGTCGATACACAATATTGTCCTAGAATTGGAGACAAAAAGGTGTGGTCAGAGAGGAGAATTCAAACAGTAACAACCCTCTATGGCCGGTGAAGAAGAAAGACACCAATGCGTGACGTCTCACTATCGACCTACATGTCCTTAACAAACAGACCCTGATGTCTGCCCTTGTAAAGCTCAGACTCCCAACATAATAGCAAGGATAAGTGGCAAAAACTGAATTTTTGACCACTGATGTCGCTAACAGGTTATTTTCCATTGAACTCACAGAGAATTGTAGGTACAAATATGCCTTTACACAGGGGAGGCAAAGTGTATATTTGGAGTATTTCCCCAGGGATTCCACAACAGTCCTATGTATTTTCACCAGACATTGGTGGCCATTCTGAGTGTGTTTTCTCAGCCAGAATGTCTCCTGCACTACATGGATGACTTGCTCCTGCACACAGAAATTATGGAAGACTTGGCTCTGTTAAGGGACCTGTTGGAACTCCTAGATAAAAGTGGACTCAAGCTGAGTCCTCACAATGTAAATTTGGCCAGGGCAGAGGTGATTTTCCTTGGAGTCCAGATTTAATTTTGGGCCAAAGGAATTGTGGTGTCCTGGGTGAAGCCTTGGTTAAGTTACTTCAGCCTGGTTCTCTGCAGGACTTGCAAAAGTTCCTGAGAGTGGCCAATTTCATGTGGGAGTTCATAGAGGATTTTGCTGCCAAAGCATATCCCTTCTAAGAACTCCTCAGAGAAGAATATTCCTCCCTTAAGGGCTAGTTGGAACCAGAGGAAGAGACCTCTCCTTTGCACCAGTATCAACCACCCCCAAATCAAATGGGGAAATGGCCATACAGGTGCATGCTGGGACTGAATTTATCTCGGTTGTCCTTCTATAGCAAAAAGGACACAACAATAGACCGCTGGATTAGTATCCCCAGCTCCTGTCACCTGTCGAACAAGGGTTCGAAGAATGTGCCAAACAACTTGGCTGCCAAATATTATGCTGTCAAAACCACATAGCATATTTAAGGCTTCAGACCCCTCACTTTACAGACTCCGCATTTCCCTTTGGTCCTTTTGCTCTGAAATACACTCCCATGAGTCTCCCACCAGAGATTCGGGACATGAATTATGGACCTCAGTGGTTGGTACCTGAAAGTACACCCCAAGGGTGAAGTAGGTTCTGTCCAAGTTGTTGAACATGACAGTGACTTAATATGATTGTGGACAATCATCACAGATCACTCTACCACAAATGTTCAGGACAGATGGCCATCCGGAAGACAGGGTCATCTTTGTTGATGGATCTCGATTCTGTCTGGATGGCATATATGCGATAGGATTTGCAGTGCTGGATGTTACCACAGGCACCTAAAGTCTTGTCAGTTTGCCAAGTCACATGTCAGCACAAAGGACTGACGTGGAGGCATCTGGACACATGGAAGAGATGAGAATTCACGGACAGCAGAATAGACCTCTGGCCCATGTAATGATCCTGAAGGAATTGTGAGAATGGGGCATGGCTCATGTGGCAGTAGCAGCAATCATTAATGTCCCAGCACACTAGAAAGAAGAGCAACTTGGGGAACAACAACGCTAACAAATTGGCCACATTTGCCGCAGTATCCAGGATCCTTTGAGAACTAGGCACTGAACAGATTTCTGCATTACAGATTACAGTGAGACAGATCAAGCTCAAGGCCCTGTGTCATTTGTCAAGGAACAGACAAAATATCTTCTTATGACACTCATCACAGCTCCACAGTATTCCTGGACAATACATAAGGGGATCCTGTGTTATGATACCGGTACACAACTTTCTGCACCAGTAGTTTTGCAGCATCTGCAGGCAGAACTGACAAGACCAAACCACCAACTGTTTGTACACCTTGGACATGACAAGCTACTGTCCCTCCTCAAGGACAAACTACACTGGTCGGAGGTGTCCAAAAGGGTAAAAGAGGTCACTCAATAATGCCTGGTATGTGCTCAGGTTAACTCAATTGCATCAGCCTTGAAGCCAATGTTGCAGCGAGATCCACCAGCAGAGGGTACATGGTCCAGATCGAATACACAGGATCATTACCAACAGGAAGTGGTAGCTGCCATTATGCACTGGTGGTGGTGGATGTCTCCTCCAAATTTGTAGAATTCATACTCAAGGTCATCAATTAATCTACCGCTACTACCCAGGTTATCTGGCAACAGGTTTTGTCACTATTGGGTATCCCCAGAGTGATAGAATCAGACAGAGTAATACACTTCATAGGTAAGGAGATGACAGCACTTTGTGGACTTCTGGATATACAGCAGAGCTCTCATGTCCCTTACCACCATCAGTCAGTGGGTATCAAGAAGAAAATGAACCGTACCCTCAAATCATGGCTGTCTAAAGCACTGTTGGAGAGGGGTTCGTTATGTGTAACATTCTTTTTGGCAGTGCTGATTGGTATCTGAGTGACAGAGACAACGGTACTGGTATCACTTCATGTGAGTTGATGCCCAGATGCAAAATGCCCTTATGTCTACCCAATGAACCAAATATTCAGACCAATGAAGAATGTCAGTGACAGAGACACATTTCTTCAACAGGTTCAACAGAATCTGAAAGAGTTACTGTCTCATACAGGGGGAGACACCTATGACCTCTGTAGGGGAAAATGTAATGGTGAATATCTTCTGCCGATCTGGTTCACGAGATGCCAATTGCAAAGGACCTTACCAGGTCCTTGAAGTAACGGGTGACACAATGCTTAATGTACAGAGGCCAATGACATCAAAGAACAGATTCTGTACATCAGGAAACCTTTTGTATCCAAATCGACTAAGGAAAAGCCAACTGAGCCTCCCCAACTGAATAATAGTTTAACAAATGTGCACGCATGTGGGGGTGCACACGAGCATCCCCGAAGCAAAGCATCCCGAAGATAAGCATCGAGATAAAGCAGTTATTCCATGGCAAGGAATTAACATCCATCTTCTCTCTTCACACAGGTACAACCTACCACCTCTGCTTGCTGTCAAATCTGCTGCAATAGACTCTAATGGTATATCCTCCCACCTCTGCTTGCTGTCGCATCTGCTGCAATAGACTCTAATGGTACGACCTCCCACCTCTGCTTGCTGTTGCATCTGCTGCAATAGATTCTAATGGTACAACCTCCCACCTCTGCTTGCTGTCGCATCTGCTGCAATAGACTCTAATGGTACAACCTCCCACCTCTGCTTGCTGTCGCATCTGCTGCAATATACTCTAATGGTAGAACCTAGCACCTCTGCTTGCTGTGTATCTGCTGCAATAGATTCTATTGGTACAACCTCCCACCTCTGCTTGCTGTCGCATCTGCTGCAATAGACTCTAATTGTATAACCTAGCACCTCTGCTTGCTGTCGCATCTGCTGCAATAGACTCTAATGGTACCACTTCCCACCTCTGCTTGCTGTCGCATCTACTGCAATAGATTCTAATGGTACAACATAGCACCTCTGCTTGCTGTCGCATCTGCTGCAATAGACTCTAGTGGTTTGACCTCCCAGCTCTGCTTGCTGTCACATCTGCTGAAATAGACTCTAATGGTACGACCTCCCAGCTCTGCTTGCTGTCGCACCTGCTGCAATAGACTCTAATGATACAACCTCCCACCTCTGCTTGCTGTTGCATCTGCTGCAATAGACTATAACGGTACAACCTCCCACCTCTGCTTGTTGTCGCATCTGCTGCAACAGACGCTAATGGTACAACCTCCCACCTCTGCTTGCTATCGCATCTGCTGCAACAGACGCTAATGGTACAACTTGCCACCTCTGCTTGCTGTCACATCTGCTGCAATAGACTCTAATGGTACAACCTCCCACCTCTGCTTCATGTCGCATCTGCTGCAATAGACTCTAATGGTACGACCTCCCAGCTCTGCTTGCTGTCGCATCTGCTGCAATAGACTATAACTAGTGTTGAGCATTCTGATACCGCAAGTATCGGGTATCGGCCGATATTTGCGGTATCGGAATTCTGATACCGAGTTCCGATATTTTTGCGATATCGGGAATCGGGATCGGGTTCCTAAGAATGAGCGAGTGAAGGACCTGCGATGACGTCGCGGCTTGTGATTGGTCGCGTGAGCGGTCACATGAGCGGTCACGTGACCAATCACAAGCCGCGACGTCATCGAAGGTCCTTCACCCTGCATTCTTAGGAACGGAGGCTGCCGGTTACACCGCTAAGGTCCAGGGTCCGCCAGAGGGGTGAGTATATCCATATTTTTTATTTTTATTCTTTATTTTTTACATGAATATGGATCCCAGGGCCTGAAGGAGAGTTTCCTCTCCTTCAGACCCTGAGAACCATTCCAGGATCACTTCCGATATTTGTGTCCCATTGACTTGTATTGGTATCGGGTATCGGTATCGGCGATATCCGATATTTTTCGGATATCGGCCGATACAATCCGATACCAATACTTTCAAATATCGGAAGGTATCGTTCAACACTAACTATAACGGTAAAACCTCCCACATCTGCTTGTTGTCGCATCTGCTGCAACAGACTCTAATGGTACAACTTGCCACCTCTGCTTGCTGTCGCTTCGGCTGCAATAGACTCTAATGGTACAACCTAGCACCTCTGCTTGCTGTCGCATTTGCTGCAATAGACTCTAATGGTACAACCTCCCACCTCTGCTTGCTGTCGCATCTGCTGCAATAGACTCTAATGGTACAACTTGCCACCTCTGCTTGCTGTCGCTTCGGCTGCAATAGACTCTAATGGTACAACCTAGCACCTCTGCTTGCTGTCGCATTTGCTGCAATAGACTCTAATGGTACAACCTCCCACCTCTGCTTGCTGTCGCATCTGCTGCAGTAGACTCTAATGGTACAACCTCCCACCTCTGTTTGCTGTCGCATTTGCTGCAATAGACTCTAATGGTACAACCTCCCACCTCTGCTTGCTGTCGCATCTGCTGCAATAGACTCTAATGGTACAACCTAGCACCTCTGCTTGCTGTGCATCTTCTGCAGTAGACTCTAATGGTACAACCTCCCACCTTTGCTTGCTGTCGCATCTGCTGCAATAGACTCACATGGTTCAACCTCCCAGCTCTGCTTGCTGTCGCCTCTGCTGCAATAGACTCTAATGGTACAACCTCCCGCCTTGGCTTGCTGTCGCATCTGCTGCAATAGACTTTAATGGTACGACCTCCCACCTCTGCTTGCTGTCGCATCTGCTGCAATAGACCCTAATGGTACAATCTCCCACTTCTGCTTGCTGTTGCATCTGCTGCAATAGACTCTAATAGTACAACCTCCCACCTCTGCTTGCTGTTGTACCTGCTGCAATAGACTTTAATGGTACAACCTCCCAGCTCTGCTTGCTGTCGCATTTGTTGCAATAGACTGTAATGGTACAACCTCTGACCTCTGCTTGCTGTCTGCTGTCTGTTATCTGCCACTTTACCATCTAGCAGCGTATTTTAATGTACCTGCTTAATGATTGGTATAATTCATTTGTTGCATTATGCGTTTTACTCACTGTTTGATGTATACATATTTAGCACTGGCTGGGATAACACACACGTGGGGTCACTCGTGCAACAGATATTAAGTGATTGGCAGTTAGACAAAAGCAGTTGGACAGGGCAGGAGACAGGTAAGGTGCACAAGTTTTTCAAACAATCATGCTTCTTCGTCAGTCATACTACATTATGCATTGATCATATCAATCTGCTTCTTATTTGTTTTTACTTCTGCTTTCTCACAACTCACCCGCCATTTAACACATTCTTTGCACTCTCTCCATATCCACCCCTCCCTTCTCCCATCTCCCATGTATAATTCTGAGGCTCTACTGACATTTCATAACCACTCCAAACTATCTAATACCTCTATGCAGCACTCAAAACGTTCATGCAAATCATCGCATCACCTGCTCTTTCTGTTTTTTCTCCTTTTACTAGTTGCAGGCAACATCTCCCCCAACCCTGGGCCTTCCTCCAACAGCATACATTACTCTCCTCCAGCTACATATAGAAACCCTGCTAATCTTATTAACATTCAGTGCATGCCCTCTCCTATCGCTTTCCACTGTGCTCTTTGGAATGCACGGTCTGTGTGTAACAAACTAACTTACATTCACTATTTTTTCCTCTCTAATTCCCTTAACCTTTTGGCTATTACAGAAACCTGGATCCAGCATTCAGACACCACCACCCGCTGCCGCTCTCTCATTTAGTGGGGTGACATTTTCACATACCGCCAGACCTGAGAACAGACAGGGTGAAGGTGTTGGTTTGCTCCTTTCATCACAATGTGCTTGCCAGGTCATCCCCTCAGTTGCCTCACTTAAATTTCCTTCCTTTGAAGTCCACGCCGTCAGACTCTTTAAGCCCTTCTCCTTGCGAGTGGCAGTTGTTTATCGCCCTCCAGGCTCCTCCCGTCAGTTTCTAGACCACTTTGTCACCTGGCTTACTCACTTTCTATCCTGTGACATCCCCGCTCTCTTCATGGGAGACTTTAACATCCCCATCAATGATCCCCTCTCCCAATCTGCCTCTCATTTTCTTTCTCTAACTTCTTCATTCGGCCTCTCACAGTTTACTAATTCTCCTATGCATGAGGACGGGAATAATCTGGTCCTTCTCTGTCAAGAATTGTCTCCTCACTCGGGACACCCCCACTTAGCAGACTTATAGGAATACACGTACCCTGCAGCTTATGGACAATCTATACACATCTTTAGCCCCCATTTCCTCCCTCTCCTGTCCAGACTTAGCATTGTCACACTTCGATAATCCACTGAAGAATGCCCTCGATGAAGCAGCACCTTCAACACACAGAAAGACCCAACAGACAACTGCAGCCCTGGCACACTATGCAAACACGCTTTCTTCAGCGTTGCTCAAGGTGTGCAAAATGGCAGTGGAGAAAATCTCTCTTAGCAGAAGACTTCATCCACTATAAGTTCATGCGCAAAACCTATAACTCTGCCCTTCATCTGGCCAAACAATCCTACTTCACCACCCTCATCACCTCACTATCCAACAACCCAAAACAACTTTTTGAAACCTTAAACTCCCTCCTGAAACCTAAAGTACAGGCCCCCATCACCAACGTGAACTTCTTGTGTTTCTCCCCTTTACTAACCTCACTCTAAATAGCATCGAAATTACCCTGAAGGGTTCAACCACAACTCCCAAGCAGCATGCCCGCTGTCTTGGGGTCATATTCGACACCAAACTTTCCTTTACTCCCTATGTGTGATTACTCACTCGCTCTTGTCACCTGCATCTTAAAAAAATCTCCAGAATCAGACATTTTCTCACCTTTGAATCTGCTAAGAATCTTACTGTCGCTCTTATTCATTCTCGTCTGGACTACTGCAACTCTCCTCTGATCGGTCTCCTTTTTACCAAACTTTCTCCTCTCCAATCCATCTTGAATTCGGCAGCCAGGGTCATATTTCTGTCCAGCCACTTCACTGATGCCTCCATCTTGTGCCAGTCATTACACTGGCTACCCATTCACTACAGGGTCCAGTATAAACTCATCTCTCTTACCCAAAAAGCTCTCCACAGTTCTGCACTGCCTTATTTCTCCTCTCTCATTTATATCGCCCTACACGTGCCCTCCATTCTACAAATGACCTTAGACAAACATCCCCTGTAATCAGAACCTCGTACCTCTGTCTCCTCTTATCTCGTGCTGCACCAGCTCTCTGGAATGCACTTAACAAGTCGATCAGACTGATACCTAGCCCCAACCTATTTAAGCGCACTTTGAAAACCCATCTCTTCAAACAAGCCTACCACATCAACTACTCAGTAAACTAACTTTGCCCTGTTCCCTCCTTCCAAATATTATTCTGAATCTGCACCCTGCTATTCATCTGTCTCCACACCCTCCATGCACATGATAACTGCACTTGATACAGGCTGATGACCGTATCATGCAGCTTTATATGAAAATCCCTATTTATTATAATTGCCAGACCTGAATTAACAAGCACTTTTCACCTATTGTGTCCCCCCATTTTGTTGTAGATTGTAGGCTTGCAAGCAGGGACCTCACCCATAATGTCACTGTTTAAATCGTCTTAACTTGTATTGAATTTATTGTCTGTACATACAGTATCCTTGCTTAATTGTAAAGTGCTGTGGAATATGTTGGCGCTATATCAATAAAAATTACTATTATTATGTACATCCATGACTGTGGTCACTCTAGATGTTATTTGGCGGAAGGTGTTATAGCATATAGATGTAGCCAGCCCCAATGTCTCTGATCATCTAACCACCCCCTGGTGTGCTGGCACTGGCTGCCAAATTATCCATAATCAGTTCCCACAATCCATCTCTTTTGACCCAGCATTCTGGACTAGGGTTGAGCGAAACGGGTCGTTCATTTTCAAAAGTCGCCGACTTTTGGCAAAGTCGGGTTTCATGAAACCCGATACGACCCCTGTGCGGGGTCGGCCATGCGGTACGCGACTTTCCCGCCAAAGTCGCGTTTCAATGACGCGAAAAGCGCCATTTCTCAGCCAATGAAGGTAAACGCAGAGTGTGGGCAGCGTGATGACATAGGTCCTGGTCCCCACCATCTTAGAGAAGGGCATTGCAGTGATTGGCTTGCTGTCTGCGGCGTCACAGGGGCTATAAAGGGGCGTTCCCGCTGACCGCCATGTTACTGCTGCTGATCTGAGCTTAGGGAGAGGTTGCTGCCGCTTCGTCAGAAGCAGGGATAGCGTTAGGCAGGGTCCATTAACCACCAAACCGCTGTAGCGATTTCCACTGCCCAACACCACCTTCGGTGTGCAGGGACAGTGGAAGCTACATTTTTTTTTTCCCCTCAGCGCTGTAGCTCATTGGGCTGCCCTAGAAGGCTCCCTGATAGCTGCATTGCTGTGTGTACGCCGCTGTGCAAACCAACTGTTTTTTTCAAAGCACAAATCCTCTTGTTCCTTCCTTTCTGCACAGCTATCTTTTTTGTTTGTCCACACTTTTTATTTAATTTGTGCATCAGTCCACTCCTTATTGCTGCCTGCCATACCTGGCTGAGATTACTGCAGGGAGATAGTAATTGTTGGACACTCCCTTTTTTTTTTTTTTTTTTTTGTGGGAGATTAAGACTGACATTTTTGCTAGAGTGCCATCCCTGTGTGTGCCATCTCTCACTCAGTGGGCCATAGAAAGCCTATTTATTTTTTTGCTTGATTTGGGTTATAAAATCTACCTGAAAAAATCACTACATCAATCAGTGGGAGAAAAATATTGGCCTCAGGGCTTGTGTGCCACTCTTGACTCCTGTGTGTGCCATCTCTCAGTCAGTGGGCCATAGAAAGCCTATTTATTTTTTTGCTTGATTTGGGTTATAAAATCTACCTGAAAAAATCACTACATCAATCAGTGGGAGAAAAATATTGGCCTCAGGGCTTGTGTGCCACTCCTGACTCCTGTGTGCATCATCACTCACTCAGTGGGCCATAGAAAGCCCATTTTTTTTTTTTTTGCTTTATTTGGGTTCTAAATTCTACCTGAAGAAATCAATAAATCAATCAGTGGGAGATTAATATTGGCCTTTGGGCTTGTGTGCCAGTCCTAAGCGTGCCATCTCTCTCTCTCAGATAGTGGGCCATAGAAAGCCTATTTATTATGAAAAAGTGGGAGATTAATATTGGCCTCTGGGCTTGTGTGCCAGTCCTGAGCGTGCCATCTCTCTCACAAATAGTGGGCCATAGAAAGCCTATTTATTTTATTTTTTTTGGTTTTATAAATTCTCCCTGAAAAAAAAAAGGGAGATTAATATTGGCCTTTGGGCTTGTGTGCCAGTCCTAAGCGTGCCATCTCTCTCTCTCAGATAGTGGGCCATAGAAAGCCTATTTATTATTTTTTTTATTGGGTTTATAAATTTTCCCTGGAACAAAAAAAAAAAAGTGGGAGATTAATATTGGCCTCTGGGCTTGTGTGCCAGTCCTGAGCGTGCCATCTCTCTCACAAATAGTGGGCCATAGAAAGCCTATTTATGTTTTTGTTCACGGAAGAAGAAAAGTAGCGCACTCCTCGGTCCAGACATAAATTTTAAACTTTATTGGAACATTTTACGAAGAAAAGCGGGCGGGAGAAAACGTGTTGGGAGGTGAAGGACAACAGCTGTTTCGCGCTAGAGGCGCTTCTACAGGTCCTAACGACGGACGGAACTGGGGAGGAGGGATTTATAGTCTTTTCAGGATGTAGTTGCCTCCCCATATTCCCGTACATCACAGGTGATACAAAATAATAATTTAATTTATGACCAAACATTAAACATTTGACTACATGATAAAGATAAAAATACTTAACCAGTGCTTTAAAAACAAAGTGAGATATGCTTATTTGTTTTGCATTTACCATAGCGAGAGAGAAGACCAATATATATACATGTAAATGCGATTTATAAAAACACTGACATATCAATGCGCTCATTTAATCCCATTGGGCCAGTAGCGTTAGTACGCATTATCCACCGCGCTTCACATCTTAAGAGGAGTTGATTCAAATTCCCCCCTTGTTGCGGTGAATATACCCGTGCGATGCCAGCAAATCGCAAAGTGTGGATATTACCTGCGTGACATTGTCTGACATGATTTATCAGACGAGGAACACCTTTTCCTGTTCGGACTGAAGAAAAATGTTCTTTTATACGAATGTATAAAGGGCGAATGGTCTTACCTATGTAATAGAAGCCACACTGGCAGAAAATGACATATACTGTATAGGTGGTTTTACAGGAGATAAAATCTCTAACTGTATGTTTTATTGGCCCTATTTGGACGGTATTACCTGTTATATGCTGTGTACATAGGTTACATTGTCCGCATTTATAGTTACCTTTAGGGGTGTCTTTATTAAGCCAATTTGTGCGGTCAGTGGTAATACGATTTCGTACCAATATGTCCCCTATGTTTTTGCTACTTGGATTGGCTATTGCGCCCCCTCCTCCAAGATATACCCTCTTATATAAAGGATACCAATCACCTACTACGGGTAATAAAAAACTTTACTTGGCAAGAAACTTTCAGTTTAGCATCAATAGATGTAGAGAGCTTGTATACCAGGATCCCACAAAATCTAGGGGTAAAAGTTATAGGAGAAATTTTACAAAAAACACCAACAGACGCCCAGACTATTAATTTCATATGTGACAGCCTGACATTTGTCCTGCAACATAATGCCTTTTTATTCGACAACCAGTGGTATGTCCAAAGGGAAGGTACAGCCATGGGCACGTCAGTCGCATGTACCCTGGCTAACCTCTATTTAGCATTTTTTGAGGACAAATATGTATATTCAGACGTCAATCCTTTTTTAAAACACATAAAATTATTTATCAGATATGTGGATGACGTCTTAGTCATCTGGGACGGTACAGCAGATGACTTTGCCAATTTTGTCCATTTCTTGTCTGAAAATAACTCAATGAATATGAATTTTACTTACCTATATGGCAACCAGAGTTTAGAATTCCTGGATGTAAAAATCTCCATAGAAGCGGGTGAAATAAACACAGAGGTTTTTCGCAAGCCCACTTCTTCCAATGCACTCCTCCATTTCCAAAGCGCTCACCCCTTTTATACAAAACAGGCTTTGCCGTTCAGCCAATTTTTAAGAGTTAAAAGAATTAACAGCACCATAGGGGGTTTCAAAAAACAATCGCAAATGCTATACAAGCGCTTTGAAAATCGAGGGTACCCACGTCCTCTCCTCGACGCAGCCCTAATTAGGGCAGAAAAAGAGGTTCCCCATTCCGTAAAATCAGTGGATCACATAATTAACAATGATGACAAACAATTTATATTCAGCTTTAAATATGGACCAATGGACACACATATTAGGTCCATAATTAGGAAGAACTGGCATATCTTAGGAAAAGATGCAGAGCTAACAGATAGACTTCAAAGGGGCCCGCTGTTTGCAAGTCGACGCAGCAAAAACATAGGGGACATATTGGTACGAAATCGTATTACCACTGACCGCACAAATTGGCTTAATAAAGACACCCCTAAAGGTAACTATAAATGCGGACAATGTAACCTATGTACACAGCATATAACAGGTAATACCGTCCAAATAGGGCCAATAAAACATACAGTTAGAGATTTTATCTCCTGTAAAACCACCTAGACAATATATGTCAATTTCTACCAGTGTGGCTTCTATTACATAGGTAAGACCATTCGCCCTTTATACATTCGTATAAAAGAACATTTTTCTTCAGTCCGAACAGGAAAAGGTGTTCCTCGTCTGATAAATCATGTCAGACAATGTCACGCAGGTAATATCCACACTTTGCGATTTGCTGGCATCGCACGGGTATATTCACCGCAACAAGGGGGGAATTTGAATCAACTCCTCTTAAGATGTGAAGCGCGGTGGATAATGCGTACTAACGCTACTGGCCCAATGGGATTAAATGAGCGCATTGATATGTCAGTGTTTTTATAAATCGCATTTACATGTATATATATTGGTCTTCTCTCTCGCTATGGTAAATGCAAAACAAATAAGCATATCTCACTTTGTTTTTAAAGCACTGGTTAAGTATTTTTATCTTTATCATGTAGTCAAATGTTTAATGTTTGGTCATAAATTAAATTATTATTTTGTATCACCTGTGATGTACGGGAATATGGGGAGGCAACTACATCCTGAAAAGACTATAAATCCCTCCTCCCCAGTTCCGTCCGTCATTAGGACCTGTAGAAGCGCCTCTAGCGCGAAACAGCTGTAGTCCTTCACCTCCCAACACGTTTTCTCCCGCCCGCTTTTCTTCGTAAGATGTTCCAATAAAGTTTAAAATTTATGTCTGGACCGAGGAGTGCGCTACTTTTCTTCTTCCGTGAATTGCAACAGTTCTAATCTCTGGACGCAGCACCCTCAAAAGAGCCGACCATAAGAGAGGACGGAGTCTCAGCTATTTGGATAATTTCCACACACGAGGGGTAAGTGCATCACAGCGGTGCTGGTTTTTCTTTTCTTCTTTACTATTTTGGCTATTTATGTTTTTGGTTGATTTGGGTTCTAAATTCTACCTGAAAAAATCAATAAATCAATCAGTGGGAGACAAATATTGGCCTCTGGGCTTGTGTGCCACTCCTGACTCCTGTGTGCGTCATCTCTCACTCAGTGGGCCATAGAAAGCCTATTTTTTGTTTTATTTGTTTTATAAATTCTCCCTGAAAAAATCATTTTTATTTTATTTGGTTTCTAAATTCTTCCTGAAAAAATCTTTTTTTTTTTTATTATTTTTTTTTTATAAAGTCTCCCTGGAAAAAAAAAAAAAATCAAATCAGTGGGAGATTAATATTGCCCTTTCTGCTTGTGTGCCAGTCTTGACTCCTGGGTGTGCCATCTCTCTCTCTCTCTCTCCAATTGTGGGCCATAGAAAGCCTATTATTTTTTTAGCTTGATTTGGGTTCCAAAATATACCTGAAAAAATCACTACATAAATCATTGGGAGAACAATATTGGCCTCTGGGCTTGTGTGCCACTCCTGACTCCTGTGTGCGTCATCTCTCACTCCGTGGGCCATAGAAAGCCTATTTTTTCTTTTATTTGTTTTCTAAATTCTCCCTGAAAAAATCATTTTATTTTATTTGGTTTCTAAATTCTTCCTGAAAAAATCATTTTATTCTATTATTTTTTTTTCCTAAAGTCTCCCTGAAAAAAAAAAAAAAATCAAATCAGTGGGAGATTAATATTGCCCTTTCTGCTTGTGTGCCAGTCTTGACTCCTGGGTGTGCCATCTCTCTCTCTCTCCAATTGTGGGCCATAGAAAGCCTATTATTTTTTTAGCTTGATTTGGGTTCCAAAATCTACCTGAAAAAATCACTACATCAATCAGTGGGAGATAAATATTGGCCTCTGGGCTTGTGTGCCATTCCTGACTCCTGTGTGCGTCATCTCTCACTCAGTGGGCCATAGAAAGCCTTTTTTTGTTTTATTTGTTTTCTAAATTCTCCCTGAAAAAATCATTTTATTTTATTTGGTTTCTAAATTCTTCCTGAAAAAATCATTTTATTCTATTATTTTTTTTTCATAAAGTCTCCCTGAAAAAAACAAAAAAAACAAATCAGTGGGAGATTAATATTGCCCTTTCTGCTTGTGTGCAAGTCTTGACTCCTGGGTGTGCCATCTCTCTCTCTCTCTCTCTCTCTCCAATTGTGGGCCATAGAAAGCCTTTTTTTGTTTTATTTGTTTTCTAAATTCTCCCAGAAAAAATCATTTTATTTTATTTGGTTTCTAAATTCTTCCTGAAAAAATCATTTTATTCTATTATTTTTTTTTCCTAAAGTCTCCCTGAAAAAAAAAAAAAAACAAATCAGTGGGAGATTAATATTGCCCTTTCTGCTTGTGTGCCAGTCTTGACTCCTGGGTGTGCCATCTCTCTCTCTCTTTCCAATTGTGGGCCATAGAAAGCCTATTATTTTTTTTGCTTGATTTGGGTTCCAAAATCTACCTGAAAAAATCACTACATCAATCAGTGGGAGATAAATATTGGCCTCTGGGCTTGTGTGCCACTCCTGATTCCTGTGTGCGTCATCTCTCACTCAGTGGGCCATAGAAAGCCTTTTTTTGTTTTATTTATTTTCTAAATTCTCCCTGAAAAAATCATTTTATTTTATTTGGTTTCTAAATTCTTCCTGAAAAAATCATTTTATTCTATTATTTTTTTTCCTAAAGTCTCCCTGAAAAAAAAAAAAAAATCAAATCAGTGGGAGATTAATATTTACATTTGTGCTTCAGTGACAGTCCTGCGTGTGTGGCATCTCTCTCATTTGTTGCCACCAACAACAGAGTGTGTAACATTGTGCCTGATTTTCGTTGTGGTCTCACTCACCTGTAAAGGGGTAGCTAAATCATACTGAAGTTATAGCTCACCGTGTAAGTTGTGTGACAGCAACAAATACCGTTAGTTTGTTTACGTTTTTAAAACAATGAGGAAGTCTGGTGGAAGAGGTCGTGGCCGGGGGCGTTCATTGTCAGCTGGTAATGAGGGTAGTGGTAGTGGTGGAGCATCAGCTGGTCTTGGAAAAAAAAAATTGCACCTAAGTCTGGAGCTGTGGAGCCAGGTTCGTCGTCTGGCTACACAAGGCCTCGAACGCTACCTTTTCTGGGAGTAGGAAAACCGCTTTTAAAGCCGAAGCAGCAAGAGCAAGTTTTGGCTTATCTTGCTGACTCAGCCTCTAGCTCTTTTGCCTCCTCTCGTGAAACTGGTAAATGTCAAAGCAGCGCGTCGTTAGTGGATGTTCACGGTCAGGGACAAGTCGCTTCCTTGTCCTCTTCAGCAAAAACAACAACAGAGAAGAATGCAGCAGGCGACACAACGGGTTACTCCATGGAGCTCTTTACACATACCGTCCCTGGCTTAGAAAGTGAAGCAGTTAACAGTCCATGCCCATTACAAGTTGAATCTGACATGGAGTGCACTGATGCACAGCCACAGCCAGACTACTATGCTGGTCCTTTGACTCAGACCACAACATTGCCCTCGCAGGGTAATGATCAAGAATCAGACCCTGATGAGACTATGTTGCCCCATCACGAACGCTATACCACCGACCGACACGGCGACACAGACGAAGTTGCACACGAGCTACAAGAAGAGGTAATAGATGACCCAGTTCTTGACCCCGATTGGCAGCCATTGGGTTCTGAAGCGGAGGAGGAGGGGCCGCAGCAGGCATCAACATCGCAACAGGTTCCATCTGCCGGGCCCGTATCTTGCCCAAAACGCGTGGCAAAGCCAAAACCTGTTGGAGGACAGCATGGCCATCCGGTTAAAGCTCAGTCTGCAATGCCTGAAAAGGTATCCGATGCTAGAAAGAGTGCAGTCTGGCATTTTTTTAAACAACATCCAATTGATCAGCGCAAAGTCATCTGTCAAAAATGTTCAACTACCTTAAGCAGAGGACAGAATCTGAAAAGTCTCAATACAAGTTGCATGCATAGACATTTAACCACCATGCATTTGCAAGCCTGGACTAACTACCAAACGTCTCTTAAGGTTGTAGCACCCTCGGCCAATGAAGCTAGTCAGCAACACAACATCCCTTCCGGCAGTGTAGGGCCACCATTTTCCGCACCACCTGCAGTATCTGTGCAGGTTTCTTTGCCAGGCCAAAGCAGTCAGGGTCAGGGAATCACCAGTTTCGTAGTAGGAAACACTGCATCTAGGGCACCGGCGGCAACAATACCATCTCCCACCGTCTCTCAGTCTGCCATGTCCACCGGCACCCCCGCTAGTTCCACGATCTCCAGCTCTCCAGTCCAGCTCGCCCTACATGAGACTATGGTTAGAAAAAGGAAGTACTTAGCCTCGCATCCGCGTACACAGGGTTTGAACGCCCACATAGCTAGACTAATCTCGTTAGAGATGATGCCCTACCGGTTAGTTGAAAGCGAAGCTTTCAAAGCCCTGATGGACTACGCTGTACCACGCTACGAGCTACCCAGTCGACACATTTTTTCCAGAAAAGCCATCCCAGCCCTCCACCAGCATGTTAAAGAGCGCATCGTCCATGCACTCAGGCAATCTGTGAGCACAAAGGTGCACCTGACAACAGATGCATGGACCAGTAGGCATGGCCAGGGACGTTACGTGTCCATCACGGCACACTGGGTGAATGTTGTGGATGCAGGGTCCACAGGGGACAGCAAGTTTGGGACAGTTCTGCCTAGCCCACAGTCTAGGAAACAGTTGGCTGTAGCCGTTCGCACCCCCTCCTCCTCCTCTTCGTCCTCCTGCAGAAGCGAGAGCTCGTCCACAGACCGCAGTCGCACAACCACTCCATCCGCAGCTGCCACTGTTGCACACCAGGTCTCCCATTATGGGGCAGCTACTGGCAAACGTCAGCAGGCTGTATTGGCTATGAAGTGTTTGGGCGACAACAGACACACCGCGGAAGTTCTGTCCGAGTTCTTGCAGAAAGAAACGCAGTCGTGGCTGGGCACTGTAGATCTTGAGGCAGGCAAGGTAGTGAGTGATAACGGAAGGAATTTCATGGCTGCCATCTCCCTTTCCCAACTGACACACATTCCTTGCCTGGCTCACACCTTAAACCTGGTGGTGCAGTGCTTCCTGAAAAGTTATCCGGGGTTATCCGACCTGCTCCTCAAAGTGCGTGGACTTTGCTCACATATCCGCCGTTCGCCCGTACACTCCAGCCGTATGCAGACCTATCAGCGTTCTTTGAACCTTCCCCAGCATCGCCTAATCATAGACGTTGCAACAAGGTGGAACTCAACACTGCACATGCTTCAGAGACTGTGCGAACAGAGGCGGGCTGTTATGTTTTTGTGGGAGGATACACATACACGGGCAGGCAGTAGGATGGCAGACATGGAGTTGTCAGGTGTGCAGTGGTCGAAGATTCAAGACATGTGTCAAGTCCTTCAGTGTTTTGAGGAATGCACACGGCTGGTTAGTGCAGACAACGCCATAATAAGCATGAGCATCCCCCTAATGCGTCTGCTGATGCAAAGTTTGACGCACATAAAGGATCAGGCGTCTGCAGCTGAGGAAGAGGAAAGCCTTGATGACAGTCAGCCATTGTCTGGCCAGGGCAGTGTACAGGACGAGTTAGCGGGCGAAGAGGAGGAGGAGGACGAGGAGGATGATGGGGATGATTATATTTTTAATGAGGAAGCTTTTCCGGGTCCACTGGAAATTGGTGGCGCGGCAAGGCCGGGTTCTGGTTTTTGGAGGGACACAAGTGACGTGGATTTGCCTGAAACTGCCCCTCAACCAAGCACAACCGCAGATTTGAGAACTGGAACTTTGGCCACATGGCGGATTATGCCTTACGTATCCTCAAAAGGGACACACGCATAACAAAAATGATGAACGATGACGATTACTGGTTGGCCTGCCTCCTTGATCCTCGCTATAAAGGCAAATTGCAAAATATTATGCCACATGAGAACTTGGAACTAATATTAGCAACCAAACAATCAACTCTTGTTGACCGTTTGCTTCTGGCATTCCCTGCACACAGCGCCCGTGAACGTTCTCACACGAGCTGCAGGGGCCAGCAGACCAGAGGAGTTAGAGGGGCAGAAAACAGAAGTGGCGTTGGCCAGAGGGGTTTTCTGACCAGGTTGTGGAGTGATTTTGCTATAACCGCAGACAGGACAGGTACTGCAGCATCAATTCAAAGTGACAGGAGACAACATTTGTCCAGTATGGTTACAAACTATTTTTCATCCCTTATCGATGTTCTCCCTCAACCGTCATTCCCATTTGATTACTGGGCATCAAAATTAGACACCTGGCCAGAATTGGCAGAATATGCATTGCAGGAGCTTGCTTGCCCGGCAGCTAGTGTCCTATCAGAAAGAGTATTCAGTGCTGCAGGTTCAATACTAACAGAAAAAAGGACTCGTCTGGCTACCCAAAATGTAGATGATCTAACCTTCATTAAAATGAACCACAACTAGATTTCGAAATCTTTTGCCCCACCTTGCCCGGCTGACACCTAGCTTTCCTATGAAAAGGTCTTGCCTGTGGACTATTCTGAATGCCTTTTCCAATCTCGTAATTTTCTGCACCTGATTGTCCAGCATACGACATGTTTACACCTCACTAAATGGCCAAACTCCCCACATGGGGCCGTGGTATCGACACTTGGCGACAGCACCCGTGAGAGTGCTGTTTGTCTGAAGAGGTGGGTGTGCCCGCTTTTGGTCGACGGCATTGCCACTGGGTCCCTCCTAGTACAATAAAGTGTCTCTGGCGGTGGTGGTGCGCACCCAACGTCAGACACACCGTTGTAATATGAGGGGCCCTGGGCCTGTACCGCCGGCCACAAGACAGTTCCCCCCCCTCCAGCTCAAACAGTGCTCTACCACTTGCAAAATTATCTCACAGCTCCACCAATGTTTAGTTTATGCGCTGACATCCTTCAATGCCTGCCACTGACAATACCATTGTATTGACATTTTTGTTATGTTAGGCCTTCGAAGCCTGTCTGCGGTCACTCCTTACAATATGCCTCCACTGACCACACCACTGCTGCCCGTGTACCCCTGGAACCAATTTAAAATTGCCTACAGCCAGCCCAATTTTTTTATTTTAGGCCTTCGATGCCTGTCTGCGGTCACTCCTTCCACTAGGCCTCCACTGACCACACCACTGCTGCCCGTGTACCCCTGGAACCAATTTAAAATTGCCTACAGCCAGCCCAATTTTTTTATTTTAGGCCTTCGATGCCTGTCTGCGGTCACTCCTTCCACTAGGCCTCCACTGACCACACCACTGCTGCCCGTGTACCCCTGGAACCAATTTAAAATTGCCTACAGCCATGTGTTATTATTTTAGGCCTTCGATGCCTGTCTGCGGTCACTCCTTCCACTAGGCCTCCACTGACCACACCACTGCTGCCCGTGTACCCCTGGAACCAATTTAAAATTGCCTACAGCCAGCCCAATTTTTTTATTTTAGGCCTTCGATGCCTGTCTGCGGTCACTCCTTCCACTAGGCCTCCACTGACCACACCACTGCTGCCCGTGTACCCCTGGAACCAATTTAAAATTGCCTACAGCCAGCCCAATTTATTTATTTTAGGCCTTCGATGCCTGTCTGCGGTCACTCCTTCCACTAGGCCTCCACTGACCACACCACTGCTGCCCGTGTACCCCTGGAACCAATTTAAAATTGCCTACAGCCATGTGTTATTATTTTAGGCCTTCGATGCCTGTCTGCGGTCACTCCTTACAATATGCCTCCACTGACCACACCACTGCTGCACGTGTACCCCTGGAACCAATTTAAAATTGCCTACAGCCAGCCCAATTTTTTTATTTTAGGCCTTCGATGCCTGTCTGCGGTCACTCCTTCCACTAGGCCTCCACTGACCACACCACTGCTGCCCGTGTACCCCTGGAACCAATTTAAAATTGCCTACAGCCAGCCCAATTTTTTTATTTTAGGCCTTCGATGCCTGACTGCGGTCACTCCTTCCACTAGGCCTCCAATGACCACACCACTGCTGCCCGTGTACCCCTGGAACCAATTTAAAATTGCCTACAGCCATGTGTTATTATTTTAGGCCTTCGATGCCTGTCTGCGGTCACTCCTTCCACTAGGCCTCCACTGACCACACCACTGCTGCCCGTGTACCCCTGGAACCAATTTAAAATTGCCTACAGCCAGCCCAATTTTTTTATTTTAGGCCTTCGATGCCTGTCTGCGGTCACTCCTTCCACTAGGCCTCCACTGACCACACCACTGCTGCCCGTGTACCCCTGGAACCAATTTAAAATTGCCTACAGCCAGCCCAATTTTTTTATTTTAGGCCTTCGATGCCTGTCTGCGGTCACTCCTTCCACTAGGCCTCCACTGACCACACCACTGCTGCCCGTGTACCCCTGGAACCAATTTAAAATTGCCTACAGCCATGTGTTATTATTTTAGGCCTTCGATGCCTGTCTGCGGTCACTCCTTCCACTAGGCCTCCACTGACCACACCACTGCTGCCCGTGTACCCCTGGAACCAATTTAAAATTGCCTACAGCCATGTGTTATTATTTTAGGCCTTCGATGCCTGTCTGCGGTCACTCCTTACAATATGCCTCCACTGACCACACCACTGCTGCACGTGTACCCCTGGAACCAATTTAAAATTGCCTACAGCCAGCCCAATTTTTTTATTTTAGGCCTTCGATGCCTGTCTGCGGTCACTCCATCCACTAGGCCTCCACTGACCACACCACTGCTGCCCGTGTACCCCTGGAACCAATTTAAAATTGCCTACAGCCAGCCCAATTTTTTTATTTTAGGCCTTCGATGCCTGTCTGCGGTCACTCCTTCCACTAGGCCTCCACTGACCACACCACTGCTGCTCGTGTACCCCTGGAACCAATTTAAAATTGCCTACAGCCAGCCCAATTTTTTTATTTTAGGCCTTCGATGCCTGACTGCGGTCACTCCTTCCACTAGGCCTCCACTGACCACACCACTGCTGCCCGTGTACCCCTGGAACCAATTTAAAATTGCCTACAGCCATGTGTTATTATTTTAGGCCTTCGATGCCTGTCTGCGGTCACTCCTTCCACTAGGCCTCCACTGACCACACCACTGCTGCCCGTGTACCCCTGGAACCAATTTAAAATTGCCTACAGCCAGCCCAATTTTTTTATTTTAGGCCTTCGATGCCTGTCTGCGGTCACTCCTTCCACTAGGCCTCCACTGACCACACCACTGCTGCCCGTGTACCCCTGGAACCAATTTAAAATTGCCTACAGCCAGCCCAATTTTTTTATTTTAGGCCTTCGATGCCTGTCTGCGGTCACTCCTTCCACTAGGCCTCCACTGACCACACCACTGCTGCCCGTGTAGCCCTGGAACCAATTTAAAATTGCCTACAGCCATGTGTTATTATTTTAGGCCTTCGATGCCTGTCTGCGGTCACTCCTTCCACTAGGCCTCCACTGACCACACCACTGCTGCCCGTGTACCCCTGGAACCAATTTAAAATTGCCTACAGCCATGTGTTATTATTTTAGGCCTTCGATGCCTGTCTGCGGTCACTCCTTACAATATGCCTCCACTGACCACACCACTGCTGCACGTGTACCCCTGGAACCAATTTAAAATTGCCTACAGCCAGCCCAATTTTTTTATTTTAGGCCTTCGATGCCTGTCTGCGGTCACTCCTTCCACTAGGCCTCCACTGACCACACCACTGCTGCCCGTGTACCCCTGGAACCAATTTAAAATTGCCTACAGCCAGCCCAATTTTTTTATTTTAGGCCTTCGATGCCTGTCTGCGGTCAGTCCTTCCACTAGGCCTCCACTGACCACACCACTGCTGCCCGTGTACCCCTGGAACCAATTTAAAATTGCCTACAGCCATGTGTTATTATTTTAGGCCTTCGATGCCTGTCTGCGGTCACTCCTTCCACTAGGCCTCCACTGACCACACCACTGCTGCCCGTGTACCCCTGGAACCAATTTAAAATTGCCTACAGCCAGCCCAATTTTTTTATTTTAGGCCTTCGATGCCTGTCTGCGGTCACTCCTTCCACTAGGCCTCCACTGACCACACCACTGCTGCCCGTGTACCCCTGGAACCAATTTAAAATTGCCTACAGCCAGCCCAATTTTGTTATTTTAGGCCTTCGATGCCTGTCTGCGTTCACTCCTTCCACTAGGCCTCCACTGACCACACCACTGCTGCCCGTGTACCCCTGGAACCAATTTAAAATTGCCTACAGCCATGTGTTATTATTTTAGGCCTTCGATGCCTGTCTGCGGTCACTCCTTCCACTAGGCCTCCACTGACCACACCACTGCTGCCCGTGTACCCCTGGAACCAATTTAAAATTGCCTACAGCCATGTGTTATTATTTTAGGCCTTCGATGCCTGTCTGCGGTCACTCCTTACAATATGCCTCCACTGACCACACCACTGCTGCCCGTGTACCCCTGGATCCAATTTAAAATTGCCTACAGCCAGCCCAATTTTTTTATTTTAGGCCTTCGATGCCTGTCTGCGGTCACTCCTTCCACTAGGCCTCCACTGACCACACCACTGCTGCCCGTGTACCCCTGGAACCAATTTAAAATTGCCTACAGCCAGCCCAATTTTTTTATTTTAGGCCTTCGATGCCTGTCTGCGGTCACTCCTTCCACTAGGTCTCCACTGACCACACCACTGCTGCCCGTGTACCCCTGGAACCAATTTAAAATTGCCTACAGCCATGTGTTATTATTTTAGGCCTTCGATGCCTGTCTGCGGTCACTCCTTCCACTAGGCCTCTACTGACCACACCACTGCTGCCCGTGTACCCCTGGAACCAATTTAAAATTGCCTACAGCCAGCCCAATTTTTTTATTTTAGGCCTTCGATGCCTGTCTGCGGTCACTCCTTCCACTAGGCCTCCACTGACCACACCACTGCTGCCCGTGTACCCCTGGAACCAATCTAAAATTGCCTACAGCCAGCCCAATTTTTTTATTTTAGGCCTTCGATGCCTGTCTGCGGTCACTCCTTCCACTAGGCCTCCACTGACCACACCACTGCTGCCCGTGTACCCCTGGAACCAATTTAAAATTGCCTACAGCCATGTGTTATTATTTTAGGCCTTCGATGCCTGTCTGCGGTCACTCCTTCCACTAGGCCTCCACTGACCACACCACTGCTGCCCGTGTACCCCTGGAACCTATTTATAATTGCATAGAGCATCCTTTTTTTAATAGTAGGCGTACAAAGTCTGTCTGCGGTTCACTATTGAAATTGTCCTCCACTGCCCAGAGCATTGCAGCTTGTGTACCCCTGTAACTTTTTTCTGCTGCAGTGAGCCACATTTTTGGTTTGAGTCCTACTACCTGTGTCTGTCTGCGCCACTCAATTCAGCTGTGTTCCTTTGAAAAAAGCTGAGCGTCAATAGTCTTGTTTTCAGCCTCTAGGAATTTTAAAACTGCATTGGGTGTACAACTTTGGTAGGGCCTACTAACGGTGTCTGCCTCCCCAAGGTGTTCCCCAGGTTTCCTCTCCATTGCTTCAATCTTCATGCTCTCGTTTAGTAGTTGTTGGAAACTACGCTGCATTAGGCCTACAAATTGGGTATGGGGTGTAGAGAGATGGTGTGTTCCACTCCAAGGTGTTCCCCAGGTTTCCTCTCCATTGCTTCGATCTTCATGCTCTCGTTTAGTAGTTGTTGGAAACTACGCTGCATTAGGCCTACAAATTGGGTATGGGGTGTAGAGAGATGGTGTGTTCCACTCCAAGGTGTTCTCCAGGTTGCCTTTCCTGAACTTCTATCTTCAGGCTCTCATTAAATTGTAGTTAAATGGAACAACTGCATTTGGCGTACTAGTTGGTTTGGGGCCTACTAACAGTGTCTGCCGCTCCTTGCTGTTCTCCTGGTTTCCTGTCCTGAAATTCCTTTTTCAGGCTCTCGTTAAGTAGTTGTTAATGTTAGACTGCATTTGGCCTACTAGTTGGGTTGGGGCCTACTATCGGTGTCTGCCACTCCTTGCTGTTCTCCTCAACTGAACAAAGCTGTGCCGCCTGTTTACTACGGTTGCCAATTTTGAACTGCATGTCGACTACTTACTGATTTGGGCCTACTCTCTGTGTCAGCCTCTCATTCCAGTTGTCCTCCACTGCAATGCCCCCTGGTTAGTCCTGTGTTACCAATTTTGAACTGCATTTAGCCCACTTTATTCTTTGGGCCTATATCTGTGTTTCCTCCTCATTCTGCCCATTGCCCAGCCAGTGATAGATGAGTCTGCTGGTACATTGACCCATAACGCAAAATTCCCCGTGCACGCTACACAGCAAGATTGTGACCCTGCTGAAAGTCAGGTTCCTCTTCCCGCATACCATACCACCTTACACAGGGACAAAGAGGAAGGTGCAGATGAAAGTGCAGGTTCCTTCATCAGGTGGGGGGAGGAATACTAGTTGGCGACGTCACTGGCACAGGGCCTCTCATAGTACGCAAAAGTGTTGCTGCCGGTGGGAGGCGCCCCCGCCGTGCAAACACACCGCTGTACTTTGAGGGGCCCTGTGCCAGTGCCAATGCCAACGAGTGGGCCCCCCCCTGCTTGCTCAGGATCACAGCACTTGCAAAGTTTAAATACTTACCTCTCCCTGCTCCACTGCCGTGACGTGGTCCAGATTTACTGGGCCCACTAATTACTTGAACCAGCCCTACCCCCCACAACTTTAGCCAAATGACCCCCAATTACAAATGCCTTCCAATTATTATAAGGTAAATTACGATTGACAAGCTTCTTTAACAAGAATGGATGTTTTTGCCATTAAAATGGGCAGTGTAGGTGTTTTCCTGGCCTCCACTCACTGCCGACTATGCTCCCCCATTGACTTGCATTGGGTTTCGTGTTTCGGGCGATACCCGACTTTTCGCGATAATCGGCCGATTCCACTCGACTCGACTTCTAAGATAGTCGGGTTTCGCGAAACACGGCTCGACTCTAAAAAGGTCAAGGTCGCTCAACCCTATTCTGGACTATAAATTTAGAAACATCCTTAGGGGTGCACACATGTAGGGGTGCACACGAGCATCCCCAAAGCAAAGCATCTCGAAGATAAGCATCAAGATAAAGCAGTTATTCCATGGCAGTTAGTCAGGGCAGGAGTCAGGTAACCCACACTCTGCTCTCCCTTCTATCCATGTGCTATATTGCTTTCCTCCTATGTTCCCTTGCCATCCACGTTCACCACCCCATCCCCCCTCCATCACGACTCATATACATTAGCTACTCGCTCCTTCCCTCTCCCATGTACAACTACCATGCACTTTTCACCTTCCTGAAAAACCTGAGCCCATCTTGCCCAAACACACTGCACAAAAAAAGCTTTGTATAATTCCAAAAACTACTTGCTCTTTTTCCTTCTACTCCTTCTGATCTCGGGAGATATCTCCCCAACCCTGGTCCACCATCCCCCAACCTCAACCCCTATCCTACCAAGTATCATAACCAAACTAATATTATTAATATTACTAGCACTGCTTCATATCCTTCTTTTAATTGTGCCCTTTGGAATCCACTGTCTGTATGTAACAAACTTCCTTTTCTGCACAATTACTTTCTGAGCAACTCTCTGAATCTGTTGGCCCTCACTGAATTCTGGATTCAGGATTCTGACACTGTCTCCACTGCTGCCATTTTCCATGGTGGCCTACAATTCTCCCATTCCCCGAGACCCACAAACAGACATGGCGGTGGAGTCGGCATACTCCTGTCCCCATGATGCACTTCAAGGTCATGTCCCCAATTCCATCACTCTCATTCCCTTCATTTGAGGTCCACACCATCAGGCTATTTTGTCCCGTCTCCCTCAGAATAGCGGTCATATACCGGCCCCCTGGCTCGCCCACCCACTTCCTGGACCATTTCTCTGCCTGGCTGCCGCACTTCATGTCCTCAGAACTCCCAACCCTTATCCTAGGAGACTTCAACATCCCCATAAACAGCCCCACTTCCACATCTGCATCCCATCTTCTATCACTAACCACTTCTCTCGGCCTCTCACAGCTCTCAACCTCTGAAACACACAAAGATGGTAACACCCATGACCTGGTCTTCGCCCGACTCTGCTCAATAACCTACCTAGATAACTCACCGCTTCCCCTCTCTGACCACAACATTATCTCCTTCACACTCACAATTCCTTGCCCACCCCAGCACACTCCTACCTACCACACATTCAGAAATCTACACGTCGTTAACTCTCATACACTTTCAAACTCCTTACACTCATCACTGTCCCCAATCTCCTCTTTTTCCTGTCCTGATCAGGCTGTACATCACTACAATGACACTTTTAGAAGTACCCTTGACCAAGTAGCACCCCTCACCCTCAGAAACTCCAAACTCAGAGTAAAACAGCCCTGGCTCACATCGCAAACACGGCTTCTCCAGTGATGCACTAGAAGTGCTGAACACTTATGAGGAAAACCCGCACACCAGAAGACTTCATCCACTTCAAATTTATGTTAACAATCTATAATTCTGCCCTTCACCTCAATTCTTCACCTTCAATTCTGCCAAACAGAACTACTTTATCACTCTGATCTCCTCACTATCCAACAACCCCCAGAAACTTTTTGACACCTTTCACTCCCTCCTCAGGCCAAAAGCACAAACCCGTATCACAGACATTTGTGCTGATAACCTGGCCTCCCACTTTATAGAGAAAATAGATAATATCCATCAGGAAATCTGCTCCCAGCAACCAAGTTCAGTCACTCCCATCCCTCCCTGCATTTCCCCTGGCTCACTCTCCACATTTGATCCCATCACAGAAGAAGAAGTCTCCAGGCTTCTCTCTTCTTCTAGTCCAACTACATGTACTACTGACCCCATTCCCTCACACCTCCTTCAGTCGCTCTCTCCAGTCGTCACAACTCACCTAACTACAATCTTTAATCTCTCCCTCTCTTCTGGCATTTTCCCCTCCTCCTTCAAACACTCTATCATTACTCCATTACTAAAGAAACCCTCTCTCAATCCATCCTGCACAAATAATTACAGACCAGTCTCCAATATCCCCTTCATCTCTAAACTCTTGGAGCGCCTGGTCTACTCCGGCTTTACCAGTTACCTCTCCACTCACTCCCTCCTAGACCCTTCACAGTCCGGCTTCCGCCCCTACATTCGACAGAACTGCCCTCATCAAAGTGACCAATGACCTTCTGACAGCAAAGTGTAGCAGTGACCACTCTCTGCTAATTCTTCTTGACCTTTGTGCAGCTTTTGACACTGTTGACCACCATATCCTACTGTCTAGGCTCCAGTCACTAGGCATTAAGGACACTGCTCTCCCCTGGTTCTCTTCTTATCGTTCTGATCGCTCCTTCAGTGTATTGTTCATTGGCTCCACTTCATCCCCTCTTCCTGTCACTGTCAGGTACCTGAGGGCTCAGTCCTTGGCCCACTTCTCTTCTCCCTCTTCACGGCCCAAAATGGATAGACCATCAGCAGATTACAGAACGCCAGTGACTGTCTGTCCGCAGTCTCCAACATCATGTCCGCTCTCTATCTGAAACTCAGCCTCTCGAAAACTAAACTTCTCCTGCTCCAACCATCTACTAACCTCCCTAAACCTGACATTTTCCTCCCTGTGGGTGGCACCATAATAACACCCCAGCAGCAGGCGTGCTGACTGCGTGTTATGTTTGACTCCGATCTCTCCTTCACTTACCATATACAATGTCTTGCCCACTCTTGCTGCTTACACCTAAAGAACATCTCTAGAATCTGCCCTTTTCTCACCATGGAAGCAACAAAAACCCTCACCGTGGCCTTGATCCACTCCCGCCTGGATTACTGTAACGCTCTATTAATTGGCCTCCCCCTCACTTGACTTTCTCCTCTCCATTCTATCCTTAAAGCAACAGCCAGGGTCATCTACCTGGCTAATTGGTATTCAGACGTGTCCGCTCTTCGCCAGTCATTACACTGGCTGCCCATGCATTATAGGATCCAATTCAAAGTACTTGTTCTCACCTACAAAGCTCTTCACAGTGCAGCACCCCCTTACATCTCCTGCCTTATTTCTGTCTATCGGCTTAGCCGACCGCTGCGCCCTGCAAATGACTTTCGACTAACCTCTGCACTATTCCGTACCTCACACTCCCGTCTCCAAGATTTCTCCCGCACTGCGCCAATCCTCTGGAATGCTCTACCCCAAGAAATTGGGACCATTCACAATTTGCATAGTTTTAGGCGCGCCCTCAAAACATATTTGTTCAGAGCGGCCTATCACGTTCCTTATTAAAAGTCATTTTATGTGTAAGGGCATGTGTGTAGCCCAATTCACTATCTCTATCTATCGTCCACCCCCTGAAGATTGCTGGACCATCATTGTAAATACATCATTGTAAATACACATCTGTACTTTGTATCTCCCCCACCTCATTGTAGATTGTAAGCTCTCACAAGCAGGGTCATCTCATTGTGCTTTAATTATTGTATTGTTAACGTTGTTACTTATGACTTGTGTTTGAAACTATTAAACTGTAAAACGCTGCAGAATATGTTGGTGCTATAAAAATAAAGACCATTGTTATTATTATTATTAACAAATAGAGATGTGTGAAGGGGAGAGTTCGTAGGTCAAAGGTGGATCCCTAAGATCATCATTGAACACATAAACACATACATTTAACACTATATTCAATGAACAAATTATTGGTTGGTGGTCCAAAACAAAATCACATAACCATAGAAATAGGGATCACCTGAACAAGCTACATCTTCAAGTTTTGACGCTATCGTTAAGCTTGCTTCCCTCTTTGGGGAAGGTTTGGATCCTAGCGTTACAGGTTGGATATAGTGATCAGAGGTACCAATTTAGGTATATAGGTCAAGTATGTGTGACAGTGGTAAGGGTCCCATACGAATCTGAAGGTCTACAACTGGTCAAACTTTACCCGGTCTCTTGCAGCATTTCTATCCTTTAATTGGCAGATTCCATAGCTCCTCAACTGTCACCCATATGGAAGATCATCATGGAAACAAAATTTGTCCCATGCACCTGGAGAATAGGTGACTTTAGAGTTGACCACTGGAATTACAGATGTGAGGAGCTTGTGAGGAACCAAACTGACATGATGAGAGGATGGGTAGAGGCAATAAAAGTTGTGATAAAAGATGATTCCCAACACAGGAAATACAGGGGGAGGAGAGATTTCATCGATATGGGACTGGGCGAATGTGCTTTGGGAGTGGGTGCCCTGAACAATACGAATATGGAAGTTCTGAGAAGTAAACTTGGGGACATTCACTGAGGTGTTACATTAATTGCCAAAAAAATGCATAATACATGCCATTATTTGTTCCTGCAACCAGGTCTATGTGGGACAGGTGTCACAAGAATTAAGGGGATGGATACAGAAACACCTGTTCACTATCAATCTGGCAGCCACAGACAACAAAAAGGTTAAGCCACTAACTCTGATAGCCTCACACATTCTTGAACAGCATCAAAGAATTTTCCAAAACATTCGTACACTAGGCCTACAGAGAGTCGTGGGCACTGATGGAGGTGGATGTCTGAAAAAGAGGCTCCTACAAATTGAATCAAGGAAAATATTTGAACTCCAGTCTATTGCTCCTTCAGGCCTCAATGAGGAATTATTATTTGCAGGTTTTCTGGGATAGCATGCCCTTTTACCTATGATTTTATTCTGACTATATATTTTTAGATCCCCCCTCTATAGACAACTTTTTCTAAGTTCAACTGGAAAAACATATTCTATCTATCCGGATTTGAGAATAGAAGGAGGAATATTGGGAAATTGGGAAGCAATGAGGAATTGTCCCTTATGTAACATCAGACCATCCTGTATACGGTGCTTTTTGAAGATACTGGAGTGGATATGGACTTCTTGCCAATGTTTCCTAAATGATGCTATTTTGTATATAGGTATCGATAGGTGGCAGGATGGGTAGCACTGTATATGGCATGTTTTCATATAGGGGCTCTATATACACATTTTATAATATCTATGTTTATGTATGCAGCTGGTGGCCTGGCGTAGTTTTGGCAATATATTTTTCATCAAGCCAGGTCACCTACTGATAGGTGAAAATCAGTTCTTGATAAAGTTACACTTATGGTTTATACACTCCTCAAAAAAATAAAGGAAACACTAAAATCCCACATCCTAGATATCACTGAATTAAATATTCCAGTTGTAAATCTTTATTCATTACATAGTGGAATGTGTTGAGAACAATAAAACCTAAAAATGATCAACGTAAATCACAACTAATATCCCACGGACGTCTGGAGTTGGAATGATGCTCAACATCAAAGTGGAAAATGAAGTTACAGGCTAATCCAACGTCAGTGGAAATGCCTCAAGACAAGGAAATGATGCTCAGTAGTGTTTGTGGCCTCCCCGTGCCTGTATGATCTCCCTACAACATCTGGGCATGCTCCTGATGAGGCGGTGGATCATCTCCTGAGGGATCTCTTCCCAGACCTGGACTAAGGCATCCACCAACTCCTAGACAGTCTCTGGTGCAACGTGACATTTGTGGATGGTGCGAGACATGATATCCCAGATGTACTCAATCGGATTCAGGTCTGGAGAATGGGCGGGCAAGTCGATAGCTTCAATGCTTTCATCTTGCAGGAACTGCTGACACACTCCTGCCACATGAGGTCTGGCATTGTTCTGCATTAGGAGGAAATCTGGGCCAACTGCACCAGCATATGGTCTCACAAGGGATCTGAGGATCTCATCTTGGTACCTAATAGTACCTAATGGCAGTCAGGCTACCTCTGGCAAGCACATTGAGGGCTGTGTGGCCCTCCAAAGAAATGCCACCCCACACCTTTACTGACCCACTGCCAAATCGGTCATGCTGAAGAATGTTGCAGGCAGCATATCGCTCTCCACGGCATCTCTAGACTCTGTCACGTCTGTCATATATGCTCAGTGTGAACCTGCTTTCATCTGTGAAGAGCACAGGGCCAGTGGTGAATTTGCCAATCCTGGTGTTCTGTGGCAAATGCAAAGCCCCCTGCATGGTGTTGGTCTGTGAGCACAACCCCCATCTGTGGACGTCACGCACTCAGACCATCCTCATGGAGTCGGTTTCTAACCGTTTGTGCAGACACATGCACATTTGTGGCCTGCTGGAGGTCATTTTTCAGGGCTCTAGCTGTGCTCCTCCTGTTCTTCCTTGCAGAAAGGCTGAGGTAGCGGTCCTGCTGCTGGGTTGTTGCCTTCCTACGGCCCCCTCAACGTCTCCTAGTGTACTGGCCTGTCTCCTGGTTAGTGCCTCCAGCCTCTGGACACTACGCTGATAGACACAGCAAATCTTCTTGCCACTGCTCACATTGATGTGCCATCCTGGATGAGCTGCACTACATGAGCCACTTGGGTGGGCTGTAGAGTCCGTCTGATACTACCATGAGTGTGAAAGCAGAAAAACATTCAAAAGTGACCAAAACATTAGCCAGAAAGTATTGGTACTGGTCTGTTGTCCCCACCTGCAGAACCACTGCTTTATTGAGTGTGTCTTCATAATTGGCAATAATTTCCATCTGTTGTCTATTCCATTTGCACAACAACATGTGAAATTGATTGTCAAACAGTGTTGCTTCCTAAGTGAACAGTTTGATTTCACTGAAGTTTGATTTACTTGGAGTTATATTCTGTTGTTTAAGTGTTCCCTTTATCTCTACCAAAACTCATATTAATAAGGCTATGCAAGCATATTTTGAACTCAATAATAATGCTGAGACATTGCCCTCAATACTGTGGGAAGCCCATAAAACAGTGATGCGTAGAGAACTTATATCCATTGCATCCTACTTAAAAAAATAAAAGACAATGAACTTGACTCTCTTCATAGAGAAATAATTTGCCTAGAATCTCAGCACAAAAAAACACTACTATCACAAACTCCCTGGAGCTCTCTACCAAGAGGCAAAAATTAAAAGACCTGCTCAGAGAACAATCAGCTAAGTTTTTCTCCACTTGGAGGTATTGTCTATCTGTTAATGGAGACAAAGCTTCCAAATTAACCATGTCACTAATAAAGAAAAGACAAGCACGCACCTTTTTTACATGCCATTAAAACCCAAGACGGCTCTAGAACCCAAAACTACTCCCAGAGTGAAAATAATTTTTACAATATTACAAATCCCTATACCAATTACGCCCAAATGAAAGAGAAGAAGAGAATACCCTAAGAAGGCAGGAAGTTCAAACTTTTTTAAATAATCTAAATCTTCCAACATTATCTATTACCCAACAACAACTTGCCAAACCATTCACTCTTTTGGAGCTCCCGTCCACCCTGTCGAACTGCCAAAAAGGTAAGGCCTCAGGACCAGATGGTTTCTCAGCATATTACTACAAATCCAATTCAGGAATTCTACTTCCCCATCTCCTTAACACGTGTAACTCCCTACAAAGAGGTGAAAAGGCACTGCGCCAATTTCTGGAGGCCAGAATCTCACTAATTTACAAAGAAGGGAAAGATCCGGAACAATGTGGCAGCTACAGGCCTATATCTTTGTTGAATATGGATCTTAAACTATACACGACAATGATGGCCATCAGAGTTGCAGTCGTACTGCCTCAATTAATCTCCTTAAACCAAACGGGATTTGTAAAAGGGAGAGAAGGGAAAGATAACACATATAAAATTCTACAGCTAATGAAATATGCAAAAATGAGAAACATCCCGCTGGCACTAATAAGTATGGATGCTGAAAAAGCATTCGACAGGGTGGACTGGCTCTTTCTACAGGAAACCTTACTAAAATTCGGCTTTCCCCCATCATCAATATCCGCAATCATGAGCATGTATTCAGCACCCACAGCAAGAATCAGGCTAAATGGTTCCCTAACAGACTTGTTCCAAATTTTCTACGGAAAATGCCATCTGTCTCCGTTACTATTTGTCATGACACTTGAACCGTTTCTACAGGCTATTCAACAATGTGTTGAAATAGAAAGCCTACAAATCCAGGGCACCCATCACAAAACAGAGGCGTTTGCAGAGGACCTCTTGTTGGTAATGTCTAAACCCCTGAGGAGCATTCTGGCCATGATGAAAATTCTGGAGAGTTAAAGCAAATTCTCTAATTTTAAATTCAATGAAACCAAATTAAGCCCCCGTCACACATAGCGAGATCGCTAGCGAGATCGCTGCTGAGTCACAAGTTTTGTGACGCAACAGCGACCTCAGTAGCGATCTCGCTATGTGTGACACGTAGCAGCGACCAGGCTCCTGCTGTGAGATCGCTGGTCGTGTTGGAATGGCCTGGACCGTTTTTTGATCGTTGAGGTCCCGCTGGGTAGCACACATCGCTGTGTTTGACACCTTACCAACGACCTCGTTCACAGGACGTCCCATTGAATCGTCATGAAATAGCATCGTTGTACAGGTCGCTACAGGTCGCCGCATCGCTGCTGCGTCGTTGGGGAGATCTCACTGTGTGACATCTCACCAGCGACCACATAGCGACGCAGCAACGATCCCTGACAGGTCGTATCGTTGTCGGGATCGCTTAAGCGTCGCTATGTGTGACGGGGCCTTTAGAGATACTGAATCTGGGGTTGCCTGTTAGTATAGTAAACAAGCTCAAATCTACATTCCCCTTCCCCTGGCAATCTAAAAGCTTAACGTACATAGTTATCCAGTTAAATGCTTACAGATCGTTTTGCACTTAATTTTAACCACCTTTTACAAACTACATCCTCTAGCCTTTGATCTTGGAAGGACACTTTCCTATCCTGGATAGGAAGGAAGAACATTCTAAAAAGCCTGATACTTCCAGAATTTATCTATGTATTTAACATGCTTCCAATTCAAATTCCCATCTCCTTTTCAACTAAAGTACATTCCCTTTTCTTCAACTATATCTGGCAAAAGTGTTAACTCTAAATCCCTTACATTGCCAAAGAATATGGGCGGGATGGGAGCCCTGGACATAATAAAATACTATCAGGCAGCTCATCTAACAAGAACATTCTATTGGATCAGGAACTCAGAGAATAAGCAATGTCAAAACATAGAAGAAGCAATGTCTCCTTTGCCGCTATGCTCTATATTACTAGGACACAAAAAAGACTTGATCCCAACTGATCACAAAAATATATACACGTTAGCCACAGTTAAAATCTGGAAAAAAATTGTCCGTACCCTAGCTCCTCCTCTCTCCCCTTTAACTAAAGTCACTGACCTAATAGACTCCCTCCCTCTCCGCGCCTCACACATCCTAATTGAGCAATTATTTGAGGATGGAACACTCCTCCCAATGCAAGCACTATACAAAATCTCTGGGCTATCGGGCTTCACCTTCCTACAACATGGGGAAATCTCCCACCTTCTTTGTCAGTGGAGTCACCCAACTGACTTAAGTAGACCTTTAACCCCCTATGAGGTTTTATGCGCCTGATCGAATACCCCTACCAAAATTCTCTCAACAATCTACTACTCCTTACTCAAAATAGACGTACCTCTGAAAAGGGCATATTTAGCTCGTTTGTAAAGAGACGTAGGTCCCCCCTTCTCTGAATTGCAGATCAAATATATTTATAGAAACTCTCACGGCCCCTTGAACTGTGTACGTATCCAGGAAAACTCCTTCAAACTCATTATCAGGTGGTATATTACACCTAAGCGGATCTACAGATGGCACCAGGCTTCAACTATTAACTGTTGGAGATGTGGAGCAAACGATGGGAGCTATATACATATCTGGTGGTCATGCCCGATGCTTGCTCTTTTTTGGAGTGAGGTGTCCTTGATAATACATAAGTTACTGGGCAAACGTGCCACTTTGAAACCGGAAAACATTTTTTTAAATCTTCCAATTTGGCCTGATGATAGATGTCCCACTAAAGTAGCTCAGTTTATCATGGCGAATGGGAAATCATTAATCGCGAGACACTGGAACTCAACTAACATTCCCACCACACAACAATTATACTCTAAAATCGATCAGCTGTACCATGTAGAGGCGTTAGCAACAAGGGTCAACCATACCTTTGCTAATTTTCTTAACGTCTCGACACCCTTGATCCAATTCAGGACACAGACTTCCTTTATTGCAGCAATATCGACATAATTATTCAATCATCCCAAGGTGCTACCACAACAACCCACCCCCGCCCTACCCTACCCCACTCTCCCTGTTCTCTCTCCCCCACCAGCATTCACCCCTATTTTTTTTATTTTTCGTCTTCTCTGCTTACTCCCCCTACCCTGATATTTAAGCTAAATTACAACAAAACTGAAAGTAATAATAATAATAATAATAATAATAATAATAATAATAATAATTTTATTTATATAGCGCCAACATATTCCGCAGCGCTTTACAAATTATAGAGGGGACTTGTACAGACAAACATTACAGCATAACAGAAATACAGTTCAAAACAGATACCAGGAGGAGTGAGGGCCCTGCTCGCAAGCTTACAAACTATGGGGAAAAGGGGAGACACGAGAGGTGGATGGTAACAATTGCTTTAGTTATTCGGACCAGCTATAGTGTAAGGCTCAGGTGTTCATGTAAAGCTGCATGAACCAGTTACCTGCCTAAGTATGTAGCAGTACAGACACAGAGGGCTAATACTGCATAAAGTGTATGAGAACATGATGCGAGGAACCTTTTTTTTTTTTTTTTTTTTATTATAAATAGGCCACACAGGGATCGTTAGGTTAATGCATTGAGGCGGTAGGCCAGTCTGAACAAATGAGTTCAGTAACTGTAAATCATTTTTGTACGGTAATTCAGTAATTATATGTTAGACATTGGACGTTACTTTACCTGTAATGCAATTATTAACTGCATTCTGTTTCAGGTCCTTTTTCATGAACACATACAGTATTCTTATATTCAGCTCTGGAAAGATCTATGTTCAGAAGATTACTTTTATTATTACTGTTACTATTTTTTATCTCTAATAATTAATTTCTGCACTGCCTTTTATTATGATACCCATTATAGATTCCTGTTTCATTTCTAATGCCATGATCCTGATGGGGTTCAGTCTCCATAATGAAATCGCCAGGTACTGGGGATTATCTCCGCTGCCATAATATCTGGTATCTGAATTCATTTTCTGGGCAATGCATGAATTATTACATATTGTCTAAGCTAATGTCATTAGAATATTTGGACTCACACCACTTGAAGGTGAGTGTGTTATGATCTACGGCATATACCATTGTAACTAGGAGGCTCAGTATCAGGGACTATGCCTTTTGATCTACAGTATAATAAATAATGGTATTATGAAGCAAAACAATGTGATAAGGCTACTTGATACCTTGGATCGTTCCCCTTGATAGAGAGACCCGGTATCTGGTGACATGATCCATAAGGCTGTCTTTTATGTGAAGAGGGAATTGGGACATATGAGGCATTTCTGCTCATGTCTCCCTTCATGTGACATGATAGTTTAGGCTATCGTTATACCTATTATGCCAATCATCATGCATCTTTTGTGCAATTCTATACATACGTTCTTTTGTTTTGCCTCACTTATCATGTCGCTTGAGCAAGCTATATACAGCACACTCATGCTTTTTCCTATGCTTTTTTTTCATGGTACTTCTTATAGCTTATGGCTGTCTGTGTCCTAGTGCTATTCTGTATTATTTGTACTCTTTTTTAGCTATATACTTACTGTGCTGCTCCTGTTTAGCGCTACCTATAATACATGTGTGCAGTTTGTTTAAACTCAACTATAGGGGCGGTTCCATCTTCCTCCCCCCTTGCACATGCATGGCATCCGGGATACCAGCATGACGCCGCCGGCAGGATTCCACCGATATGTGCATGCGTGGACCCCAGGTATCCTTGCTTGTGGGCTCATATGTATGCACAATATCTTTGGCCACTCTATAGTGCGCAAGCGCATTTCCGCTGTCTGAGCTTAATACCTAGCCTTGCCCCTTCACACATGTAATGCTTGGGGATTGATTACTGGTCTCCTCATCCTGCACGACATGTACTGCATTTGGTTTTCAGTTGAGTATTATACTTATGGGAACCACATGACATCTCCTATCAGTTCAAGGGATTGTTCCCACATGATTTATCACCGGTATGTGCTTAGCTTATTTAAATAAATGTATATAAGGTTGACAAGTTGTACAGAGACCATATTTGCCTGATGAAGCTGTTCATGTCACAGCGACACATGTGGGGTCTTCCCTACACTCCCCTCTACTTTTAAAGCATCTAGTTGGCCACATGTCCTGGCTCTGTATCAGGGGGTCATCTCACTATCCTATCTGCATATATATGGGTGTCTGCTTATACATGTGTCTTTTCATTCAAGATATGACCATGCACTGTTATTAATATAATGTGACGGCAACACATTGCTTATTGTCATAGAATTTTGCTTACTGACTGATAGGGTTGAGCGAAACAGATCGGCACTTTTCAAAAGTTGCCGACTTTTAGCAAAGTCCCGGAGACAATTGCGCGGGAACCCACGCCAATTTTTTCAGCGATTTAACCCTTAAATTGCTGAAAGCTATTACATTTAAGGGTTAAAGGCAATTTAAGGGTTAAATCGCTGAAAAAATTGGCGTGAGCTCCCACGCAATTTTCTCCGCCAGAGTAGTAAAGCCAGTGACTGAAGGCAGATATTAATAGCCTAGAGAGGGTCCACGGTTTTTGGCCCCCCTGGCTAAAAACATCTGCCCCCAGCCACCACAGAAAAGGCACATCTGGAAGATGCGCCTATTCTGGCACTTGGCCACTCTCTTCCCATTTCCGTGTAGCGGTGGGATATGGGGTAATGAAGGGTTAATGCCACCTTGCTATTGTAAGGTGACATTAAGCCAGATTAATAATGGAGAGGTGTCAATTCTGACACCTATCCATTATTAATCCATTTGCATTAAATGGTTAAAAAAAACACACACACTTTATTAAAAAGTATTTAAATGAAATAAAAACACAGGTTGTTCTAATATTTTATTGCACGCTCAATCCACTCACTGAAGACCCTCGCTCTGTAACAAATAAAAAATAATAAACCAACAATATCCATACCTTCCGTAGATCTGTAACGTCCCACGTTGTAAATCCATCTGAAGGGGTTAAAATATTTTACAGCCACAAGCTCTGCTAATGCAGCTGTGCTTGTGGCTGTAAACCCCAGCGAATGAAGGTAATGTAGGTCAATGACCTATAGTTACCTTCATTCGCGGTGATGCGCCCCTTGCTAGATGTCCTCATATGACCTCGAGCCTGGGAACTTTTCCCACGCTCCAGGGACATCCAGCAGGGGGCGCATCACCGCGAATGAAGGTAACTACAGGTCATTGACCTACATTACCTTCATTCGCTGGGGTTTACAGCCACGAGCAGCGCTGCATTAGCAGAGCTCCTGGCTGTAAAATATTTTAACCCCTTCAGATGGATTTACAACGTGGGACGTTACAGAACTACGGAAGGTAGGTATATTTATTATTTTTTATTTGTTACAGAGCGAGGGTCTTCAGCGAGTGGATTGAGCGTACAATAAATTATTACAACAAACGGTGTGTTTATTTCATTAAAATACTTTTTATTATTGTGTGTGTGTTTATTTTTAACTCTTTCATACAATTGGATTAATAATGGATAGGTGTCATAATTGACGCCTCTCCATTATTAATCTGGCTTAATGTCACCTTACAATAGCAAGGTGGCATTAACCCTTCATTACCCCATATCCCACCGCTACTCGGGAATGGGAAGAGAGTGGCCAAGTGCCAGAATAGGCGCATCTTACAGATGTGCCTTTTCTGGGGTGGCTGGGGGCAGGTGTTTTTAGCCAGGGGGGGCCAATAACCGTGGACCCTCTCCAGGCTATTAATATCTGCCCTCAGTCACTGGCTTTACTACTCTGGCGGAGAAAATTGCGCGGGAGCCCATGCCAATTTTTTCCGCGATTTAACCCTTAAATTTAAGAGCTAGAGCGCCGAAATTTTGCATATACACACTACTAACATTAGTAGTGTGGAATATGCAAAAAAAAAAGGGGGATATGACATGGTTTACTGTATGTAAACCATGTCTCAAATCATGTCAGGTTTTGGCAGGAGAAATGAAAAGCCGGTAATTGAATTACCGGCTTTTCTGCTATATCGCCCTGAAGGAAAAAAAAAAAAAACCCATAGACTTACCTTGGGTTTCAAGTTTCGGCCGATCCCTGACCCCGACTTTTCAATAGGATCGGCCGATTTCACTCGACCCGACTTTTGAGAAAGTCGGGTTTCGTGAAACCCGACTCGACCCTGAAAAACTAAAAGTCGCTCAACCCTACTGACTGACATTATTTTCCAATTATTGAAGATTGCATAGATCTGGATTATTGTGCAAGGTCAAGATAATCTATTTAATATTGATACATGTATTCGCTGCTTATCTGATGGACATACTGTATCTTTGCTAGGGGAGTGCTTATGTATGTTTCTTGGTTTAAATTATTTTAAATGCTTTTTGTTGTGTTACTCAATAAACTTTTGTATATTATGTAATAATAATATAATAATAGTATAGAATAATTATGATTGCACATCTATATGTGGTGTCTTTTCTCTCTTACGCCGTAAACTTGGAGTCATTGCGCAACATGTTTGGGAAGGTTTCAGAACTCAGCTTGCTGTAAGTCACGTGTTAGGGTAAGTGCCTTTGATAAGTAACTGCTGTGTATTTATGCTGTGACGACAAAGTGGATAAAATTTCTAGAAATCCCATGTCCACTCTGCGTACATAGTTGTCTGCCACGCCTATGAAGAACGCAACATGTCAAGTTCTAGTCTCCACAAGAGAAATTACATCATTCGAAATGTATTGAATACAGTAAATTCACATAGTTCAATGAACAAAACCAAAAGGTATGAATTAGGATATAGACTGGTGTGCATCCAGCATGTAAGTGTACGTTCACACTGGCCACTGATCAGAAAAAACAAAGACAGAAACAGTGATTGGATACCGTGCGATAAATAAACAGCAATAGTGCATGAAAATAATATAGTTTACTTAGTTAACATGTTTTTTGATTAAAAAAATGCAAAAGTCATCCCTCCACTTCATGGTGACCCTAAATGGGATAGTCTTAACTTTAATATTAGAATTAGGACTGTCCCAATCAGGCTCACCATGAACTGGTGGGATGGCTTTGGCATTTTTTTTATCAAAAAACATGTTAACTAAGTACCCTATATTATTTTCATGCACTATTGCTGTTTATTTATTTACTGCAAGGTATTTAATCACAAAGTGTCGCGGGTGAGTCAGGAGAGACTGACACTCATCCTGGATCAGGCTATAGAAGATCTTTGCGATTAGCTCAGTCACCTTCTTGATTTTTGTGTCTCTGTTGTGGAGCAATATCCCTCTCCCTTTAGGACCCAATGGTTACCATCACCTTCTGCTATATATATATATATATATATATATATATATATATACTAGCTATTGACCCCGTTCTATGCCCGGGTGGCGAGCATTTATATTGGTATATGGTCTCCATCCTGGTATGTGCTGCTCCATCGTGCGTCCCCATCCTGTCATGTGCTGCTCCATCCTGCGTCCCCATCCTGTCATGAGCTGCTCCATCCTGCGCCCCCATCCTGTCATGTGCTGCTCCATCCTGCGTCCCCATCCTGTCATGTGCTGCTCCCATCCTGCGCCCCCATTCTGTCATGTGCTGCTCCCATCCTACGCACCCATTCTCACATGTGCTGCACCCATCCTGCGCCCCCATTCTGACATGTGCTGCACCCATCCTGCGCCTCCATTCTGTCATATGCTGCACCCATCCTGCGCCTCCATTCTGATATGTGCTGCACCCATCCTGCCCCTCCATTCTGACATGTGCTACACCCATCCTGCGCCTCCATTCTGACATGTGCTACACCCATCCTGCACCTCCATTCTGACATGTGCTACACCCATCCTGCGCTTCTATTCTGACATGTGCTGCACCCATCCTGCGCCTCCATTCTGTCATTTGCTGCTCCCGTCCTGCGCCCCCATCCTGTCATGTGCTGCTCCCATCCTGCGCCCCCGTTCTGTCATGTGCTGCTCCCATCCTGCGCACCCATTCTCACATGTGCTGCACCCATCCTGCGCCTCCATTCTGACATGTGCTGCACCCATCCTGCGCCTCCATTCTGTCATGTGCTGCACCCATCCTGCGCCTCCATTCTGATATGTGCTGCACCCATCCTGCGCCTCCATTCTGACATGTGCTACACCCATCCTGCGCCTCTATTCTGACATGTGCTACACCCATCCTGCGCCTCCATTCTGACATGTGCTACACCCATCCTGCGCTTCTATTCTGACATGTGCTGCACCCATCCTGCGCCTCCATTCTGTCATTTGCTGCTCCCGTCCTGCGCCCCCATCCTGTCATGTGCTGCTCCCATCCTGCACCCCCGTTCTGTCATGTGCTGCTTCCATCTTGCACCCCTGATCTGTCATGTGCTGCTCCCATCCTGCACCCCTGTTCTGTCATGTGCTACTTCCATCCTGCACCCCTGTTCTGTCATGTGCTGCTGCCATCCTGTGCCCCCGTTCTGTCATGTGCTGCTCCCATCCTGCACCCCCGTTCTGTAATGTGCTGCTGCCATCCTGCGCCCCCGTTCTGTCATGTTCTGCTGCCATCCTGCGCCACCATTCTGTAATTTGCTGCTTCCATCCATATGCCCCATATGCTGCTCCATAAAGGTTTATGGCCCCCATAAGATGCTCCATAGTATATGCCCCGTACACTGCTCCATAAAGGTCTATGGCTCCCATAAGATGCTCCATAGTATATGCCCCGTACACTGCTCCATAAAGGTTTATGGCTCCCATAAGATGCTCCATAGTATATGCCCCCGTACACTGCTCCATAAAGGCTTATGGACCCCATAAGATGCTCCATAGTATATGCCCCCGTACACTGCTCCATTATGGTTGATGGCCCCATAAGATGCTCCATAGTATATGCCCCTGTACACTGCTCCATTATGGTTGATGACCCCCATAAGATGCTCCATAGTATATGCCCCCGTACACTGCTCCATTATGGTTGATGGCCCCCATAAGATGCTCCATAGTATATGCCCCCGTACACTGCTCCATTATGGTTGATGGCCCCCATAAGATGCTCCATAGTATATGCCCCCATACACTGCTCCATTATGGTTGATGGCCCCCATAAGATGCTCCATAGTATATGCCCCCGTACACTGCTCCATTATGGTTGATGGCCCCCATAAGATGCTCCATAGTATATGCCCCAGTACACTGCTCCATTATGGTTGATGGCCCCCATAAGATGCTCCATAGTATATGCCCCGTATGCTGCTGCGATATATATAAAAAAAATACCATACTCACCTATCGTCACTGGGCGCCGAGTGCTGGGGGGCCTGAGCAGGCGGGGACACCGGCGCGCTGTGGGGGTCAGGTGCCGGTATCGCTGTTAGCTCAGGCCCCCGACACTTGCTATATTCACCTGTCTGTCCCGTTCCAGCGCTGCGTGCCGCTTCTTCCAGGACCTCTGGCTGTGACTGTTCAGTCAGAGGGCGGCGCGCATTAAGCGCATCATCGCTTCCCCTATAAATTTTTCATTCCTCATTTCATTGCAGCCATTTGGTAAATTCAAAAAAGTTCATTTTTGTACACTCTTCAGCCCATCTTGTCTGAAAAAGATCAGAAATGCAGAAATCTTTGCAAATTTAATAAAAAACGAAAACTGAAATATCACATGATTATAAGTATTCAGACTCTTTGCTCAGTATTGAGTAGAAGCACCCATTTGAGCTAGTAAAGCCGTGAGTCTCCTTGGGAATGATGCAACAAGTTTTTCACACCTGGATTTGGGGATGCTCTGCCATTCTTCCTTGTAAATCCTCTCCAGTTCCATCAAGTTGGATGGTGAATGTTGGTGGACAGCCATTTTCAGGTCTCTCCAGAGATGCTCAGTTGGGTTTAGGTCAGGGCTTTGACTGGGCCAGTCAAGAATGGTCACAGAGTTGTTCTGAAGCCACTCCTTAGTTATTTTAGCTGTGTGCTTAGGGTCATTGTCTTCTTGGAAGGTGAAGCTTCGGCCAACTCTGAGGTCCAGAGCACTCTGGAAGAGGTTTTAATCCAAGATATATCTGTACTTGGCCACATTCATTTTTCCTTCAATGGCAACCAGTCATCCTGTCCATGCAGCTTAAAAACACTCCCATAGCATGAAGCTTCCACCACCATGTTTCACTGTTGGGATTGTATTGGCAGGTGATGAGCAGTGTGTGGTTTTCTCCATACATACCACTTAGAATTATCACCAAAAAGGTCTGTCTTTGTCTCATCAGACTAGAGAATCTTATTTCTCATAGTCTGGGAGTCCCTCATGTGTTTTTTTAGCAAAGTCTGTGTGGGCTTTCATATGTCTTGCACTCAGAAGAGGCTTCCTTCTCTGCCATAAAGGCCAGACTGGTGGAGGGCTGCAGTGATAGTTGATTTTGTGGAACTTTCCCCCATCCCCCTACAGCATCTCTGGAGCTCAGCCACAGTGATCTTGGGGTTCTTCTTTACCTCTTTCACCAAGGCTCTTCTCCCACGATTCCTCAGTTTGGCTTGACGGCAAGGTGTAGGAAGACTTGTGGTGGTGCCAAACTTCTTCCATTTAAGGATTATGGAGACCACTGTGCTCTTAGGAACCTTGAGTACTGCAGAAATTCAGTTGTAACCTTGGCCAGATCTGTTCCTTGCCACAATTCTGTCTCTGAGTTCCTTGGCTAGTTCCTTTGACCTCATGATTCTCCTTCGGTCTGACGTGCACTGTGAGCTGTGAGGTCTTATATAGACAGGTGTGTGCCTTTCCAAATCAAGTCCTATCAGTTTAATTAAACACAGCTTGACTCCAATGAAGGAGTAGAACCAACTGAAGGAGGATAACAAGGAAATGGACAGCATGTGACTTAAATATGAATGTCTGAGCAAACAGTCTAAATACGTATGACCATGTGATATTTCAGCTCTTCTTTTTTAATAAATTTGCAAACTTTTTTACATTTCTGTTTTTCTTTCCATCAATGGGGTGCAAAGTGTACATCAGTATTTCCCAAACTCCAGTCCTCATGGACCCCAACAGCTCATGTTTTCAGGATTTCCATAGTGCTGCACAAGTGAGAGAACTCCTGATTAGTGTTGAGCATTCCGATACCGCAAGTATCGGGTATCGGCCGATACTTGCGGTATCGGAATTCCGATACCGAGGTCCGATATTTTTGTGATATCGGGTATCGGTATCGAATTAATAGGGATGTGTAAAATAAAGAATTAAAATAAAAAATATTGATACGCTCACCTCTCCGGCGGCCCCTGGACTTCACGCTGCTAACCGGGAGGCTTCTTTGTTTAAAAAGCGCGCCTTTCGGACCTGTGAATGACGTCCCGGCTTCTGATTGGTCGCGTGCCGCCCATGTGACCGGCACGCGACCAATCAGAGGCCGCGACGTCATTCGCAGGTCCTCAATTCCTAGCATTAGCAGTTTTGTGAATGAGAATGACGTCGCGGCTTCTGATTGGCCGCGTGCCGCCCATGTGACCGGCACGCGGCCAATCCGAAGCCGCGACGTCATTCACAGGTCCGAAAGGCGCGCTTTTTAAACAAAGAAGCCTCCCGGTTAGCAGCGTGAAGTCCAGGGGCCGCCGGAGAGGTGAGCATATCAATATTTTTTATTTTAATTCTTTATTTTACACATCCCTATGGTTCCCAGGGTCTGAAGGAGAGTTTCCTCTCCTTCAGACCCTGGGAACCATGAGAATACCTTCCGATACTTGATGTCCCATTGACTTGTATTGGTATCGGATATCGGTATCGGCGATATCCGACATTTTTCGGGTATCGGCCGATACTATCCGATACTTTCAAGTATCGGACGGTATCGCTCAACACTACTCCTGATACTTCCATTACCTCTGCAATACTAAGGAAATCCTGAAAACATGACCTGTTGTGGTCCGTGAGGACTGGAGTTTGGGAAACACTGGTGTACATTAGTGAGAAAAAAATTAACTTTTTTGAATTTACCAAATGGCTGCAATGAAACAAAGAGTGAAAAATTTAAAGGGTATGAATACTTTCCATACCCACTGTAGTTATGACCTAATGGGAATATGTCACCAGGTTTATGCTGCTTCATCTGAAAGCAGCCTAATGAATTGTCAAAGATCGTGATTCCAGCGGCGGGTTTCTTAGTAGTCATCTTGATCTAGTTTTGGTAAGATTCTATTTTATCTCCTACAACTCGGATCGCTGACCAAAATCATATTTCAAGGAACTAATGATGCATATTTTTTTTATAAATATGACCTAATTTTCAACCACTTGTATATTCATTTTGCTACATTTAATGCTTTTTATTCTATGCACGTCATTGAAAAAGATGATTTCAGGAGATGCATCAATAGATAAAATTTCAATTTGATGGATGCAAACAATAATCTGAATTTTAACTTTTTTGTAACACCCCTTTCCATATAAGAAATTCAGATATACAATGCTATTATTAAAATCCTTGAGTTTGGAGTAATATAAAATTGCTGACCTTTCTGCCAGAGAAATGTATAAAAAGAGAAGAATAAAGTTAACAGTATACTGTAGACAACATATGACTTCCAGAATGCAGGTGCTTTTATTTGGGCCAGTTGGACAGGGTGGGTAACAATGAATCCAAGTGAGATATGTTGGAGAACTTCATGACCCAAAACAGTTTTTTCTTCATATTGTGCATCCCCCACAGATAATAACATGGTTCTGCTTCTGAGAGACCTTCTGAAAAGCTGCTATGAAATAACTTTCCTGAAGCTGCACAGCCAGAAAATGAAGTTTCAAAGGACCATTGAAATTTAAAGACTTCCTTGAAGGGATTGTGCATTCTTTAGACAATTCTGGTTTCTTAGGTTTCCCAACAATCTGATCACAAGCTTTCCTGCCAGGATGAATAGTAATATATAAGCGATCCCGAGAACAAGTGTTCATATAACCTGCAGAACCACTGCAAGAGATATAGAGCAATACACAATTTAATTTCAAAATTATGGATGATCGGTGTGTATACCACAATGAGAGATATTGATTGAAGATTTATCTGAAATGACAAAGACATAAGTGTCCACTCTCCCTTGGGCTACTCTACATAATCACCTTGTGGGCAAGACCCCCTTAGCAAAGACCAAAAAAATTAGCATATGAAGCACACTAAAGAAAAAAGCCAATTTATCTAGAACTATATATGGCAGATTTAAACACAAAAGCAAGAAAGAAACTAATGAAAAACTCAAGGGAGCAGCAGAAATAGAATAAAATAAAAAGCTGACTTAAAGCACTGCCCCAGAGCTATTCTTTATTTCAGCATTGGAGTGGTGCAACTAATTTATGTCTTCTCAGTCTATTCTTATACATACCATCGCCGTGATCAGCTGCTCTCAGCAACGTTCCTGACCTATGGGACCATCTTGTGACAGCAACTTCTGACTGACCAGGAGTCATAGGTAACAGTCACAAACTCTCAATGTAAGTATATGAGAGCCTTGTTCTGGCCTTGTTCTAGGCTCATTATGACTCTCATAGACTTACACTGAATCTCAGCAAATACATCCAGAGTGGCACCAAAAACAGATGAAGATGATGTCTCATGACTCGGTGAGTATAATAATAGGTGCAGGAAACTTAGATTAGAAGAACCATTCCAGCACTGCATAAAAAAAAAAATATGCTGGAGTGGTGCTGTAAACTAGCAAGAGAAAGAAATTATGATGCAGAAAGCCAACTCATAACACTTAACACAGCAAAAGCCATTGAATTTATGTAGTTAGATGTTAACACATTCCCGACCCATGACGCCACATAGGCGTCATGAAAGTCGGTGCCAATCCGACCCATGACGCCTATGTGGCATCATGGAAAGATCGCTTCCCTGCAGATCGGGTGAAAGGGTTAACTCCAAATTCACCCGATCTGCAGGAACAGGAGGAGTGGTGCTTCAGCCCCTCCCCATGGCTACGATCGCTCTGATTGGCTGTTGAAAGTGAAACTGCCAATCAGAGCGATTTGTAATATTTCACCTAAAAAACTGGTGAAATATTACAATCCAGCCAAATCCAGCCATGGCCGATGCTGTAATATCATCGGCCATGGCTGGAAACACTGGTATGCCCCCCACCACCACCACCAATCGCCCCCCCACAGTCCACCGATCTGTGCTCCGCTCCCCTCCGTCCTGTGCTCCACTCCCCCGTCCTCCAGCCCACTCCCCCGTGCTCCGATGCCACCACCCCATGCTCCGACACCCCCCCGTGTCCCCCCTTATACTTACCGGGCCTCCTGGTGTCCGTCCGTCTTCTCCCTGGGCGCCGCCATCTTCCAAAATGGTGGGCGAATGCGCAGTGCGCCCGCCGAATCTGCCGGCCGGCAGATTCGTTCCAGGTATATTTTGATCCCTGTGATATAACCTATCACAGTGATCAAAATAAAAAATATAGTAAATGACCCTCCCCTTTATCACCCCCATAGGTAGGGCCAATAATAAAATAAAGAAAATATTTTTTTTTCTTTTTCCACTACAGTTAGAACTAGGGTTAGGGTTAGGGTATTTGCACACGGTGTGGATCCACAGCGGATTGGTCGTGGATCTGCAGCAGATTGGCCGCTGCGAATTCGTAGCAGTTTTCCATCAGGTTTACAGTACCATGTAACCCTATGGAAAACCAAATCCGCTGTGCCCATGGTGTGGAAAATACCGTGCAGAAATGCTGCATTGTATTTTCTGCAGCATGTCAATTTTGTGCGGATTCCGCAGCGTTTTACACCTGTACCTCAATAGGAATCCGCAGGTGAAATCTGCACAAAAAACACTGGAAATCTGCTGTAAATCCGCAGGTAAAACGCAGTGCCTTTTACCTGCGGATTTTTCAAAAATTGTGCGGAAAAATCTCACACGAATCTGCAACATGGGCACATAGCCTTAGGGTTAGGGTTGAAATTAGATTTATGGTTGGAATTAGGGCTATGGTTGGAAATAGGGTTAAGATTAGGCTTGTGGTTAGGGTTACGGTTAGGGGTGTGTTGGGGTTAAAGTTGTGGTTAGGGTTGGGATTAGGTTTAGGGTTGGGATTAGGGTTAGGATTAGGATTAGGGTTGGGATTAGGGTTACGGGTGTGTTGGGGTTAGGGTTGTGGTTAGGGGTGTGTTGGGGTTAGGGTTGTGATTAGGGTTATGGCTACAGTTGGGATTAGGGTTAGGGGTGTGTTGGGGTTAGTGTTGAAGTTAGAATTGAGGGGTTTCCACTGTTTAGGCACATCAGGGGTCTCCAAACGCAAAATGGCGTCACCATTGATTCCAGCCAATCTTGCGTTCAAAAAGTCAAATGGCTCTCCCTCCCTTCCAAGCCCCGACGTGCGCCCAAACAGTGGTTTACCCCACATATGGGGTACCAGCGTACTCAGGACAAACTGGGCAACAAATATTGGGGTCCAATTTCTCCTGTTACCCTTGCAAAAATAAAAAATTGCTTGCTAAAACATAATTTTTGAGGAAAGAAAAATTATTTTCTATTTTTACGGCTCTGCGTGAAGCACTTGGGGGTTGCAAGTGGTCACCACATATCTAGATAAGTTCCTTGGGGCGTCTAGTTTCCAAAATGGGGTCACTTGTGGGGGGTTTCTACTGTTTAGGCACATCAGGGGCTCTGCAAACGCAACGTGACGCCCGCAGACCATTCCATCAAAGTCTGCATTTCAAAAGTCACTACTTCCGTTCTGAGCTCCGACGTGTGCCCAAACAGTGGTTCCCCCCCACATATGGGGCATCAGCATACTCAGGACAAACTGAAAAGCAACTTTTGGGGTCCAATTTCTCCTGTTACTCTTGTGAAAATAAAAAATTGCAGGCTAAAAAATAATTTTTGAGGAAAGAAAAATGATTTTTTATTTTCACGGCTCTGCGTTATAAACTTCTACGAAGCACTTGGGGGCTTAAAGTGGTCACCGCACATCTAGATTAGTTCCATGGGATGTCTAGTTTCCAAAATGGGGTCACATGTGGGGAATCTCCAATGTTTAGACACACAGGGGCTCTTCAAACGCGATGGTGTCCGCTAACGATTTGAGCTAATTTTTCATTCAAAAAGTCAAATGGCACTCCTTCCCTTCCGAGCCCTGCCGTGTGCCCAAACAGTGGTTTACCCCCACATGTGAGGTATCAGTGTACTCAGGAGAAATTTCCCAATAAATTTTAGGATCCATTTTATCCTGTTGCCCATGTGGAAATGAACAAATTGAGGCTAAATGAAATGTTTTGTGAAAAAAAGTACTTTTTCATTTTTTCAGATCAATTTGTGAAGCACCTGGGGGTTCAGAGTGTTCACTATGCATCTAGATAAGTTCCTTGGGGGGTCTAGTTTCGAAAATGGGGTCACATGTGGGGGAGCTCCAATGTTCAGGCACACAGGGGCTCTCCAAACGCGACATGGTGTCCGCTAATGATTGGAGCTAATTTTTAATTCAAAAGTCAAATGGCGCTCCTTCCCTTCCGAGCCTTGCCGTGTGCACAAACAGTGGTTTGTGACCACATATGAGGTATCGGTGTACTCAGGAGAAATTGCCCAACACATTTTAGGATCCATTTTATCCTGTTGCCCATGTGAAAATGAAAAAATTGAGGCTAAAATAAATTTTTTGTGAAAAGAAGGACTTTTTCATTTTTACGGATCAATTTGTGAAGCACCTGGGGGTTCAAAGTGCTCACTATGCATCTAGATAAGCTCCTTGGGGGGTCTAGTTTCCAAAATGGGGTCACTTGTGGGGAAGCTCCAATGTTTAGGCACACAGGGGCTCTCCAAGCGCGACATGGTGTCCGCTAAAGATTGAAGCTAATTTTTCATTGAAACAGTCAAATGGCGCTCCTTCCCTTCCAAGCCGTGTCGTGCGCCCGGACAGTGGTTCCCCCCCACATATGAGGTATTGGCGTACTCAGGACAAATTGCACAATAACATTTCGGGTCCACTTTCTCCTTTTACCCTTGGGGAAAAAAAATTTTTTTTGCTAAAACATCATTTTTGTGACTAAAAAGTTAAATGTTAATTTTTTCCATCCATGTTGCTTCTGCTGCTGTGAATTACCTGAAGGGTTAATAAACTTATTGAATGTGGTTTTGAGTACCTTGAGGGGTGCAGTTTTTAGAACGGTGTCACTTTTTGGTATTTTCAGCCATACAGACCCCTCAAACTGACTTCAAATGTGAGGTGGTCCCTAAAAAAATGGTTTTGTAAATTTTGTTGTAAAAATGAGAAATCGCTGGTCAAATTTTAACCCTTATAACTTCCTAGCAAAAAAAAAATGTTGCTTCCAAAATTGTGCTGATGTAAAGTAGACATGTGGGAAATGTTATTTATTAACTATTTTGTGTCACATAACTCTCTGGTATAACAGAATAAAAATTAAAAATTTGAAAATTGTGAAATTTTCAAAATTTTAGCCAAATTTCCATTTTTTTCCACAAATAAACGCAAAAATTATTGACCTAAATTTACCACTAACATGAAGCCCAATATGTCACGAAAAAACAGTCTCAGAACCGTTAGGATCCGTTGAAGCGTTCCCGAGTTATTACCTCATAAAGGGACACTGGTCAGAATTGCAAAAAACGGCCAGGTCATTAAGGTCAAAATAGGCTGGGTCATGAAGGGGTTAAGTTACACTTTTCTAAATCAGGAAATAACTTTTTACATTGTGATATCTTTGTGATTTTAACAAAGGCTTTTTCTGTACTTTTCAAGGATATTTCAAAATGGTTTCTTTAAACCAAACAGCCTCTTTAAAGCAAAAGAGAGTCAAAGTAGATGCACAATATACTTGAATTTCTATTAACATTAGGCACGCAAAGTGTACACATATTCCAATTATCCAAATAACACTTCATTATTTCTATATTGTGTCAGTGGGGTAATCATCTGTTGTTTTTTACTTTTTTTACAGAACAAATCATGATAATCATCAAGCAAATACAAAGCCTGTAAAGACAGTGACTGGCATTATGATTGGCATTACATTGATTTACATGTTTACAAATTACAAACTATGAAAACATAATGAGTGTAAAATGAAATAACATAATCTATTGTTTGTTGAGACACAATAAGTGTTTGCACCACTAACGTGCTACTTGGCAAACAAGATCATGGCTGGAATTACTACCAGCTAACTGTTAGTCACTCAGGACTTGGGCAAATGTCCAGTTGTGTAATCAACCCGATTGCATCTGGAGTTCTCAGTCTATAGGCCCCCATACATATTAGATGGCTGTCAGATGAATAATGTTTCAGCCAATCAACTGGGAGAGCTCATTTGGCCTAGTGTTTCTGTGTTCTAAAGTGTTCTAAATGAGAAAGCCACTGGCTGACATGCCGGCCATTGGCTTATCTCTAGTAGAGCAATATGATTGGTAGATCAAAATCTTAGATGCCCAAATTACATCTTTTCAGTGCCCCCATGCCTGTTAGATTGTCAGATGAACACTTGATATCAGTGGGCTCATCTGACATTAGTGCAATGTGTGTTGGGGTCTTGGTTACATTGCATTTGCATTGTTATTACTGGGCTAATTCTGATATTCCAGCCACATATACAGATTTTACATTGAATTAGTTTGTGTCCACAAACTTTTTCATTGTCTACAATCCACAGGAGGACTTCCAAGAAAACTTTATACACTTGTAACAAGGAAGACCATTAACCAACTGTAATAAACCCAGCGGAATACGCCGCAATGAGTCGGAGTTCATTGTGTATCTCTTAATAGCAAGAAATGATTTCAGCTTAACATCTAAATAAATGAAAAACAATGGAATACGTAAATTAGAATTAAACTCCCCAGCTATCATTACCAGACAATAAAGGCTCACTAGAAAATGTTCAGCAATCGTTCGTGATCATGGGGAAAAAAAACAACTGTAATAGGTTTCATTGAGTAGATGAGTTTTTGTAGCATTAGCAAAGAGAAACTGCTGAATGGATGTTTTATTGCATAATGAAATCTGCAAGTAATGAAATAATTGGGTTACTTTATTTTTTTTTATCCCGAACAAATGAGTTGGTGGTGAGAAGAAAACACACAAGGGATCATTGGTTAAAAAAAAAAAAAACGATGTCGGAAATGGTGGTGCGAGTGGTTCTCATTAAAAGATTTTTTTAATATAAAATTTCATTTCTTGAAATGTCATGCAAGGAGCTACTGAATATTACTACCGCTTTACAATCTTATTTAACCACAAATCCAATCTGTTTAAACATGAATCCAATCTAAAACACATTTAACACGAAATTGAAATGACAATACATCCTTGTTATTATTATGTTTTTTTCGTCGAGATCAGAGATCTATTTACATTTGTGAGATAGTGGATAATAACGCTACCACTGCAATCTCTAGTCGCCACCATTATTCATCTCTTTTTTTTCCCATTGCTAGCACAACTATAGCTGCATAGTAAAATATCTATGATCTCTTGCCGCTCAGGATTAGTCTTTCAGTAGTTGTGTAGTTATTGTCATGCTAAACCGTATCACATAAATAACCTTCATGGGCTAAATTGCAGCATTAATAGTAGGTTATATGGCACTAAGTGGCTTTTGACTTGTTGCTTGTTAGCCTCTGATAACACTGAACCTAATAAGTCCCTGTGAACCCAAGCTTGTTAAAATGATATATTTAACTCCTTGGTCTCATAGGAGCTTCTTGTAAAACTAGCCTATGGCTAGTCATAGTTCAAAGAATATATCTCTTACACAGCTTATATTTAGCTGAATCATATGTGTCTGTTTCGGCTTAAAAATGATGCATTTACAGACTCCTATAGACGGATGTATATTGAAGAGCATATTAGCCCTTTAGGCCACATTCACATGTTGAGTTTTTGTTCAGTATTTTACATCAGTATTTGTAAGCCAAAATCAGTAGTGGGTGATAAATACAGAAGTAGTGACATGTTTTTATTATACTTTCTTTCTGATTGTCCCAATTCTAATTTTGGCTTACAAATACTGATGTAAAATACTGACCAAATACAGAAGGTGTGAATGTGGTCTTAAGTGAATTACCATATTTATCGTAAGATAAGACGCTCTTTTTACCCACCAAAATTGGGGGGAAAATGGGGGTGCATCTTAAGGTCACAAAATAACTTACTAATCCTGTGGCTTAGGCAGAGCGGCGGAGCTCTGTGGTGTGGTGGTGGTGGGCTGTGCTCCGTGGCAGTAGCTCTCTGCGCTCTGTGAGGGGTTCCGCCGGTATTTCATCAAAGCCCGGACATGCCCGAACATAGCTTTCAGGAATATGGCCGCCGGGCTGGGGGCGGCTCATGCTCAGATTCAGATCTCATCCCGAGATCTCGTTGCCGAGATTTGAATCTGAGCATGCGCAGCCCCCGGCCCGGCGGCCATGTTCCTGGAGGTCACCGCAGCATGGCAGCAATGGATGTGTAGGGCCCTCTGAGCTTTGATGAAATGCTGGCAGAGCCCCCCTTGGAACACAGAGAGCGCTGCCACTGCCCCAGAGCACATCTCGCCACCATCACATCACAGGGCCCGGTGGCCATGTTCCCAGAGGCCATACTCTCAGAGGCCACCGCAACATGGCAGCAACGGATGTGCAGGGTCCTCCGGGCTTTGATGAAATGCCGGCGGAGCCACCCACAGAGAAGCAGCAACTGCAACGGAGCACAGTCCCTGCCCCGGAGCACAGCCCCTGCCCCAGTACAGCCCCCCTGCCCCAGTACAGACCCACTACCCCAGCACAGAGCCCCAGCACAGAGCCGCCACCCCTGCCCCAGCATAGAGCCACCACACAGCACCAGCTTAGGATGGGATTTCCCAGAAGCCACCGCACCAGCCTGGACCACCGAATGACCCCTGTGACAACTCCTCCACCTGTGCCGATCCCTTCCCTGGTAAGCTGAATTTGGACTGTAAGTTGGACCCCCATTTGACACATTATTTTTTTCCCCTATTTTCCTTCTGAAAATTTGGAGTGGGTCTTATGGTCCAATGCATCTTATAGTCCCAAAAATATGGTAAGTTAATTTTATAAAATATTATTATTAACTGAGGGTAATTGAATGACTGTGAGAGGATCATCTCCATTATGACCTTTGCTCTGGCAGTAAAGTGTTAGCATGCCACTGTGCAACAGTGATATATTCACTGGCTGGGTGATGACTGAGCTTACACTGCAACTACCCTTGTTGCTGTGATGGTTAGAATCACTATAAGGGCAGCCTTCAAGCATCCTATATAATAGTCGCCATTTGGGACTTCCGACCACTGTCCCCAATCGCATAAGGCACTGAGGCAATGTCACTTGTGCAGGCACAGTTCGTGGCCACAACTGCGCAAGTGCAAGTGACATTCACGTCACCGCTATTCTGGTGCTTGCGCAGTAACAGACACAACTGCGCACTCTACCCGCTCTACATGCAGTTGTTACTGCGCCTGCATGGGGAATAGCGGTGACATCTATAGATGTTAAGGTACGATGTTAAGGTACCGTTACACTAAGCGACACTGCAGCGATATAGACAGTGAGCCGATCGCTGCAGCGTCGCTGTTTAGGTCGCTAGGAGACGTCAAACACAGCAACAGCAGAATGATGCAGGAGCGATCCAGTGACGTACTTATTGTTCTCGCTGGTTGTTAGCTCCATGAAAAAACATTGCAGGCATCGTTGCTTTTGCTGTCAAACATGACGAATCATGCCGACCTGACAACCAAATAAAGTTCCGGACTTCTAGCTACGACCAGCGATGTCACAGCGGGATTCTGATCATTGCTGCATGTCAAACACAACGAGATCACTATCCAGTTGCTCAGTGTGAAGGTACCTTTAATTTCACTGCACTCCCTCATGTAATAGCCTAGCAGGTGTCCATGATTTGTCCTAGGCACTGGTATGCAGTTGTTCCATCTTGTGCAGAGGTGTGCTGAGGTGCCTGTGTTTTGATTGACAGCTTGGTCATCCAATCTGAGATTGGGAGATGCTGAACTCTTGTCAGGTGGTCTCAGTTCCCATAGTTGCTCAGGTATTTAACTGAGCTGGCTGTCCCAGAAAGCTGTCAGCTGTAGCTTCAGCTAAGTGTGGTTGGTTTACTCTGTGCCTTCTATATTGTTATCATAGCTCTATCTCTGCCTGATCTTGGACCTCATTTTGACCATCCATCTGCTTAACCTCTTTGCTCTGATCTTCTATCCTCCTAGTGTTTTGATCTCCGACCATTAACTGACTATGACTTCGTCTCTTCCCTCTGTTTATGATGTACTCTGCTGGCTATTGATCCAGGGCTCCTTGACTATCCCGACTATCGGCTTGTCCGTGAGAAGTGATTCAGCATCACAGTCAAGTTCTATACCTCACAAGGTGCTAATAGCAGACAAAATTCTAATGTAATTGATCTGAGAAAGTTTGAACTTAATGAGCAAATAGATCAGTTTTCGACAAAACATCGGATCACACTGGACCATTGTAATACCATGGGGATGTGCAGCATGTCCAATATTTTTCCACAGACAGAGCCAGTCCAGGGAAGAAAATTACAGCATGCTCAAATTTGATATTCAGATCGCACTTGGCCATGCAAATCAATGCAAATCAATGAGTAATTGGAAAATAACAGACTGCACGTGCATGACATCTGAGGGCAGTCCGATTTCTATAGATTGCCATGGAGAAGATACAGATTTTTTTTTTCTCCATCTTCTATGCATCCAAGAAAATCATATCGCACTATGATCACATTCTGATGCAGCCCTGATCAGAGTTTAATGTGAGTGCGATTTGTGTTAATGACCTGATTCCTTCTTATGACAGAACATAAACTTTTGTAACCCTAGCCTAATTCTATCAGGCTATTCTAGTTCTATGCAATGTCAAGTCCTACTCTAGCCAACAGCTATTGTGTTGCATGCTGACCTTCTCATTTGGCCCGTTTCTATGTCTTAGAATACTATAAGTGACATTATGCAATTGTCCTTCAAACTCTTGAATTTTTAAAAGTATATCAAACACACTGTACCATATTAATAAGCATAAGAATGGTTTGAAAGTTGTTCAGCCACACTATAAGATTTGGTACTTTTACACTCATTTAAGGTTATGTCTTGACTGTTTTTATTGTACAGGGGAATGCTATGTACTGTAGAAGCAAGGAATTGTACATGTTCCACAAACATCTTATGACTGTCTCTGACAATATTCTGTAGACTTATGAGCAATCTATTTGGTAATAAAACATAGATTGCCTCACTGCAGATAAACATATTAGGTGTCTCCTATCAGAGAAAATATTCCTATTCCATTCATATTAGCTGAGGTTATCAATGACAATTGTGCAACTGAACAGCAAGTTATTAATATAAATCGTTTCTGCGGGAACATCTTACTCTTTAGTCATTTGCTCTCTTTAGAAACATACATAAAAATTATGACAACTGCTCACATACTGCAATTTATGTGCCTTAACAAACTCATCAAGTTAACAAAATAATTTTGATGTGTTTGCCGTAAGTATAAGTTTATATAAATTACATTATTAAATCTATAAACAAATGTTTGAGTTTAATTGTTTAATTCAAAATTTTGGTCAATTTTCCTAATGAATATTTTAATTTTCAGTCTAACCAGCATCTTACATGAAAGCAAAAAACAAACATTTATTAACGAAGAAATTGCATGTAATCATAAGGTAGATAAACCTATTAACCACCATGGTTACTGGTACTTAGCGTATTGCATCACCATGGCTCCAGTGTACAGACAGGATCATATGGATTTACTCAGATTACCCGGAGCCCTTAGATCATTTTCTATGTGTTTCATTTCCTAGTGACAATCCTACTTGTTCTCTAGTAATCTCTAATCAGGATTACTGGTATGTAAGCGGTTATATTTGTAGTCTTATGAGAGTTGCTTTTTCCAAATCATGTCATGTTGGTAATTGGAGTGAGTTATATAAGCCTGGTTATGTTTCAAAACGTTATTATAATTGGTTCAGATGTGGCTTATTTAATGCTATTGTTTTATAATTCTATTGTTGCCTCTTATTAGAAGACAGATGACTGGAGAAAATTGTTACACTGCCAAGTAAAGCTATAAGATACGGATAGATAAACTGATAAACAGGCAAATCATCAAGATACGCTATTGGCAGCTTCCTTTGCGGTTGCCAACCAATGACATCTCAGATATGCTCAGTTATAGAAGCACACACAACATGTGGCCCGATTTTAACAAGTTGCTTCCACAATTGATTCACAATTGAGCCATTCTGTACTGACAGTGAAAATGGATATCACATGCTAGGTCTACTATAAAATCAAGCTAACACCAAGATGTTAGTGTGCCTGGAATAAAGGATAGTGTGGTCCAGGTATTGGAAATTAAGCCACAGCCAACTCTAATCCAAGGAGTGGGATCATTGTGACGTTCCCTTGTTACGGCTGCTTCATTCAACTAACCACATAGTCACAGGAAAAATGAATAACTATGATTGCATCAAAAATAAAAGCGATGAAGAGGATATTCTTCCATTAACATTAAAGCATCCATTGCTGTCTTGATTTGTACCAAGTTAGGCTTTGAAAACAGTATAATGAGGTCAGTGGAACACCTGTAGATGGACGTAAGGCTGGTGGCCCAATATCATGCAAACACCTTCTGATGGTTTGTATAGATACTTTTAACACTAAGTTTGGTAGGTGATATTCAATTTCACTAAAAGTATTTCATGGATGAACCAGTGATATGGTCATTTCTCTAAAGTGTTGAAGGAGCAATTAACATGAGAGCAACAGGTCACTTGTTGCTTGATCTACTGTGAGCAGCCTGCAATGCCTAAACATACTAGCAAAGCCTGCAATGTCTCCAGACTTTTCTCTTATAAAGCACTTGTGGAAAGTAATTGGTTGGGCATCTGCCACCGGTGGATCTTGACGATTTGGATGCTCAAGAACATTCAGTGTGCAAAATATTCGTCAAACAACCATTGATTAGCTTATAAATAACATGCTAAGGAATGTAGTGTGTGTATTTCTGCATGTGATGCTCATACATGATCCTGAATAAAATATGTTTGAAAATTTTGTGTACATATATTTACAGTACTGTGCAGAAGTATTATGTATGTTTGGAACAATGCTAGAAAATAAGAATACTTCCAAAAATAGAAGTGATAATTTATTTCAATTACTTTACAGAATACAAAATGAGTAAACAAAAGATAAATCCAAATCAAATGAATAATTGGTATGAACACCTTTTGCTTTCAAAACATGATCTATACATCAATTCTTCTAGGTAAATTTGCACACAGTTTTTGAAAGAATTCAGCAGGGAGGTTGCTCCAAACATCTTGGAGAACTAACCACAGATCTTCTGTAGAAATATGCTTGCACAAATCTATCTGCCTCTTCATGTGATCTCACACAGACTTGATAGTGTTAAGATCAGCTTTTGAGATTTATAATATCACTTCCTGGATTTCTTGTACTTCTTTATAAATGCTTTTATGCCCAAAAATGACAAAAGTATATTATTAGTGAAACCTTTATTGACTAGCCAGAAGAATTATGTTTTCAAGCTTTCAGAGGACAGATGCTTGTTCTTCAGGCAGTCTACAAATGAATTACTGAGACAAGAGCACAACAAGATATTACTACAGGACATTTGTGCATATGGTGGATGGGGTGATGCTTCCTAAAGATAAGCCAAGGAAATCAAACTAAGATTTTTGTCACAAATGGAGGTGGAACAGGTGGAAGTGATAGCTTAGAGATCTGGAGTCAATCTGGAGTCAACCCCAGTCCTCAAGACCCACCAACACGTCATGTTTTCAGGATTTCCTTAGCATTGCATAGGTGATGGAATTAATGCTTAAGCAGGTGACAAAATTATCATCTGTGCAATATTAAGTATATCCTGAAAACTTGACCTGTTGGTGGGTCTTGAGGACTGAAGTTGAGAAAGACAGATATAGTGAGTTATAAATCCAGGTGTTAAAATTGAGTCCTATTGTCAAAGAGTTAGACATCCTTATCAGTTTGAAATCCCAGATTTTCCCCTCTCTGTCATCCTTAAAATGACCTTTAAGTATTAAGATTTTGAAGTCAGGCATACAGGGTAGGGTTGAGCGAAACGGATCGGCCAATTTCAAAAGTCGCCGACTTTTGGTAAAGTCGGGTTTCATGAAACCCGACCCGATCCCACAGTGGGATCGGGTCGGAGGTCGGCGACCTTCGCTCCAAAGTCGGGTTTCGTTTTTTATATATATATGTCATTGAGACACATATATATATATATATATATATATATATATACTAGATGGCAGCCCGATTCTAAAGAATCGGGAGTCTAGAATCCATATATACTTTATTTATTCAAATGTAAGAATAATACAATTAATAAATAATAGTAAGAAAGAACAAAAAATGGCTGCACTCACCAGCTCTTGACAATTCTTGTTATTTAAGGTACAGTTACACAGGATCCATGAACATGCTTATGAGGGGAGGGATGAAAGACATCAGACAACAACTTTGCGTGTTTGAATGCAGATATTAATAAATAGGCAGTTTATATTGCAGAGAAATTGCTGGGCAATAATGGACAATGTCCTTATGTGGCAAATAATAGAGCAATATACCCAATGTGGCAAAGAAGAGGTTAATAAACGGCAGTCTCTCAGTATAACAGTCAGTGAATAATAGGCAGTATATGGAGAAAACACCAAACAAAAGTTCAAAAATTGGTGTGAAAATGTCACTGAACCACTTCACAACTAAATATATATAGTTTTGGTAAATGGTATTATCATTTTTTTGACGAAATTCGGCAGGAGCTTGAAGAGCAACGTCACTGGGCCCGCCTCCACGCAGTAGAAACTTGCTGTGAGGTAAAAATTCAAAAATCACACCAAAATGGCAGGCGGAGTGTGTCACAGTACGGCACGTTTCTGATTGGTCGCTCGCAGCAGGCGGCAACCAATCAGACACTGGACACTGTTGACGTCACTTATCTCCGGACATTAGCTCCGGACATTAGCTCCGGACATTATCTCCGCACATTAGCTCCGGACATTAGCTCCGGACATTAGCTCCGGACAAAGCCACGGAAGTTGGCACAAATTGCAGGAAGTAGTATTCTAGGCAATTAATCTCCGGACATTAGCTCCGGACATTAGCTCCGGACATTAGCTCCGGACATTAGCTCCGGACAAAGCCACGGAAGTTGGCACAAATTGCAGGAAGTAGTATTTTAGGCAATTATATATTAGATATTTATATTTACTTCAGCGCGCTATAGCAGAAAAGCCGGTAATTCAATTGCCGGCTTTTTATATCTCGTTCCTAAACCCGACATGATATGAGACATGGTTTACATAAGGTAAACCATGTCATATCCCCATTTTTTTTTGCATATTCCAAACTACTGTTAGTAGTGTGTATGTGCAAAATTTGGGTGCTGTAGCTATTAAATTTAAGGGTTAAATCGTGGAAAAAATTGGCGTGGGCTCCTGCGCAATTTTCTCCACCAGAGTGGTAAAGCCAATGACTGAGGGCAGATATTAATAGCCTGGAGAGGGTCCACGGTTTTTGGCCCCCTCTGGCTAAAAACATCTGCCCCCACCCACCCCAGAAAAGGCACATCTGGAAGATGCGCCTATTCTGGCACATGGCCACTCTCTTCCCATTCCCATGTAGCGGTGGGATATGGGGTAATGAAGGGTTAATGTCACCTTGCTATTGTAAGGTGACATTAAGCCAGATTACTAATGGAGAGGCGTCAATTATGACACCTATCCATTATTAATCCAATTGTATGAAATGGTTAAAAAACACACACACATTATTACAAAGACTTTTAATGAAATAAAGACACAGGTTGTTGTACTATTTTATTAGACTTTTAATCCACCTGAAGACCCTCGCTCTGTAACAAAGGAAAAATAAAAAAAAGAACAATATCCCATACCTTCCGATGAACTGTCACGTCCAACGCTGTAAATCTATCTGAAGGGGTTAAATAATTTTACACCCAGGAGCTCTGCTAATGCAGCTGTGCTCGTGGCTGTAAAATCCCAGCAAAGAAATGGAAACTAGGTCAATGACCTGTAGTTACCTTCATTCGCGGTGATGCACCCTCTGCTGGATGTCCTCATATGACCTCGAGCTTGGGAAAATACTCAGAAAAGTTCCCAGGCTCGAGTTCATATGAGGACATCCAGCAGAGGGCGCATCACCGCAAATGAAGGTAACTACAGGTCATTGACCTACATTATCTTCATTCCCCGGGGTTTTACATGCACAAGCACAGCTGCATTATACCAGAGCTCCTGCCTGTAAAATATTTTAACCCCTTCAGATGGATTTACATCATGGGACATATTGACGGAAGGTATGAGATATTGTTGGTTTATTATTTTTAATTTGTTACAGGTTGAGGGTCTTCAGGTGGATTGAGAGTGCAATAAAATATTACAACAACCTGTGTGTTTATTTCATTAAAATACTTTGCAATATTGTGTGGGTGTTTCTTTAACCATGTCATGCAATTGGATTAATAATGGATAGTTGTCATAATTGACGCCTCTCCATTATTAATCTGGCTTAATGTCACCTTACAATAGCAAGGTGACATTAACACTTCATTACCCCTTATCCCACCGCTACACTGGAGTGGGAAAAGAGTGGCCAAGTGCCAGAATAGGCGAATCTTCCAGATGTGCCTTTTCTTGGGTGGCTGGGGGCAGATGTTTTTAGCCAGGGGGGGCCAATAACAGTGGACCCTCTCTAGGCTATTAATATCTGCCCTCAGTCACTGGCTTTACCACTCTGGCGGAGAAAATTGCGCGGGAGCCCACGCCAATTTTTTCCACGATTTAACCCTTAAAGTTTATAGCTACAGGCTGTTGAGCGCCCCCCGAGGAAGCAATGATTGCAAAACTCGCGTCGGGGCCCCTCTTTCCACGCACGGCAGCAGGTTGGTTCTTCTCATTTAGTCCTTACCCGGTTTTTTTGTATAATGTCTGTGTAGCCTTGGTTTAATTATTTGTCACATGGGACTTCCCGGTATATTGTAGGCTATGCATTACCCTTATTGATTTATTCTGGGTGTTATAAACTTTCATATAATGATTGCACTATGCACCTTATTATAAAATTATCTACTTATTAGAACCTTCCTTAACCTGGGTACAGTCTGGGAGCTTATCTACAGCAGTGGTTACATTTCTTGTTGTTTTTTGGCCAAGTCTGTGTACAGATGGTCCGGTAACATTAATCTCTGTCTGATATTATATATTTATTGGCATATTATATAATCATTTGCCGTGTATATACTATGTAAACCACTTTATTTTTGCATGATCAACTTTGATGATTTGCTCCATTTGATAGTTTGGTATGGTATTATTCATACACACATGTACCTCCTGACTATATCCGGTTATTGCATCCGTGCGTGGCACTAGTGTTGCCTCTCTTTTTGTATTGTGTCTTTTTTACTCTTTGTTCTCATTGTTGTACTTATATATATTTTTAAGGTTTCTTGAATAAAATTTGATTAATTTTAGCTCAAGTGTCCATCTTTATTTTCGGTTTTCTGTATATATATTATGGCAGAGCATTTACTCTGGTTGCCCTCTTAGTAGGTTTATTGATCTAGTTTTGTGTGTTTCAGCACCTTTTTTCTGTTGGGCCATGGATCTTAAAGCATGGGATCAATCATGGCTGGCACATATAGACGCAATTTTTAAATGTGACGTGACACCTGGTGGTGAAATTGAAAATGGGACACTTGAGCGCACCCCGAGGAAGCAACGATTGCGAAATGTGCGTCGGGGCCCCTCTTTCCACGCACGGCAGCAGGTTGGTTCTTCTCATTTAGTCCTTACCCGTTTTTTTTGTATAATGTCTGTGTAGCCTTGGTTTAATTATTTGTCACATGGGACTTCCCGGTATATTGTAGACTATGCATTACCCTTGTTGATTTATTCTGGGTATTATAAAATTTCATATAATGATTGCACTATGCACCTTATTATAAAATTATCTACTTATTAGAACCTTCCTTAACCTGGGTACAGTCTGGGAGCTTATCTACAGCAGTGGTTACATTTCTTGTTGTTTTTTGGCCAAGTCTGTGTACAGATGGTCCGGTAACATTAATCTCTGTCTGATATTATATATTTATTGGCATATTATATAATCATTTGCCGTGTATACACTATGTAAACCACTTTATTTTTGCATGATCAACTTTGATGATTTGCTCCATTTGATAGTTTGGTATGGTATTATTCATACACACATGTACCTCCTGACTATATCCGGTTATTGCATCCGTGTGTGGCACTAGTGTTGCCTCTCTTTTTGTATTGTGTCTTTTTTACTCTTTGTTCTCATTGTTGTACTTATATATATTTTTAAGGTTTCTTGAATAAAATTTGATTAATTTTAGCTCAAGTGTCCATCTTTATTTTCGGTTTTCTGTATATATATTATGGCGGAGCATTTACTCTGGTTGTCCTCTTAGTAGGTTTATTGATCCAACAGTAAATGGGCTCTCCGTGCATGTGCTGTGACTGTCACACTGCTGCGACACATGCAGTCGCGTCGCCGAACAGCTGATTATCGGGAGCGCTCCAGGTATCCAGCTTACCGAGGCAGCTATTCAGTAAGCGCTATAACTATTCAAATGAGCACTTATTCAAAGCTATTCTATCAACTCTAGTCCTTATATTAGTTGAATACGTGAACTGTGTTGGTTGGTAATATGTGGTTACAAGTCGTGCATTTTTTATTGTTGCTAGGGAATGTGCCCATATTTGATAGTAAAAAGAGGGCACTTCTGACAAGGAGATCACTTCAGTTAGGGGGCTGTTTTTAGTAGAAAAGTGATAATGCCAGGAATATTTCTTTCAGTCTGTGGTTCCTGTGGAATATAGGTTGAAGATCAGTACCAATCTTCCTTATAATGCTCATGTGGCGGTTGTATGTGACCAAAGAAGGCACCCTGTTGTTTTCCTCCCTCTGTTTATAGTCCAGGAGGCTGCTTCTTGGGATCCTTGTAGCTCTGTTGATCTATTTACATCTACTATATCTAGTGGATGGTATCCTTGTAGGAATGTATTCCTCAGTGATAACAGGTGTAGTTTTCTATCCTTTCTGCCTGAACAGATACAAATGTATCTCAGAGCTTGACTATAGATTATGGATTTTTTTGTGTGTCTTGGATGAAAGCTGTTCCCTCTGACAAATGTCGGACGTCCTGTTCGCTTATGATAAATTGATGTTTGAATGGTATTGTCTTGATATATATATATATGATCATGTCCAGAAAATGTATTTTGGAATTTGAGAAATTGAGGGTGAGCTTGATGGTTGGGTGGAACTTCTTGATTATATTGTGGAAAGTAAGCAGATCATCTTTTGACAAAGTTTTGATTATTAACAGACCATCAATGTAGTGGAAGTATGCAGAAGTTTAACAGAAAAGTATGACAAAAAACTCCGCTAGTTTAGCCATAAATAGGTTAGCATATTGTGCTGACATTTTGCTTCCCATTATGCTGCCCATACACTGTTGGTATAAATAGTTCTCAAAGGAAAACTAGTTGTGATGGAGCACAAACCTGATAACAGCTGGTTGTGTGGCCAGATTGTTTTTTTGAAGGAAATATTTGCATGCAGTAATTCCATCCTCATGATGAATGTTGAAGCACAGAGACTCTACATTGATGGTGAAAAATATTGTGTCTTCTGGAAGTGGGCCTATGGCTGACAATTTGCAGTGAATGTCAGTAATGTCTCACCAAGCGTTTCAGAATGTTCTCCACCCAGCCTTAGATAATCTCAGTTAACGTCCCAATACTAGAAATGAATGGCCTCCCAGGGTTACCTTCCTTACATATTTTATCTAACATGTTCAAGGTACCTGGTTGGGGATTGTCTGGTATTCGGTCCAGTAGTGAGGATGACGTACAGTTAGGGTTGAGCGAAACAGGTCGAAATTTTTCAAAAGTCGCCAACTTTTGGCAAGGTCGGGTTTCCTATTAGGTATATACTCACCCTCGGACGCGCCCTGCTTCTTTCCGGCAGCCTTCCTTCCTAAGAATCAGCCCTTCCAGGACATTCGGTGATGTCGCGGGTGACGTCGCGGCTTGTGATTGGCCGCGCGGCCAATCACAAGCCGCGACGTCACCGCGACGTCACCGCAAGGTCCTGGAAGGCTGATTCTAAGGAAGGAAGTTTCCCGGTTAGTACCAGGGCGCGTCAGAGGGTAAGTATTGCGATATTTTTTATTTTAATTCTTTATTTTACACTAAAATATGGATCGCAGGGCCTGAAGGAGAGTTTCCGCTCCTTCAGACCCTGGGAACCATTGGAAACCCAATGCACTGCATTGGGTTTCGGGTTTCGTCCGACCCCGACCCCGACTTTTTTATAGGATCGGCCGATTTCACTCGACCCGACTTTTTCAAAAGTCGGGTTTCGTGAAACCCGACCCGATCCTATAAAAGTAAAGGTCGCTCAACCCTACGTACAGTTGATCCCATTGATATGTGTTCGTTCCTCCATGTACTTTTTGGTGGAATCTTCCCGACCTGAGTGTAGTATGTTCTATCCAAGAGTTGAATACCACACAATATCAGCATGGATGAAGGAAAAGCCATGCAATCCTTATAATCTAGTTACAATATCATTATACAGCAGATAAAGGTGAAGCTGCAGTTATCATGAACATGTTAGATTAGTTCCAGGAAGCATTCAGACAACTGCCCTTGAGAGCCATGGCATGATGTCAATGAAACACCTGGAGCTGGATGTTTGGCTAGTAGCCTAATGTCTACACAAACATCTTCTAATGGTACAGTATGTTTAGACATTGATTGATGCCTTTGGCTTGTTATGTGAATTCTAATTCCACTTGCAGTCTAAAATTAATCACTAAACACAATTATTTGATCCTGAGGAGGCAAAGTTGGCAATTTCATGAAGAGTTTTACACTAAAGAACAACACAAATATTACTTTTTGTTTATTGTATGGAATGGCAAAATGCATAGTAGTTGGACCTCCCTAATCTTCATTCCAGGTACACTAATAGCTTGAGTTACTCACAGAACCAAAGGTACAGTTATTTCTCCAAAATATTTTTCAATGCTGCATGTTTTTGTGAGCAGCCTGCCTAAAAGTGGCCTAAAAGTGCTACCATGTCGTGCAGCACCTCTTGAATTGTCTCCAAATAAGGCCTCTTTCACACTTCTGTCTTTTTCCTCCTGTCGAAATCCGTTGATTTTTGAAAAAAGGATCCTGCAAATTTTTCTTCAGGATCCTGTTTTTTCCCATAGACTTGTATTAGCGACGGATTGTGACGGATGGCCATCCGTTTCATTTGTCGTGCACTGGATCCATTTCGCCTTTTCAGAAAAGAAATACAAAATTTATTGCATGGAAATTCGTTGACATGTTGCAAGTAGTTTATAGAATAAATGAAAAAAAAATACATTTTACTCAAAAATATACATATAAAGAGAAAAATCAGACAAACTGAATATTTTGCAGTGGTATTTCAATTTTTGCCAGAGCTGTATATAGAAGGCCAGAAAGGGCTAAGTTGTTTATACTAATAAAAACATAATTCTCTGAAATGCAATTCAAAAGTATAACATCTTGAAACAATTTCATGGCATAACAACTCTGCTTGCGGTACCTCTGCTGTTTGTTATATATTGAATTCAATTAAATTAAATTCAAAACTCACTCATATATGTCTGTCCTTCCCTCATTGTAGATGTTATCTGATGGTGAAAAATGTGATACTGTGTAGATGGTGTCAGGCATAGTGTTACAACTGGTTTGTTTGTTTTTTGATCAGCTATTTATCCCCTCTGGTGTGGTGACCAGCTGTTAATTTATCCTAAAACAGCTGACCTCCTACAATCCCTCTTACCTGATCCTCTAGTCAGTCCTATAAATCTAGATGCATCATAAGGAGTGCACGTATGTGGGGTGCATGCATGTGTTCTCTTACGCAAAGTGTCCTTGTCACAAAGTGTCTGGCAGTTACTTCAATGGCAGTTACTCAGGGCAGGAGTCTGGTAACCCACACTTTGTTATCCAATTTAACTATGTGCTGAATTTATAAGACCATCTTTCTGTGTGCTTTTGTCATCCACATTCACCGCCCCATCCCACCTCCCTCACCACTCATCCACATCACCCACTCTTTCCTTCCCTCTTCCATGTACAGCATCTATGCTCTTTTCACCTTCCTGAATAATCTCAGTCCATCTTGTCCAAAGAAATTGCACAATAACAAATCCAAGAACCAATTGCTTTTTCTCTTTTTATTGCTACTACTTACTTCAGGAGATACCTCTCCTAAGCCCGATCCACCTCCATCAGCTTCAACCCCTCCCCTATCTCACATCACAACCCTGCTAATCTTATTAACATTAGTTGTACTCCTTCATCTTCCTCTTTTAATTGTGCACTCTGGAATTCATGGTCTGTATGTAACAAACTTCCTTCCCTGCACAATTTCTATCTGAACACCTCTCTTAATCTGCTGGCCCACATCAAAACCTGGATTCAGGATTCTGACACTGTCTCCCCTTCTGCTGTAACTCATGGCAGCTTACATTTTTCCCCGTCCCAAAACCTGTGAACATCCCCCAGTTCCATCATCCTCAATTCCTTGATTTGAGGTCCACACCATCAGGCTCTTCCACCCCCTCTCCCTCAGCGGTCACATACTGTTCCCCAAGCTTACCCACCCAGTTCTTTGATTATTTTTCGGCCTGGTTGTCGCACTGCATGTCCTCAGAATTACCAACCTTTATCCTGGGAGACTTCAATGTCTCCATAAACATCCTCACCTCCCTATTTTCATCTCAGCTTCTACCTCCAACCACTTCTCTTAGCAACTCACAACTTTTAATCTCTAAATCTCTAAGACACACAAAGACAGTTACACCCTAGATCTGATCTTGAGGCACCGTCACATTAAGCGACGCTGCAGCGATATAGACAACGATGCCGATCACTGCAGCGTCGCTGTGTGGTCGCTGGAGAGCTGTCACACAGACAGCTCTCCAGTGACCAACGATGCTGAGGTCCCCGGGTAACCAGGGTAAACATCGGGTTACTAAGTGCAGGGCCGCGCTTAGTAACCCGATATTTACCCTGGTTACCTAAAAAAAAAAAACACTACATACTTACATTCCGGTGTCTGTCGCCGCTGTGCTTTACGGCCAGCCGGCGCTCACAGTCAGTGCGGGAAGCTGACTGCTAGGGACACGACAGACACCGGAATGTAAGTATGTAGTGTTTTTTTTTTTAGGTAACCAGGGTAAATATCGGGTTACTAAGTGCGGCCCTGCGCTTAGTAACCCGATGTGTACCCTGGTTACAAGTGAAGGCATCGCTGAATCGGCGTCACACACGCCAATTCAGCGATGTCAGCGGGTGATCCAGCGACAAAATAAAGTTCTGGCCTTCTAGCTCCGACCAGTCATCTCACAGCAGGATCCTGATCGCTGCTGCGTGTCAAACACCATTATATCGCTATCCAGGACGCTGCAACGTCACGGATCACTAACGTTATCATTCTAAAGTCGCTCAGTGTGAAGGTACCTTTGGTCCAGCTCTGTTCAATCTCCTACCTAGATAACTCACCTCTTCCCCTGTCTGACCTCAACATTCTATCCTTCACGCTCACAACTCTTCGCTCTCTCCAGCACTCTCCTACCTATCACACATTCAGAAATCTACAAGCCATTAACAATAATACACTTACAGACTTGCAATACTCATCACTGACCCCCAATCTCCTATTTTTTCTGTCTCCTGTCCTGATCTGGCTGTATATCACTACAATGACACTCTCAGAAGCAGCATGGACCAAGTAGCGCACCTCAAACTCAGAACCTCCAAACATAGAGTAAAACAGCCCTGGCTCGAATTGCAAACTCTATTTTTCCAGCGGTGCTCTGGTAGTGCTTAACGCCTATGGAGGAAAACTTTATCCACAATAACTTTATATTAAGGACCTATAACTCTGCGTCTTCATCTCATCAAACAGACGTACTTTACCATCATGCTCTTCTCACTATCCAGCCATCCAAAAAACTTTTCAACACCTTTCACTCCCTCCTTAGTCCTAAAGCACAAGCCCTTATCGCAGACATCTTTACTGATGATCTGGCCTCCTATTATACAGAGAAAATAGAAAATATCCATTAGGAAATCATCTCCCAGCCACCAAGTGCTGTGACTCCCATTCCTCCCCACATTTCTTCTGTCTCACTCTTCACATTTGACCCAGTCACAGAAGTATCCAGGCTCCTCTCTCTTTTTTTTCCTACTACATGCACTACTGACCCAATTCCCTCACATCTACTACAGTCTCTCTCTACAGTCGTCACAACTCACCTAACTACTGTACAATTTTTTATCTCTTCCTCTCTTCTGGTATCTTCCCATCCTCCTTTAAACACTTTATTATTACTCCATTATTTAAAAAAAACCTTTTTCCCCATCCTGCACAAATAACTACAGATTGGGCTCCAATCTCCCCTTCATCTCTAAACTTTTGGAGTGCCTGGTTTACTACCACTTTACCCGTTACCTCTCCACTAAATCCCATCTGTGTTCATCACAGTCTGGGTTCTGCCTTCTACAGTCTGCAGAAACTGCATTTAGAAAAGTGACCAATGACCTATTGACAGCAAAAGTAATGGTGACTACACTCTGCTTTTTCTTCTTGACTTTTCTGCAGCTTTTGGCACTGCTGACCACCATCTCTATGCATCACTCAATAGTCATAAAGGACATTTGTCTCTTCTGGTTGTCTTCCTATCTTTCTGACCTCTCTGTCAGTGTAATGTTTGCTGACTCCACTTCTTCTCCTCTTCCTCTCACTATTGGGGCACTCCGTGGCACTCTTCTGTTCTCTCTCTACAAAGCCCCATTTGGACAGACCATGAGCAAATTTGGCTTTCAGCACCATCTTTATGCTGATGACACACAACTATACACTTCATCCCCTGACGTTACCACCGCTGTATTAATGAACACCAGTGACTGTCTGCAATTTCCAACATCATGTCCAATCTCTATCTGAAACTTAACTTTTCAAAACTGAACTTCTTCTGCCATTTACTTATCTCTCTAAATTTACCACATCCCTCTTTCTGTGGGCAACACAATAATGCCTAGGTACCAGGTTCGCTGTCTGGATGTTATGATTGACACCAATCTTTCCTTCAACTTCTAGTAACAATCTCTTGCCCACTCTTGTCACTTTAATCTGAAGTCCGCCACTTTCTCACCATGGAAACAACAAAAACCCTCACTGTTGCACAGGTCCACTCTCGCCTTGATCACTGTAATTCTCCATTAAGTGGCTTCCCCCTCACTCAACATTCCCCTTTCAAGTCTATCGTTAATGCAGCAGCCAGGGTCATACTGTATGTCTGGCTAATCATTAATCGCTCTGTGCCAGTCATTGCATTGGCTGCCTGCACATTATAAGATCCAAACTGATTTGCTTGTTGTCGCCAACAAAGTTCTCCACAGTGCAGCACCCCCCTATATCTCCTCCCTCATTTCTGTTTATCGTCCTCCCCATTCTCTACACTCTGCAATCAGCTTTCAGCTAACATCCTCACTATTCTGTACCTCTCACTCCTGGGTCCTAGACTTCTCCCCAGTATCACCAATTCTTTGGAATGCTGTACCCCCAAAAATTAGGAAAAATAACTACTTATACAGTTTTAGGTGCTCCCTAAAAACACATCTGTTTAGGGCAGCCTATAATGTTCCCTAATCAAAATCCTCTTTATATATAGCCCATTCTCTGAACATAATTCTTCATCAAACTACACCGCACCCAAAAGCACTACAAATATTATCTGGTCCATCACACAATGTTACCAAAACCTATATTAATCATTAGTAACACAAGGTACTATAAAAACGCTAATATTTTATTGAAAATTAAAAAAAATAAGAAAACAAAAATAAGAAAGGTGCTGAGTTATAAAAAACGTAGCAGCCCTAAACACGTTTTTCAATTATGATGCAAAGGAGCACAGCAAATGCAATGTGAAGCAAAATACATGTTCTAATGGCTACATAAGGAAGGAAGGAAGAGGCGCTTCCCGAAGAAGCAGTGCAAAACGTGCGTCGGGGCAGAGGGACGCCCGGGGTACCCACATGTATACACTTCCATAGGTATTGTATGCCCTCTTCCTTACTGGCACTTTATATATTCTTATCAGTAGGACAGCATTGTTTGCACATTCTATTTGCTACTTAATAATGCATGTTATAAGGCATGTTGCTATTACAGCCGTTTATGTAGCCATGAGAACATGTATTTTGCTTCACGTTGCATTTGCGGTGCTCCTTTGCATCATAATTGAAAAACGTGTTTAGGGCAGTGAAGTTTATACTTTTTTGTAACAAGCTTGGTTTTTGTGGTATCCTATGGCTTTGAGTCCCCAATTTTTATAACTCAGCACCTTTCTTATTTTTGTTTTCTTATTTTTGTAATTTTCAATAAAATATTACCGTTTTTATAGTACCTTGTGCTACTAATGATTAATTTAGGTTTTGGTAACATTGTGTGATGGAATTAATTAATTAAAGGGGTATTTCACCCAAAATTGATACGGGTGAATATCATTGGGACATCAATGTGTGATTAAAATATTATCTGGTGGCTAGCTCATGCAGCCATTATCTATTCCCCATTTCCTCAAGATGGCTGGGCTATCATTGTAAATAAGTACCTGTACTTTGTGTCTTCCTCACCTCATTGTGATTGTAAGTCCTTAGGAGCAGGGTCGCTTTAATTACTGTATTATCTTTAACTATGCTACTTATGACTTGAATAAGAACCTCTGAATTGTAAAGCGCTGTGGAATATGTTGGTACTGTATAAAGATTATTATTATTAAGTTGTTCTGCTAAGTACTAGTGACACGTCCTGAATTGGCTGAATAACTACGATTTCAGTAGTCATTAAAAGTTGCCATTTGTGTTTAGGATTTAATTGGGTTGAGATATTTAAAGGGAATCTCTCACCACATTTGACCTATCTGAACTATTATTATGGCCATACAAGTTATGGAATGCTGACAACAGTCCTCCCTGTATGTTTCATATCAGCTGTGTTGTTGCTGAGAAATCATCTTTTATCACTTTATATAAGTGACCTATTTCAGGTTCCGGGGTGAATGGTGCCTGGAGATAACTCTGCCCCCAGAGATTATTTTACATGAAGGAGGTGTTACCAGTGTGTGAGACAAGTAGCCAATACAGACCAGGAAAAATTAAATCTGTCTTCTTGCAAACAAATTTATGCTTCTCTCTCAGTTCTGCTGTATTGCAACAATATTGCAGCCCTGTCTGCCTGTGAGATGGAAGCTGAAGCTTAGAGAAACCTGCAGATGTGTCACATGTGTCAGGAGAGCAAAGAGCGGCAAATACACATTACCATGGTAACACTGGTAACCATGTCACATCACACTTGTAACTTGCCCTTATATTTAAAATAAGCTCTGGGGGCCGAATTATCTCCAGGCACCATTCACCCCGAAGCCTGGAAAAGGTGACTTATATACTCCCATTCAAAAGTTTAGGGTCACTTATACATTTTTTTATTTAAAAAAAAACACAGTTTTTTCCAATGAAGCTAACATTAAGGCCGGCGTCACACTCAGCGTATGCAAATACGGTCCGTATATTACGGCCGTAATACGCTGAAAAGTCCCGAAAATAGTGGTCCATAGCTCCTCCGTAGGCAGGGTGTGTCACCGTTTTTTGCGCATGGCATCCTCCGTATGTAATCCGTATGGCAGCCGTACTGCGTGTTTTTATCGCAGGCTTGCCAAACCGACATACGCCTATACAAGGGATCCATGTGTTAAAAAAAAAAAAAACATATATACTGTCTATATATATATATATATATACAGTTAGGTCCATATATATTTGGACAGAGACAACATTTTTCTGATTTTGGTTATAGGCATTACCACAATGAATTTTAAACATAACAATTCAGATGCAGTTGAAGTTCAGACTTTCAGCTTTCATTTGAGGGTATCCACATTAAAATTGGATGAAGGGTTTAGGAGTTTCAGCTCCTTAACATGTGCCACCCTGTTTTTAAAGGGACCAAAAGTAATTGGACAATTGATCCAAGGCTATTTCATGGACAGGTGTGGGCAATCCCTTCGTTATGTCATTCTCAATTAAGCAGATAAAAGGCCTGGAGTTGATTTGAGGTGTAGTGCTTGCATTTGGAAGGTTTTGCTGTGAAGTATACATGTGGTCAAAGGCACTCTCCATGCAGGTGAAACAAGCCATCCTTAAGCTGCGAAAACTGAAAAAAACCATCTGAGAAATTGCTGCCATATTAGGAGTGGCAAAATCTACTGTTTGGTACATCCTGAGAAAGAAAGAAAGCACTGGTGAACTCATCAATGCAAAAAGACCTGGGTGCCCACGGAAGACAACATTGGTGGATGATCGCAGAATAATCTCCATGGTGAAGAGAAACCTCTTCACAACAGCCAACCAAGTGAACAACGCTGTCCAGGAGGTAGGTGTATCAATATCCAAATCTACCATAAAGAGAAGATTGCATGAAAGTAAATACAGAGGGATCACTGCACGGTGCAAGCCACTCATAATCATCAAGAATAAAAAGGCTAGACTGGACTTTGCTAAAAAAAATCTAAAAAAGCCAGCAAAGTTCTGGAAGAACATTCTTTGGACAGATGAAACCAAGATCAACCTCTACCAGAATGATGGAAAGAGAAAAGTATGGCGAAGGCGTGGTACAGCTCATGATCCAAAGCATACCACATCATCTGTAAAACACGGCGGAGGCAGTGTGATGACTTGGGCATGCATGGCTGCCAGTGGCACTGGGTCACTAGTGTTTATTGATGATGTGACACAGGACAGAAGCAGCCAAGTGAATTCTGAGGTATTCAGAGACATACTGTGTGCTCAGATCCAGCCAAATGCAGCCAAACTGATTGGTCGTCGTTTCATACTACAGATGGACAATGACCCAAAACATAAAGCCAAAGCAACTCAGGAGTTTATTAAAGCAAAGAAGTGGAATATTCTTGAATGGCCAAGTCAGTCACCTGATCTCAACCCAATTGAGCATGCATTTCACTTGTTAAAGACTAAACTTCAGGTAGAAAGGCCCACAAACAAACAGCAACTGAAAACCAAAGCAGTGAAGGCCTGGCAGAGCATCAAAAAGGAGGAAACACAGTGTCTGATGATGTCCATGAGTTCAAGACTTCAGGCAGTCATTGCCAACAAAGGGTTTTCAACCAAGCACTAAAAATGAACATTTTATTTAAAATTATTGAATCTGTCCAATTACTTTTGGTCCCTTTAAAAACAGGGTGGCATATGTTAAGGAGCTGAAACTCCTCAACCCTTCATCCAATTTTAATGTAGATATCCTCAAATGAAAGCTGAAAGTCTGAACTTCAACTGCATCTGAATTGTTTTGTTTAAAAATCATTGTGGTAATGTCTATAACCAAGATTAGAAAAATGTTGTCTCTGTCCAAATATATATGGACCTAACTGTATATGTCAGTGAGACACATATATGTATATATATTCTTACTTCATCCAGCGCGATATAGCAGAAAGTCGGTAATTCAACTACCGGCTTTTGCTTTCTCCTTCCTAAAACCCGACATGATATGAGACATGGTTTACATACAGTAAACCATCTCATATCACCATTTTTTTTGCATAATCCACACTACTAATGTTAGTAGTGTGTATCTGCAAAATTTGACCGTTCTAGCTCTTAAAATAAAGGGTTAAATGGCGGAAAAAATTGGCGTGGGCTCCCGCGCAATTTTCTCCGCCAGAGTAGTAAAGCCAGTGACTGAGGGCAGATATTAATAGCCTGGAGAGGGTCCACGGTTATTGGCCCCCCCTGGCTAAAAACACCTGCCCCCAGCCACCCCAGAACAGGCACATCTGGAAGATGCGCCTATTCTGGCACTTGGCCACTCTCTTCCCATTCCCGTGTAGCGGTGGGATATGGGGTAATGAAGGGTTAATGCCACCTTGCTATTGTAAGGTGACATTAAGCCTAATTAATAATGGAGAGGCGTCAATTATGACACCTATCCATTATTAATCCAATTGAATGAAAGGGTTAAAAAAACACACACACATTATTAAAAATTATTTTAATGAAATAAAAACAAAGGTTGTTTTAATATTTTATTTAACGCCCAATCCAATAGCTGAAGACCCTCGTTCTGTGAAAGAAAAAACATAATAAACCAACAATATACTTACCTTCCGCAGATCTGTAAAGTCCAACGATGTAAATCCTTCTGAAGGGGTTAAAACATTTTGCAGCAAGGAGTTCCGCTAATGCAGGCTGCTCCTTGCTGCAAAACCCCGGGGAATGAAGCTAAATATAGGTCAATGATCTATATTTAGCTTCATTTGCGGTGAGGCGCCCTCTGCTGGCTGTTCATAGATCGTGGGAACTTTCCTAGAAAGCCTGGGAGCTTTGTTTGCTACAACAACCTTTGTTTTTATTTCATTAAAATAATTTTTAATAACGTGTGTGTGTTTTTTTTAACCCTTTCATTCAATTGGATTAATAATGGATAGGTGTCATAATTGACGCCTCTCCATTATTAATTAGGCTTAATGTCACCTTACAATAGCAAGGTGGCATTAACCCTTCATTACCCCATATCCCACCGCTACACGGGAATGGGAAGAGAGTGGCCAAGTGCCAGAATAGGCGCATCTTCCAGATGTGCCTTTTCTGGGGTGGCTGGGGGTAGGTGTTTTTAGCCAGGGGGGGGCCAATAACCGTGGACCCTCTCCAGGCTATTAATATCTGCCGTCAGTCATTGGCTTTACTACTCTGGTGGAGAAAATTGTGCGGGAGCCCACGCCAATTTTTTCCGCCATTTAACCCTTTATTTTAAGAGCTAGAACGGCCAAATTTTGCAGATACACACTACTAACATTAGTAGTGTGGATTATGCAAAAAAAATGGTGATATGAGATGGTTTACTGTATGTAAACCATGTCTCATATCATGTCGGGTTTTAGGAAGGAGAAAGCAAAAGCCGGTAATTGAATTACCGGCTTTTTGCTATATCGCGGCTGTATGAAGTAAGAATATATATACATATATGTGTCTCACTGACATATATATATATATATACCTATTCTATGTGTACATATTTATTCTACCTATTCTACTGTAAGCTGTCAGTGTGATTTTACTGTACACCGCACTGAATTACCGGCTTTTCTCTCTAACAGCGCTGCGTATTTCTCGCAAGTCACACTGCTGGTCCGTGTGTAATCCGTATTTTTGGGGCTTCCATAGACTTTCATTGGCGTTTTATTTGCGCAATACGGTGACAAACGCAGCATGCTGCGATTTTCTACGGCCGTAGAAAGCCGTATAATACTGATCAGTAAAATACGGCAGATAGGAGCAGGGGCATAGAGAATAATTGTGCCGTATTTTTTGCGAGTTTTACGGACGTAGTTTCTGCGCTCTTACGTCCGTAAAACTCGCAAGTGTGACGCCGGCCTAAATGATTCAGAAATGCACTCTATACATTGTTAATGTGGTAAATGACTATGTTAGCTGCAAACGTCTGGTTTGTAATGCAATATCTTCATAAGTGTATAGAGGCCCATTTCCAACAACCACCACTCCAGTGTTCTTATGGTACTTTGTGTTTGATAAGTGTGTAAGAAGGCTAATGGATGGTTAGAATACCCTTGAAAACCCTTGTGCAAGTATGTTAGCACTGCTGAAAACAGTTTGGCTGATTAGAGAACCAATAAACCTGACCTTCCTTTGAGCTAGTTGAGAATCTGGAGCCTTACATTTGTTGGTTCCATTAAACTCTCAAAATGGCCAGAAGAAAAGAACTTTCAAGTGAAACTCGACAGTCTATTCTTGTTCTTTGAAATGAAGGCTATTCCATGTGAGAAATTGCCAAGAAACTGAAGATTTCCTACAATAGTGTGTTTTACTCCTTTCAGAGGAGAGCACAAACAACCTCTAACCACAGTAGAAAGAGAAGTGGGAGGCCGCGCTACACAACTGAGCAACAAGACAAGTACATTAGAGTCTGTTGTTTGAGAAATCGACGCCTCACATGTGCTCAACTGGCAGCTTCATTAAATAGTACACGCACAATGCCAGTGTCAACGTCTACAGTGAAGAGGCGACTCCGGGATGCTGGCCTTCAGGGCAGAGTGGCAAAGAAAAAGCCATATCTGAGAATGGCTAATAACAGTAAAAGATTAATATGGGCAAAAGAACACAGACATTGGACAGAGGAAGATTGAAAAAAGATGTTATGGACAGGCAAATCCAAGTTTGTGGTGTTTGGATCACACAGAACATTTGTGAGATGCAGAACAACTGAAAAGATGCTGGAAGAGTGCTTGATGCGATCTATCAAGCATGGTGGAGGTAATATGATTGTCTGGGGTTGCTTTGGTGCTGGTAAAGTGGGAGATTTGTACAAGATAAAACGGATTCTGAATAAGGAAGGCTATCACTCTATTTTGCAACGCCATGCCATACCCTGTGGACAGTGCTTGATTGGAGCCAATTTCATCCTACAACAGGACAATGAACCAAAGCACACCTCCAAATTATGCAAGAACTATTTAGGGAAGATGCAGGCAGCTGGTATTCTACCTGTAATGGAGTGGCCAGCGCAGTCACCAGGTCTCAACCCCATTGAGCTGTTGTGGGAGCAGCTTGACCGTATGGTATGCAAGAAGTGCCCATCAAGCCAAACCAACTTGTGGGAGGGGATTCTGGAAGCATGGGGTGACATTTCTCCAGATTACCTCAGCAAATTAACTGCTGGAATGCCAAAGGTCAGCAATGCTGTAATTGCTGCAAAGGGAGCATTCTTTGGCGAAAGCAAAGTTTGAAGGAGAAAATTATTATTTCAAATAAAATCTTTTTTTTAACCTTTTCAATGTCTGGACTAGATTTTCAGTTCATTTGGCAACTCATTTGATTAATAAAAGTATGAGTTTTCATGGAAAACACAAAATTGCCTGGGTGACCCTAAACTTTTGAATGGTAGTGTATAAAGTGATAAAAGAGGATTTCTCAGCAACAACACAGCTGATATAAGACACAGGGAGGACTATTGTCAGCAGTTTATATCCTGTATGCCCATAGTAATAGATTAGATAGGTCAAATGTGGTGACAGATTCCCTTTAAATTGTTTTTGTTTCTTAAATGTATTTCAATCAGCAGATGGATTGTACATTTTGGTAATAAGATTAATTTACAATTGATGCTGAATAATTTTAATTGAAATTAATACATATATGCTAGCCACCTTAGGGAGAGACCCAAGTTGGGCTAAATGTAGTGGGACGAAAGAGACCGAAAAGCCCTCTACTTAAAGGAAATACATAGTGGATGCTTTCCTGAAACGGAAAGTACTTGCAAGCAGCATAATACAAAGAATAGCAGGTTTACCCAGAATCCAAACCTGCTATTCTTTGTATTATGCTGCTTGCAAGTACTTTCCGTTTCAGGAAAGCATCCACTATGTATTTAATTGGAATTGTAAGTTTGAAAGTATTGACATGCAAAGTGAAAAACATTGATTCACTTTTTTCAGTGATACCTGTCAAGGAGTATTGGGCAATTAAAATAATGTAGAAACACAAGTGTGCAAATATAAGTTTCTAAGTGATTTGACAACAGCCTCTTTTAATTGGCTAGCTGAACAGGTCAGACATTCTGTGGGATGATTGGAGTATAAAGTGGGTATTGCCTCTGAAACACCAACCTGGTTATTGCAAAAAAAGTATTTTTGCATAAATTAGTAATTATATTTAATGACTAAATTTGCACTTATTTTAAGCCTGTGATATTCAAATTTATTCATGTGAATGTTCTCTACCTGGACTTTTCAAAGGCAATTGATATAGTGCCATCTAAAAGGTTGTTACATAAAATGAGAGCAATTGGGCTAGGGAAAATTATTTGTAGTTGTGTTAAAAGCTGACTCAGTGATAAGAAAAAGAGGGTGTTATTAACCCCTTAACCCACGGAACTTTTTTCGTTTTTGCGTTTTTGTTTTTCGCTCCCCTCCTTTCCAGAGCTATAACTTTTTATTTTTCCATCAATGTAGCCATATGATGGCTTATTTTTTGTTGGACGAGTTGTACTTTTGAATGACACCATTGGTTTTACCTTGTCGTGTACTAGAAAATGGGAATAAAAATCTAAGCGCGGTGAAATTGCAAAAAAAGTACAATCCCACACTTGTTTTTTGTTTGCTTTTTGCTGGGTTCACTAACTGCTAAAACTGACCTGCCAATATGATTTTCCAGGTAATTTCTAGTTCATAGACATCAAGCATGTCTAGGTTCATTTTTATCTAAGTGTTAAAAAAATTACAAACTTTGCTAAAAAAAAAAAAAAATTGCGGAATTTTCCAATACCCTTAGCATCTCCATTTTTAGTGATCTGGGGTTGTATGAGGACTTATTTTTGGCATGCCAAGCTGACATTTTTAATGATACCATTTTGGTGCAGATAAATTCTTTTGATTGCCTGTTATTTCATTTTAATGCAATGTCACTGCGACCAAAAAACTTCTGGCGTAATGCTGGCATTTTGAATTTTTTTCTCGCTATAACGTTTAGCGATCAGGTTTTTTTTTACTGATAGATCAGGCGATTCTGAATGCGGTGATTCCAAATATGGGTAGGTCTGATTTTTTTATTGTTTTAACTTTTATGTTTTTTTTATATTTTTCATTTTTTTAAAACATTTTTTTTACTTTTGCCATGCTTCAATAGCCTCTATAGGAGACTAGAAGCTGGCACAACATGATTGGCTCTGGTACACTGAAGCGATGCTCAGATTGCCTCTATGTAGTAGAATTACAGCATTCCTATGAGCACCGACCACAGGGTGGCGATCACAGCAATCTGCCATCAACAACAATAGAGGTCTCAAGGAGACCTCTGATTGTCATGCTGACATGCCGATGACCCGCGATCATGTGACGGGGTCACCGATGCATGCATTTCCAGCCAGATGGCCGGAAGAGCTTGTTAAATGCTGCTGTCAGAGTTTGACAGCGGCATTTATCTAGTTAATAGGCGTGGGCGAAACGCGTCAAAACAGCTGACACGTCCCAGCTTTGATGTGGGCTCACTGCCGGAGCCCGCATCAAAGTGGGGTTTCTGCCATCGGACGTACTATTCCACCCGATGGCAGAAAGGGGTTAATGGAATACACTCAGATGGGATCCCAGTTTACAGTGGAGTACCACAGTGGTCAATTTTTGGGCCTCTCCTTTTTAATGTATTATTTTGTACTAAATTGTAAAATACTGAGTAAAACTGTGAGAAAGACTTAAGCATATGGGTTGACAGCAAACTCAACTTTAGTGACTAGTACCAGGCAGCTCTTGCCAAGACAAATAAATCCATCATTAAAAGAGGCATAGATACACATGAAAAGAAAATATCTTTGCCTCTTTACAAGTAACTTGTGCAGGTATACTTTGAATACTGTGTACAACTATGGCATACAGTGTATATAAAGAACATAGTCACATGTAAAGTGCCATGGAATAAATGGTGCTATAACAATAATAAATAATAATAATAATAATAATAATAATAATTAAAGCAGAGAAGAGCCACCAAGGGTTATAAAGGGAATGGGTTAACCACTCTAATTAGACAGGCTATGAAACGTGGGGTTATTCAGTTTGAAAAAATGAAGGCTAAAGGTCGATCTTATTACAAAGTAGAAATATAGGAAGTGACAGTACAGAGATCTTTTTAATGATCTTCTTACACCTAAGCCTTGCAATGATGGTAAGGGGACATCCTGTACTTCTCGAGGAAAAAAGGTTTAATCATCTTCACAGACAGGGATTCTTTATTGTAAGAACAATGAGATTATGGAACTCTCTGCACATGATGTTGTAATGGGTGAGTTACTAAAAAGTTCATGGAGGACCTGAATGCCTTTCTTGATATATTAGTCTTACAGGTTATGGGCACTAGATTCTGTGATGGGATTCTGATCCAGGGAGCTAGTCTGATTGTGATATGTTGAGCTGAATTTTTTTTCCCCTAATATGGGGCTGCCGGAAAGAAGCAGGGCGCGTCCGAGGGTGAGTATATACCTAATAGGAATATACTCACCCTCGGACGCGCCCTGCTTCTTTCCGGCAGCCTTCCTTCCTAAGAATCAGCCCTTCCAGGACCTTCGGTGACGTCGCGGTGACGTCGCGGCTTGTGATTGGTCGCGCGCGCGGTCACATGGGCGGCCGCGCGGCCAATCACAAGCCGCGACGTCACCTCGACGTCACCGCAAGGTCCTGGAAGGCTGATTCTAAGGAAGGAAGGTTCCCGGTTAGTACCAGGGCGCGTCAGAGGGTAAGTATTGCGATATTTTTTATTTTAATTCTTTATTTTACACTAAAATATGGATCGCAGGGCCTGAAGGAGAGTTTCCGCTCCTTCAGACCCTGGGAACCATGGAAACCCAATGCAGTGCATTGGGTTTCAGGTTTCGGCCGACCCCGACCCCGACTTTTTTATAGGATCGGCCGATTTCACTCGACCCGACTTTTTCAAAAGTCGGGTTTCGTGAAACCCGACCCGATCCTATAAAAGTAAAGGTCGCTCAACCCTACTTCAGAGTGAATGCACAATTTTCATATTTATGAAATACAGAAAAATCTTTAACAGAGACGGTGGGCCCAAACTTTTGGTCTGTACTGTAGGTTATTGGTGCACTCAGGAAAAAGTGGACCTCAGTTTGCTGTAAAAAAAAATCTTATTAATCAGTAGAAAAATTAACAACTTGGGACTAAAACAACATTTTTGTGAATGTACAATTTTCGTAGACATGAAAATACAGAAAAATCTTTAAATGAGAAGGTGTGTCCAAACTTTTGGTCTGCACTGTATATGGGTTATTGATATAATTTATTGATCACTTATTTAATTTTTATATCATGTGTATTGTTAAACAATACAACAGAAATATCAGAGAATAAATGTTCATAATTTTAAGGGGATACATAACGTTAGAAAACCATTGTTTCTTAGGTCTAAAAGTGTCATACCTGTCTGCAGGTTTTATGTAGTATTACTTCTGGTGCATAGTTACAATACCAGACAGCACCCTGGAACTGTTTTTTTTTTTTTTTAAATGTGCTGTCACTTTAAAGCATTATCAGGCTGCTTTCTGTAAACCACAATCACAGACAGGTCACCCCTTTTCCTGTAAAAGTCAGCAATAGAATGTAATTTGTAAATAAAGGGCTTCCGAAATCTGGTGAGTGGTACGCATAATTGGTAATTAGATTGATAGTGGGTTTGCTGTTAGTGATGAGACAATGGCGCAGCCTCACGGTATTGACTCTACATTTAGCATTCATGTCTAGCACAAATTACACTGTCCTGTCAGGGGTCCTATATTTCTGACTGTTCTGTATTAAAGCCAATTTGTGTCCTGAACAAATACAATTAGTAATAAATGATAACATTCATGTTATAATAGAAGGCTGTCTACAGCCAAATACCACCATAACTTGCAGACAGTAACTGTCAATGACTGTGCTACGGAAATATTTCCCCAGTCAGTAAGTTAAAGAATAGCTCTAGGAAATCCGAAATGGACAAAAATCCTCTCTGTATTAGGTCAGCTATACCACAAATATCTGTAATTGAAATAGAAAAATGATAGCCCAGGGGATGCACAAGATGGTGTCTGTGCAATTCTATATTTAATTAGGAAATGGTTTGTAATGCTGCTCTTCAGTTCATATGATATTATTAGATTCTGGGAAATACTTTAGTGCAATTACTTATCATACCGCATTAAACATGTTCCACACCAGGAAATCACTAGTGCTTTGGTTGCTCATTCTAAAGGTGAATATTTCTATGTACTATAGAATTAGATTATTAATACACATTTTTTTTCAATTATTTTGTCATCTATTGCTGTCATGTTTTAAAATAAATGAATTCCTATAACAGGAAATAAATAATATGTCTACACCATATGCACTTCGTCTTGTATTTTCGGACTACAATATTCACCATTTTGTATCATCTTAATCTACAGAATCTCATCACTATATATATATTTATATATATATACAGTACAGACCAAAAGTTTGGACACACCTTCTCATTTAAAGATTTTTCTGTATTTTCATGACTATGAAAATTGTACATTTACACTGAAGACATGAAAACTATGAATTAATACATGTGGAATTATATACTTAACAAAAAAGTATGAAACAACTGAAATTATATCTTATATTCTAGGTTCTTCAAGGTAGCCCCCTTTTGCTTTGATGGCTGCTTTGCACACTTTTGGCATTCTCTTGATGAGCTTCAAGAGATAGTCACCGGGAATGGTTTTCACTTAACATTGTCAGGTTTAATAAGTGGGATTTCTTGCCTTATAAATGGTGTTGGGATCATCAGTTGTGTTGTGCAGAATTCTGGTGGATACACAGCAGATAGTCCTACTGAATAGACTGTTAGAATTTGTATTATGGCAAGAAAAATGAGTGGCCATCATTACTTTAAGAAATGAAGGTCAGTCAGTCCGAAAAATTGGGAAAACTTTGAAAGTGTCCCCAAGTGCAGTGGCAAAAACCATCAAGCGCTACAAAGAAACTGGCTCACATGAGGAACGTCCCAGGAAAGGAAGACCAAGAGTCAACTCTGCTTCTGAGGATAAGATTATCCGAGTCACCAGCCTCAGAAATCACAGATTAACAGCAGCTCAGATTAGAGACCAGGTCAATGCCACACAGAGTTCTAGCAGCAGACACATCTCTACAACAACTTTAAAGAGGAGACTTTGTGCAACAGGCCTTCATGGTAAAATAGCTGCTAGGAAACCACTGCTAAGGACAGGCAACAAGCAGAAGAGACTTGTTTGGGTTAAAGAACACGAGGAATAGACATTAGACCAGTGGAAATCTGTGCTTTGGTCTGATGAGTCCAAATTTGAGATCTTTGGTTCCAACCACCGTGTCTTTGTGTGACACAGAAAAGGTGAACGGACGGACTCTACATGCCTGGTTCTCACCATGAAGCATGGAGGAGGAGGTGTGATGTGTAGCGGTGCTTTGCTGGTGACAATGTTGGGGATTTATTCAAAATTGAAGGCATACTGAACCAGCATGGCTACCACAGCATCTTGCAGAGGGATGCTATTCCATCCGGTTTGCGTTTATTTGGACCATCATTTATTTTTCAACAGGACAATGACCCCAAACACACCTCCAGGCTGTGTAAGGGCTATTTGACAAGATGGAGAGTTATGGCGTGCTACGCCAGATGACCTGGCCTCCTGTTGTGAATTCTGTGGCAGAGTTCACTCCTGTGGTCACAAGTGGTACTTCGGCTGATTCTCTCTGGGATCTTCCGTTTGTGGAGGAAAGTGGTACTGCAGCTTCTGAGTTTCCTCCCTCAGGTGATCTGGTGAGCTCATTAGCTTCTTCTCTACTTAACTCCACCTGATGCTTTGATCTATGCTTCCTGTCAATGTTTCAGTGTGGGACTTGTTTTTTCCCTGGATCATTCCTGTGGCCTGCTGCTCTGCAAAGCTAAGTTTTGCTTATGTTATTTTGTTGCTATTTTTCTGTCCAGCTTGCTTTATTGGTTTTTCTCGCCTGCTGGAAGCTCTGAGACGCAGAGGGACCACCTCCGTACCGTTAGTCGGTGCGGAGGGTCTTTTTGTCCCCTCTGCGTGGTTTTTTATAGGTTTTTGTGCTGACCGCAAAGTTATCTTCCCTATCCTCGTTCTGTTCAGCTAGTCGGGCCTCACTTTGCTAAATCTGTTTCATCTCTATGTTTGTGTTTTCATCTTACTCACAGTCATTATATGTGGGGGGCTGCCTTTTCCTTTGGGGAATTTCTCTGAGGCAAGGTAGGCTTATTTTTCTATCTTCAGGATTAGCTAGTTTCTCAGGCTGTGACGAGGCGCCTAGGTTCTGGTCAGGAGCGCTCCACGGCTACCTTTAGTGTGGTTTGATAGGCTTAGGGATTGCGGTCTGCAGAGTTCCCACGTCTCAGAGCTCGTTCTATTATTTTGGGTTATTGTCAGTTCACTGTATGTGCTCTGACCTCCATGTCCATTGTAATTCTGAATTGCCTTTCATAACAGCCTCCACAGTCACCAGATCTGAACCCAATAGAGAGGTTTGGGGTGAGCTGGACCACAGAGCGAAAGCAAAAGGGCCAACAAGTGCTAAGCATCTCTGGGAACTCCTTCAAGATTGTTGGAAGACCATTCCCGATGACTACCTCTTGAAGCTCATCACGAGAATGCCAAGAGTGTGCAAAGCAGTCATCAAAGCAAAAGGTGACTACTTTGAAGATCCTAGAATATAAGACATAATTTCAGTTGTTTCACACTTTTTTGTTAAGTATATAATTCCACATGTGTTAATTCATAGTTTTGATGCCTTCAGTGTGAATGTACATTTTTCATAGTCATTAAAATACAGAAAAATCTTTAAATAAGAAGGTGTGTCCAAACTTTTGGTGTGTACTGAATATATATATATGTACATATATATATATATATATATCTACTATATAAAGCTGAATGTGTGTATGTGTGTGTGTGTGTATGTGTGTGTGTGTGTGTGTATGTCCGGGATTGGCATCTGCACCGTCGCAGCTACAGCCACAAAATTTTGCACAGTCACACGTCTGGACCCCGAGAGCGTCATAGGCTATGTTGTGAGGCGAAATTTTAACCCCGCGCTTTCCAATTCACCAAACAATTTTGCCCCTATCTACATAATGGGGAAAAAAGTGAAAGGAAAAGTGTTGGAGGCGTCGCAGCTACAGAAACAAAATTTTGCACAGTCACACGTCTGGACCCTGAGAGCGTCATAGGCTATGTTGTGAGGTGAAATTTTAACCCCGCGCTTTCCAATTCACCAAACAATTTTGCCCCTATCTACATAATGGGGAAAAAGTGAAATGAAAAGTGTTGGAGGCGTCGCAGCTACAGCCACAAAATTTTGCACAGTCACATGACTGGACCCTGAGAGCGTCATAGGCTATGTTGTGAGGTGAAATTTTAACCCCGCGCTTTCCAATTCACCAAACTATTTTTCCCTTATCTACATAATGGGGAAAAGTGAAAGGAAAAGTGTTGGAGGCAAATTGACAGCTGCCAGATGTGAACAAGGGGGACTTAAAGAATGAGAGCGATGGCGCCAAAGAGTATATACCGATCAGTTGCTAAGGTGGGGCCCCGACATGAGATACTCACCACACATGGGGATATGAACACACACAAAATGCGCCACACACTACCACGTGCTTGAACACATATACCACCATCAGCACACATTTCACCACACATACACCAACCTTGCCACATAAAAGTCGAAACACAAAAGTCGCCGCTCAAAACTCACCACGCGCAAAACTCGCCACATGCAAAAACTAGGCTCACGCAAAACTCGCCACAAGTGCAAAACTCACCTCATGGAAAACTCGCCACACGCAAAACTTGCACACGCGGAAAAATTGCCACATGCACAAAATTTGCAACACATGCAAAAGTTGCCTCACACAAAACTTGCACATACTCAAAAGGCACCAGACATAAAACTCACCACGCGCAAAACTCGCCATGCGCAAAACTTGCTGCACACAACTTGCTACACTAACCTGTCACATGCAACTCGACACACAAAAAGTTGCTACACGCATGTTGCTACACAAAACTCATCTCACAAAAGTCGCTACATGCATGTCGCCACACACAACTCAACACACACAACTTGACAGACGAAACTCGCCCTAAAACACACACAAGTCTGGTATTATCCTTCAAAAATAAAAATCTGATTAATAAGCAGACAAACTACAAGAGCAACAAATGTACCATATAGGAAATACAGCAGCTGTCAGTCACATGACCTGTCTATTATGTGTATGTGTGAGCTAATATATACTGCCAGGGGGAGGGCTTCCTGTTGGCTGGGGATTTATCAGGCTGCCAATTTATCTTACAAATACTGAGGTAAAAATACTGAGCAAATAACGTGTTAACGAGGTCTAATACAGGAGATCACACAGGTATATACTATATACAGGGGAGATGACACACAGATATATACTATATACAGGAGAGATGACACAGGTATATACTATATAGAGGAGGAGATGACATACAGGTACATAATATATACAGGAGGAGATGACATACAGGTATATACTATATACAGGAGGAGATGACACACAGGTATATACTATATACAGGAGGAGATGACATACAGGTATATGCTATATATAGAAGATGACATACAGGTATATACTATATACAGGAGGAGATGACACACAGATATATATATATATATACTATATACAGGGGAGATGACACACAGGTATATACTATATACAGGAGGAGATGACATACAGGTATATACTATATATAGAAGGAGATGACATACAGGTATATACTATATATAGGAGGAGATGACATACAGGTATATACTATATATAGGAGGAGATGACATACAGGTATATACTATATATAGGAGGAGATGACATACAGGTATATACTATATACAGGGGAGATGACACACAGCAGATATATACTATATACAGGGGAGATGACATACAGGTATATACTATATACAGGAGATGACATACAGATGTATACTATATATAAGGGAGATGACAAACATGTATATACTGAGGTGAAAATGAGAGGTGTGAGGTGAAAATGAAAAGGTGTGAGTGCAAAATGAGAGGAGTGAGGGAAAATAGTGTAGTGATCGGAAAATGACAGATGTGAGGTCGAAATGACAAGTGTTAGGGGGGAATGAGAGGAGTGAGGGAGAAAATGAGAGGTGTGAGGGAGAAAATGAGAGATGTGAGGGGGAAAATTAAAGATGTGATTGGGAAAATGAGAGGCGTGATGGGAAAATAAGAGAAGTGACGTGCTATAACTAACCACAGTTATTTACTATGCCCAGGCAACGCCGGGCTCTTCAGCTAGTATATATATATATATATATATATATATATATGCAATGTGAAAAAAGGAAGTACTCTGATTCTTCCCACTAAAAAGCATGTGATTTATTCCCACAAATGGATGCGCCCTCATCCGAGTGCTATGGGTGAATAAATTACATTCTATCTACATTCTATGTCCAAAGCCAAAAATATGCTTACTGTATATACTCGTGTATAAGCCGACCCGAGTATAAGCCGACCCCCCTAATTTTGACACAATAAACTGGGAAAACTTAATGACTTGAGTAAAAGCCTAGGGTGGGAAATGCAGCAGCTACCAGTAAATGTCAAAAGTAGTGTGAGCGATACCTTCCGATATCGTAAAGTATCGGTATCGGATAGGATCGGCCGATATTCAAAAAATATCGGATATCGTCGATACCGATACCCGATCCCAATGCAAGTCAATGGGACCAAAATATCGGAATTAAAATAAACCCTTTCTTTCCTTGTAGGTTCATTCTACATGAAGGAAAACAACTAAGAATAATGCAGGATGTATTTGGGGAGGTGGCGGAGACATTAAAGTCATAGAGGTTTAGCCCAATCAAATAGAATAGCATGTTTTTTTTGTTTTTTTTTAAGACGTTCGGAGTGACAAAGATATTGACTATGTAAATTTTTTTTTTATTTTGTCAGATATTGATGTTTCACTATTCCACGCCCTTCCCCTTCTTTTTTTTTACTTTTCCCACACTTTCATCTTCATCATCATCAGCATCTTTGACATCAACTTCTTCTTCACCTTATTCATCTTCTTCTTCATCCTTTACCTTTTTTTTTTTTTAATACATTCTTCATATTCATTTTATTCAACTATTATTATTCTTCCTATTCTACATATTCATTTTATTCAACTGTTATTATTCTTCCTATTCTACTTCTTCATCATATTCTCATTTGTGACAGGCATTCCCGTAGTTGTTATCTATAAAAGTTGGAAGATTACACCTTCCGTTCTGCCAGTCACAAAAGTTACATTTGTCCGCGTTCAGTTTGGCCTGCAGCATCAGGCTTTATCCAGGGGCACCACGAGGAGGAACGGACTCACCCCCATACACTGCTTAGTCTTCTTCTGCATATAATTTAGATAATATCTTTTGTTCTGATATTAAGTGTTATGCTTAATGTTCTTCTGCTCTTTGTTCTGCAGCCTCTTGTTCTTCTGCTTCTCGGTCTTCCATGTCGTCGTCTCCAGGGTCGTCGTCTCCAGTGTCGTCGTCTCCGCCGTCGTTGTCTCCGCCGTCGTCGTCTCCGCCGTCGTTGTCATCGGGGTGGTCTTCCGGGTCGTCGACGTTAGGGTCTTCAACTTGGAAATGTAGCAGAAGGTACAAGAAGGCTGAGAAAATGCCAAGAACCAGCTGATGGAACTGGAACTCGGATGGCTACCCGAAGGTTCAAGAGCCTATGGAACTACCGAGGACCAGCTGACGTTACTGGAACCCGGTTACTAAGCAGGAGGTACCCGTGCTAAAAAGCACTACCAAGGACCGCCTGACGTTGGCGGAACTCGGATACCCAGAAGGAGGCACCTAAGCCAAAGGCTCTGCCCGGAACCAGCTGACGGTACTGGAACCAGGATGGGGAGCAGAAGGTACAAGAGCAAAAGACACTGCCGAGAACCAGCTGACGGTACTGGAACCCGGTTACTAAGCAGCAGGTACCCGTGCCTGAAAGCACTACCAAGGACCACCTTACGTTGGTGGAACTTGGATACCCAGAAGGAGGCACCTAAGCCAAAGGCTCTGCCCGGCACCAGCTGACGGTACTGGAACCAGGATGGGGAGCAGAAGGTACAAGAACAAAAGACACTGCCGAGAACCAGCTGACGGTGCTGGAACCAGGTGGTGGACCCGAAGGCCCACAGGAGAGGAGAGAACAGCTAGGCCGCGAGGTAGCCGCAGTTACCGAACCCCAACAGTCCTACAGGGGGAGCTGGGCCTACTGGCACTACAGAACCAGCCTTGACCACCAATTCATGCAGCCCACATAGGAAGCTCCTAAACTGGAGGCACCCTGGAGTTGGCTAACTCGACCGCAACACGACGGGGCAACGCATAGGTGTCTCAGTGAGTTTGACAGTACCCGGAAACAGCTGACGGTGCTGGAACCAGGCTGGGCACGAGGGAGTACCCGTGACAAAAACACTGCCGGGAACCAGCTGGCGGTGCTGGAACCCAGATGCGTTGCCCCAGTGTGCAAGAGCCAATGGCACGACCGAGGACCAGCTGACGGTGCTGGAACCCGGTTACTAAGCTGTAGGTGCCCGCGCTTAAAAGCACTACCAAGGACCGCCTGGCGTTGGCGGAACTCGGATACCCAGGAGGAGGCACGTAAGCCAAAGTGCAGCTAGCACTTCCGGGCAAAAACTATCGGTGTTTGAGCCCAGGGGCAGCAGGAGGAGGAGAGGAGCAGAGTGTAGGCCGAAGCCTGCACTGGTGGCAGCTTTTGGTCTGTAGTGCCAGCGTGGCTTGTGCTGGACACGATGCCGGCTACACAGAAGGGGAACAGCTGGCGGTGCTGAACCCCACTGACACAATGGTGGGTGTTTTTCTCTGTGCAGCCAGCACTTCCGGGCCCCAACTCACGTAGTTAGAGCCCAGGGTCTGCAGGAGGAGCAGAGTGTAGGCGGAAGCCTACTTGAACCAATTTCAAAGGTAACCTTTAACCCACCCTCAGGTGTTACAATGTTGAAGAGCCACACCTTGTGCAGCAGTAAAGCTCCACAAGTTAAAGGTTGCTCTTTAAGTTTTGCTCATTGCACACGCAGAATGAAATACGTACACAATTTAGCCCATTGAACAGTAGTTCAGTTCTGTATTGGAGGCGTGACTTGTCATTTTAAGGAGACGCAGCACAGGTGCACATAAATAACAACTTGGTGCTGGGCGCAGCCTCCTGAGCGTTGTTATTTGCTGTACAGGAGTCTGCGCTATTGTGATCCCTTGGCCATGCGCTGTGAGCGCTGCCTGTCTTCTCACCTCATTTCATGTTGGCCGCTGCGGTTAGCAATGGCCATGAATCCCAGACCCGCAGTGTGTTTTCAACAAATCACACTGCGTGGCTGGGATTCGTGGCCTTGTGCAGTAAATATGTTTGCCGCTCACACATGTCCTTACACCTGCTTCAGACTGGGCGGCCTCAGCTGATCCCTTATCGCCTACCACGGCCATGAGGCCGCCCAGTCTGAAGAAGGCGGAAGGAGATGAGTTAAGACAGGCAAACATATGCACTGCACATGCCCATCAATCACACCCTCGCAGCCAAAATATATGAGACACCGAGGGGGGTTGTGTCGGGCAGGGCGGACGCCCAGGCACAGGCAGCCAACCAATGATGTCAGAAGACGGGCAGCGCTCCCAAGGGGGGTGGTGCGTGTCATTAGAAAGGAAAGTCACACTTCAGGGACAGTGGAATGGTCTCAATGAGACACATTTTGTACGTGTTGAGTTCCACGTTGGCAAGGAGAAAAAGTCAGCCACCTTGTACAAATGCAGCATTACTGCTGTACAAGGTAGCTGTTATACATAGAAACACCTTGGGGTGGGTGGCAGGGTCCCTTTAATTTCAGTTCATGTGCCTGCGTGGCGTTTGCAGGTCACGTTGCCAGCTACACAGCAGGGGAACAGCTGGCGTTGCTGAACCCCACTAACACATTGGCTGGTGTTTTTCTCTGTGCAGCTAGCACTTCCGGGCCAAAACTAGCGGTGTTTGAGCCCAGGGGCAGCAGCAGGAGGAGAGGAGCAGAGTGTAGGCCAAAGCCTGCACTGGTGGCAGCTTTTGTTCTGTTGTGCCAGCGTGGCTTGTGCTGGACACGTTGCCGGTTACACAGCAGGGGAACAGCTGGCGGTGCTGAACCCCACTGACACATCAGCTAGTGTTTTTTCTGTGTAGACAACACTTCCAGGTGGCAACTGACAGTGTTGAAACCCAGGGAATCAAAGAGGAGCAGAGTGTAGGCCGAAGCCTGCAGTGGAGCAAGTTGAAAGGGAACCTTTAACCCCCCCCAGGCATTTGTTGCTGAAAGAGCCATCTTGTACAGCAGTAATACTGCACATGGAAAATGGTGGCTCCGAAAATTATGCTCCTTGCAAACGCTGAAGTACACACTCATATAATGTGTCCCCTCACACCGTCAAACCGTCCCGGAAGTGGGACTTTCCTTTGTAATGTGACACAGCACAGCCGTCATTCCAACCCCCTTGGTGCCGTGCGCCACCTCCTCAACGTTGTTTGGTTCTGTCACGGAGCCTGCGCTGTAATGTTATCCCTTGGCCATGCACAGTTAGCGGTGCCCCTCTTCTGACATCATTTAGGTGTAAGGCTGGCAGTGCCTGTGCATCCAAGCTGCCCGAGATCCAACCTCGCAGTGTCATCTAATGTAATCCCACTGCGGGCCAGGGATCCATGGGCATGCGCAGTGCATATCATCGCCTCTCAATCACCTCCTTCCTGCTTCTTCAGACTGTGCGGCGTCACGACCGTGGCATGCTATTAGGGATCAGCTGACGCCGCCTAGTCTGAAGAAGCGTGAAGAAGGGGAGTGAGAGGCTAGTATATGCACTGCGCATGGCCATGGATACCAGGCCCACTGTGGGATCACATTAGACGACACTGCGAGGTGGGAATTCGGGCAGCGTGGACGCACAGGCGCAGCCAGGACGACAACAAATGATGTCAGAGGACAGGCAGCGCAAACTGTGCATGGCCAAGGGATAACATAACAGCACAGGGTCCATGACGGAATCAAACAACGCTGAGGAGGCAGCGCACGGTGTAAAGGGGGTAGCAATGACGGCTGTGCTGCGTCACATTACAAAGGAAAGTCCCACCTCCGGGACGGTTGGACGGTGTGAGGGGACACATTACATGAGTGTGTAGTTCAGCGTTTGCAAGGAGCATAATTTCAAGAGCGACCTTTTCCTTGTGCAGTATTAGTGCTGCACAAGGTGGCTCTTTCAGTAACAAACGCCTAGGGGGGGGGGGACAGGTCCCCTTACATTTTAGTTGTGCCAGCGTGGCGGTCGCATGACACGTTGCCGGATACACAGCTGGGGATCAGCTGACGTTACTGAACCCCAATAACAGAGGAGCGACTGTTGACTGTGCAGACAGCACTTCCAGGCACCAACTGGCGGTGTTAGAGCCCAGGGACAGCAGGAGGAGCAGAGGAACAGAGTGTAGGCCGAAGCCTGATTGGAGCAAGTTGAAAGGGAACCTTTAACCCCCCCCCAAGACGTTTGTAGCTGAAAGAGCCATCTTGTGCAGCACTAAGGATGCAAAAGGAAAAGGTTGCTCTTTTAATTATGCTCCTTGCAAACACAGAAGTAAACACTAAAAATGTGTCCCCTTATACCGTTAAACCGTCCCGGAGGTGCGAATTTCCTTCGTAATGGGACACAGCACAGCTGTCATTCCTATCCCCTTGGTGCCGTGCGCTGCCTCCTCAGCGTTGTTTTAAGCTGTCACGGAGCCTGCGCTGTTCTGTTATCCCTTGGCCATGCCCAATTAGCGCTGCCTGTCTTCTGACATAATTTGGTGTCAGGCTGTCAGTGCCTGTGCGTCCACGCTGCTCCAGATCCCACCTCGCAGTGTCGTCTAACGTAATCCCACTGCGGGCCTTGGATCCATGGGCATGCACAGTGCATATCCTCGACTCTCACTCCCCTCCTTCCCTCTTCTTCAGACTGTGCGGTGTCACGGCCGTGGCATGCTATTAGGGATCAGCTGACGGCACACAGTCTAAAGAAGGCGGAGGGAGATGAGCGAGAGCCCGAGGGGAAGATATGCACTGCGCATGCCCATGGATCCCAGGCCCGCAGTGTGATTCAATCAGAAGACACTGCGAGGCGGGATCTCGGGCAGCGCGGCCGCACAGGCGCAGCCAGCCTGACACCAAATTATGTCAGAAGACAGGCAGCGCAAATAGGGCATGGCCAAGGGATAACAGAACAGCGCAGGCTCCGTGACAGCTTAAAACAACGCTGAGGAGGCAGCGCATGGCACCAAGGGGGTAGGAATGACGGCTGTGCTGCGTCACATTACGAAGGAAAGTCCCAGCTCCGGGACGGTATAACGGTATCAGTGAACACATTTTATAAGTGTTAAGTTCTGCGTGTGCAAGGAGCTAAACTAAAAGAGCTACCTTTTCCTTGTGCAGCATTACTGCTGCACAAGATGGCTCTTTCAGTAACAAACGACGGGGGGGGGGGAAGGGGGGGACAGGTTCCCTTACATTTAGGTTGTTGTGCCAGCGTGGCGGTCGCAGGAAACATTGCCGGCTACACAGCTGGGGATCAGCTGACGTTACTGAAACCCAATAACACTGGGTCATATGTTTTTACTGTGCAGCCTGCACTTCTGAGCCGCAACTGGCGGTGTTGGAGCCCAGGAATAGCAGTTCAGGTGGTAGAAAGATGAACACAGCAGGAGACCTGGATGACACCCAATTACTTAATCAGGCAGAGGAGTGGCAAATTCCTGCGAGATCCAGGCCTGGTTCATTTTCAGGAAAGTAAGCCGGTCAACGTTATCGGAGGATAGTCGCATGCGACGGTCTGTTAGTACACCACCTGCGGCACTAAAGACACATTTTGATAAGACACTAGCCGCAGGGCAAGCCAGCACCTCCAATGCATACTGGCTTAGCTCTGGCCATGTATCCAGCTTAGAGACCCAAAACTTGAACGGGGAAGAGCCGTCTGGGAGTACAGTAAGAGGGCAAGCCATGTAGTCTGTCACCATCTGACGGAACAGTTGCCTCCTGCTGACTGGAGCCGCCGGTGATGGTGTAGACATTTGGGGCGGGCACACAAAAGTGTGCCAGAGTTGTGCCATACTGGGCTTGCCTTGGGCAGAGGCACTGCTTCTGCTCCCTCTTTGGGCAGAGCCTCCCCCACTGCCTTGACGCACTGAGCTGCTTTGTAAAGCACTAGCAGCACTCCTCTCAGTTAGACTGGAGAAGATGATGGAATTCACCAGTGTGTCGTGGTACTCCCGCAATTTACGCTCCCGGGTCAACGCTGGGATGAGGTTTTGGACGTTGTCCCGGTAGCGAGGATCGAGGAGGGTGAACACCCAATAATCAGGCATGTTGAGAATGTGGTCGATGCGGCGGTCGTTTCTCAGGCACTGCAGCATGAAATCCACCATGTGCTGCAGACTGCCAACTGGCCCAGAAACGCTGTCCCCTGCTTGAGACATGATCTCTGCCCGCTCGTCATCACCCCACCCTCGCTGTACACACTGACCACTGGACAATTGTGTCGCTCCCTCCTCTGGACGGAGATCTTCCTCCTCCATTGACTCCTCCTCATCCTCCTCACAAAGTGGCCCCTGCGTACCCCTTCGTGAGGAACCACGTGGCGCTGACTCTCCAGAACCTGATGGAAAAGGTGACTCCTCATCCTCCACCTCTTCCACAACATCATCCCTTAACCCTTGCAAAGTTTGCTGAAGCAGGCAGATAAGGGGGACAGTCATGCTGACTAGTGCATCATCTGCACTTGCCATCCGCGTGGAATAATCAAAAGGACGCAAAACCTGGCAGACGTCTTTCATAGTGGCCCACTCTGTGGTTGTGAAGTCTGATCGGCGCTGACTGCGACTTCTTTGCGCCTGATGCAGCTGGTACTCCATAACTGCTTGCTGCTGCTCACACAACCGCTCCAACATATGTAACGTGGAATTCCACCGGGTAGGTAGGTCACATATGATGCGGTGTTCCGGAAGGCGGAATCGGCGCTGCAGAGCAGCAATGCGGGATCTTGCCAAGCTGGAACGCCGCAAGTGAGCACACTCTAGGCGGACCTTGTGCAGCAGTGCATCAAGATCCGGATAGTCCCTCAGAAAACTCTGCACAACCAAATTGAGCACATGTGCCAGACATGGGATGTGAGTGAGGTTGCCAAGGGCCAAAGCTGCCACCAGATTTCGGCCATTGTCACACACTACCATGCCTGGCTGGAGATTCGCTGGCAGTAACCACACATCGCTCTCCTGCTTGATGGCATTCCAGAGCTCCTGCGCTGTGTGGCTTCGATTCCCCAATGAAACTAGTTTCAAGACGGCCTGCTGACGTTTGGCCACGGCTGTGCTCATGTCGGTCATAGGTAAACGTTCACGGGTCCATGTGGACGTGGACTGTGACGGCTCCTGCAGAGATGATTCTGAGGAACTTGTGTAAGAGGAGGAGTCAATGCGTACAGACTGGATTCCTGCAATCCTTGGAGTGGGCAGGACACGTCCTGCGCCACTCGCACAATCTGTACCTGGCTCAACAACATTAACCCAATGGGCAGTGAGGGAAACGTATCGCCCCTGTCCATGCTGACTGGTCCACGCATCGGTGGTGAGGTGGACCTTGCTACTGACGGCGTTCAGTAGCGCATGTTTTATGTTTCCCTCAACATGCCTGTGCAGGGCAGGGACAGCTTGCCTGCTGAAGTAAAAGCGGCTGGGCACCTTGTACTGTGGGACTGCCAATGCCATCAAGTCACGGAAGCTGTCAGTCTCCACCAGCCTGAATGAGAGCATTTCCAGGGACAACAGTTTGGCAATGCCTGCATTCAGAGCCTGTTCTCGGGGGTGGTTGGCCGAGAATGCCCGCCTTTTCTCCCATGCCTGTACTACCGATGGCTGTAGAGTAGACTGGGAGTGTGAGGATGACTGGGAAGGTGGTGCTGTGGGTGGAATTACACAAGGTCTCTGGACAACAGTGCCAGAGGTTCTTCCATGGCGATCCTGGGAGGAAGCCAAACCAGCTGTGCGTGAGCTGGAGGAAGAGGCAACACGAGCTGAAGAGGTGGTAGCTGCCGCTGTTGGTTGGCCTACATCTTCAGTGTGTTTCTGTAACTCCACCGCGTGCCTGGTCCGCACATGTTTCCACATATTTGTGGTATTGAGGTTGCTGACATTTTTCCCTCTTTTTACTTTCTGATGACACAGCTTGCATTTGACAAAACAAATGTCATCTGCAACTGTGTCAAAAAAGGACCAGGCACTGCAAGTCTTGGGAGCGCCCTTTTTGGCTTTGGAAAGAGACAGGCTCCTAACGGGTGCCAAAGTGGAGGTTACAGGCTCCGCAGTCTTCCCCCTCCCTCTCCCTCTTTGGCCCGTAAGGGGAATCTCTTCCTCAGAGCTGCTCCCACCACCTTCCTGTTCCTCACGCCACGATGGGTCAACGACCTCATCATCTCCACTACCCTCTGCCACCAACTGCTCCTCCTGGGTAGTCTCGGCAGCACAGTACGCACCAGAAAGCGGCACCTGAGTTTCATCATCAGATACGTACTGCGATGTGGTCACCGGAGGCACTGGCCCACCCGCCTCTTCAGAGTCAGAGAGACAAAGCTGTTGGGCATCACTGCACACTGCCTCTTCTTCCATTTCTCCAATGCTGCTTGGCTGGCCCCCTGTTTCCAAGCCAAGAGATTCAGAGAACAGAAGTAGAGACGGCTCCTGTCCTGGGCTCTCTGACTGCCTGGCCAATTTGGCAGGTGGTGAAGAGACAGATGGCTGCTCTCCAGTGCTCTGTGCCTGAGAGGATGTGGCACTAACTGAAGTCGATGCCGAGGCGTTAGCTGCCATCCACCCGACAACAACTTCAATTTGGTCTTCACGCAGCAGCGGTGCACGGCGCTCTCCGACAAAGCTGCGCATGAAGGACTGTTCCCTGCTGAAACTGAGTGACGACGAGTCACCGGGGCCCGCCGCAGGCACAGAATCACCACGTCCTCTCCCTGCTCCTCTCCCTGCTCCGCGCCCACACCCACGTGCCTTACTCCCTGCCCTCTTCATCTTGGTTGACAGATAAAGATAAGCAGAAAAGTACTAAGGCCTTAGTGTGCTTATTCCTGAAATGCTCCTCCTAACAGGTGTAAGAAACACAAATGTTGTAAAGTGTAGACTAAACTTTATTATTTTTCAAATGTGGCCTACACAAGTGTTAAGTTGTGTTTGGTGAACTTTCCTTTTTTTTTTTTCTGCAGATCGGACTACAGAGCAAGTTTAAATCACACGGGGACCGTGCAGACAGCCGTAAACGGCGCTGCAAGTCCCAAAAACCCTCCTCTAGGTTATCCTATGTAGTGTTTTTCCACTATTTAGCTGGAGACGGGTGGAAAGACACTAATAGGAATTTTTTTTTTTAAATTTTAAACAGGCTGCACTATTTGAAAAAAAGGAAAATTTTTTTCAAGGTATGAGGCAGTAACGCACCCTGAGCTGAATCCAACCGGCTATGGCTGCACACAGACTACAGGGCGAGCTGCGCTCACACAGAGACCGTGCAGACAGCCGTAAACGGCGCTGCAAGGCCCAAAAAAAAACCCTCTAGGTTATCCTATGTAGTGTTTTTCCACAATTTAGCTGGAGACGGGTGGAAAAACACTAATAGGAAATTTTTTAAAAAATTTTTAAACAGGCTGCACTATTTGAAAAAAAAAGGAAATTTTTTTTCAAGGTATGAGGCAGTAACGCACCCTGAGCTGAATCCAACCGGCTATGGCTGCACACAGACTACAGGGCGAGCTGCGCTCACACAGAGACCGTGCAGACAGCCGTAAACGGCGCTGCAAGGCCCAAAAAACCCCCTCTAGGTTATCCTATGTAGTGTTTTTCCACAATTTAGCTGGAGACGGGTGGAAAAACACTAATAGGAAATTTGAGAAAAAATGTGCAGCAGGCTGCACTATGAGCAAAAAAGGACAACTGTGTGAGGCAGTGTGAACCCCCCCTGAGCTGAATACAACCGGGTATATGGCTGCACACAGACTACAGAGTGAGCTGCACACACACACACACACACACACACACACACACACACACAGAGACCTTGCAGAACGCTGTTAAAACAGCGCTGCAAGGCAAGAGCAAGGTGAACAGTGAAGAACACACAGCGTTTTGCTAAATTAGCCTTGGGAAAGGAAAATAAAGCAATTAGCTATCTCAACTGGCCCTCAGTTAGAACACAGCGTCCTGTCCCTAACTGAAATCACAGCAGAGTGAGCGCAAAATGGCGGCAGCGTTTTTTATAGTGCAGAGTGACATCATTTCAGCAGCCAATCACAGCCTTGCCAGTAGTTACATGCCCACCATGCTAAACAGGATGTGCCCACACTTCCAATCATTCCTCATTGGCTGCTGCGTTCAGTTTGAATTCTGGGAACTTCCGATTGCGGTATCCGATACGCGGGAAGTATCGGAATGCTCAACACTAGTCAAAAGTAAAAATAGATACCAATAAAAGTAAAATTAATTGAGACATCAGTAGGTTAAGTGTTTTTGAATATCCATATTGAATCAGGAGCCCCATATAATGCTCCATAAAGTTTATGATGGGCCCCATAAGATGCTCCATATTAGAATATGCCCCTTATAATCCTGCATAAAGGTTAATAATGGCCCCATAAGATGCTCCATTGACACATTTGCCCAATATAATGCTGCACAAATGCTGATGATGGCCCCATAAGATGCTCCATAAAGATATTTGCCCCATATAGTGCTGTTCAAACCTTGATTATGGCCCTATAAGATGCCCCATAGAGACACTTGCCCCATATAATGCTGAACTAACGTTATGGCCCCATATAGTGCTGCACAAACGTTATGGCCCCATAGATGCTCCATACAAATACTTGCCCCATATAGTGCTGCACAAACGTTATGGCTAGGGTTGAGCAAAACGAGTCGGCCAGATTCAGAAGTCGCCGACTTTTGGCAAAGTTGGGTTTCATGAAACCCTACCCGACCCCTGTGTGGGGTCGGCCATGAGGTCGGCGATCTTCTGATCTGGAATTGGAATTCCGATACCGAGTTCCGATATGTTTAAGATATCGGGAATCAGTATCGGAATTCATATTTAAGTGTAAAATAAAGAATAAAAAAAAAAATATTGATATATTCACCCTCGGACGCGCCCTGGTTCTCACCGGCAGCCTTCCTTCCTAAGAATGAGCGCCTGAAGGGCCTTCGATGACGTCGCGGCTTGTGATTGGTCGCTTGAGCGGTCACATGGGCGGTCACACGACCAATCACAAGCCGCGACGTCATCTAAGGTCCTTCAGGCGCTAATTCTTAGGAAGGAAGCGTCCGAGGCGCGTCCGAGGGTGAGTATATTCCTAATAGGTATGTACTCACTCTCGGACGCGCCCTGGTTCTAACCCGCAGCCTTCCTTCCTAAGAATCAGCACCTGAAGGACCTTAGATGACGTTGCGGCTTGTGATTGGTCGCGTGACGCCCATGTGACCACTCACGTGACCAATCACAAGCCGCGACGTCATCGAAGGTCCTTCAAGCACTCATTCTTAGGAAGGAAGGCTGCCGGTGAGAACCAGGGCGCGTCCGAGGGTAAGTATATCAATATTTTTTATTTTGATTCTTTATTTTACACTTAAATATGGATCCCAGGGCTTGAAGGAGAGTTTCCTCTCCTTCAGACCCTGGGAACCATTAGAAACCCAATGCACTGCATTGGGTTTCGTGTTTCGGCCGACCCCGACCCCGACTTTTCTATAGGATCGGCCGATTTCACTCGACCCGACTTTTGAAAAAGTCGGGTTTCGTGAAACCCGACCCGATCCTATAAAAAGAAAAGTCGCTCAACCCTAGTTATGGCCCCATATAGTGCTGCACAAATGTTATGGCCCCATAGATGCTCCATACAGACACTTGCCCCATTTGCTGTTGCTGCAATAAAATAAAATAAATTACATACTCACCTCTCCATCGCTCAGGCCCCCTGCACTTTCAATAGTCACCTGTTCCTTGTTCCGGCGCCACTCCATCTTCAGTGTCTTCAGTACTGACGTTCAGGCAGAGGGTGCACACTAACCACGTCACCGCGCCCTCTAACCTGAGCATCACTGCTGAAGACAGAGAGGCGCCTGGAATGGGGAGCAGGTGAATATCGCGCAGCGCAGCGCTCCCCCTCCCCGTTATACTCACGTGCTTCTGGCGCTGTGCAGTCCCTGCTTCCCGGCACCGCAGAATCAATCTGTACTGAGCGGTCACCGTTACCACTCATTACAGTAATGAATATGCGGCTCCACCGCTATGGGAGGTGGAGCTGCATATTCATTACTGTAATGAGTGGTACCATGTGACCGCTCAGTACAGGAGGAAGCTTCCGGCGCCGGGGAAGCCAGGGACCTGCAGGGACCGTGCCAGGAGTACGTGAGTATAATTAGACAGCCCCCGCTCTCCCTCACCTGCCGACCCCTGGGTATGACTCGAGTATAAGCCGAGAGGGGGACTTTCAGCCCAAAAAAGTGGGTTGAAAATCTCAGCTTATACTCGAGTATATATGGTATTTGCTGTTTCGATCGCTTTTATTGGTGAACTCGGAGATGATGATTTCCTTGTTTTTCTTTTTCTTAAAAACATGACTGTCTTAAAGATATTTACTGCTTGAACATTTTCAATGTTTTTTAGCTCTGTACCAGAAAGTAAAAATATACCTGCATTCAATACTAAATAAGGGTACTTTGGTCTAAAATTGAAATGGTTCAGAGGACCCATCTTCTATTTTTGCAGAATAGCTGCATGACTATATTTAGCAATACGTTAATTTATTATTGCATTAGTCAATCTTTTTGTGAATTAAATGATTAAACAAATTTGTTAAACTGCTGTTTTCAATGGGAATCATCTTTAGTAAGATCTTTTGTACTCTGTAATAGAAATGACCTTGTTGCTGAGGTAGAACATTTGTAGGTCAATCCAACAATATTCTTTTGTTGGCCAATCTGTATAAGCATTCAATAAAGCTTCAGTTTTACCCCAGTTTTGTTGATGACTCCATTGACCATTATTGCCATTAACTCTTAATTTGTCCTTACCTTGGCTTTTGGCTTGCCCCAACGACATCTCTCCTACTAATCTAGTTACAGCTCCTCCTCTAGTTGCATCTGTGATGGTTCTGATTATCCAGTTATAAATAGGAAATAGATAAAAGGAAGAGGCATAGGTGCATTCATAATGCATTACTCAGCCAGCCCTAAAGATATGGCTTTCTGCTTCCTGATACCAATTATAGAGGGACTTGTTTTAGCAGTCAGAACAATAATTGTATACACGTACATAAGTATAGCATGGCCAATAAAACTTTCAGAAATTGCATTCTTTTCCTACCTATTAATTTTCCAGCCTGTATTATATAGGGCGACTGCTGAGATCCCTAGAAGTTCCCAGAATTGAACTTGAAAATTCTCCATCTGAATGGAAAAGAGGACATCCACTCTATAAGGGAGATAGCCGAGAACAACGTTTGGCTTTTTTCAGCAGTCTCACAGAAAATGAGTGCAGCAGTTATGCCCATGCCCAATCTACGTGCTATTTAAACTGGTCTCTATAGAGCCCCATTCTGGGAGTCCAATGGTTGGACGTAGAGATGAGTGTTCACTTTTAATACTGCTGCCATAAAGCTCTGTCCAGTACTACACACTGAAACTTCACAATATGAGCTGCAAAATCAGAAGCATACAGAGCACAGGAAGCCCTGACACAAAGTAAAGAAGGCTGAATGTTACAGGATGTGAGAGGCGAAGGCAGAAAAAAGCGTCTGGACAGTGCAAAGGACCGGATGGTGGGCTATTATGGCAGTGAGACAGGTAACAGTAAAATGATTATAATATTTTTTATCCTTTTTCAGGACTTCAACAACTCAGCTAAATGGTGACTGACCACCATTTTGCTGTATTACCATGAAACAAATTGGAAAACTAAAGACACAAAAGAGAATAGTAAAACCAAAAACACTCAGTTTGAAAAAATGTTGCAGTAATCCGCAAGTGCTAGTAAAAGATGTAAAAAACAGGGTATTTGGTTGATACGTTTTTTGCAAAAAATGTATACTAAGCTGCTCTACCAATCTTCATGGTATACCCTTATCAGAGCAGTCCTAACTAATGTATGCAATCCCTATCTGATGTATTTAAAAACCTGATCATCTGTATATAACCTGTGTGAACAGGGTTCAGAGAGGAAAAATCCATGTGTGCATACAGGGTAGAACAGCTTTTGTGCAGATAGCCCAAGAGGAGTGGTGGAACTCCCCAGTCTTGTAGACACAAGAGAACAATTATGGAAACAGGAACACATGGGCTACTTGCACAGTGAACAAGTCTGTATGATCATGTTCACACACCACCAAGAAACCTGAAGACACAAAAGAGAATAGTAAAACCAAAAACACTCAGTTTGAAAAAATGTTGCAGTAATCCGCAAGTGCTAGTAAAAGATGTAAAAAACAGGGTATTTGGTTGATACGTTTTTTGCAAAAAATGTATACTAAGCTGCTCTACCAATCTTCACGGTATACCCTTATCAGAGCAGTCCTAACTAATGTATGCAATCCCTATCTGATGTATTTAAAAACCTGATCATCTGTATATAACCTGTGTGAGCAGGGTTCAGAGAGGAAAAATCCATGTGTGCATACAGGGTAGAACAGCTTTTGTGCAGATCGCCCAAGAGGAGTGGTGGAACTCCCCAGTCTTGTAGACACAAGAGAACAATTATGGAAACAGGAACACATGGGCTACTTGCACAGTGAACAAGTCTGTATGATCATGTTCACACACCACCAAGAAACCTGAAGACACAAAAGAGAATAGTAAAACCAAAAACACTCAGTTTGAAAAAATGTTGCAGTAATCCGCACGTGCTAGTAAAAGATGTAAAAAACAGGGTATTTGGTTGATACGTTTTTTGCAAAAAATGTATACTAAGCTGCTCTACCAATCTTCACGGTATACCCTTATCAGAGCAGTCCTAACTAATGTATGCAATCCCTATCTGATGTATTTAAAAACCTGATCATCTGTATATAACCTGTGTGAGCAGGGTTCAGAGAGGAAAAATCCATGTGTGCATACAGGGTAGAACAGCTTTTGTGCAGATAGCCCAAGAGGAGTGGTGGAACTCCCCAGTCTTGTAGACACAAGAGAACAATTATGGAAACAGGAACACATGGGCTACTTGCACAGTGAACAAGTCTGTATGATCATGTTCACACACCACCAAGAAACCTGAAGACACAAAAGAGAATAGTAAAACCAAAAACACTCAGTTTGAAAAAATGTTGCAGTAATCCGCAAGTGCTAGTAAAAGATGTAAAAAACAGGGTATTTGGTTGATACGTTTTTTGCAAAAAATGTATACTAAGCTGCTCTACCAATCTTCACGGTATACCCTTATTAGAGCAGTCCTAACTAATGTATGCAATCCCTATCTGATGTATTTAAAAACCTGATCATCTGTATATAACCTGTGTGAACAGGGTTCAGAGAGGAAAAATCCATGTGTGCATACAGGGTAGAACAGCTTTTGTGCAGATAGCCCAAGAGGAGTGGTGGAACTCCCCAGTCTTGTAGACACAAGAGAACAATTATGGAAACAGGAACACATGGGCTACTTGCACAGTGAACAAGTCTGTATGATCATGTTCACACACCACCAAGAAACCTGAAGACACAAAAGAGAATAGTAAAACCAAAAACACTCAGTTTGAAAAAATGTTGCAGTAATCCGCAAGTGCTAGTAAAAGATGTAAAAAACAGGGTATTTGGTTGATACGTTTTTTGCAAAAAATGTATACTAAGCTGCTCTACCAATCTTCACGGTATACCCTTATCAGAGCAGTCCTAACTAATGTATGCAATCCCTATCTGATGTATTTAAAAACCTGATCATCTGTATATAACCTGTGTGAACAGGGTTCAGAGAGGAAAAATCCATGTGTGCATACAGGGTAGAACAGCTTTTGTGCAGATAGCCCAAGAGGAGTGGTGGAACTCCCTAGTCTTGTAGACACAAGAGAACAATTATGGAAACAGGAACACATGGGCTACTTGCACAGTGAACAAGTCTGTATGATCATGTTCACACACCACCAAGAAACCTGAAGACACAAAAGAGAATAGTAAAACCAAAAACACTCAGTTTGAAAAAATGTTGCAGTAATCCGCAAGTGCTAGTGAAAGATGTAAAAAACAGGGTATTTGGTTGATACGTTTTTTGCAAAAAATGTATACTAAGCTGCTCTACCAATCTTCACGGTATACCCTTATCGGAGCAGTCCTAACTAATGTATGCAATCCCTATCTGATGTATTTAAAAACCTGATCATCTGTATATAACCTGTGTGAACAGGGTTCAGAGAGGAAAAATCCATGTGTGCATACAGGGTAGAACAGCTTTTGTGCAGATAGCCCAAGAGGAGTGGTGGAACTCCCCAGTCTTGTAGACACAAGAGAACAATTATGGAAACAGGAACACATGGGCTACTTGCACAGTGAACAAGTCTGTATGATCATGTTCACACACCACCAAGAAACCTGAAGACACAAAAGAGAATAGTAAAACCAAAAACACTCAGTTTGAAAAAATGTTGCAGTAATCCGCAAGTGCTAGTAAAAGATGTAAAAAACAGGGTATTTGGTTGATACGTTTTTTGCAAAAAATGTATACTAAGCTGCTCTACCAATCTTCACGGTGTACCCTTATCAGAGCAGTCCTAACTAATGTATGCAATCCCTATCTGATGTATTTAAAAACCTGATCATCTGTATATAACCTGTGTGAACAGGGTTCAGAGAGGAAAAATCCATGTGTGCATACAGGGTAGAACAGCTTTTGTGCAGATAGCCCAAGAGGAGTGGTGGAACTCCCCAGTCTTGTAGACACAAGAGAACAATTATGGAAACAGGAACACATGGGCTACTTGCACAGTGAACAAGTCTGTATGATCATGTTCACACACCACCAAGAAACCTGAAGACACAAAAGAGAATAGTAAAACCAAAAACACTCAGTTTGAAAAAATGTTGCAGTAATCCGCAAGTGCTAGTAAAAGATGTAAAAAACAGGGTATTTGGTTGATACGTTTTTTGCAAAAAATGTATACTAAGCTGCTCTACCAATCTTCACGGTATACCCTTATCAGAGCAGTCCTAACTAATGTATGCAATCCCTATCTGATGTATTTAAAAACCTGATCATCTGTATATAACCTGTGTGAACAGGGTTCAGAGAGGAAAAATCCATGTGTGCATACAGGGTAGAACAGCTTTTGTGCAGATAGCCCAAGAGGAGTGGTGGAACTCCCCAGTCTTGTAGACACAAGAGAACAATTATGGAAACAGGAACACATGGGCTACTTGCACAGTGAACAAGTCTGTATGATCATGTTCACACACCACCAAGAAACCTGAAGACACAAAAGAGAATAGTAAAACCAAAAACACTCAGTTTGAAAAAATGTTGCAGTAATCCGCAAGTGCTAGTAAAAGATGTAAAAAACAGGGTATTTGGTTGATACGTTTTTTGCAAAAAATGTATACTAAGCTGCTCTACCAATCTTCACGGTGTACCCTTATCAGAGCAGTCCTAACTAATGTATGCAATCCCTATCTGATGTATTTAAAAACCTGATCATCTGTATATAACCTGTGTGAACAGGGTTCAGAGAGGAAAAATCCATGTGTGCATACAGGGTAGAACAGCTTTTGTGCAGATAGCCCAAGAGGAGTGGTGGAACTCCCCAGTCTTGTAGACACAAGAGAACAATTATGGAAACAGGAACACATGGGCTACTTGCACAGTGAACAAGTCTGTATGATCATGTTCACACACCACCAAGAAACCTGAAGACACAAAAGAGAATAGTAAAACCAAAAACACTCAGTTTGAAAAAATGTTGCAGTAATCCGCAAGTGCTAGTAAAAGATGTAAAAAACAGGGTATTTGGTTGATACGTTTTTTGCAAAAAATGTATACTAAGCTGCTCTACCAATCTTCACGGTATACCCTTATCAGAGCAGTCCTAACTAATGTATGCAATCCCTATCTGATGTATTTAAAAACCTGATCATCTGTATATAACCTGTGTGAGCAGGGTTCAGAGAGGAAAAATCCATGTGTGCATACAGGGTAGAACAGCTTTTGTGCAGATAGCCCAAGAGGAGTGGTGGAACTCCCCAGTCTTGTAGACACAAGAGAACAATTATGGAAACAGGAACACATGGGCTACTTGCACAGTGAACAAGTCTGTATGATCATGTTCACACACCACCAAGAAACCTGAAGACACAAAAGAGAATAGTAAAACCAAAAACACTCAGTTTGAAAAAATGTTGCAGTAATCCGCAAGTGCTAGTAAAAGATGTAAAAAACAGGGTATTTGGTTGATACGTTTTTTGCAAAAAATGTATACTAAGCTGCTCTACCAATCTTCACGGTATACCCTTATCAGAGCAGTCCTAACTAATGTATGCAATCCCTATCTGATGTATTTAAAAACCTGATCATCTGTATATAACCTGTGTGAACAGGGTTCAGAGAGGAAAAATCCATGTGTGCATACAGGGTAGAACAGCTTTTGTGCAGATAGCCCAAGAGGAGTGGTGGAACTCCCCAGTCTTGTAGACACAAGAGAACAATTATGGAAACAGGAACACATGGGCTACTTGCACAGTGAACAAGTCTGTATGATCATGTTCACACACCACCAAGAAACCTGAAGACACAAAAGAGAATAGTAAAACCAAAAACACTCAGTTTGAAAAAATGTTGCAGTAATCCGCAAGTGCTAGTAAAAGATGTAAAAAACAGGGTATTTGGTTGATACGTTTTTTGCAAAAAATGTATACTAAGCTGCTCTACCAATCTTCACGGTATACCCTTATCAGAGCAGTCCTAACTAATGTATGCAATCCCTATCTGATGTATTTAAAAACCTGATCATCTGTATATAACCTGTGTGAACAGGGTTCAGAGAGGAAAAATCCATGTGTGCATACAGGGTAGAACAGCTTTTGTGCAGATCGCCCAAGAGGAGTGGTGGAACTCCCCAGTCTTGTAGACACAAGAGAACAATTATGGAAACAGGAACACATGGGCTACTTGCACAGTGAACAAGTCTGTATGATCATGTTCACACACCACCAAGAAACCTGAAGACACAAAAGAGAATAGTAAAACCAAAAACACTCAGTTTGAAAAAATGTTGCAGTAATCCGCACGTGCTAGTAAAAGATGTAAAAAACAGGGTATTTGGTTGATACGTTTTTTGCAAAAAATGTATACTAAGCTGCTCTACCAATCTTCACGGTATACCCTTATCAGAGCAGTCCTAACTAATGTATGCAATCCCTATCTGATGTATTTAAAAACCTGATCATCTGTATATAACCTGTGTGAGCAGGGTTCAGAGAGGAAAAATCCATGTGTGCATACAGGGTAGAACAGCTTTTGTGCAGATAGCCCAAGAGGAGTGGTGGAACTCCCCAGTCTTGTAGACACAAGAGAACAATTATGGAAACAGGAACACATGGGCTACTTGCACAGTGAACAAGTCTGTATGATCATGTTCACACACCACCAAGAAACCTGAAGACACAAAAGAGAATAGTAAAACCAAAAACACTCAGTTTGAAAAAATGTTGCAGTAATCCGCAAGTGCTAGTAAAAGATGTAAAAAACAGGGTATTTGGTTGATACGTTTTTTGCAAAAAATGTATACTAAGCTGCTCTACCAATCTTCACGGTATACCCTTATTAGAGCAGTCCTAACTAATGTATGCAATCCCTATCTGATGTATTTAAAAACCTGATCATCTGTATATAACCTGTGTGAACAGGGTTCAGAGAGGAAAAATCCATGTGTGCATACAGGGTAGAACAGCTTTTGTGCAGATAGCCCAAGAGGAGTGGTGGAACTCCCCAGTCTTGTAGACACAAGAGAACAATTATGGAAACAGGAACACATGGGCTACTTGCACAGTGAACAAGTCTGTATGATCATGTTCACACACCACCAAGAAACCTGAAGACACAAAAGAGAATAGTAAAACCAAAAACACTCAGTTTGAAAAAATGTTGCAGTAATCCGCAAGTGCTAGTAAAAGATGTAAAAAACAGGGTATTTGGTTGATACGTTTTTTGCAAAAAATGTATACTAAGCTGCTCTACCAATCTTCACGGTATACCCTTATCAGAGCAGTCCTAACTAATGTATGCAATCCCTATCTGATGTATTTAAAAACCTGATCATCTGTATATAACCTGTGTGAACAGGGTTCAGAGAGGAAAAATCCATGTGTGCATACAGGGTAGAACAGCTTTTGTGCAGATAGCCCAAGAGGAGTGGTGGAACTCCCCAGTCTTGTAGACACAAGAGAACAATTATGGAAACAGGAACACATGGGCTACTTGCACAGTGAACAAGTCTGTATGATCATGTTCACACACCACCAAGAAACCTGAAGACACAAAAGAGAATAGTAAAACCAAAAACACTCAGTTTGAAAAAATGTTGCAGTAATCCGCAAGTGCTAGTAAAAGATGTAAAAAACAGGGTATTTGGTTGATACGTTTTTTGCAAAAAATGTATACTAAGCTGCTCTACCAATCTTCACGGTATACCCTTATCAGAGCAGTCCTAACTAATGTATGCAATCCCTATCTGATGTATTTAAAAACCTGATCATCTGTATATAACCTGTGTGAACAGGGTTCAGAGAGGAAAAATCCATGTGTGCATACAGGGTAGAACAGCTTTTGTGCAGATAGCCCAAGAGGAGTGGTGGAACTCCCTAGTCTTGTAGACACAAGAGAACAATTATGGAAACAGGAACACATGGGCTACTTGCACAGTGAACAAGTCTGTATGATCATGTTCACACACCACCAAGAAACCTGAAGACACAAAAGAGAATAGTAAAACCAAAAACACTCAGTTTGAAAAAATGTTGCAGTAATCCGCAAGTGCTAGTGAAAGATGTAAAAAACAGGGTATTTGGTTGATACGTTTTTTGCAAAAAATGTATACTAAGCTGCTCTACCAATCTTCACGGTATACCCTTATCAGAGCAGTCCTAACTAATGTATGCAATCCCTATCTGATGTATTTAAAAACCTGATCATCTGTATATAACCTGTGTGAACAGGGTTCAGAGAGGAAAAATCCATGTGTGCATACAGGGTAGAACAGCTTTTGTGCAGATAGCCCAAGAGGAGTGGTGGAACTCCCCAGTCTTGTAGACACAAGAGAACAATTATGGAAACAGGAACACATGGGCTACTTGCACAGTGAACAAGTCTGTATGATCATGTTCACACACCACCAAGAAACCTGAAGACACAAAAGAGAATAGTAAAACCAAAAACACTCAGTTTGAAAAAATGTTGCAGTAATCCGCAAGTGCTAGTAAAAGATGTAAAAAACAGGGTATTTGGTTGATACGTTTTTTGCAAAAAATGTATACTAAGCTGCTCTACCAATCTTCACGGTGTACCCTTATCAGAGCAGTCCTAACTAATGTATGCAATCCCTATCTGATGTATTTAAAAACCTGATCATCTGTATATAACCTGTGTGAACAGGGTTCAGAGAGGAAAAATCCATGTGTGCATACAGGGTAGAACAGCTTTTGTGCAGATAGCCCAAGAGGAGTGGTGGAACTCCCCAGTCTTGTAGACACAAGAGAACAATTATGGAAACAGGAACACATGGGCTACTTGCACAGTGAACAAGTCTGTATGATCATGTTCACACACCACCAAGAAACCTGAAGACACAAAAGAGAATAGTAAAACCAAAAACACTCAGTTTGAAAAAATGTTGCAGTAATCCGCAAGTGCTAGTAAAAGATGTAAAAAACAGGGTATTTGGTTGATACGTTTTTTGCAAAAAATGTATACTAAGCTGCTCTACCAATCTTCACGGTATACCCTTATCAGAGCAGTCCTAACTAATGTATGCAATCCCTATCTGATGTATTTAAAAACCTGATCATCTGTATATAACCTGTGTGAACAGGGTTCAGAGAGGAAAAATCCATGTGTGCATACAGGGTAGAACAGCTTTTGTGCAGATAGCCCAAGAGGAGTGGTGGAACTCCCCAGTCTTGTAGAAACAAGAGAACAATTATGGAAACAGGAACACATGGGCTACTTGCACAGTGAACAAGTCTGTATGATCATGTTCACACACCACCAAGAAACCTGAAGACACAAAAGAGAATAGTAAAACCAAAAACACTCAGTTTGAAAAAATGTTGCAGTAATCCGCAAGTGCTAGTAAAAGATGTAAAAAACAGGGTATTTGGTTGATACGTTTTTTGCAAAAAATGTATACTAAGCTGCTCTACCAATCTTCACGGTGTACCCTTATCAGAGCAGTCCTAACTAATGTATGCAATCCCTATCTGATGTATTTAAAAACCTGATCATCTGTATATAACCTGTGTGAACAGGGTTCAGAGAGGAAAAATCCATGTGTGCATACAGGGTAGAACAGCTTTTGTGCAGATAGCCCAAGAGGAGTGGTGGAACTCCCCAGTCTTGTAGACACAAGAGAACAATTATGGAAACAGGAACACATGGGCTACTTGCACAGTGAACAAGTCTGTATGATCATGTTCACACACCACCAAGAAACCTGAAGGCACAAAAGAGAATAGTAAAACCAAAAACACTCAGTTTGAAAAAATGTTGCAGTAATCCGCAAGTGCTAGTAAAAGATGTAAAAAACAGGGTATTTGGTTGATACGTTTTTTGCAAAAAATGTATACTAAGCTGCTCTACCAATCTTCACGGTATACCCTTATCAGAGCAGTCCTAACTAATGTATGCAATCCCTATCTGATGTATTTAAAAACCTGATCATCTGTATATAACCTGTGTGAACAGGGTTCAGAGAGGAAAAATCCATGTGTGCATACAGGGTAGAACAGCTTTTGTGCAGATAGCCCAAGAGGAGTGGTGGAACTCCCCAGTCTTGTAGACACAAGAGAACAATTATGGAAACAGGAACACATGGGCTACTTGCACAGTGAACAAGTCTGTATGATCATGTTCACACACCACCAAGAAACCTGAAGACACAAAAGAGAATAGTAAAACCAAAAACACTCAGTTTGAAAAAATGTTGCAGTAATCCGCAAGTGCTAGTAAAAGATGTAAAAAACAGGGTATTTGGTTGATACGTTTTTTGCAAAAAATGTATACTAAGCTGCTCTACCAATCTTCACGGTATACCCTTATCAGAGCAGTCCTAACTAATGTATGCAATCCCTATCTGATGTATTTAAAAACCTGATCATCTGTATATAACCTGTGTGAACAGGGTTCAGAGAGGAAAAATCCATGTGTGCATACAGGGTAGAACAGCTTTTGTGCAGATAGCCCAAGAGGAGTGGTGGAACTCCCCAGTCTTGTAGACACAAGAGAACAATTATGGAAACAGGAACACATGGGCTACTTGCACAGTGAACAAGTCTGTATGATCATGTTCACACACCACCAAGAAACCTGAAGACACAAAAGAGAATAGTAAAACCAAAAACACTCAGTTTGAAAAAATGTTGCAGTAATCCGCAAGTGCTAGTGAAAGATGTAAAAAACAGGGTATTTGGTTGATACGTTTTTTGCAAAAAATGTATACTAAGCTGCTCTACCAATCTTCACGGTATACCCTTATCAGAGCAGTCCTAACTAATGTATGCAATCCCTATCTGATGTATTTAAAAACCTGATCATCTGTATATAACCTGTGTGAACAGGGTTCAGAGAGGAAAAATCCATGTGTGCATACAGGGTAGAACAGCTTTTGTGCAGATAGCCCAAGAGGAGTGGTGGAACTCCCCAGTCTTGTAGACACAAGAGAACAATTATGGAAACAGGAACACATGGGCTACTTGCACAGTGAACAAGTCTGTATGATCATGTTCACACACCACCAAGAAACCTGAAGACACAAAAGAGAATAGTAAAACCAAAAACACTCAGTTTGAAAAAATGTTGCAGTAATCCGCAAGTGCTAGTAAAAGATGTAAAAAACAGGGTATTTGGTTGATACGTTTTTTGCAAAAAATGTATACTAAGCTGCTCTACCAATCTTCACGGTATACCCTTATCAGAGCAGTCCTAACTAATGTATGCAATCCCTATCTGATGTATTTAAAAACCTGATCATCTGTATATAACCTGTGTGAACAGGGTTCAGAGAGGAAAAATCCATGTGTGCATACAGGGTAGAACAGCTTTTGTGCAGATAGCCCAAGAGGAGTGGAAAACTATTAGACTTGGAAGAATCTGATTTTTTTTTTTCTTTTTTTCATATTTGTGGAAAATTGAATTCATCTTGAACATAGTCACTTATCTCTAAGCAACCAGACATAAACTAGAAGATAGAAAATATAGAATGTAGAAAAGGCGATTGGAGGACTGGCTGAGGTGGGACTAGTACGGGAAGAACCAAGAAGAGGTTAATATGAGATTTCTCCGAAGGGATTGTCTGGGAATTTAATATTGATGCCCTATGTTTGAGGGGGTGCAACACCAGGAACTGCTTAGTTACAGAATTGCACTGCTCCATCAATTGCATAGTGACTGCGGCCAGGTACTGCATATCTGCCACCTATTCAAATCAATAGGGGGTCGATATGCAGTCATGGCCACTATTCCATCAATGAAACTGTGCTGTGCAGCTCTTTAATTGAGCAATTACATCCGACACCGGAAAAGCTGCCCAATGGTGGTGCTGGTTGTCGCACCCCGACTGACCAGGCATGAATGTTAGATTCCCAAACAATTCTTTTATCCCCTTTCAACCTATCCAAATCCCAACAAATTTATGTGGACAAGTTTCCCCTCCAAACAGGAGCAAATCTGTCTAAACTGAATTTTGAGAGGTTCGCTGATCTCTAATAATAGTGTATAAGGCTAAGTTCACATTTGCGTTGTGCGGTGCTGCGTCGGTGACGCAACGCACAACGCATGCAAAACACAGCTTTTTGCGACGCATGCGTTCATTTTTGCATGATTTTTGGCGCAGAAAAAAATGCATCATGTAGCGTCCTCTGCGCCCTGACAGTTGCGCCAAAATGACGCATGCGTCACAAAACGCAAGACAGCGCATGTCCATGCGCCCCCCCCATGTTAAATATAGGGGCGCATGACGCATGCGTCACCGCGGCTGCGCCCGACGCAGCACCGCACGACGCTAATGTGAACGTAGCCTAACAATGGGATTAACCCTTTCATACTGACTTTTTGCAATTCTTTCTAGAATTCATTACAGGCACTATGCCAGGACAAAGTTGACCTTAACTACTAGCAAAGTTCCAGAACTTCACAAATACTTTTCATGACAGGTAAAAGCATTTTGTGCATTAATGCTTCTTACATTTTGCACTTACATTGTATTCTCTGCTTAAAAGCCTTTATATTTCATTCCAAATTTAAGCTAGATGTGCTCAAATTACCATATCCAATTAAAATAAAATGGATTAATAGACAGCCTCATTTATGCTCTGCATTTGTTAATTCACACAATATAAAACTCCCACTGTATGCAAATTGATAAAAGTTAGGGCTCTGGGGATTCAGGTGACATTAATGAAAAAGCACGCTTCAAAACAATTATTGCATTTATTACAGGGGAATTCAGCAATGGAGGCGGCACATCAGCTAACCTCTTGCTAAGCTCGTATCTTTGAAATTGCTGCTCTTGCAGGACAATTCTGGGGAAAACAACAAGCTTGAATAAAGCAATTTCAAAACTGGCTGCTGTGATCATTCTACAAAGTCTAGCAGTCAGGCCAGTGTGAAAATGTTGCAGTATTTATAGATACAGTGGCTGTAATGAATTAACTGTGCTCACACAAGGAGCTGGAAAATCAAACGGCGCTCAAGTGATTGTTCCTCTCTTTGGAAATATGAGCTTTTATGTTTTCATTTGTTCCAGGTTCTATATGCAGATAAGATGTTGTTAGACATTTCCTTAATTGTGACTGTTTCAGAAAAAATGTTGGATGTAACTATCCAGATATTATGGTTAGTTTTTTCCTCTAATTTCAGATTTCGATAGATTTTTAAAAATATTTTTGTAAAAAATATATATTTTATAAGGTTTTTTTTTAAGTTTTCATTTAACTTTGCAGATGTCATAAGCTGTCAGAAGATGGCAGTGCAACACTTTCATATTCTTCCTTATCCATCTCTTAATAAAGTGATATTAGATCCAAAAATGATTTTCATGTTAAAAGCATGTATTATTCCTGGTAAGGATGCACAGAATCTCAAGTAAATGTGAGGTTTACCAGAAAGTTGTCATATGAAAATCAATCTTGCAAGGAGTCGCTTGCGTCTTAGTTTTTATGCTAAACCTTGGAAATAGAAAGATTGAAGTGTGAATTATTGTTATCTGCATTCATCTTCAGGGGGAGAATGCAATACTAAATTCTAGAAAAGTCATACATAAGTCATCAGAGCTTTATCTAAAAGACAAAATGTATTTTTGTGAAGAAAAAATGGAAATGCATTTAAAGTTATGTATATTATTTTCATTTAGTTAACATAGAAAATACTTGATTGAAACTCATTAAAAATATGCACCAAAGCTACTTCAGATGGGCATAATTTGTTCATGTCACTGTCTTCATTAAGGCTATAATATTGAGACCGCCTCCATTTTTATTTACCAGACACAGATCACTATAGGACCATTTGTGCATGTAAAGCTGAAAATATGCAGCGCCCCAGAGACCTGGTCGTTGCAGTATGACGCTCTGCCGCTAAGGGGAGTGAGGGTATGTCTGATGGCATTAAAGGAGTTCTTCTGACCAGGTATCACCAGCACACATTACACTTCCCACTCCGGCCACTAGGGGGAAAAAAAGGCTTTATTTATTGGGCCACTCCGCACACTGGTAAAACTAGGGGTTGGATAGGAAGTTAGGCAGAAGCTGACTGGGTTGGATTCAGGCAACATCCCGTGGCAGGGGGTGTTGCAGGGAGAAGATTCAGGGGGGTGCCTGTCAGGCGTGGGAACCTGGCAGATACCTAGCGAACAGAACAGAACGTTACGGAACCGCACCTGCACTACCTTGCGGCGGTATCCTAAGAAAGAGACACGAATCGAAGGATATTGTGGAACAGTGAGAAACGAGATCAAGCACAAAGGAGAGCCAGTAGGAGTCGTGCCCCGAGAACGGCAACATCCTACTGAGGCGCGTAGCCGGTGGCCGGAACACCGAGGAAGTAACTGACTCTATGCCTTACTTCAAACTCCGCAGGACAGTTAATTATAGGTTGGCTGTTTACCTTAAATTTCCTATGCAGACATAGGGGGCAACGTGTGGAGAGGGGCATCTCTAGGGTCCCGGAAGAGTTCCGAGCCTTTCCGTCATACGGGTGCGTCCTAGCCATAACATACCTGGGGGACGAGAAACTAGAAACATCTGGAATGAAAGAGAAAGAATTAGGAAGAACTAGAAAGAACGAATGAACGAGAACAGAAGTTGTGAGGACTATTCCGAATGCTCAGCAGGGTAGCACTACAATACACAGGCACTAGTGGTAGGCAACGATTTCCACCTGCAAAGGGACCTCTGGATGTGCCATCGGACCGGCCAGTCTCAGACAGCCCTGTTAACTGTGCTCTGGATTGAGGATCTTGAAGTCTTCAGTAAAGAGGTAAAGAGACTGCAACCCTGTGTCCTCGTTATTGTCTGCACCTCACACCATTACCATCCACCTTACTGAGAAGCCCTGGGGACATACTTCACCTGTGGGAAGTTACACCATCTAGCTGCCATCACATCACCCCAGTGGACCCCAAGCAGCGTCGGTCACCCTGATCGAACACCACAGGTGGACGCCCCTTAGCAGGGTCACGGACCGGGTCCAGCCACCGTGACAACCCCAGAACTGAGACAGAAAGGACCGGTACCGAGTAACCTGTGGCCCTGTGTCTGGGGGCGCTCCAAATACACCATAGATTAATGTCAGCCAAACCCCAGCTCCCAGCTGTCTGATGTGTATGACCTGTCCCAAGTAATAGAACTTACTGGAGAGGTCTGGGTATTTTCCTGTGGGAAATCAGGATCCATTTTGTTCTCTCAGTCCCTATTTTATGCACTAATGCTATCAAGTAGGACTTCTACACAGATCCCCCTACACATTCGAAGTACCTGAGAAACACTTATACTCAAGGTATTTCTAAATATGTTTTTTTTGTAAGATAAATGCTGGATTTTCAAGAAGAGCCTTCCTGAGGGAATAATAAATGTTGTGAGCTCCAAGATCAAAGTTATCTGATGACCGGAATCCGGTGAAGAGTCAGTCCCATGGGCTCCACTCTGCTTCAACCACAGCTGTTAGAGTCACTTGATGGCTAATTAAATCAGCTGTCATATGCAGGGGAAAAAAACAAATAAAAACGCATCAAGGACACATGTAAAAATGTTTTTACACTTCCAAACCTCTACTAAACCTGTGCACATACCCTAAAAGGTAAACTGCAGGCACCCATACTTTCCCCTTACCAAGCTATAATGCCATGTTGTGTGAAAATGTACTGTTCAAAAATGGCATTGGGCTCTAAGTTGTAATTGTGGTGACAATTTTAAATTAATTCAAAGTTAATGCCAATTATAATTGCAGAGTCCAGTCACAGCATAAGACATGGCAAACAGTTGTCGCAGTGGTGTTACCATTCCTATATTAGGGTGCCCCTCCGCCTCCCCATCCCCTCTTCTTAGACTCTCATTGGCAGTTGTAATATGATCATTAAGTGAGCACAATATTTGATTTGTTTTTCAAAGAGAGGCAGAAGGCTGTTAACCTGTTAACTTCTACTATGTGACAGAGGCATTTAACATGTGCCAGCAGGGGGGCGCATAGCTCCACAATCTCATAAGAGCGTTCCCGATGTGATCACAGGGAGCGATGGGTTATCATGATAGCTGAGAGTCTGCTGAAGACCTCCATGACTGTCATTACAACCCTTCTGTGAAAGTCATCATTTTGCTGATGCACTGCTACGTATACCACAACCGATCAGATGATCGCAGCTTAAAATCACATACGGGGTGTTAGGTGTCGAGTTCCCACCGCTGCACAGGGGGAATCTCGAACCATGTCTGCTGCGGTCTCCCATTCTTCTCCAGCCGCAGTGGAGCCTGCTCAGGAGAGACGTCAGTCCCAGCGTCTGGCTCAGACTGATACTGGACTACTGGTTACTACTGCCCTTCCAGGCTCTGTCATTGTAGTCAGCAATGTTCAGCAATGAGCAGGTCTTTCTGGGACTAAGTCCCGCTTTTCCCATACTGAGCATGCCCATGGGACGACCTCCCATTGGAGGTCTGGGGTCACATGCTCAGGTCCTGTAGCAGCTCCTATCGGACCACCAGGAAGGTCCTTGTCTGCTACAGCTATAAAAGGTTCGCATGGCCGCATGGCCGCATGGCCGTGCGCTATTATCAACCTATGTTTTGAGCCTTGCTACTGTGTGGTCATGTTTGCATGAGGTCAGGGTTGGCTGAAATAAGCCCCTAGAATACCGGCACCTCCAGTGAGGAGTTTTGTGTGTTTGGATTCAGGTTTTGGCTGAAATAAGCCCCCAGAATACCGGCACCTCCGGTGAGGAGTTGTTTGTGTGCAATGCATGACCACAGTTTTGCTCTGTTTGGTAGCTGTGTTCCTCTGTGAGGTTAACAGGGCACAGCGTTTCCCTATACTAGCGATTCTGTGAAATAACAGAGTTCGCTAATACCGCCACCATTTGCAAGCAGCAGGTTCCTCACCTGCACCGTGGACCTCGGGTTGTGAACACACCTATTATTACATATATTTATACTCGGTGTGCTCTGCCAACCCTGACACGGGGACTATTAAATACAGTAAAAAGAATAGATTTTAAAAGTTCAAATTACCCCTGTTTAGTCCCATTAAAAATAAAACATAAAAAAAGAAATACACATATATGGTATTGCTTCTTCTATAAAATCTGATGTAAGAAAATATAAAATGCTGCATAGTAGTCTAATAGGTAAATGGCGTAATGAGAAAAAAAAAAATAGAAACTCTAGAACTACGTTTGTTTGGCCGCCACAGCATTGCAATGAAATGCAATAAGAGGTGATCAAAACAGGTATCAGTAAAAATGTCTGCTTATAGTTAAAAAAATAAGCCCCCACACTGTTAAGGTTGGCGGACTGCACTAAATAAAATATAAAACAAAGTGCAATTGCAACCCGGGGTCCACCCTAAAGAAATGATCCTGCTGCTAGTGGAAACAATGATGGAACAAAACGGGGAATGTTACCTTAAAGGGACACTGTCACCTGAATTTGGAGGGAACAATCTTCAGCCATGGAGGCGGGGTTTTTGGGTGTTTGATTCACCCTTTCCTTACCCGCTGGCTGCATGCTGGCTGCAATATTGGATTGAAGTTCATTCTCTGTCCTCCGTAGTACATGCCTGCACAAGGAATACAGGAAGTGAGTATAAAGTATTTTTATTTTATGTTGGGAAAGACAGTCTTTAAGAATGGGTTCTCCTAGTAGTGGACATCTCCTTTATTAACAACTCTATTGTATTACTAGAGGATAAAATAAACCAATTAATCCTTGATGCTGATCTCTCCTTCAAACCACATATCCAAGCCCTTTCCACTTCCTGCTGACTCAAAAATATTTCACGAATCCGTTCATTCCTCAACCACGAATCTGCAAATACCCTAGTCCATGCCCTCATCATCTCTCGCCTATACTACTGCAACCTCCTGCTCTGTGGCCTCCCCTCTAACACTCTCGCACCCCTCCAATCTATTCTAAACTCTGCTGCCCGACTAATCCACCTGTCCCCCTGCTATTCCCCGGCCTCTCCCCTCTGTCAATCCCTTCACTGGCTACCCATTGCCCAGAGACTCCACTACAAAACCCTAACCATGACGTACAAAGCCATCCACAACCTGTCTCCTCCATACATCTGTGACCTCGTGTCCCGGTACTTACCTACACGCAACCTCCGATCCTCACAAGATCTCCTTCTCTACTCCCCTCTTATCTCCTCTTCCCACAATCGCATACAAGATTTCTCTTGCGCATCACCCCTACTCTGGAACCCTCTACCACAACACATCAGACTCTCGCCTACCATCAAAACCTTCAAAAAGAACCTGAAGAGCCACCTCTTCCGACAAGCCTACAACTTGCAGTAATCACCGATTGACCAAACCGCTGCATGACCAGCTCTATCCTCACCTACTGTATCCTCACCCATCCCTTGTAGATTGTGAGCCTTTACGGGCAGGGTCCTCACTCCTCCTGTACCAGTTATGACTTGTATTGTTTAAGATTATTGTACTTGTTTTTATTATGTATACCCCCCTTCACATGTAAAGCGCCATGGAATAAATGGCGCTATAACAATAAATAATAATAATAATAATAATACTAATAATAATAAATAACCAGCACAGAAACACTGTATACACAGATAAGGCTCTGTCTCCATTTTCTCTGTTATTCCATCCTGTCTTGGAAAATATAATAATCTATGACATTTGTCTGCTACTTGACTCTCATTGACTACAGCTGCTAAAAAGTACATAATCAATACAGGTTCCAATATAGATAATACTGAAGGACAGTACATACTTGAATCTGCAATAGTCAATGAAACTAAAATGAAATGCATGAAAAATTTCCTTTAATGGGACAACCAGATTAGAGTAAAATACACTCTTCCACCACTTAAAATAGAGGATAGCAGCAGTAGGTAAAATCAAATTCCTTATGCTTCCCAGCAGGAGCCTTCAGAAAGATATAAGTGCCATTTATGCTGCCTGTGAGCATAAAGAATATCAAATGCAGTGACAGGTATCACAGTACTGGACAGAACACAATACAAACTGGATCACATAATAGAATGTGTTCAACCCAAAAGTAGCAATACTGATCCATTCTATGAATAAAAAAGATTTTTATTTAATCAAGTTTCCAAACTTTTCATCTTAATAGTCTACCATGCCGTAAAAAAGTCCCTCGCTTCTAAAGATTAGAAGCTATTGCCAGTAACAGGAAAACAATAAAGATAATCTGCTACAATAAAAAAGACAGAAATGATACAAAGATTTTTCTTGTTGGAAGAAGTCACAATAATGTCTCTACAGGAGTTATTGACTTGTCTAAATTCATTTTTACTCTTTTTATTATCTGTCTCATGCGTATATTTACGCATAACACTGCATGCTGAGCAAAAGATGAGAACGGAGCCAAAGGGCAGTCAATGAACGTTTGCTCAATTTGAAAGTTGTGTGCCCCGATACCTGACCGCAGAGAGTGAATAGTTTTATTTACAAGCAGAAGTGCTGTACAATGAGCAGGTCTAATGCACTGAATGCTGGGACTGGAGTCCTGTGGCCTCATTGATTTATTGGCAGCCGCAGTACAGAGCTGATGACTTGCAGAGAATGTGCTGAAAGGTTACTCGCATTCAGTAGTGCAGCTCCTAATAAATCTAGCAGGATGCAAGACATTGAATAGAGTGATCACTGAAAGTGGGGGTGATTCTGTGGCATACCAGTAATAGCAAAAGGTCATGTGGCTGCTAAGAGGCCCATCAGTTGGTGGAACCCTGTTGTCAGCCATGGCATCATACTTTTACTTGTATGTGCATCCTGGATGTAGATATGGCTGAAAGAAATGATAGAACAGGGAGCTGTTATTGCTCTCCTTAATCATTCTCCCTGTGAGTTTGAATTCTGAAATCTCAGCGCACTGGGCGCTGTGCAGCAGAGGCTGCAGCAGCATTGGAATGAGGAGAGGTACATAGTTTATGTTATTTTTTTTAAATCTATGTGTATATTATAGTATTTGGAGGGTTTTGTAGGGGGTCATCGTACTGTGTGGCAGCCTATGTTGGGGTCATCATTATACTGTTTGCAGGGCTATTTGGAGGCCATAGATTTTTCAGGGAACAGGTGATGTTGTCTGTGGCATGCTGGTGTAATGAAGGCACAGTTTTCTTTGAGAAGTAAGGGGGATTGGGCAACTGGTACTGTGGGACTGCAACTGGAATCAACTTTTGGAAACCATCTGTATCCAGGAGGCTGAAACGCAGCATTTCCGTGGCCAACAGATTGGAGATGGTGGAGTTCAAGCTCTTAGCTTTGCCATGTATAGGAGGAAACATTCTTTTATGTGACCACAACTGCGAGACCGAGAGCTGGCTGCTTTGCTGAGAAAGGGGGAGTACAGAGAACAGGACAAACTGCTGGACTCTGAGTGAGGTGCAGGTGGAGATATTATTGTAGATTGACAAAAATGTGTTGTGCTAGGTGACACAAAAGTAGCAGTCATGTCTATTTCCGTAACAACTAATTGTAGTTTTTGTGGTGAGAGACCTGTGTGTGTACACTTAGAGTGGTGATGAAGGCGGAAGAAGCAACAAATGGGGTGGATGGGACGGCTGGTGGTTGCCAAGACTCACTAGTCCACATTTTTGAGCAGTGAAATTCCCACACTAAGGTATGTTGATCGTGTGTTACACCGCCTATTACTTACCTGTCTGGCCGGCACGCTCCCGATGCTCCTTCTCGCTCTCCTTCCTCTAGCTTCTTGGGCACTCGTCTTTTCTGCAGTCCGCGCATGCATAGATGCACTCCTTTCTTCGCTATGGCTTCTGGGAGGTCATGACCCGGTGGTTCCACCCCCAATAAGGCGGCACCCATTGGGTACTTCTTCCCAGCATCTGTCCAGGTAAGACGCCTTTGCGTCTATTGTGTTCGCTGGCTCCTTGCTGGCATCTCTTTAGGTTCCTTGGCTCCTGTCTCTGCTTCTCCCGCTTTGATTCAATCTTGACTCGTCTCTGTTTGCCGTCCCTGCCAGTCCTATGTTCCTGCTGTGCCTACCAGTCCTGTGTTCCTGTCGTGCCCACCAGTCCTGTGTTCCTGCCGTACCTGCCAGTCCTATGTTCCTGCCGTCCCTGCCTGTCCTGTGTTCCTGCTGTGCCTACCAGCCCTGTGTTCCTGCCGTACCTACCAGTCCTGTGTTCCTGCCATTCCTGCCTGACCTTTGTTTCTAGCTTTCCCTTCCAATCCTGCGTGCCTGACTATCCAGAGTTCCTGCCGTATCTACCAGTCCTGAGTTCCTGTTGTTCCCTGCCAAACGTGTTGTTTCACCCTACCGGTCAGTACTCTGTCCTAGCTGCCTCTGCCCGTCCTGTGTCTCTGCTGTTCGGGTCACCTCTGTCGCTCCGTCTTTCTCCCGTCTGCTGTCCTTCTTTGGTTCAGTCCACAGTCATCCCTTTGGCTCCGGCAGTTGCGGCTTCGCCCTCCTTGGGCCTGTCCCAAACACTCCCTGTACAGGGGGTGGCGCTATCTGGTCCTCTCGTCCTCGGGGGCAACTACCCAAGTTCTTATAGTACGCAAAGGCCATGGATCCCGCTGGAGCTGCGGATGCTCAGAAAGAACTTGTTTTCCTGCGGGAAAATCAGACTTGGATGATGTCCTTTATGAAATCTATAGACTCTCTCAGCTCTCCAGTCCTCTGATCCGGGGAATGCCTCCCAGCTGGCCAGTTTGCACCAAGAACTGGCACAGCAGCGTGATGCCAAGTCCCATATTCTGTTTTATATGGCATCTGTCGATAACCGACTTCTTTCTCTTCAGTCAGCCACATATGTTCCTTTACCAGCTCTTGTTCCTCATCCCTCTCCCTGTTTGGCCAAACCTCCTTGTTTTAATGGGGATCCCAAATTATGTCGGGGATGCCATCTTCACTTCGAGCTCCATCCTCTGCAATATCCAATGGATGGGGCTAAGGTGGCTTTTATTGTTTTGCATTAGGAGGGTGATGCTCTAGCATGGGTTAATCCTCTTTTGGAGTGGGATGATTTTGTGGTCCTTCAGCTCACTTCATTTTTGGACCATTTTGAAATTCAGAAGTGGTTTTAGTTCCATAAGGATGCGGTACATTCTGGTATCCTCCATTTTGATTGATTTATAATTGGCCCAATATTTATGGACGTAACTGTTTATAATTGGCCCAATATTTATGGACGTAACTGTTTATCACCCATGGTAATTCTGCTTCATGTCACCTGGCTTATCCATGGTTTTTTTTCCCCCTTTTTTTTTTTTTTTTTTTCCTATACTATGTTGTGCATAAATATGTGATTCTTCAGAATTTGTTTTAGTCTTTGCCTGATGAAGAGACCTGTGTAGTCTCGAAAGCTTGCAATTTGTTACCATCTTTTCAGTTAGCCATTAAAAGGTATCAACCACTGAGGACTCTCAATTCTAAATATTTTTCATTTTTGGAGACGTTTCGTCGAGTATTCGATGAACCGGGTCGCTTGGCCTCAACCACTGAGGCTTTGTTTAGTTTACTTCAGGGGTCTTTAACTGTTGGGCAATACGCTATCCAGTTTTGGACCTTATCTTTCTGATTTGGGTTGGAATAATGAAGCGTTAGTGGGTGCTTTCTGGCGGGGGCTATCTGGCCGTATCAAGGATGAACTAGCTGGCCGAGATACTCCAATTAATTTGCAGAATTTAATTGCCTTGGCTACTCGCATTGACCTTTGCTTTCAGGAGCGAGCTCGAGAGAAAAAATTTCCTCGTTCTTCTATGCCTTCCCGTAGACCTCCCAGTCCACGTCCCAGAGACTCAGCTTCGGTTTCTGCTCCTGAGCCGATGCAAGTGGATCGTCTAAAACTCTCCGAACAATGTCGTAAGGAGAGACGCGCCCAGGATCTCTGTTTTTACTGTGGTAGCTCCTCATCTTCTCTGAGCCTGCCCAGATCATCTGGAAAACTCCTCCACCTAGGTAAGGTAAGAGAGGCCTCCCTAGGTGCATGTGAAACCTCTCAGCCCTTCACTCTGCCTGTTTTGTTGCATATTCACGATAAATGTTTTTCTCTTGAGGCTTATGTGGACTCGGGTGCAGCGGGAAATTTTATTACGTTAGAGGAGGTTATTAAGTTTTCTGTCCCTGTTAGGTCTTTAGAGAATCCTCTTTTTCTCACTTCCGTAGATGGAAGTAGTGCTTCAGGTAGGGCTCTTAATAGGGAGAGAATTTCGTTTTTTGTTTTAGCCAACATCTCTCATCCTATTCGTCTCGGTCGTCCGTGGTTGCGGGTCCATGACCCCTTCTTAGATTGGCATAGGGGCAACATTCTTCGTTGGGGAGATTCCTGTCGGACTCATTGTCTGCTGCTGGTGCGTCCTGTGAGTGTCCCCTGCTCCTCCCCCATTCCTCCCGGGTTGCCCTCTGTTTATTCTTCCTTTGCTGATGTTTTTGACAAAAAAGAGGCGGAGACTCTTCCACCACATCTTCCTTACGACAGTCCTATTGACCTCATTGCTGGTACCACTCCTCCTAGAGGAAGAATCTTTCCTCTCTCTCCTGCAGAGACTCAAGCTATGTCAGACTATGTTCAGGAGAACATCGCCAGAGGCTTCATTTTAAAATCTTTGTCTCCATCTGGGGCAGGTTTCTTTTTTGTGAAGAAGAAGGATGGTACTCTCTGTCCTTGTATTGACTATAGAGGGTTAAACAACATTACTGTAAAGAATAAATATCCATTGTCTCTTATTCCAGAACTCTTTGACCGCCTGAGGGGAGCACAAGTTTTTACCAAACATGATCTTCGGGGAGCCTACAACTTGGTTAGAATCCGTGCGGGGGATGAGTGGAAGACCGCATTCAACACTCAGGACGGTCACTATGAGTATTTGGTTATGCCATTTGGACTTTGTAATGCTCCTGCTGTGTTCCAAGAGTTCGTCAATGATATATTTCGTGATTGCCTTTATTCTAGTGTCGTGGTCTACTTGGACGACATCCTCGTCTTCTCTCCAGATTTATCTTCGCATCAACGAGATGTTCGCCAAGTCTTACTATCTTTAAGGAAGAATCATCTCTTCATGAAGATTGAGAAATGTGTCTTTGAACAATCTTCCATACTCTTCCTGGGTTATATTGTCTCCAAGGATGGCCTAAGATGGATCCTGAGAAGGGGTCTGCCATCCTAAATTGGCCACGTCCTTTGGGAGTAAGCGCTATTCAGCGATTTCATGGCTTCGCTAATTACTATAGACAATTTATCCCTCATTTCTCCTCTTTGACTAAACTAATTTCTGCTCTGGTCCGCAAGGGAGTCAACCCTAATCACTGGCCTCTGGAGGCAGAAGGTGCCTTCAAAACCCTCAAGCAAGAATTTGCTTCAGCACCGGTGCTTCATCGACCGGATACCAATAGACCATTTATTCTTGAAGTGATGCGTAATCTATTGTAGCTGGAGCAGTACTTTTACAGAGGTCTAACTTGGGTCGATTAGTCTCATGTGGGTTTTTCTCTAAGGCATTTTCTCCTCCTGAGCGTAATTATTCCATTGGTGACAAGGAATTATTGGCCATAAAATTGGCCTTGGAGGAGTGGCAGTACCTCCTTGAAGGGGCTGTACATCCTTTCAATATTTTTACGGATCACAAAAATCTGGCCTATGTCCAGTCCGCCCAAAGGCTGAATCCTCGACAAGGCAGATGGTCCTTGTTTTTCGGACGTTTCGACTTCGAGCTACATTTCCAACCTGGAAATAAGAACATCAAAGCAGATGCTTTGTCAAGATCATTTCAACCTCTGGATGAAGAAGAAGGACCAGCGCATACTCTTGATCCTGCTAAGATCATTTCTTTAGCTCCTTTGGATGTGATTCCTCCTCCTCTGGGAAAAGCCTTCATGTCAAATCATGACAAGATGAAAGTTGTACGTTGGGGTCATTCTTCCCGGTTCGCTGGACACCTTGGGGGCAAGAAGACTCTCTCCCTGATTTCTCACCATTGGAGTTGAGCGACCTTGACCTTTTTAGAGTCGAGCCGGGTTTCGCGAAACCCGACTATCTCAAAAGTCGGGTCGAGTGAAATCGGCCGATTATGACGTAAAGTCGGGATCGACCGAAACACGAAACCCAATGCAAGTCAATGGGGCAGCATAGTCGGCAGTGAGTGGGGGCCAGGAAAACACCTAGAGTGCCCATTTTAATGTCAAAACCATCCATTCTTCTTAATGAAGCTTGTCAAGCGTAATTTACCTTATAATAATTGGAAGGCATTTGAAATTGGGGGTCATTTGGCTAAAGTTGTGGTGGGTAGGGCTGGTTCAAGTAATTAGTGGGCCCAGGAAATCTGGACCACGTCACGGCAGTGGAGTAGGGAGAGGTAAGTATTTCAACTTTGCAAGTGCTGTGAACCTGAGCAAGCAGGGGGGGCCCACTCGTTGGCATTGGCACTGGCACAGGGCCCCTCAAAGTACAGCGGTGTGTTTGCACGGCGGGGGCGCCTCCCACCGGCAGCAACACTTTTGCGTACTATGAGAGGCCCTGTGCCAGTGACGTCGCCAACTAGAATTCCTCCCCCCACCTGATGAAGGAACCTGCACTTTCATCTGCACCTTCCTCTTTGTCCCCGTGTAAGGTGGTATGGTATGCGGGAAGAGCAACCTGACTTTCAGCAGGGTCACAATGTTGTTGTGTAGCGTGCACGGGGAATGTTGCGTTATGGGTCAATGTACCAGCAGACTCATCTATCACTGGCTGGGCAATGGGCAGGATGAGGAGGAAACACAGATATAGGCCCAAATAAAAAACTATTGGCTAAATGCAGTTCAAAATTGGTAACACAGGAATAACCAGGGGGCATTGCAGTGGAGGACAACTGGAATGAGAGGCTGACACAGAGAGTAGGCCCAAATCAGTAAGTAGTCGAAATGCAGTTCAAAATTGGCAACCGTAGTAAACAGGTGGCACAGCTTTGTTCAGTGGAGGAGAACAGCAAGGAGTGGCAGACACCGATAGTAGGCCCCAACCCAAATAGTAGGCCAAATGCAGTCTAACATTAACAACTACTTAACGAGCGCCTGAAAACGGAATTTTAGGACAGGAAACCAGGAGAACAGCAAGGAGTGGCAGACACCGATAGTAGGCCCCAAACCAACTAGTACGCCAAATGCAGTTGTTCCATTTAACCACAATTTAATGAGAGCCTGAAGATAGAAGTTCAGGAAAGGCAACCTGGAGAACACCTTGGAGTGGAACACACCATCTCTCTACACCCCATACCCAATTTGTAGGCCTAATGCAGTGTAGTTTCCAAGAACTACTAAACGAGAGCCGGAAGATCAAAGCTCAGGAAAGGCAACCTGGAGAACACCTTGGAGTGGAACACACCATCTCTCTACACCCCATACCCAATTTGTAGGCCTAATGCAGTGTAGTTTCCAAGAACTACTAAACGAGAGCCGGAAGATCGAAGCTCAGGAAAGGCAACCTGGAGAACACCTTGGAGTGGAACACACCATCTCTCTACACCCCATACCCAATTTGTAGGCCTAATGCAGTGTAGTTTCCAAGAACCACTAAACGAGAGCCGGAAGATCGAAGCTCAGGAAAGGCAACCTGGAGAACACCTTGGAGTGGAACACACCATCTCTCTACACTCCATACCCAATTTGTAGGCCTAATGCAGTGTAGATTCCAAGAACTACTAAACGAGAGCCGGAAGATCGAAGCTCAGGAAAGGCAACCTGGAGAACACCTTGGAGTGGAACACACCATCTCTCTACACCCCATACCCAATTTGTAGGCCTAATGCAGCGTAGTTTCCAACAACTACCAAACGAGAGCATGAAGATCGAAGCATTGGCGAGGAAACCTGGGGAACACCTTGGAGTGGAACACACCATCTCTCTACACCCCATACCCAATTTGTAGGCCTAATGCAGCGTAGTTTCCAACAACTACTAAACGAGAGCCGGAAGATCGAAGCTCAGGAAAGGCAACCTGGAGAACACCTTGGAGTGGAACACACCATCTCTCTACACCCCATACCCAATTTGTAGGCCTAATGCAGCGTAGTTTCCAACAACTACTAAACGAGAGCATGAAGATCGAAGCATTGGCGAGGAAACCTGGGGAACACCTTGGAGTGGAACACACCATCTCTCTACACCCCATACCCAATTTGTAGGCCTAATGCAGCGTAGTTTGCAACAACTACTAAACGAGAGCCGGAAGATCGAAGCTCAGGAAAGGCAACCTGGAGAACACCTTGGAGTGGAACACACCATCTCTCTACACCCGTACCCAATTTGTAGGCCTAATGCAGCGTAGTTTCCAACAACTACAAAACGAGAGCATGAAGATCGAAGCATTGGCGAGGAAACCTGGGGAACACCTTGGAGTGGAACACACCATCTCTCTACACCCCATACCCAATTTGTAGGCCTAATGCAGCGTAGTTTCCAACAACTATTAAACGAGAGCCGGAAGATCGAAGCTCAGGAAAGGCAACCTGGAGAACACCTTGGAGTGAAACACACCATCTCTCTACACCCCATACCCAATTTGTAGGCCTAATGCAGTGTAGTTTCCAAGAACTACTAAACGAGAGCCGGAAGATCGAAGCTCAGGAAAGGCAACCTGGAGAACACCTTGGAGTGGAACACACCATCTCTCTACACCCCATACCCAATTTGTAGGCCTAATGCAGCGTAGTTTCCAACAACTACTAAACGAGAGCCGGAAGATCGAAGCTCAGGAAAGGCAACCTGGAGAACACCTTGGAGTGGAACACACCATCTCTCTACACCCCATACCCAATTTGTAGGCCTAATGCAGTGTAGTTTCCAAGAACTACTAAACGAGAGCCGGAAGATCGAAGCTCAGGAAAGGCAACCTGGAGAACACCTTGGAGTGGAACACACCATCTCTCTACACCCCATACCCAATTTGTAGGCCTAATGCAGTGTAGATTCCAAGAACTACTAAACGAGAGCCGGAAGATCGAAGCTCAGGAAAGGCAACCTGGAGAACACCTTGGAGTGGAACACACCATCTCTCTACACCCCATACCCAATTTGTAGGCCTAATGCAGCGTAGTTTCCAAGAACTACTAAATGAGAGCCGGAAGATCGAAGCTCAGGAAAGGCAACCTGGAGAACACCTTGGAGTGGAACACACCATCTCTCTACACCCCATAACCAATTTGTAGGCCTAATGCAGTGTAGTTTCCAAGAACTACTAAACGAGAGCCGGAAGATCGAAGCTCAGGAAAGGCAACCTGGAGAACACCTTGGAGTTGAACACACCATCTCTCTACACCCCATACCCAATTTGTAGGCCTAATGCAGTGTAGTTTCCAACAACTACTAAACGAGAGCATGAAGATCGAAGCTCAGGAAAGGCAACCTGGGGAACACCTTGGAGTGTAACAAGCCCTCTCTCTACACCACGGAAGGGCTGATTCTTAGGAAGGAAGGCTGTCGGAAAGAAGCAGGGCGCATCCGAGGGTGATTATATTCTTATTAGGTATATACTCACCCTCGGACGCGCCCTGCTTCTTTATTTGTAATGAATGTTTATTTGCAATGTTGTTTTGACTTACTCTATTTTTTTGGTAAATAATGATTTTATTATTTTCATTGTTTTGCATCTTCTTGGCAATAATATAAAGAAGACGCGACAGGACAACACTCGGTGGATGCCATATCTGTGTTTTAAATTGAAAAAAACTTTCAGTTAACTACTTGCAGGAGAAAGTTATTGTAGCTGGTGGCCATTTTTAGTACTGTACCAGATTTTTGTTGTATGTGTTTGTTTTTAATGTTAAAATGTCTGCATTTGATATCTCTCCAGTATTTTCTTTTTTATAAGCAAAATACTTATTTTTATATTTTCTGATGTTGGTTCAAGGGGTACACGGGCAGCAGTAGACAGGTCAGTGGAGGCCTAGTGGAAGGAGGGACCGCAGACAGGCTTCGAAGCCCTAACATAATAAATTGGGCTGGCTGTAGGCAATTTAAAATTGGTTCCAGGGGCACACGGGCGGCAGTAGACAGGTCAGTGGAGGCCTAGTGGAAGGAGGGACCGCAGACAGGCTTCGAAGCCCTAACATAATAAATTGGGCTGGCTGTAGGCAATTTAAAATTGGTTCCAGGGGAACCCGGGCAGCAGTAGACAGGTCAGTGGAGGCCTAGTGGAAGGAGTGACCGCAGACAGGCTTCGAAGCCCTAACATAATAAATTGGGCTGGCTGTAGGCAATTTAAAATTGGTTCCAGGGGAACCCGGGCAGCAGTAGACAGGTCAGTGGAGGCCTAGTGGAAGGAGGGACCGCAGACAGGCTTCGAAGCCCTAACATAATAAATTGGGCTGGCTGTAGGCAATTTAAAATTGGTTCCAGGGGAACCCGGGCAGCAGTAGACAGGTCAGTGGAGGCCTAGTGGAAGGAGGGACCGCAGACAGGCTTCGAAGCCCTAACATAATAAATTGACCTGGCTGTAGGCAATTTACAATTGGTTCCAGGGGAACACGGGCGGCAGTAGACAGGTCAGTGGAGGCCTAGTGGAAGGAGGGACCGCAGACAGGCTTCGAAGCCCTAACATAATAAATTGGGCTGGCTGTAGGCAATTTAAAATTGGTTCCAGGGGAACCCGGGCAGCAGTAGACAGGTCAGTGGAGGCCTAGTGGAAGGAGGGACCGCAGACAGGCTTCGAAGCCCTAACATAATAAATTGGGCTGGCTGTAGGCAATTTAAAATTGGTTCCAGGGGAACACGGGCAGCAGTGGCCTGGTCAGTGTAGTAGTAGTGGAAAAACGGACCGCAGACAGGCTTCGAAGGCCTAACATAACAAAAATTGGGATGTAGGCAATTTACAATTGGTTCCAGGGGAACACGGGCAGCAGTAGACAGGTCAGTGGAGGCCTAGTGGAAGGAGGGACCGCAGACAGGCTTCGAAGCCCTAACATAATAAATTGGCCTGGCTGTAGGCAATTTACAATTGGTTCCAGGGGAACACGGGCGGCAGTAGACAGGTCAGTGGAGGCCTAGTGGAAGGAGGGACCGCAGACAGGCTTCGAAGCCCTAACATAATAAATTGGGCTGGCTGTAGGCAATTTAAAATTGGTTCCAGGGGAACACGGGCAGCAGTAGACAGGTCAGTTGAGGCCTAGTGGAAGGAGGGACCGCAGACAGGCTTCGAAGCCCTAACATAATAAATTGGCTTGGCTGTAGGCAATTTACAATTGGTTCCAGGGGAACACGGGCGGCAGTAGACAGGTCAGTGGAGGCCTAGTGGAAGGAGGGACCGCAGACAGGCTTCGAAGCCCTAACATAATAAATTGGGCTGGCTGTAGGCAATTTAAAATTGGTTCCTGGTGAACCCGGGCAGCAGTAGACAGGTCAGTGGAGGCCTAGTGGAAGGAGGGACCGCAGACAGGCTTCGAAGCCCTAACATAATAAATTGGGCTGGCTGTAGGCAATTTAAAATTGGTTCCAGGGGAACCCGGGCAGCAGTAGACAGGTCAGTGGAGGCCTAGTGGAAGGAGGGACCGCAGACAGGCTTCGAAGCCCTAACATAATAAATTGGGCTGGCTGTAGGCAATTTAAAATTGGTTCCAGGGGAACCCGGGCAGCAGTAGACAGGTCAGTGGAGGCCTAGTGGAAGGAGGGACCGCAGACAGGCTTCGAAGCCCTAACATAATAAATTGGGCTGGCTGTAGGCAATTTAAAATTGGTTCCAGGGCAACCCGGGCAGCAGTAGACAGGTCAGTGGAGGCCTAGTGGAAGGAGGGACCGCAGACAGGCTTCGAAGCCCTAACATAATAAATTGGCCTGGCTGTAGGCAATTTACAATTGGTTCCAGGGGAACAAGGGCGGCAGTAGACAGGTCAGTGGAGGCCTAGTGGAAGGAGGGACCGCAGACAGGCTTCGAAGCCCTAACATAATAAATTGGGCTGGCTGTAGGCAATTTAAAATTGGTTCCAGGGGAACCCGGGCAGCAGTAGACAGGTCAGTGGAGGCCTAGTGGAAGGAGGGACCGCAGACAGGCTTCGAAGCCCTAACATAATAAATTGGCCTGGCTGTAGGCAATTTACAATTGGTTCCAGGGGAACACGGGCGGCAGTAGACAGGTCAGTGGAGGCCTAGTGGAAGGAGGGACCGCAGACAGGCTTCGAAGCCCTAACATAATAAATTGGGCTGGCTGTAGGCAATTTAAAATTGGTTCCAGGGGAACCCGGGCAGCAGTAGACAGGTCAGTGGAGGCCTAGTGGAAGGAGTGACCGCAGACAGGCTTCGAAGGCCTAACATAAGAAAAATGTCAATACAATGGTATTGACAGTGCCAGGCATTGAAGGATGTCAGCGCATAGACTAAACATTGGTGGAGCTGTGAGAGAAAATTTTGCAAGTGGTAGAGCACTGTTTGACCTGGGGGGGGACTGTCTTGTGGCCGGCGGTACAGGCCCAGGGCCCCTCATATTACAACGGTGTGTCTGACGTTGGGTGCGCACCACCACCGCCAGACACTTTATTGTACTATTAGGGACCTGGTGGCAGTGCCGTCGACCAAAAGCGGGCACACCCACCTCTTCAGACAAACAGTACTCTCACGGGTGCTGGCGCCAAGTGGCGATACCACGGCCCCGTGTGGGGACTTTGGCCATTTAGGGAGGTGTTAACATGTCGGATGCTGGACAATCAGGTGCTGCAAATTACGAGATTGAAAAAGTCGTTCAGAATAGTTCACAGGCAAGACCTTTACATAGGAAAGCTAGGTGTCAGCCGGGCAAGGTGGGGCAAAAGATTTCGAAATCCAGTTGTGGTTCATTTTAATGAAGGTTAGATCATCTACATTTTGGGTAGCCAGACGAGTCCTTTTTTCTGTTAGTATTGAACCTGCAGCACTGAATACTCTTTCTGATAGGACACTAGCTGCTGGGCAAGCAAGCTCCTGCAATGCATATTCTGCCAATTCTGGCCAGGTGTCTAATTTTGATGCCCAGTAATCAAATGGGAATGACGGTTGAGGGAGAACGTCGATAAGGGATGAAAAATAGTTAGTAACCATACTGGACAAATGTTGTCTCCTGTCACTTTGAATTGATTCTGCAGTACCTGTCCTGTCTGCGGTCATAGCAAAATCACTCCACAACCTGGTCAGAAAACCCCTCTGGCCAACGACACTTCTGATTTCTGCCCCTTTAACACCTCTGGTCTGCTGGCCCCTGCAGCTCGTGTTAGAACGATCACGGGCGCTGTGTGCAGGGAATGCCAGAAGCAAACGGTCAACAAGAGTTGATTGTTTGGTTGCTAATATTAGTTCCAAGTTCTCATGTGGCATTATATTTTGCAATTTGCCTTTATAGCGAGGATCAAGGAGGCAGGCCAACCAGTAATCGTCATCGTTCATCATTTTTGTTATGCGTGTGTCCCTTTTGAGGATACGTAAGGCATAATCCGCCATGTGGGCCAAAGTTCCAGTTCTCAAATCTGTGGTTGTGCTTGGTTGAGGGCCAGTTTCAGGCAAATCCACGTCACTTGTGTCCCTCCAAAAACCAGAACCCGGCCTTGCCGCGCCAACAATTTCCACTGGCCCCGGAAAAGCTTCCTCATTAAAAATATAATCATCCCCATCATCCTCCTCATCCTGCTCCTCCTCTTCGCCCGCTACCTCGTCCTGTACACTGCCCTGGCCAGACAATGGCTGACTGTCATCAAGGCTTTCCTCTTCCTCAGCTGCAGACGCCTGATCCTTTATGTGCGTCAAACTTTGCATCAGCAGACGCATTAGGGGGATGCTCATGCTTATTATGGCGTTGTCTGCACTAACCAGCCGTGTGCATTCCTCAAAACACTGAAGGACATGACACATGTCTTGAATCTTCGACCACTGCACACCTGACAACTCCATGTCTGCCATCCTACTGCCTGCCCGTGTATGTGTATCCTCCCACAAAAACATAACAGCCCGCCTCTGTTCACACAGTCTCTGAAGCATGTGCAGTGTTGAGTTCCACCTTGTTGCAACGTCTATGATTAGGCGATGCTGGGGAAGGTTCAAAGAACGCTGATAGGTCTGCATACGGCTGGAGTGTACGGGCGAACGGCGGATATGTGAGCAAAGTCCACGCACTTTGAGGAGCAGGTCGGATAACCCCGGATAACTTTTCAGGAAGCACTGCACCACCAGGTTTAAGGTGTGAGCCAGGCAAGGAATGTGTTTCAGTTGGGAAATGGAGATGGCAGCCATGAAATTCCTTCCGTTATCACTCACTACCTTGCCTGCCTCAAGATCTACAGTGCCCAGCCACGACTGCGTTTCTTTCTGCAAGAACTCGGACAGAACTTCAGCGGTGTGTCTGTTGTCGCCCAAACACTTCATAGCCAATACAGCCTGCTGACGTTTGCCAGTAGCTGCCCCATAATGGGAGACCTGGTGTGCAACAGTGGCAGCTGCGGATGGAGTGGTTGTGCGACTGCGGTCTGTGGACGAGTTCTCGCTTCTGCAGGAGGACGAGGAGGAGGAGGAGAGGGTGCGAATGGCTACAGCCAACTGTTTCCTAGACCGTGGGCTAGGCAGAACTGTCCCAAACTTGCTGTCCCCTGTGGACCCTGCATCCACCACATTTACCCAGTGTGCCGTGATGGACACGTAACGTCCCTGGCCATGCCTACTGGTCCATGCATCTGTTGTCAGGTGCACCTTTGTGCTCACAGATTGCCTGAGTGCATGGACGATGCGCTCTTTAACATGCTGGTGGAGGGCTGGGATGGCTTTTCTGGAAAAAAAAGTGTCGACTGGGTAGCTCGTAGCGTGGTACAGCGTAGTCCATCAGGGCTTTGAAAGCTTCGCTTTCAACTAACCGGTAGGGCATCATCTCTAACGAGATTAGTCTAGCTATGTGGGCGTTCAAACCCTGTGTACGCGGATGCGAGGCTAAGTACTTCCTTTTTCTAACCATAGTCTCATGTAGGGTGAGCTGGACTGGAGAGCTGGAGATCGTGGAACTAGCGGGGGTGCCGGTGGACATGGCAGACTGAGAGACGGTGGGAGATGGTATTGTTGCCGCCGGTGCCCTAGATGCAGTGTTTCCTACTACGAAACTGGTGATTCCCTGACCCTGACTTCTCTGGCCTGGCAAAGAAACCTGCACAGATACTGCAGGTGGTGCAGAAAATGGTGGCCCTACACTGCCGGAAGGGATGTTGCGTTGATGACTAGCTTCATTGGCCGAGGGTGCTACAACCTTAAGGGACGTTTGGTAGTTAGTCCAAGCTTGCAAATGCATGGTGGTTAAATGTCTATGCATGCAACTTGTATTGAGACTTTTCAGATTCTGCCCTCTGCTTAAGGTAGTTGAACATTTTTGACAGATGACTTTGCGATGATCAATTGGATGTTGTTTAAAAAAATGCCAGACTGCACTCTTTCTAGCATCGGATACCTTTTCAGGCATTGCAGACTGAGCTTTAACCGGATGGCCACGCTGTCCTCCAACAGGTTTTGACTTTGCCACGCGTTTTGGGCAAGATACGGGCCCGGCAGATGGAACCTGTTGCGATGTTGATGCCTGCTGCGGCCCCTCCTCCTCCGCTTCAGAACTGCTGCCGCCTGCACCCTGTTCCCCCAATGGCTGCCAATCGGGGTCAAGAACTGGGTCATCTATTACCTCTTCTTGTAGCTCGTGTGCAACTTCGTCTGTGTCACCTTGTCGGTCGGTGGTATAGCGTTCGTGATGGGGCAACATAGTCTCATCAGGGTCTGATTCTTGATCAGCACCCTGCGAGGGCAATGTTGTGGTCTGAGTCAAAGGACCAGCATAGTAGTCTGGCTGTGGCTGTGCATCAGTGCACTCCATGTCAGATTCAACTTGTAATGGGCATGGACTGTTAACTGCTTCACTTTCTAAGCCAGGGACGGTATGTGTAAAGAGCTCCATGGAGTAACCCGTTGTGTCGCCTGCTGCATTCTTCTCTGTTGTTGTTTTTGCTGAAGAGGACAAGGAAGCGACTTGTCCCTGACCGTGAACATCCACTAACGACGCGCTGCTTTTACTTTTACCAGTTTCACGAGAGGAGGCAAAAGAGCTAGAGGCTGAGTCAGCAAGATAAGCCAAAACTTGCTCTTGCTGCTCCGGCTTTAAAAGCGGTTTTCCTACTCCCAGAAAAGGGAGCGTTCGAGGCCTTGTGTAGCCAGACGACGAACCTGGCTCCACAGCTCCAGACTTAGGTGCAATATTTTTTTTCCCACGACCACCTGATGCTCCACCACTACCACTACCCTCATTACCAGCTGACAATGAACGCCCCCGGCCACGACCTCTTCCACCAGACTTCCTCATTGTTTTAAAAACGTTACCAAACTAACGGTATTTGTTGCAGTCACACAACTTACACGGTGAGCTATAACTTCAGTATGATTTAGCTACCCCTTTACAGGTGGGTGAGACCACAACGAAAATCAGGCACAATGTTACACACTCTGTTGTTGGTGGCAACAAATGAGAGAGATGCCACACACGCAGGACTGTCACTGAAGCGCAAATGTAAATATTAATCTCCCACTGATTTGTGTTTTTTTTTTTAAAAAGGAGACTTTAGAAAAAAAAAAAAAAAAAAAGATTTTTTAAGGAAGAATTTATAAACCAAATAAAATGAAATGATTTTTTCAGGGAGAATTTAGAAAACAAATAAAACATAAAATAGCCTTTCTAGGGCCCAGTGAGTGAGAGAGGACGCACACAGGAGTCAAGAGTGGCACACAAGCCCAGAGGCCAATATTTATCTCCCACTGATTGATTTAGTGATTTTTTCAGGTAGATTTTGGAACCCAAATCAAGCAAAAAAATTAATAGGCTTTCTATGGCCCACAATTGGAGAGAGAGAGATGGCACACCCAGGAGTCAAGACTGGCACACAAGCAGAAAGGGCAATATTAATCTCCCACTGATTTGATTTTTTTTTTTTTTTTCAGGGAGACTTTAGAAAAAAAAAATACAAAAAAAATGATTTTTTTCAGGAATAATTTAGAAACCAAATAAAATAAAATGATTTTTTCAGGGAGAATTTAGAAAACAAAACAAAAAATAGGCTTTCTAGGGCCCACTGAGTGAGAGAGGACGCACACAGGAGTCAGGAGTGGCACACAAGCCCAGAGGCCAATATTTATCTCCCACTGATTGATTAAGTGATTTTTTCAGGTAGATTTTGGAACCCAAATCAAGCAAAAAAATTAATAGGCTTTCTATGGCCCACAATTGGAGAGAGAGAGATGGCACACCCAGGAGTCAAGACTGGCACACAAGCAGAAAGGGCAATATTAATCTCCCACTGATTTGTTTTTTTGTTTTTTTTTCAGGGAGACTTTAGAAAAAAAAAATACAAAAAAAATGATTTTTTTCAGGAATAATTTAGAAACCAAATAAAATAAAATTATTTTTTTCAGGGAGAATTTAGAAAACAAATAAAACATTAAATAGGCTTTCTAGGGCCCACTGAGTGAGAGAGGACGCACACAGGAGTCAGGAGTGGCACACAAGCCCAGAGGCCAATATTTATCTCCCACTGATTGATTTAGTGATTTTTTCAGGTAGATTTTGGAACCCAAATCAAGCAAAAAAATTAATAGGCTTTCTATGGCCCACAATTGGAGAGAGAGAGATGGCACACCCAGGAGTCAAGACTGGCACACAAGCAGAAAGGGCAATATTAATCTCCCACTGATTTGTTTTTTTTTTTTTTTTCAGGGAGACTTTAGAAAAAAAAATACAAAAAAAATGATTTTTTTCAGGAATAATTTAGAAACCAAATAAAATAAAATGATTTTTTCAGGGAGAATTTAGAAAACAAATAAAACAAAAAATAAGCTTTCTAGGGCCCACTGAGTGAGAGAGGACGCACACAGGAGTCAGGAGTGGCACACAAGCCCAGAGGCCAATATTTATCTCCCACTGATTGATTTATTGATTTTTTCAGGTAGAATTTAGAACCCAAATCAACCAAAAAAATAAATAGGCTTTCTATGGCCCACTATTTGTGAGAGAGATGGCACACTCAGGACTGGCACACAAGCCCAGAGGCCAATATTAATCTCCCACTTTTTTTTTTTTTTCCAGGGAAAATTTATAAACCCAATAAAAAAAATAATAAATAGGCTTTCTATGGCCCACTATCTGAGAGAGAGAGATGGCACGCTTAGGACTGGCACACAAGCCCAAAGGCCAATATTAATCTCCCACTGATTGATTTATTGATTTTTTCAGGTAGATTTTGGAACCCAAATCAAGCAAAAAAATAAATAGGCTTTCTATGGCCCACTGAGAGATGGCACACACAGGAGTAAGGGGTGGCACACAAGCCCTGAGGCCAATATTTTTCTCCCACTGATTGATGTAGTGATTTTTTCAGGTAGATTTTAGAACCCAAATCAAGCAAAAAAATAAATAGGCTTTCTATGGCCCACTGAGTGAGAGATGACACAGACAGGGATGGCACTCTAGCAGAAATGCCAATCTTAATCTCCCACAAAAAAAAAAAAAAAAAAAGGAACTGTCCGTCAATTACTATCTCCCTGCAGTAATCTCAGCCAGGTATGGCAGGCAGCAATAAGGAGTGGACTGATGCACAAATTAAATAAAAAGTGTGGACAAACAAACAAGATAGCTGTGCAGAAAGGAAGGAACAAGAGGATTTGTGCTTTGAAAAAAGCAGTTGGTTTGCACAGCGGCGTACACACAGCAATGCAGCTATCAGGGAGCCTTCTAGGGCAGCCCAATGAGCTACAGCGCTGAGGGGAAAAAAAAAAAATGTAGCTTCCACTGTCCCTGCACACCGAAGGTGGTGTTGGGCAGTGGAAATCGCTACAGCACAAGCGGTTTGGTGGTTAATGGACCCTGCCTAACGCTATCCCTGCTTCTGACGAAGTGGCAGCAACCTCTCCCTAGGCTCAGATCAGCAGCAGTAACATGGCGGTCGGCGGGAACGCCCCTTTATAGCCCCTGTGACGCCGCGGACAGCAAGCCAATCACTGCAATGCCCTTCTCTAAGATGGTGGGGACCAGGACCTATGTCATCACGCTGCCCACACTCTGCGTTTACCTTCATTGGCTGAGAAATGGCGCTTTTCGCGTCATTGAAACATGACTTTGGCGCGAAAGTCGCGTACCGCATGGCCGACCCCGCACAGGGGTCGGATCGGGTTTCATGAAACCCGACTTTGTCAAAAGTCGGCGACTTTTGAAAATGTTCGACCCGTTTCGCTCAACCCTACTCACCATTATTGATGGCCTTTGCTTCTTCAAGATGTCCTGTATTTCATTGCTACCTGTTCCTCGTGTGCTAAGAACAAAGTTCCTCGGCAGCTTCCTTCGGGATCACTGCATCCACTTCCTGTGCCTTCTGTTCCCTGGAGTCATATTGCGATGGACTTCATCAACGATTTACCGAAGTCTTTTAATTGCACTGTAATTTTGGTGGTGTTGGATAGATTTTCCAAAATAGCTCACTTCATCTCTTTACCTGGTTTACCTTTTACTCCTGATCTAGCGAAGATCTTTTTACAGAAAGTATTTCGACTGCATGGATTCCCTCAGCATATCGTGTCCGGCTGTGGAGTTCAGTTTACCTCTCATTTTTGGAAAGCTCTTTGTGGACTTATGAAGGTATTGTTGGATTTTTTTTCTGCATACCATCCCCAGTCCAACGGTCAATTGGAGCGGGTAAACCAAATTCTCACATCCTATCTCTGCCATTTTACCAATGTTCATCATGATGAATGGGTGTCCCTTCTTCCCTGGGCAGAATTTGCCTATAATAATCACACTAGTGAATCCTCATCTAAATCTCCTTTTTTTATTGTTTTTTGGCAACATCCCGGCATTCCTCTCCCTGTTCTCCCCACCTCAGGTGTACCGGCGGCGAATTCCTTGTCCTTGGAATTTTCCAAGATTTGGCAGGAGGCTAAGGAGGCGCTGGAGAGGGCTAGTAGCAGAATGAAAAGGTATGCTGACAACAGGCATTTAGATGTCCCTCCATATCGTCCTGGTGATAAGGTCTGGCTATCCTCTGGCTACATTAGACTCAAGATTCCCTCTCAAAAGTTAGGTGCATGCTACATCGGTCCCTTTGAGATTTCTAGCCGAATTAATGATGTAGCTTAAATATTGAAGTTACCCGTCTCATTACGCATTCCTCACTCTTTTCATGTATCACTCCTCAAACCCGCAATTTTTAATCATTTTCATTCTGATCCGTTGCGTTCTCATCTATCCATTTCTTCCGATGCCTCTTTTGAAGTCAAGGATATTCTTGCTAAGAAATCTGTTATAGGTAGGACTTTTTATTTAATTGATTGGAAGGGGTTTGGTCACGAAGAAAGATCTTGGGAACCCCTAGAGAATATCAATGCTCTGTAATCCTGAAAAGGTTCCTTTCCAGTTTTAAAGAGAAGGGGTAAGAGAGGGGGTACTGTTATGCTGCCTAATATTTACCTGTCCGGCCGGCGTGCTCCAGATGCTCCTTCTTGCTCTCCTTCCTCTGGCTTCTCGGGCACTCGTCCTTTCTGCGGTCCGCGCATGCGAAGACGCACTCCTTTCACCACTATGGCTTCTGGGAGGTCATGACCCGGTGGCTCCGCCCCCAGTATGGCGGCACCCATCGGGTACTTCTTCCCAGCATCTGTCCAGGTAAGACGCCTTTGCGTCTATTGCATTCACTGGCTCCTTGCTGGCGTCTCTTTAGGTTCCTTGGCTCCTGTTTCTACTTCTCCTGCTTTGACTCTGTCTTGACTCGTTTCTGTTTGCCATCCTTGCCACTCCTGTGTTCCTGCCGTGCCTACCAGTCCTGTGTTCCTGTCGTACCCACCAGTCCTGTGTTCCTGCCGTGCCTACTAGTCCTGTGCTCCTGCCGTGCCTATCAGTTCTGTGTTCCTGCCGTGCCTGCCAGTCCTGTGTTCCTGCCATACCTGCCAGTCCTGTGTTCCTGCCGTCCCTGCCAGTCCTGTTCCTGTTATGCCTACCAGTCCTGTGTTCCTACTGTACCGACCAGTCCTGTGTTCCTGCCGTTCCTGCCAGACTTGTGTTTCTAGATGTCCCTTCCAATCCTGCGTGCTTGCCTATCCAGAGTTCCTACCATATCTACCAGTCCTGTGTTCCTGTCGTTCCCTGCCAAACGTGTCATTTCGCCATACCGGTTAATACTCTGTCTTTGCAGCCTCTGCCCATCCTGTGTCTCTGCTGTTTGGGTCACCTCTGTGGCTCCTTCTCTCTCCCTTCTGCTGTCCTTCTTTGGTTTAGTCCACAGTTGTCCCTTTGGCTCTGGCAGTTGCGGCTTCACCCTCCTTGGGCCTGTCTCAAACACTCTCTGTACAGGGGGTGGCGCTATCTGGTCTGCTCGTCCTCGGGGGCTCTGAAGCCATGACCCAGAGGGTCCATTACCCAAGTACTTATATCATGCATGTGCCAGATTATGAATGTAGTTGTCAAATTGCTGCAACTATTGATCTACTGAGTTTTCTTTGCAAATTTGACACTTACCGTGTGTTTGGTCATCCTTTGCGGTCTCAAAAAATGCCCCGGATAGGCAATCCTTGCAGCCCCTGCGAACTGCACACTAGCAACTGCTGCTGACCACAGGCAGGGGCTGAAGAAGCAGTGCTTGTCATGGTTTCGTCACTTCATGTCTGTGTGGGAAGCAGCAATGTAAACTTGTCATCTTCATCTTCCTCCACCTCCTCTGCTGAGCTACTCATTTGCATACCTTTGGGTTCACACCAGGTGGGATCTACATCATTGTCATCCTCTCTGTCCTCACACTCCTCACTTCGAGAGTTACCCTCCTGCTCTTCCTGCCCTGACACCACAGTATAGTCCACGTGTGCCTCTGGTTTCTGAGTCTCAACAGGATGACCACCATCCTTTGTTGTTAATGTCTAGTGATGAGGGTCTGGATTTGCTCAGACCCTACTTCGTCTGGCACTGGATCCAACATTAAATAATTTTGGGCATCATTACAGATGCTTACCTCCTCTGGATTCTGTGATTCTTCTGAGGAGACTTCTGGTACTCATGGAATACAATGTGTGAACAGCTCTTCAGAATGGTATAATATAACTATACATAGAAAAACCAGTAGCGTTTCTAACCTTAAAGAACCCGCAGCAGGTAATGATACAATTCCACCCTTTTGTATCGTAGTCGATAGAAATACTAAATAATGTGATACCTGCGCAGAGTAAAAGAATCCTCCGTAAACAGGGAGATGTTCCGAGTGAGCAAGTAAAGTTTATTTTAGAATGTATGAGGTTCATTTTAACACATAATTATTTTAAATACGATGTGCACTACTACTCCCAGCAGTGGGGCACTGCTATGGGTACCAGGTTCGCACCAAGTTATGCTAATTTATACGTAGGAGAATGGGAGCACCATACAATTTATGAGGATGGCTCCCTTGGTGCGAACCTGGTACTCTGGCAACGTTTTATTGATGATATTGTTTTTATCTGGTCTGGTGGCCCTAATTTATTGTTGGATGTTATCACTAATTTAAATAAAAACTCTTACTTTTTAAATTTTACAGCGGCCACCAGTACTGTATCCATAAACTTTTTGGATCTTACTATTTTTATAGATAATAAACGAATTTGCACCAAAACTTTTCATAAGCCTACTGATGTGAGCAATTATATATCTTTGGGTAGCTGCCATCTTCCTAGCTGGTTAATTAATGTCCCTAAGAGTCAGTTTATACGTGCACACAGAAATTGTTCTAGGGTACAAGATTTTAATAAAGAAGTGGATATCTTGACAAAGAAATTTGTGCAGAAGGGATATAGCCAAAATTCTCTGTCCAACACCAAGGATATAATTGGTGGGATTCCTAGAACTCAATTTCTGAATAACAAAGAAGCAAAAGAGAAGCAATTTCCACTTGAAATTATTCCCATTATCACGCAGTTTAATGCTAACACCTATCTTCTGAAACGCATAGTAAATAGACACTGGGACATATTAAAAGAAGATAAAATAATTGGGGAGAAGATTCCGGATCGTCCAAAATTTATTTATAGAAGGGCAAACAATCTAGGTAATAAAATAGCCACTACAGTACCACACACTCATGCTGCGAAGTCATACCCATTTTTCTGCAAACAACCAGGTTTCTACCCCTGCTCAAGATGCAAACCATGTAAATTACTAAATACCAAAAAACAATTTCTGTTATCAAATGCTACTACTAATTGGCGCGTCAAGGATTATATCTCCTGCAGGACTGAAGGGGTGATTTATGCAATCAGGTGCCCGTGTGTTGTGAATTCTGTGGCAGAGTTCACTCCTGTGGTCACAAGTGGTAATTCGGCTGATTCTCTCTGGGATCTTCCGTTTGTGGAGGAAAGTGGTACTGCAGCTTCTGAGTTTCCTCCCTCAGGTGATCTGGTGAGCTCGTTAGCTTCTTTTCTACTTAACTCCACCTGATGCTTTGATCCATGCTTCCTGTCAATGTTCCAGTGTTGGACTTGTTTTTTCCCTGGATCATTCCTGTGGCCTGCTGCTCTGCAAAGCTAAGTTTTGCTTATGTTATTTTGTTGCTATTTTTCAGTCCAGCTTGCTTTATTGGTTTTTCTCGCCTGCTGGAAGCTCTGAGACGCAGAGGGACCACCTCCGTACCGTTAGTCGGTGCGGAGGGTCTTTTTGTCCCCTCTGCGTGGTTATTTATAGGTTTTTGTGCTGACCGCAAAGTTATCTTCCCTATCCTCGTTCTGTTCAGCTAGTCGGGCCTCACTTTGCTAAATCTGTTTCATCTCTATGTTTGTGTTTTCATCTTACTCACAGTCATTATATGTGGGGGGCTGCCTTTTCCTTTGGGGAATTTCTCTGAGGCAAGGTAGGCTTATTTTTCTATCTTCAGGACTAGCTAGTTTCTCAGGCTGTGACGAGGCGCCTAGGTTCTGGTCAGGAGCGCTCCACGGCTACCTTTAGTGTGGTTTGATAGGATTAGGGATTGCGGTCTGCAGAGTTCCCACGTCTCAGAGCTCGTTCTATTATTTTGGGTTATTGTCAGATCACTGTATGTGCTCTGACCTCCATGTCCATTGTGATTCTGAATTGCCTTTCATAACACCCGTGCGATAAGATCTACGTCGGGAGGACGAAGCGCCCACTGTATGTGAGGATAAATGAACACCTGAGGAACATAAATAAAAAATTTCAAGGCCACCCATTATCTAAACATTTTTTAATCCATCATGGGGGCTCACTCAGGGGCACATGTGTTACGGGTCTGAAAATCGTATATAAGAGTTGGAGAAAGGGAGATTACATCAACCAAATGTCTAGAGAAGAAACCAAAATGATTTTTGAATTGGATACCTTAGCCCCAAAGGGTCTGAACAGCGAAATAGAGCTGTTTGCTTTCAATGAATAATGGCAATTTCAGAGCGCTGGAGGGTATTTAAGATGCGGGGTTGCTATCATGGACCATCCCTGAAGAAGGAACACGGTAGTTCAGAAACGTGTAGGATTTGGTCCTCTCCGCTTTCCTTAGCCCAAGTCACGTGTATACCCACGTGATCGTGACGTCACGGAAGGTCCTGCTCCGGCAGAGAACCTAGCGGCTACTCCAGCGTTCATTCACTCCGCGTGGTAGGCGGGCTTGGAGCGTTCTGCCGCCGGCCGGGGCAGCGCCCATAGCAGCTCTACCTGAAGACCATTACTGGAATCACGGACACAGTGGATACAGATCAGCAAGATCACCACAAGGAACCTGCAAGCCATCATCTTCACCAACAAAGGTAACAACCTGCCACACTCATTTTGAAATACGACGTTCTTGGCATTTCATATAGCAGGACCTTGCGGTTATCTTTCAGTGTCTGGTAGCGTGTACACTTCCATTTGGGTAACATTAGGTCGCAGGGTACGGAGGATTCTTTTACTCTGCGCAGGTATCACATTATTTAGTAGCTCTTCAGAATGGCCCATCTGAGGTTCCCAACAGTCAGTTGGGTGCTTGGAAATTTTTGACGCTGGGGAAACAAGGGTGATTGGGGTACCACCTTTGAGAATTGTATTGTGTGTGATGCTAAGGTGGAGGAAGAAGATGAGAGGCCACTTGATGCAGCACTTACATCCACTGGAGCACATGCTCTTTCTGAGCCTCATCTACAAAGCGTACCGCTGTGAAGCTGCCAAACATACCATGTTATGTACAAATGAGATGTCATTGTAACTGCGATTTCCATCTCTTTTTATTATTGAGTATTAGGTAGTGTTGAGCGATACCTTCAGATATCGGAAAGTATCGGTATCGGATAGGATCGGCCGATATTCAAAAAATATCGGATATCGCCGATACCGATACCCGATCCCAATGCAAGTCAATGGGACTAAAATATCGGAATTAAAATAAACCCTTTCTTTCCTTGTAGGTTCATTCTACATGAAGGAAAACAAGTATGAATAATGCAGGATGTATTTGGGAAAGTGGCGGAGACATTAAAGTCATAGAGGTTTAGCCCAATCAAATAGAATAGCATGTTTGTTTTTTTTTAAAGACGTTCGGAGTGACAAAGATATTGACTATGTAAATATTTTTTTTATTTTGTCAGATATTGATGTTTCACTATTCCACGCCCTTCCCCTTCTTTTTTTTCTTACTTTTCCCACACTTTCATCTTCATCATCATCAGCATCTTTGACATCAACTTCTTCTTCACCTTATTCATCTTCTTCTTCATCCTTTACCTTTTTTTTTTTTTTTTTATTACATTCTTCATATTCATTTTATTCAACTATTATTATTCTTCCTATTCTACATATTCATTTTATTCAACTGTATTATTCTTCCTATTCTACTTCTTCATCATATTCTCATTTGTGACAGGCATTCCCGTAGTTGTTATCTATAAAAGTTGGAAGATTACACCTTCCGTTCTGCCAGTCACAAAAGTTACATTTGTCCGCGTTCAGTTTGGCCTGCAGCATCAGGCTTTATCCAGGGGCACCACGAGGAGGAACGGACTCACCCCCATACACTGCTTAGTCTTCTTCTGCATATAATTTAGATATCTTTTGCTCTGATATTAAGTGTTATGCTTAATGTTCTTCTGCTCTTTGTTCTGCAGCCTCTTGTTCTTCTGCTTCTCGGTCTTCCATGTCGTCGTCTCCAGTGTCGTCATCTCCGCCGTCGTCGTCTCCGCTGTCGTCGTCTCCGCCGTCGTCGTCTCCGCCGTCGTCGTCATCGGGGTGGTCTTCCGGGTTGTCGTCGTCGTCATCGGGGTGGTCTTCCAGGTCGTCGACTTTAGGGTCTTCAACTTGGAAATGTAGCAGAAGGTACAAGAAGGCTGAGAAAATGCCAAGAACCTGATGATGGAACTAGAACTCGGATGGCTACCCGAAGGTTCAAGAGCCTATGGAACTACCGAGGACCAGCTGACGTTACTGGAACCCGGTTACTAAGCAGGAGGTACCCGTGCTAAAAAGCACTACCAAGGACCGCCTGACGTTGGCGGAACTCGGATACCCAGAAGGAGGCACCTAAGCCAAAGGCTCTGCCTGGAACCAGCTGACGGTACTGGAACCAGGATGGGGAGCAGAAGGTACAAGAGCAAAAGACACTGCCGAGAACCAGCTGACGGTACTGGAACCCGGATGGGTAGCCGAAGGTCCAAGAGCCAATGGAACTACCGAGGACCAGCTGACGTTACTGGAACCCGGTTACTAAGCAGGAGGTACCCGTGCCTGAAAGCACTACCAAGGACCACCTGACGTTGGTGGAACTTGGATACCCAGAAGGAGGCACCTAAGCCAAAGGCTCTGCCCGGAACCAGCTGACGGTACTGGAACCAGGATGGAGAGCAGAAGGTACAAGAGCAAAAGACACTGCCGAGAACCAGCTGACGGTGCTGGAACCAGGTGGTGGACCCGAAGGCCCACAGGAGAGGAGAGAACAGCTAGGCCGCGAGGCAGCCGCAGTTACCGAACCCCAACAGTCCTACAGGAGGAGCTGGGCCTACTGGCACTACAGAACCAGCCTTGACTACCAGTTCACGCAGCCCACATAGGAAGCTCCTAAACTGGAGGCACCCTGGAGTTGGCTAACCCGACCGCACCACGACGGGGCAAGCATAGGCGTCTCAGTGAGCTTGACACAACCCGGAAACAGCTGACGGTGCTGAAACCAGGTTTGGCACGAGGGAGTACCTGTGACAAAAACACTGCCGAGAAGCAGCTGGCGGTGCTGGAACCCGGATGCGTTGCCTATCAAAGATTGTCTTCCTACAGCCCCAACTAGCGGTGTTGGAGCAAAGGGTAAGCAGGGGGAGCAGAGTGTAGGCTGAAGCCTGCACTGGAGTCAGCTTTGTGTCTGCGTTGCGTTTGCAGGACACTTTGCCGGCTACACAGTGGGGGAACAGCAGGCGGTGCTGAACCCCACTAACACATTGGCTGGTGTTTTTCTCTGTGCAGCTAGCACTTCCGGGCAAAAACTAGTGGTGTTATAGCCCATGGGCAGCAGGAGGAGGAGAGGAGCAGAGTGTAGGCCGAAGCCTAGTTGAACCAATTTCAAAGGTAACCTTTAACCCCCCTCAGGTGTTACAAAGTACAAGAGCCACACCTTGTGCAGCATTAATGCTGCACAAGTAAAAGGTTGCTCTATTAATTTTTCTACTTGCACACGCTGAATGCAACACGTACACAATAAAGCCCATTCTACAGTCAAACTGTAGTTGAGGCGTGACTTGTATTTTTAAGGAGACGCAGCATAGGTGTCCCAAATAACGCCTTTGTGCTTGGCGCAGCTTCCTGAGCATTGTTTTTTGCTGTACAGGAGTCTGCGCTCTTGTGTTATCCCTTGGCAATGCCCTGTTAGCGCTGCCCGTCTTATGACCTCATTTCATGTTGGCCGCTGCGGTTAACGATGGCCATAAATCCCAGACCCACAGTGCCTTTTCATAAAGTCACACTGCGGTGCTGGGATTCGTGGCCTTGAGCAGTAAATATTTTCGACGCTCACACACGTCCTTACACCTGCTTCAGACTGGGCGGCCTCTGCTGATCCCTTTTCGCATGCCGCGGCCATGAGGCCGCACAGTCTGAAGAAGGCGGAAGGAGATGAGTGACGACAGGCGAACATATGCACTGCTCGTGCCCATAAACCACACCCTCGCTGACAAAATAAATAAGACAACGAGGGGCGTTGTTTCACGCAGGGCGGATGCACAGGCGCAGCCAGCTAACCATGATGTCAAAAGACGGGAAGCGCTACCAAGGGGGGTGCTGCGTATCATTAGAAAGGAAAGTCACACCTCAGGGACAGTGGAATGGTCTCAATGAGACACATTTTGTACGTGTTGAGTTCCACGTGGGCAAGGAGAAAAAGTCAGCCACCTTGTACAAATGCAGCAGTACTGCTGAACAAGGTGGCTGTTATACATAGAAACACCTGGGGGTGGGGGGCAGGCTCCCTTCAATTTCAGTTCATGTGCCTGCATGGCGTTTGCAGCGCACGTTGCCGGCTACACAGCTGGGGAACAGCTGGCGGTGCTGAACCCCACTGACACATTGGCTGGTGTTTTTCTCTGTGCAGCTAGCACTTCCAGGCTAAAACTGGCGGTGTTATGAGCCCAGGGTCAGCAGGAGGAGGAGAGGAGCAGAGTGTAGGCCGAAGCCTGCACTGGTGGCAGCTTTTGTTCTGTTGTGCCTGCGTGGCGTTTGCAGGTCACGTTGCCGGCTACACAGCTGGGGAACAGCTGGCGGTGCTGAACCCCACTAACACATTGGCTGGTGTTTTTCTCTGTGCAGCTAGCACGTCCGGGCAAAAACTGGCGGTGTTAGAGCCCAGGGTCAGCAGGAGGAGGAGAGGAGCAGAGTGTAGGCCGAAGCCTAGTTGAACCAATTTCAAAGGTAACCATTAACCCCCCCTCAGGTGTTGCAAGGTACAAGAGCCACACCTTGTGCAGCATTAATGCTGCACAAGTAAAAGGTTGCTCTATTTAGTTTGCTCCTTGTACACGCTGAATAAAACACGTACACTATTTAGCCCATTATACTGTCAAACAGTAGTGGAGGTGTGACTTGTCTTTTTAAGGAGATGCAGCACAGGTGTCAAAATTTACACCTAGGTGCTGGGCGCAAATTCCTGAGCGTTGTTATTTGCTGTACAGGAGTCTGCGCTCTTGTTATCCCTTGGCCATGCGCTGTGAGCGATGCCTCTCTTCTCACCTCATTTCATGTTGGCCGGTGCGGTTAGCGATGGCCATGAAACCCAGACCCGCAGTGTCTTTTAATAAAGTCACACTGCAGAGCTGGGATTCGTGACCTTGCGCAGTAAATTTTGTTGCCTGTCCCTCATGTCCTTACACCTGCATCAGACTGGGCGGCCTCATCTGATCCCTTCTCGCATGCCGCGGCCAAGAGGCCGCACATTCTGAAGAAGGTGGAAGGAGATGAGTAAAGACAGGCGAAGATATCCACTGCTCGTGCCCATCAATCACACCCTCGCAGTAAAATAAGTAAGACAACGAGGAGCGTGGTTTCAGGCAGGGCGGACGCACAGCCGCAGCCAGCCAACCAAAGATGTCAGAAGACGGGCAGCGCTACCAAGGGGGGTGGTGCGTGTCATTAAAAAGGAAAGTCACACCTCAGGGACATTGTTAGGGTCTGTAATGAGACACATTTTTTACGTGTTTAATTAAACGTGGGCAAGTAGACAAAGTCAGCCACCTTGTACAAATGCAGCAGTACTGCTGTACAAGGTGGCTGTTATACATAGAAACACCTTGGGGTGGGTGGCAGGGTCCCTTTAATTTCAGTTCATGTGCCTGCGTGGCGTTTGCAGGTCACGTTGCCGGCTACACAGCAGGGGAACAGCTGGCGGTGCTGAACCCCACTAACACATTGGCTGGTGTTTTTCTCTGTGCAGCTAGCACTTCCGGGCAAAAACTAGCGGTGTTAGAGCCCAGGGTCAGCAGGAGGAGGAGAGGAGCAGAGTGTAGGCCGAAGCCTGCACTGGTGGCAGCTTTTGTTCTGTTGTGCCTGCGTGGCGTTTGCAGGTCACGTTGCCGGCTACACAGCTGGGGAACAGCTGGCGGTGCTGAACCCCACTAACACATTGGCTGGTGTTTTTCTCTGTGCAGCTAGCACGTCCGGGCAAAAACTGGCGGTGTTAGAGCCCAGGGTCAGCAGGAGGAGGAGAGGAGCAGAGTGTAGGCCGAAGCCTAGTTGAACCAATTTCAAAGGTAACCTTTAACCCCCCCTCAGGTGTTGCAAGGTACAAGAGCCACAACTCGTGCAGCATTAATGCTGCACAAATAAAAGGTTGCTCTATTAATTTTGCTCCTTGCACACGCTGAATAAAACACGTACACTATTTAGCCCATTCTACTGTAAAACAGTAATGGAGGCGTGACTTGTCTTTTTAAAGAAAAGCAGCCCAGGTGTCGAAAATAACACCTTGGTGCATGGGCGCAGCTTACTGAGCGTTGTAATTTGCTGTACAGGAGCCTGCGCTCTTGTTATCCCTTGGCCATGCGCTGTGAGTGCTTCCTGTCTTCTGACCTCATTTCATGTTGGCCGATGCGGTTAGCAGTGGACATGAATCCCAGACCCACAGTGTGTTTGGAAAAAATCACACTGCGTGGCTGGGATTCGTGCCCTTGTGCAGTTAATATGTTTGCCGCTCACACATGTCCTTACACCTGCTTCAGACTGGGCGGCCTCATCTGATCCCTTATCGCATGCCGCGGCCATGAGGCCGCACAGTCTGAAGAAGGCGGAAGGAGATGAGTTAAGACATGCGAACATATGCACTGCACATGCCCATCAATAACACCCTCGCAGCCAAAATATATGAGACAACGAGGGGCGTTGTGTTGGGCAGGGCGGACGCACAGGCACAGGCAGCCAACCAATGATGTCAGAAGACGGGCAGCGCTACCAAGGGTGGTGCTGCGTATCATTAGAAAGGAAAGTCACACCTCAGGGACAGTTGAATGGTCTCAATGAGACACATTTTGTACGTGTTGAGTTCCACGTGGGCAAGGAGAAAAAGTCAGCCACCTTGTACAAATGCAGCAGTACTGCTGTACAAGGTGGCTATTATACATAGAAACACCTGGGGGTGGGGGGCAAGCTCCCTTCAATTTCAGTTCATGTGCCTGCGTGGCGTTTGCAGGTCACGTTGCAAGCTACACAGCAGGGGAACAGCTGGCGGTGCTGAACCCCACTAACACATTGGCTGGTGTTTTTCTCTGTGCAGCTAGCAATTCCGGGCAAAAACTAGCGGTGTTAGAGCCCAGGGTCAGCAGGAGGAGGAGAGGAGCAGAGTGTAGGCCGAAGCCTCGGTGGCAGCTTTTGGTCGGTTGTGCCAGCGTGGCTTGTGCTGGACACGATGCCGGCTACACAGCAGGGGAACAGCTGGCGGTGCTGAACCCCACTAACACATTGGCTGGTGTTTTTCTCTGTGCAGCTAGCACTTCAGGGCAAAAACTAGCGGTGTTAGAGCCCAGGGTCAGCAGGAGGAGGAGAGGAGCAGAGTGTAGGCCGAAGCCTAGTTGAACCAATTTCAAAGGTAACCTTTAACCCCCCCTCAGGTGTTGCAAGGTACAAGAGCAACACCTTGAACAGCATTAATGCTGCACAAGTCAAAGGTTGCTCTCTTAATTTTTCTCCTTGCACACGCTGAATAAAACACGTACACTATTTAGCCCATTCTACTGTAAAACAGTAGTGGAGGCGTGACTTTTCTTTTTAAAGAAAAGCAGCACAGGTGTCGAAAATAACACCTTGGTGCATGGGCGCAGCTTCCTGAGCGTTGTTATTTGCTGTACAGGAGTCTGCGCTCTTGTTATCCCTTGGCCATGCGCTGTGAGCGCTTCCTGTCTTCTGACCTCATTTCATGTCGGCCGTTGCGGTTAGCGATGGACATGAATCCCAGACCCACAGTGTGTTTTCAAATAATCACACTGCGTGGCTGGGATTCATGGCCTTGTGCAGTAAATATGTTTGCCGCTCACACATGTCCTTACACCTGCTTCAGACTGGGCGGCCTCATCTGATCCCTTATCGTATGCCGCGGCCATGAGGCCACCCAGTCTGAAGAAGGCGGAAGGAGATGAGTGAACACAGGCAAACATATGCACTGCACATGCCCATCAATCACACCCTCGCTGTCCAAAAAAATAAGACACCGAGGGGCGTTGTTTCGAGCAGGGCAGACGCACAGGCGCAGCCAGCTAACCAATGATGTCAAAAGACGGGCAGCGCTAACAAGGGTGGTGCTGCGTATCATTAGAAAGGAAAGTCACACCTCAGGGACAGTGGAATGGTCTCAATGAGACACATTTAGTACGTGTTTAATTAAACGTGGGCAAGGAGAAAAAGTCAGCCACCTTGTACAAATGCAGCAGTACTGCTGTACAAGGTGGCTGTTATACATAGAAACACCTGGGGGTGGGGGGCAGGCTTCCTTCAATTTCAGTTCATGTGCCTGCGTGGCGTTTGCAGGACACGTTGCCAGCTACACAGCAGGGGAACAGCTGGCGTTGCTGAACCCCACTGACACATTGATTGGTGTTTTTCTCTGTGCAGCTCGCATGTCCGGGCAAAAACTGGTGGTGTTAGAGCCCAGGGTCAGCAGGAGGAGGAGAAGAGCAAAGTGTAGGCCGAAGCCTGCACTGGTGGCAGCTTTTGGTCGGTTGTGCCAGCGTGGCTTGTGCTGGACACGATGCCGGCTACACAGCAGGGGAACAGCTGGCGGTGCTGAACCCCACTAACATATTGGCTGTTGTTTTTCTCTGTGAAGCTCGCATTTCCGGGCAAAAACTAGCGGTGTTAGAGCCCAGGGTCAGCAGGAGGAGGAGAGGAGCAAAGTGTAGGCCGAAGCCTGCACTGGTGGCAGCTTTTGGTCGGTTGTGCCAGTGTGGCTTGTGCTGGACACGATGCCGGCTACACAGCAGGGGAACAGCTGGCGGTGCTGAACCCCACTAACACATTGGCTGTTGTTTTTCTCTGTGAAGCTCGCATTTCCGGGCAAAAACTAGCGGTGTTAGAGCCCAGGGTCAGCAGGAGGAGGAGAGGAGCAGAGTGTAGGCCGAAGCCTAGTTGAACCAATTTCAAAGGTAACCTTTAACCCCCCCTCAGGTGTTGCAAGGTACAAGAGCCACACCTTGTGCAGCATTAATGCTGCACAAGTAAAAGGTTGCTCTATTTAGTTTGCTCCTTGCACACGCTGAATAAAACACGTACACTATTTAGCCCATTATACTGTCTAACAGTAGTGGAGGCGTGACTTGTCTTTTTAAGGAGACTCAGCACAGGTGTCAAAATTTACACCTAGGTGCTGGGCACAGATTCCTGAGCCTTGTTATTAGCTGTACAGGAGTCTGCGCTATTGTGATCCCTTGGCCATGCGCTGTGAGCGCTGCCTGTCTTCTCACCTCATTTCATGTTGGCCGTTGCGGTTAGCAATGGATATGAATCCCAGGCCCGCAGTGTGTTTTCAAAAAATCACACTGCGTGGCTGGGATTCGTGGCCTTGTGCAGTAAATATGTTTGCCGCTCACACATGTCCTTACACCTGCTTCAGACTGGGCGGCCTCAGCTGATCCCTTATCGCCTACCATGTCCAGGAGGCCGCACAGTCTGAAGAAGGCGGAAGGAGATGAGTTAAGACAGGCGAACATATGCACTGCACATGCCCATCAATCACACCCTCGCAGCCAAAATATATGAAACGAGGGGGGTTGTGTCGGGCAGGGCGGACGCACAGGCACAGGCAGCCAACCAATGATGTCAGAAGACGGGCAGCGCTACCAAGGGGGGTGGTGCGTGTCATTAAAAAGGAAAGTCACACCTCAGGGACATTGTAATGGTCTGTAATGAGACACATATTTAACGTGTTTAATTCTACGTGGGCAAGGATAAAAAATCAGCCACCTTGTACAAATGCAGCAGTACTGCTGTACTAGGTGGCTGTTATACATAGAAACACCTGGGGGGGTGGGGCCAGGTTCCCTTTCATTTCAGTTCATGTGCCTGCGTGGCGTTTGCAGGTCACGTTGCCGGCTACACAGCAGGGGAACAGCTGGCGTTGCTGAACCCCACTAACACATTGGCTGGTGTTTTTCTCTGTGCAGCTAGCACTTCCGGGCAAAAACTAGCGGTGTTTGAGCCCAGGGTCAGCAGGAGGAGGAGAGGAGCAGAGTGTAGGCCGAAGCCTGCACTGGTGGCAGCTTTTGTTCTGTTGTGCCAGCGTGGCTTGTGCTGGACACGTTGCCGACTACACAGCAGGGGAACAGCTGGCGGTGCTGAACCCCACTGACACATCACCTAGTGTTTTTTCTGTGTAGACAACACTTCCAGGTGGCAACTGACAGTGTTGAAACCCAGGGAATCAAAGAGGAGCAGAGTGTAGGCCGAAGACTGCAGTGGAGCAAGTTGAAAGGGAACCTTTAACCCCCCCCCAGGCATTTGTTGCTGAAAGAGCCATCTTGCACAGCAGTAATACTGCACATGGAAAATGGTGGCTCTGAAAATTATGCTCCTTGCAAACGCTGAAGTACACACTCATATAATGTGTCCCCTCACACTGTCAAACCGTCCCGGAAGTGGGTCTTTCCTTTGTAATGTGACACAGCAAAGCCGTCATTCCAACCCCCTTGGTGCCGTGCGCCACCTCCTCAACGTTGTTTGGTTCTGTCACGGAGCCCGCGCTGTAATGTTATCCCTTGGCCATGCACAGTTAGCGGTGCCCGTCTTCTGACATCATGTAGGTGTCAGGCTGGCAGTGCCTGTGCGTCCAAGCTGCCCGAGATCCAACCTTGCAGTGTCATCTAATGTAGTCCCACTGCGGGCCAGGGATCCATGGGCATGCGCAGTGCATATCATCGCCTCTCACTCACCTCCTTCCTGCTTCTTCAGACTGTGCGGCGTCACGGCCGTGGCATGCTATTAGGGATCAGCTGACGCCGCCTAGTCTGAAAAAGCGTGAAGAAGGGGAGTGAGAGGCTAGTATATGCACTGCGCATGGCCATGGATACCAGGCCCACTGTGGGATCACATTAGACGACACTGCGAGGTGGGATTTCGGGCAGCGTGGACGCACAGGCGCAGCCAGGACGACAACAAATGATGTCAGAGGACGGGCAGCGCAAACTGTGCATGGCCAAGGGATAACATAACAGCGCAGGGTCCATGACGGAATCAAACAACGCTAAGGAGCCAGCGCACGGTGGCAAGGGGGTAGCAATGACGGCTGTGCTGCGTCACATTACAAAGGAAAGTCCCACCTCCGGGACGGTTGGACGGTGTGAGGGGACACATTACATGAGTGTGTAGTTCAGCGTTTGCAAGGAGCATAATTTCAAGAGCGACCTTTCCCTTGTGCAGTATTAGTGCTGCACATGGTGGCTCTTTCAGTAACAAACGCCTAGGGGGGGTGACAGGTCCCCTTACATTTTAGTTGTGCCAGCGTGGCGGTCGCATGACACGTTGCCGGATACACAGCTGGGGATCAGCTGACGTTACTGAACCCCAATAACAGAGGAGCGACTGTTGACTGTGCAGACAGCACTTCCAGGCACCAACTGGCGGTGTTAGAGCCCAGGGACAGCAGGAGGAGCAGATTGGAGGTATTGCCGCACACACAGCTGGGGATCAGCTGACGTTACTGAACCCCAATAACAGAGGAGCGACTGTTAACTGTGCACACAGCACTTCCATGCACCAACTGGCGGTGTTAGAGCCAAGGGACAGCAGGAGGAGCAGATTGGAGGTATTGCCGCACACACAGCTGGGGATCAGCTGACGTTACTGAACCCCAATAACAGAGGAGCGACTGTTAACTGTGCACACAGCACTTCCAGGCACCAACTGGCGGTGTTAGAGCCCAGGGTCAGCAGGAGGAGCAGAGGAACAGAGTGTAGGCCGAAGCCTGATTGGAGCAAGTTGAAAGGGAACCTTTAACCCCCCCCAAGACGTTTGTAGCTGAAAGAGCCATCTTGTGCAGCACTAAGGATGCAAAAGGAAAAGGTTGCTCTTTTAATTATGCTCCTTGCAAACACTGAAGTAAACACTAAAAATGTGTCCCCTTATACCATTCAACCGTCCCGGAGGTGCGAATTTCCTTCGTAATGGGACATAGCACAGCTGTCATTCCTATCCCCTTGGTGCCGTGCGCTGCCTCCTCAGCGTTGTTTTAAGCTGTCACGGAGCCTGCGCTGTTCTGTTAGCCCTTGGCCATGCCCAATTAGCGCTGCCTGTCTTCTGACATAATTTGGTGTCAGGCTGTCAGTGCCTGTGCGTCCACGCTGCTCCAGATCCCACCTCGCAGTGTCGTCTAACGTAATCCCACTGCGGGCCTTGGATCCATGGGCATGCACAGTGCATATACTCGACTCTCACTCCCCTCCTTCCCTCTTCTTCAGACTGTGCGGTGTCACGGCCGTGGCATGCTATTAGGGATCAGCTGACGGCGCACAGTCTAAAGAAGGCGGAGGGAAATGAGCGAGAGCCCGAGGGGAAGATATGCACTGCGCATGCCCATGGATCCCAGGCCCGCAGTGTGACTCAATCAGAAGACACTGCGAGGCGGGATCTCGGGCAGCGCGGCCGCACAGGCGCAGCCAGCCTGACACCAAATTATGTCAGAAGACAGGCAGCGCAAATAGGGCATGCCCAAGGAATAACAGAACAGCGCAGGCTCCGTGACAGCTTAAAACAACGCTGAGGAGGCAGCGCATGGCACCAAGGGGGTAGGAATGACGGCTGTGCTGCGTCACATTACGAAGGAAAGTCCCAGCTCCGGGACGGTATAACGGTATCAGTGAACACATTTTATAAGTGTTAAGTTCTGCGTGTGCAAGGAGCTAAACCAAAAGAGCTACCTTTTCCTTGTGCAGCATTACTGCTGCACAAGATGGCTCTTTCAGTAACAAACGACAGAGGGGGGGGACAGGTTCCCTTACATTTAGGTTGTTGTGCCAGCGTGGTGGTCGCAAGACACATTGCCGGCTACACAGCTGGGGATCAGCTGATGTTACTGAAACCCAATAACACTGGGTCGTATGTTTTTACTGTGCAGCCTGCACTTCTGAGCCGCAACTGGCGGTGTTGGAGCCCAGGAAGAGCAGTTCAGGTGGTAGAAAGATGAACACAGTAGGAGACCTGGATGACACCCAATTACTTAATCAGGCAGAGGAGTGGCAAATTCCTGCGAGATCCAGGCCTGGTTCATTTTCAGGAAAGTAAGCCGGTCAACGTTATCGGAGGACAGTCGCATGCGACGGTCTGTTAGTACACCACCTGCGGCACTAAAGACACGTTCCGATAAGACACTAGTCGCAGGGCAAGCCAGCACCTCCAATGAATACTGGCTTAGCTCTGGCCATGTATCCAGCTTAGAGACCCAAAACTTGAACGGGGAAGAGCCGTCTGGGAGTACAGTAAGAGGGCAAGCCATGTAGTCTGTCACCATCTGACGGAACCGTTGCCTCCTGCTGACTGGAGCCGCCGGTGATGGTGTAGACATTTGGGGCGGGCACACAAAAGTGTGCCAGAGTTGTGCCATACTGGGCTTGCCTTGGGCAGAGGCAATGCTTCTGCTCCCTCTTTGGGCAGAGCCTCCCCCACTGCCTCGACGCACTGAGCTGCTTTGTAAAGCACTAGCAGCACTCCTCTCAGTTGGACAGGAGAAGATGATGGAATTCACCAGTGTGTCGTGGTACTCCCGCAATTTACGCTCCCGGGTCAACGCTGGGATGAGGTTTTGGACGTTGTCCCGGTAGCGAGGATCGAGGAGGGTGAACACCCAATAATCAGGCATGTTGAGAATGTGGTCGATGCGGCGGTCGTTTCTCAGGCACTGCAGCATGAAATCCACCATGTGCTGCAGAGTGCCAACTGGCCCAGAAACGCTGTCCCCTGCTTGAGACATGATCTCTGCCCGCTCGTCATCACCCCACCCTCGCTGTACACACTGACCACTGGACAATTGTGTCACTCCCTCCTCTGGACGGAGCTCTTCCTCCTCCATTGACTCCTCCTCATCCTCCTCTCAAATTGGCCCCTGCGTACCCCTTTGTGAGGAACCACGTGGCGCTGACTCTCCAGAAGCTGATGGAAAAGGTGACTCCTCATCCTCCACCTCTTCCACAACATCATCCCTTAACCCTTGCAAAGTTTGCTGAAGCAGGCAGATAAGTCATGCTGACTAGTGCATCATCTGCACTTGCCATCCGCGTGGAATAATCAAAAGGACGCAAAACCTGGCAGACGTCCTTCATATTGGCCCACTCTGTGGTTGTGAAATCTGATCGGCGCTGACTGCGACTTCTTTGCGCCTGATGCAGCTGGTACTCCATAACTGCTTGCTGCTGCTCACACAACCGCTCCAACATATGTAACGTGGGATTCCACCGGGTAGGTAGGTCACATATGATGCGGTGTTCCGGAAGGCGGAATCGGCGCTGCAGAGCAGCAATGCGGGATCTGGCCAAGCTGGAACGCCGCAAGTGAGCACACTCTAGGCGGACCTTGTGCAGCAGGGCATCAAGATCCGGATAGTCCCTCAGAAAACTCTGCACAACCAAATTGAGCACATGTGCCAGACATGGGATGTGAGTGAGGTTGCCAAGGGCCAAAGCTGCCACCAGATTTCGGCCATTGTCACACACTACCATGCCTGGCTGGAGATTCGCTGGCAGTAACCACACATCGCTCTCCTGCTTGATGGCATTCCAGAGCTCCTGCACTGTGTGGCTTCGATTCCCCAATGAAGCTAGTTTCAAGACGGCCTGCTGACGTTTGGCCACGGCTGTGCTCATTTCGGTCATAGGTAAACGTTCACGGGTCCATGTGGAGGTGGACTGTGACGGCTCCTGCAGAGTTGATTCTGAGGAACTTGTGTAAGAGGAGGAGTCAATGCGTACAGACTGGATTCCTGCAATCCTTGGAGTGGGCAGGACACGTCCTGCGCCACTCGCACGATCTGTACCTGGCTCAACAACATTAACCCAATGGGCAGTGAGGGAAACGTATCGCCCCTGTCCATGCTGACTGGTCCACGCATCGGTGGTGAGGTGGACCTTGCTACTGACGGCGTTCAGTAGCGCATGTTTTATGTTTCCCTCAACATGCCTGTGCAGGGCAGGGACAGCTTGCCTGCTGAAGTAAAAGCGGCTGGGCACCTTATACTGTGGGACTGCCAATGCCATCAAGTCACGGAAGCTGTCAGTCTCCACCAGCCTGAACGAGAGCATTTCCAGGGACAACAGTTTGGCAATGCCTGCATTCAGAGCCTGTGCTCGGGGGTGGTTGGCCGAGAATGCCCGCCTTTTCTCCCATGCCTGTACTACTGATGGCTGTAGAGTAGACTGGGAGTGTGAGGATGACTGGGAAGGTGGTGCTGTGGGTGGAATTACACAAGGTCTCTGGACAACAGTGCCAGAGGTTCTTCCATGGCGATCCTGGGAGGAAGCCAAACCAGCTGTGCGTGAGCTGGAGGAAGAGGCAACACGAGCTGAAGAGGTGGTAGCTGCCGCTGTTGGTTGGCATACATCTTCAGTGTGTTTCTGTAACTCCACCGCGTGCCTGGTCCGCACATGTTTCCACATATTTGTGGTATTGAGGTTGCTGACATTTTTCCCTCTTTTTACTTTCTGATGACACAGCTTGCATTTGACAAAACAAATGTCATCTGCAACTGTGTCAAAAAAGGACCAGGCACTGCAAGTCTTGGGAGCGCCCTTTTTGGCTTTGGAAAGAGACAGGCTCCTAACGGGTGCCAAAGTGGAGGCTACAGGCTCCGCAGTCTTCCCCCTCCCTCTCCCTCTTTGGCCCGTAAGGGGAATCTCTTCCTCAGAGCTGCTCCCACCACCTTCCTGTTCCTCACGCCACGATGGGTCAACGACCTCCTCATCTCCACTACCCTCTGCCACCAACTGCTCCTCCTGGGTAGTCTCGGCAGCACAGTACGCACCAGAAAGCGGCACCTGAGTTTCATCATCAGATGCGTACTGCGCTGTGGTCACCGGAGGCACTGGCCCACCCGCCTCTTCAGAGTCAGAGAGACAAAGCTGTTGGGCATCACTGCACACTGCCTCTTCTTCCATTTCTCCAATGCTGCTTGGCTGGCCCCCTGTTTCCAAGCCAAGAGATTCAGAAAACAGAAGTAGAGACGGCTCCTGTCCTGGGCTCTCTGACTGCCTGGCCAATTTGGCAGGTGGTGAAGAGACAGATGGCTGCTCTCCAGTGGTCTGTGCCTGAGAGGATGTGGCACTAACTGAAGTCGATGCCGAGGCGTTAGCTGCCATCCACCCGACAACGGCTTCAATTTGGTCTTCACGCAGCAGCGGTGCACGGCGCTCTCTGACAAAGCTGCGCATGAAGGACTGTTCCCTGCTGAAACTGAGTGACGACGAGTCACCGGCGCCCGCAGCAGGCACAGAATCACCACGTCCTCTCCCTGCTCCGCGCCCACGCCCACGTGCCTTACTCCCTGCCCTCTTCATCTTGGTTGACAGATAAAGATAAGCAGAAAAGTACTAAGGCCTTAGTGTGCTTATTCCTGAAATGCTCCTCCTAACAGGTGTAAGAAACACTAATGTTGTAAAGTGTGGACTAAACTTTATTATTTTTCAAAAACAAAGGAAAAAGTGAGCTGCACAGCCTTCCTTCTTCCGGCAGATCAGCAGCAGTGAGTGGTGACGGACTGACTTCAGTATAGGGGGTGCTCGCATGGAGGATAGATGCAAACATGTAGATCAGAACAGAAAATGCGGCAGCACTCACCCACAGGTCTTAGACCTGTAGAAGCGCTTGGATCAGCGCGAAACAGCTGTCGTCGTTCACCTGCTCACCTCCCGTCCACCTGCACTCCCTCGGATCGCAAGGCTGTACTTTTTCATGTTTTGAATAAAGAATTGGACCACAGATGGGTGAGTGCTGCCGCATTTTCTGTTCTGATCTACATGTTTTTATTATTTTTCAAATGTGGCCTACACAAGTGTTTAGTTGTGTTTGGTGAACTTTACTTTTTTTTTTTTGCAGATCGGGCTACAGAGCTAGTTTAAATCACACGGAGACCGTGCAGACAGCCGTAAACGGCGCTGCAAGGCCCAATAAACACCCTCTAGGTTATCCTATGTAGTGTTTTTCCACAATTTAGCTGGAGACGGGTGGAAAAACACTAATAGGAAATTTTTTTTTTAAATTTTAAACTGGCTGCACTATTTGAAAAAAATGAATTTTTTTTTCAAGGTATGAGGCAGTAACGCACCCTGAGCTGAATCCAACCGGCTATGGCTGCACACAGACTACAGGGCGAGCTGCGCTCACACAGAAACCGTGCAGACAGCCGTAAATGGCGCTGCAAGGCCCAAAAAAACTCCTCTAGGTTATCCTATGTAGTGTTTTTCCACAATTTAGCTGGAGACGGGTGGAAAAACACTAATAGGAATTTTGAGAAAAAATGTGCAGCAGGCTGCACTATGAGCAAAAAAGGACAACTGTGTGAGGCAGTGTGAACCCCCCCTGAGCTGAATACAACCGGGTATATGGCTGCACACAGACTACAGAGTGAGCTGCACACACACACACACACACACAGAGACCTTGCAGAACGCTGTTAAAACAGCGCTGCAAGGCAAGAGCAAGGTGAACAGTGAAGAACACACAGCGTTTTGCTAAATTTGCCTTTGGAAAGGAAAATAAAGCAATTAGCTATCTCAACTGGCCCTCAGTTAGAACACAGCGTCCTGTCCCTAACTGAAATCACAGCAGAGTGAGCACAAAATGGCGGCAGCGTTTTTTATAGTGCAGAGTGACATCATTTCAGCAGCCAATCACAGCCTTGCCAGTACTTCCATGCCCACCATGCTAAACAGGATGTGCCCACACTTCCAATCATTCCTCATTGGCTGCTGCGTTCAGTTTGAATTCTGGGAACTTCCGATTCCGGTATCCGATACGCGGGAAGTATCGGAATTCGGTATCGGAATTCCGATACCGCAAATATCGGCCGATACCCGATACTTGCGGTATCGGAATGCTCAACACTAGTATTAGGACAAATGAGACACGCGCACATTTTTTGGCAACGTATTTGCCCGGACTGTATTTAGATATCTGAGTCTCAATAGGGATATTTAGAGGTAAATTATTTATTATAGCCTCTATATTAAGGATAAAATATCCCCTCTATTTAATTATTTTTGTTTTTCATTTTTTTCTAAATTCCTTTGTAATTTTTGCTTGTTTGTTTTTGTTTTCTTCTGGGCAATGGGTGTATTGGGACACAATTTTAGTTAACATAGGGATCTGTAGGAATATTAGAGCAAGCCGCCGTTGAGTGGGGGCACCTAACACTGAAAATTAGGGTGCCAACCTCCGCTGCCAGGCAGGAGCAAGTACAGTGGACCCGCAGGGCTTAATAGGACACACTATCTTTTTTCCCTATGGTAATTCGTTCATATTTGTGGCTTCGCCTCCAATTTTGGAATACTTCTTTAACTTTATCTATTAAAAGTTATATTTTTGGGATCTTTGTTCTGTTGGTTTTTGATATGTACGTATGTGACATCTGTGTGGCATCCCTGTGTCAGTGTGTCACATCCGTGTGGCATCCTTGTGCAGTTTGTGTGTCTGTGTGACATGTTGCGGCACCTGGGAAGAGCAGAACAGTTTGCGCTAATCCAAAAAGCTGGCTACTGAAGACAGCTCTCATCATTGTCTCTTGGCCTCCCTGAGATCAGCACAACCATTCATCAATGATGGGAGTTGTATCCAGAATCTTCTCATGGTGCTAGTGGTGATCTCATTGAGGTTACCACAGTTCATCATCTCATCCAGGCTCACAGTGAACTGCCCAGGGGAGCGTGGTTTCAGTAACCGGCATTAAACTCTATGATACCACTGCTCATCACTGAAGCTATGCTTCAAGCAGCCCATTGTGTCCTGGTTTTCAGCATGAACGGTCGCATCATGGTACCACTCATTATGAAAATCAGATGTTGCAGTGATGGATTATGGTGTGGGGCACTATTTTTATTATTTTTGTTTTTTACAGAGGACAGGAGCATCAGAGAATTAAGTTCACGTCTGGCAGATGAGGGATATAATTGATTATTATTTTTGTTTTTTTATAGGGGACCTGGGTTTCGAAGGATTAGGTATAAATATATGTGTGTAAAAGAGGGTATTGAATTTTATTTCAAATAAAGGATTTTTTCTTGCTGTGTGTTTATTTCAATACTTAATATGGTGATAATAATGGGGGTATCTCCATTACTAGCCCTAGGTCTTGATGTCACCTGACTGTCAGTACTCAAATCCAGCAGCTGTTGTGCACCAGGCAGCAGCTCTTCTCCCTCTGCGTTATTCATCTCGTATTCCAGATACTAGTAAATGTGTTGTTCCTGATGAGCTCAACCCTGTGATTACCCTGGCATTGCACTTGCATCCTTGTGAAATCATTGAGCTCCAAATTATTAGTCAAGCTTCTTCCCATCTGCTGCTCATTCTTTAGATGACACTGCTGCTACCATGTACCGACCTCTCGCTAATTCTGACTATACAACCACACAACCTACTGATCCTTTAACTATATTGCTGCGCTTGTGTACTGATTTCTGGCTATTCCTGACTTCGCAACCTGCTTATTCTCCCAATTATATTGCTGTTCCTGTGTACCGACCCCTGGCAATTCATGACTATGATACCTACTGGTGCTGCCCCTAGTGGTTGAAATACCATTACTTCAGCTCAGGTCAGTGCGAAACAGAATAATCTCATACAAAAATAAAAATGGAGTCTGTTGTAGCTACTGTGAGGCAACAAGTTCCTGAACCTCAGAATTTCAGTGCCACATACTAAGAAAAAGTTTCTAAGCTGCAAACGCAGATTTTGGGTCAGCAAATGGACATTTTTTTGTTACAGAGGCAACTTCTGGATTTGTGCAACTCAGGCCTAGAATCAAATGCACGCATGCCGCTGCCAGCAAAGTTATTAGGGATCATCATTACCATGGATACCTTAATAATAATCTTTATTTTTATATAGCGCTAACATATTCCGCAGCGTATTACAGTTTTGCACACATTATCATCACTGTCCCCGATGGGGCTCACAATCTAAATTCCCTATCAGTATGTTTTTTTGAATGTGGGAGGAAACCGGAGTACCCAGAGGAAACCCACGCAAACACGGAGAGAACATACAAACTCTTTGCAGATGTTGTCCTTAATGGGGTTTGAACCCAGGACTCCAGCGCTGCAAGGCTGCTGCGCTAACCACTGAGCCACCGTGCCACCCTTAATCAATGTCATATCTATTTCCAGATGCAAACGTCTCTGTTTTCCAGTGACAGGAAAAAGGCTCTTTTCATGAGTCAGGGGAGGAGGGGGCGGAGTTCCGTCTGCGCATGCACGGTAGGAAAAGGCAGATCCGACATACGAAAAAACGTTACAATCAATGTTATTTCGTGATGACAGTCCGCCAAAACATGACGCATCCAGTGCACATCGGACACGACGTATGGCCATACGTTGCGATCTGTCGACAACATAAGTCTATGGGTAAAAAACGCATCCTGCTGGCACATTTGCAGGATCCACTTTTTCCCCAAAACGACGCATTGCGACTGACATCACACAACGCAAGTGTGAAAGTAGCCTAAGACTCAAGATCCAGGGGTAAATGCCTGCAACCGTCATGCTGGGAAACTAAGGGGGCCGTATCAATTAGAATACATTACTTGTTAAAGAGGAAAAGTTTCCAAATCAAGAGACAGGAGAAATGGGTACCTAATGACCTCTAAAGGTTATAACTGGTACTATACTTTGTATTAACTTGCTGCACATAAATGGGCAGAATAACATGTGTGTGTGAGGAGAGAACCCAGCTGCCTATAGGAGCTTACACTTTAACCCCTTAAGTCCCAAGGGTGGTTTGCACGTTAATGACCGGGCCAATTTTTACAATTCTGACCACTGTCCCTTTATGAGGTTATAACTCTGGAACGCTTCAATGCATCTTGGCGATTCTGACACTGATTTTTCGTGACATATTGTACTTCCTCATATTCGTAAAATTTCTTCGATTTAACTTGCGTTTATTTGTGAAAAAAAACAGAAATTTGGCAAAAATTTTGAAAACTTTGCAATTTTCCAACTTTGAATTTTTATGCCCTTAAATCACAGAGATTTGCACACAAAATAATTAATAAGTAACATTTCCAACATATCTACTTTACATGAGCACAATTTTGGAACCAAATTTGTTTTTTGTTAGGGAGTTATAAGGGTTAAAAGTTGACCAGCAATTTCTCATTTTTACAACACCAATATTTTTTAGGGACCACATCACATTTGAAGTCATTTGGAGTGGTCTATATGATAGAAAATAACCAAGTGTGACACCATTCTAAAAACTGCATCCCTCAAGGTGCTCAAAACCACACTCAAGAAGTTTATTAACCCTTCAGGTGTTTTACAGGAATTTTTGGAATGTTTAAAAAAAAATTAACATTTAACTTTATTTCACAAAAAATTTATTCAGCTCCAATTAGTTTTATTTTACCAAAGGTAACAAGAGAAAGTGGACCCCAAAAGTTGTTGTACAATTTGTTCTGAGTACACTGATACCCCATATGTGAGGGTAAACCACTGTTTGGGCGCATGGCAGAGCTCGGAAGGGAAGGAGCGCCATTTGACTTTTCAATGCAAAATTAACTGGAATTGAGATGGGATGCCATGTTGCATTTGGAGAGCCCCTGATGTGCCTAAACATTGAAACCCCCCACAAGTGACAGATTTTTTTTAAAGTAGACCCCCTAAGGAACTTATCTAGATGTGTGGTGAGCACTTTAACCCACCAAGTGCTTCACAGAAGTTTATAACGCAGAGCCGTAAAAATAAAAAATCATATTTTTTCACAAATATGATCTTTTCACCCCCAATTTTTTATTTTGCCAAGGGTAAGAGAAGAAATTGAACCCCAAAAGTTGTTGTGCCATTTGTTCTGAGTATGCAGATACCCCAAATGTGGGGATAAACCACTGTTTGGGCGCATGGCAGAGCTCGGAATGGAAGGAGCGCCATTTGACTTTTCATTGCAAAATTGACTGGAATTGTGATGGGACGCCATGTTGTGTTTGGGGAGCCCCTGATGTGCCTAAACATTGAAACCCCCCACAAGTGACACCATTTTGGAAAGTAGACCCGTAAGGAACTTATCTAGCTGTGTTTTGACAGCTTTGAACCCCCAAGTGTTTCACTACAGTTTATAATGCAGAGCCGTGAAAATAAAAAAATCTTTTTTTTTTAACAATATTTTTTTTTTTAGCCCCCAGTTTTGTATTTTCCCAAGGGTAACAGGAGAAATTCGACCCCAAAAGTTGTTGTCCGACTTGTTCTGAGTATGCTGATACTCCATATGTGGGGAGGAACCACCGTTTGGGCGCATGGCAGAGCTCAGAAAGGAAAGAGCGCCATTTGGAATGCAGACTTAGATGGATTGGTCTGCAGGCATCACGTTGCATTTGGAGAGCCCCTGATGCACCTAAACAGTAGAAACCCGCCAGAAGTGACAGCATTTTGGAAACTAGACCCCCCAAGGAACTTATCTAGATGTGTTTTGACAGCTTTGAACGCCCAAGTGTTTCACTACAGTTTAAAACGCAGAGTCGTGAAAATAAAAATTATTTTTTTGCCCACAAAAATGTCTTTTTAGTCCCCCCAATTTTTATTTTCCCAAGGGTAACAGGAGAAATTGGACCCCAATAGTTGTTGTCCAATTTATCCTGAGTATGTTGATACTCCATTTGTTGGGGTAAACCCCTGTTTGGGCGCACGGGAGAGCTCGGAAGGGAAGGACCACTGTTTTACTTTTTCAACATAGAATTGGCTGGAATTGAGATCGTACACCCTGTCGCGTTTGGAGAGCCCTGATGTGCCTAAACAGTGGAAACCCGCAATTCTAACTGAAACCCTATCCCAAACACACCCCTATCCCTAATTCCAACCATAACCCTAACCACACCCTTAACCCTGACACACCCCTAACCCTAATCCCAAGCATAAATGTAATCCAAACCCTAACTTTAGGCCCAACCCTAACTTTAGCCCCAACCCTAACCCTAACTTTAGCCCCAACCCTAACCCTAACTTTTGCCCCAACCCGAACCCTAACTTTAGCACCAACCCTAACTGTAGCCCTAACCTTAACTTTAGCCCCAACCCTAACCCTCACTTTAGCCCCAGCCCTATCCCTAACTTTAGCCCCAACCCTAACTGTAGCCCTAACCCTATCCCCAACCCTAACCCTAACCCTAGCCCTAACCCTAACCCAAACCCTAGCCCCAACCCTAGCTCTAACCCTAACCCTAGCCCCAAACTTAACCCTAGCCCTAACCCTAGTCCTAACCCCAACCCTAACCCAAGCCCTAACCCTAGCCCTAACTCTAACCCTAACCCTAGCCCTAACCCTAACCCCAACCCTAACCCTAACCCTAATGGAAAAATGGAAATAAATACATTTTTAAAAATTTTTACATTTCCCTAACTAAAGTCGTGATGAAGGGGGGTTTGATTTACTTTTATAGTGGGTTTCTTTAGCGGGTTTTTATGATTGGCAGCTGTCACACACTAAAAGACGCTTTTTATTGCAAAAAATATTTTTTGTGTTACCACATTTTGAGACCTATAATTTTTCTATATTTTTGTCCACAGAGTCATGTGAGGTATTGTTTTTTGCGGGATGAGTTGATGTTTTTATTGGTAACATTTTCGGGCATGTGACATTTTGTGATCGCTTTTTATTCCGATTTTTGTGAGGCAGAATGACCAAAAACCAGCAATTCATGAATTTCTTTTGTGGGGGGGCGTTTATACCATTCCATGTTTGGTAAAATGGATAAAGCAGTTTTATTCTTCGGGTCAGTACGATTACAGCGATACCTCATTTAGATTATTTTTTTTATGTTTTGGCGCTTTTATATGATAAAAACTATTTTATAGAATAAAATAATTATTTTTGCATCGCTCTACTCAGAGGATTGTAACTTTTTAATTTTTTTGCTGATAATGCTGTATGGCGGCTCATTTTTCATGGGACAAGATGACGTTCTCAGCGGTACCATTGTTATTTATCCGTCTTTTTGATTGTGTGTTATTCCATTTTTTGTTCGGCGATATGATAATATAGCGTTGTTTTTGCCTTGTTTCCTTTTTTTACAGTGTTCAGCGAAGGGGTTAACTAGTGGAAGAGTTTTATAGGTTGGGTCGTTACAGACGTGGCGATACTAAATATCTGTACTTTTATTGTTTTTTTTATTTAGATAAAGAAATGTATTTATGGGAACAATATATTTTTTTTTAATTTATTTAGGAATTTTTTTTTTTACACATCTAAAAAAAATTTTTTAACTTTTTTACTTTGCTTCAGGGGGGACATCACTGTATAGTGACAGATCACTATAGAGAGGACCCCACTGGCCATAAGAGTTTAAACTCTAAAAAAGAGAGAGGGAGGAACCAACTGATCAAAAGAGCTTGCACTCTACAAGAGAGTGAAGGAGAGAACCCTCACTCACTATATGGAACTCTTCAAGAGAGAGAAAGGATCTCAGTAATCATATGAGCTTACACTATATAGGAAAAAGAGCGCACCCAGTAAACCATAAGGGCTTAGATTCTACAGGAGAGAGAGACTTACCCAGTAATTCTGGAGATGATAAATGATTCCACTGTATAAACTCCACCTGGAAATGTTGATCTCGGGGAATTATGGTGAGGCCAGAGCAGTAGCACAAAATGACTTTAGCCTGCTCTCTGAGTTTTTTTTATGAATCTCAAAATGTTCAAATTCAAGTGAACCCTCTAAATTCAGGGAATATTTGACTTAAGCTCGATCCTCCGCGGATCAATCGGTTCATCTCAACATATAACCTACTTACTGAAATGGTGAAAGATGCCTGATTGCTTGCAGTGCATTGCAGTGAACAGACTCCATTGTATGGGATATTTATCACCTATCCTGGGAAGTTGGAATGGCGTTAGATAAGTCTATGTATTACACATTTGAGTTATTGCAATGAAAGTACATATACATAAACAATGAGTCAGCACTCTTTGCCTAATGAATGCATGAAGTCCAATATTGCTTCAAATGTTAAAAATGCAAAGGTACCTATCATTTTTTGATCAGAATGCAAAAGCCAGCCAACCACGTCAAGGTTAACTCCTATTATGGATGGTCCCTATCACTAATGTCTTGTGTTTCTAGGTATCTATACAACCTTATGTGAGCCGGGAGTGAAAACCCCTAGACATGTACTACACAAAAAAGAAAAATTAGGATCCGCACAACTTTAGGATTAAATTAATGCAAATATGCACAAATACGCTGTGTCCAATATATAAACATATACATATACGATGCATCAGTACACTGCAACTAATGAGTACAGGAACACCAATATTGCTGCAAAATGGTAAAAATGTAAAAGTACTCAGCATTTTTGTGCACCTGTGCATTATTTTAATACTAAAAGTATACATGTTTAATTTTTCCAGTTTTTGCAGTACATATTGGGAGGAGGTGGCCCCCTTCACGGCTCAGTACCACTATTCCTAGATAAGGTGTTAATTGTAAAGCACTGTGGAATATGTTGGTGCTATATAAATAAAGATTATTATCTACTATATAATTGTCTAATGGTCACTTCCGTCTGTCTGTCACGGATATTCAATGGTTGCGGCCTCTGTCTGTCATGGAAATCCAAGTTGCTGATTGGTCGTGGCAAAAAAATCAGAACAAAATGGCCGCTCCTTACTCCCCACAGTTAGTGCCTGGCGCCCGCACACTCCCCTCCGGTCACCGCTCACACAGGGTTAATACCGGCGGTAACGGACCACGTTATGTCATGGGTAACGCACTCCGTTACCGCTGCTATTAACTCTGTGTGTGTCCCCAACTTTTAACTATTGATGCTGCCTCAATAGTAAAAAATGTAAAGTTAAAAATAATAAAAAAACAAAAAACCTGCTATTCTCACCTTCCGTAGTCCGCCGAGCCGCTCGCGCCTGCCGCCATCTTCCGTTTCCGGCGATGCATTGCGAAATTTCCCAGAAGACTTAGCGGTCTCGCGAGACTGCTAAGTCATCTGGGTAATTTCGCAATGCATCCTGGGAACGGAAGATGGCGGCAGCTGCGTGCGGTGGATCCCAGGGGGTGAGTATATAACTATTTTTTATTTTAATAATTTTTTTAACAGGGATATGGTGCCCATTCTGCTGTATACTACGTGGGTTGTGTTAGATACTGCGTGGCTGCTATATACTACATAGGCAGTGTGCAATATACTACGTGGGCTGTGTTATGTACTGCGTGGACTGTGCTATATATTACGTGGCCACTGTTATATACTGTGTGGGCAGTGTTATATACTACGTGGCTGCTATATACTGCGTGGGCAGTGTTATATAATATTTGGCTGCTATATACTGCGTGGGCAGTGTTATATAACACGTGGCTGCTATATATTGCGTGGGCTGTGCTATATATTACGTGGCCAGTGTTATATACTGCTTGGCCTGAGTTATATACTATGTCGCCTGTGTTATATACTGCGTGGCTGCTATATGCTGCGTGGGCTGTGTTATATAGTGCGTGGCTGTGTTATATACTGCGTGGCCACTGTTATATATTGCGTGACCTGTATTAACGCATCGGGTATTCTACAATATGTATGTATATAGCAGCAACATAGTATATAGCACAGGCCACATAGTATTTGTCTGCTATATACTACATGGCTCCTTTATACTACGTGGCCTGTGCTATATACTATGTGGCTGCTATATACATACATAAATACATATTCTAGAATACCCGATGCATTAGAATAGGGCCACCATCTAGTTATTATTCTAATTGCAAACACTTCATTCTCACTCCCCATTCACATTAGGCTGTTTTAGCACATAGAGAGGTAAGACAATAGTGTTAGGGACCATCCATATTCGGAAAACATACCTTGACGTAGTTGGTTTTCTATTGCAATGTACAGTAACTAGACCTTCCTGGCTGAAATCACTTCTTAAACGGAACCTGTCACCGCCAAAATTGAAGATGAGCTAAGCCCATCGGCATCAGAGGCTTATCTACAGCATTCTGTAATGCTGTAGATAAGCCCCTGATGCTGGTGGGCTTAGCTCATCTTTGATTTTGGGGGTGACAGGTTCCATTTAAAAATGCTAAAATAAGTATTTATATTTGGCTGAAATTAATTGTAGTGCAGTCTCTGCTTGTTAATATATTAACAATGTAAAGCATTATTTAATTAAAAAAATGCAAAAAAAATTGTTAATCCTTGTGATTTGCAATACATAAACATATGACTGTCAGCCATAGTGCACCTCGGTCCTTATAAAAATGATCACTCCTTTTACCGACTACACATTTATTTCAATACTCATGGAGTTTATACCTTCCATAACAGTTTAAACAGTTAGATTAAAGTATAAACAATTACATTCTAAAATTTGTCATACTAACATTCATTTGCCTTAGTATATGTGGGGCAATTAATCTATAATAATCTTTTTTCCTCACTATTCAGACATAATTGTATGTGTTTGGGGGCATTTGTTCACATTGTGAGCAGAGCCTAATGTGACTAACCCAATACCATTAGGATGACAACTGGCTGTGCCTATAGCATGATTTCAATGTGTTACAATAAATAAAGTATATTACTATTTTGTTATTGGTTTTAAAAGTTACAAAACTATGAATTTTTTCTTTGACAATTTTAGATGACTTTTATCAAAATTTACTCGTGAATGCAAACTGGTTATACAAAAAGCCAAGTAGGCAACCTGGTTGACAGCTACAGTTTGTCATGTGGAGGAAAAACTGTCAGCTTTGCTTTACTTCACTTATTGAATTAAAGATTAAGTTTTTGATGATATTGCATTTAATAGGACTATAAGAATGACAACAATAAATAGAATTGCTTAACTTACACAACACGTAACAGCATGTGAATTGCCTAACTGTTGGACAACTACTAACAGAATCTCCAGGATAAGAATTAAATGGTAGTGATGAGTGAGCGCTAAAATGTTAGGAAACATTCTTTTCTGTATAATGACTAGTATATAATGCAAAATGTAAAACACACTTAAGAAAATAATAATTTAAGCAAACCAAAATTGAAATTTAAAAAAAATGGAAATTTCAATGCAATTCATGAAAGAACTGCCAAAAATTAGATTGAAGAGCAACTCAGATACACCCAGTATTATAAATAAAGCAGGGCTTCATACACATTCTGTTCAAATTGTCATGTAGTGATACTCCTACACTCATAAAGGTTATGCAAAGCCAAGCAAAAATTACAAGCAGGGTCATCCATACACTCCTCTCTTTTTCATCCTCATTCTCCTCCTTACCCCATCCAAAAAGGAGAGATGGGATGTACTTGTGTAAATACTAGCCTCTGTTGTGTTTGCAACCATCTCCTGTTCCTCCTCCTCCTCAGTCTCCTCCTCTTCATTGTTGCCCAATCAATGCTTAGCAGCTGAGATGAAGCTGCTCTCGGTCGCATCTCCCTGTATTATCTCTTCCTCCAGCTTCGTCTGGTCTGCAGCGACTGTTTAAGCAGGCACAGAAGCAGGATCATTGTGCTGATTATGTCGTCATCACCACTCACCATTTTGTTGAATCCTCAAAGTCGTGGTGAACCACACAATTGTCAGACATCCAAGTCCATTCTTCAGTCATTATTTGCGGACGCTGACCAAAATTCCGATTGGCGTGTTGGAGCTGATATTCAAAAATTGGCCTTTGCTGCTCACAAAACCTTGCCAATATGTGCAGTGTGGAGTTCCAGCACGTGGTCAGGTCTTTGTCATGTCAGCTTCGGACTCTGTTCACACTGGGGAGTCTGACGTGCAGCCTTAGACCTTCCTGATGCTCAGCCTGAGTTTGAGCATTGACAGTGGTTTGTTCTCTGATGTTCAGCTTTGCAGGAGTTAACTTTTGATTAGTGTCAATTGTAGGCTGAGGCTGTTGGGAACACCTTCACCCTTTTAGCATGGCTTAGAGCATTCCTGGATTCCGACTATAGCATTTGTGTGCCTCTGTAACTGTTCATACTCAAATCTTAATTTGGAGTCAGGAGAAGTATACTTTGTTGTCTAGTAATTTCCCTATTTGTATTGTGTTCTCCCCCCACACTTATTGTGTTGTCCTGATAGTTTGCTTTGTGGTGCAGTTCACTTTATCCCTGTCAGTCTTTATCTGTGTTTTCCTTTGCTGTTCACCTCCTGGGGTGGGGGATGAGGGTTTAGCTCAAGGCTGGACAGAAGATAGGGACATGTCGGTGACTCAGGCCTCCCTACATTCATGGGTACCCCTGAGTTAAGGAAAGAAATGTATGGCAGATAAACTGCAAAGGACAAAGTTTGACCTTAAAAGAACTTTTCTATGGTGCTTCAACAACAGTATCACCACTACAAAACTCTGATTCCTGAAACTGTGCACACGGGTCTGGACAATTACTCCCTCCAATTAGAACTGTCCCTGAGCTATGTAATGGTGTCAATGTGCAGAGTGTGGAGGCGCTGTTTTTTTTTTTAATGATCTATGATTAGAATATGCAGCCAGAAAATCGCAGTCAAAACATGCGGGGCAAGGATTTGAGTATTATATCCAAGCACGAGACAATGTTCGTCGAGTGCCGAGCACATCTGAGCTACCAGATACTCGAGTATTATCCGAATATCACAAAGCACATTCGCTCATTACTATTAAATGGCTTTTTTGGGTGACGCATGGGTTACTAGCTTTTCTCACTAAAAGTATTATCTATGTTTTAGGAAATGTCTTATATATGGTAGCTTGAACAACGTTGGTATGTAAGAGGGTTAAAAATGTAGTTTGATACCACAAAAAGGAACTCAGACATTACATGAACATGTTTTATTGGCTGCTGTAGGTTACTGTTACCCTATTATAAGGCAATGTAGGCCTCTATGTCCAAGCACAACGCATTCAAGCTTAGTGGAGATATGGGACCTACCACACTGCTCAAAGGTTACACCTAAATCTACAATTGGTGTGAAGCCCAGTTGCTGTGAGATCTAAACTAGGTCAATGTTAAGCCAGTCACTGTGTTTAACCCCTTTCTGCCATTAGTCGTACTATCCCATTGAGGTGCCCTGGGACTTAATTCCAAGGGACGGGATATTATGTCATAGGCGTTCAGCCACGCTCACGGGCGGAGCACGGCTGATGGCGACCGGGTGTCAGCTGATTATTACAGCTGATATCCGGCACTATGTGCCAGGAATGGTCATGGACCACTCCTGGTAAATTAACCCCAGGAACGCTGCGATCAAACATGATCGCAGCACTCGGGTGGCATAGGGAAGCATCGCGCAGGGAGGAAGATCCCTGCTTGCTTCCCTGAGACCCTCAGATCACGATGAGATTGCATTGTTCCGAGCGTCCCCTCTGTCCTCCTCCCTGCAGGCCCCAGATCGAAAATGGCTGCGGGGGACCTGCAATGAGGTGGCTTGCAAGCTCCTGCTGACAGCAGGCGCCGGCAAGCCTGCAGCACTGTCTGTCAGATCGCTGATCTGACAGTGCTGTGCAAAGTGTCAGATCAGCAATCTGACACTATACCATGATGTCCCACCCTGGGACAAAGTAGAAAAGTTAAAAAAAAAATATTTACGTGTGTAAAAAAAAAAAAAAAAACTGAAATAATAATTTAAAAAAATTGTTCCAAGAAATACATTTCTTTATGTAAATTAATAAAAAACAATAAAAGTACACATATTTAGCATCACTGCGTCCATAACGACCTGACCTATTAAACTGTCCCACCAGATAACTCCTTCAGTGAACACCATAAAAAAAAAAAATGAGGCAAAAACAATGCTTTATCATCATACCGCGGAACAAAAAGGGGAATAACACTCGAAAAAAAAAAGACGGATATAAAGAAACATGGTACTGCCAAAAATGTCACCTTGTCTCGCAAAAAACGAGCCACCAACAGCGTCATCAGAAAAAAATAAAAAAATTATAGATCTCAGAATAAAGCGATGCAAAAATAATTATTTTTTCTATAAAATAGTTTTTAATTGTATAAAAGCGCAAAAACATGAAAAAATGATATAAATGAGGTATCACTGTAATCGTACTGACCCTACGAATAAAACTGCTTTATCTATTTTACAACACGCAGAACGGTATAAACGCCCACCCAAAAGAAATTAACGAATTGCTGGTTTTTGTTCATTCTGCCTAACAAAAATCAGAATAAAAAGCGATCAAAAAATGTCATGTGCCCGACTATGGTACCAATAAAAATGTCAACTCATCCCGCAAAAAAAAGACCTCACATGACTCTGTGGTCCAAAATATGGAAAAATTATAGCTCTCAGAATGTGGTAACGCCAAAAATATTTTTTGCAATAAAAAGCGTCCTTTAGTGTGTGACAGCTGCCAAACATAAAAACCCGCTATAAAACGACTATAAATAGTAAATCAAACCCCCTTTATCATCGCCTCAGTTAGGGAAAAATAATAAAGTAAACAAATGTATTTATTTCCATTTTCCCATTAGGGTTAGGGACAAAAGTTTGGGTTGAAGCTTAAGTTAGGGTTGGGGTTGGGGCTAAATTTAGGGTTAAGGTTGGGGCTAATGTTATGGTTGGGGCTAAAGTTAGGGTTAGAGTTGGGGCTAAAATGAGGGTTAGGGATGGGGCTAACGTTAGTGTTGGGGCTAAAGTTAGGGTTGGGGCTAGAGCTGGGGTTAGGGTTTGGATTACGTTTACGGTTAGGGTAGGTTGGTGTCAGAGGTTACAGTTGGGATTAGGGTTAGGGGTGTTTTGGGGTTAGGGGTGTGTTGGGGTTAGGATTAGGGTTAGGGGTGTTTGGGTTAGGGGTGTGCTGGGGTTAGGGATGTGGTTATGGTTGTTATTAGGGTTAGGGTTGTGTTGGGGTTAGGGTTGGAGTTAGAATTGGGAGGTTTACATTGTTTAGGCACACCAAGAGCTCTGCAAACGCAACATAACGTCCAATCTGAATTCCATCCAATTCTGCTTTGAAAAGGTAAAACGGTGCTCCTTCTATTCCAAACTCTGCCGTGCGCCCAAACAGTGGTTTACCCCCATATATGGGGTATCAGCGTACTCAGGACAAATTGGACAACAACTTTTGGGGTCCTATTTCTCCTGTTACCCTTGGGAAAATACAAAACTGGGGTTAAACAATCATTTTTGTGGAAAAAAATATATTTTCATGGCTCTGCGTTATAAACTTTAGTGAAACACTTGGGGGTTCAAAGTTCTCACACCACATCTAGATAAGTTCCTTTGGGGGTCTAGTTTCCAATATGTGGTCACTTGTTGGAGGTTTCTACTCTTTAGGGACATCAGGGGCTCTGCAAACGCAATGTGAAGCTCGCAGACTATTCCATCAAAGTCTGCATTGCACCCAAATAGTAGTTTTCTCCCACATATGGGGTATCAACGTACTCAGGACAAATTGGACAACAACTTTTGGAGTCCAATTTCTCCTGTTGCCCTTGGGAAAATACAAAACAGGGGCTAAAAATTATTTTTGTGGAAAAAAAGATTTTTATTTTCACGGTTCTGCGTTATAAACTTTAGTGAAACATTTGGGGGTTCAAAGTTCTCACAACACATCTAGATAAGTTCCTTGGGGGGTATAGTTTCCAATATGTGGTCACTTGTGGGGGGTTTCTACTGTTTAGGTACATCAGGGGCTCTGCAAATGCAGCGTGACGCCATCAGACCATTCCATCAAAGTCTGCATTCCAAAACGTTACTTCTTCTGACATGCGCCCAAACAGTAGTATTTTCCCACATATGGGGTATCAGCGTACTCAAGACAAATTGTGCAACAACTTTCGGGGTCCAGTTTCTCCAGATACCCTTGGGAAAATACAAAGTTGGGGGCAAAAAGATCAATTTTGTGGGAAAAAAGTGATTTTTTAATTTTCACGGCTCTACATTATAAACTTCTGTGAAGTTCCTTAGGGGGTCTCCATTCCAAAATGGGGTCACTCTTGGGGGGTTTCAATGTTTAGGGACATCAGTGGCTCACTAAACAAGACATGGCGTCCTATCTCAATTCTAGCCAATTTTGCATTGAAAAGTCAAATGGCGCTCCTTCCCTTCTGAGCTTGCCATGCCCACAAACAGAGGTTTACATCAACATATGGAGTACGGGCGTTCCTAAGATTAATTGCACAACAACGTTTAGGGTACAATATCTCCAGTTACCTTTGGGAAAATAAAAAATTGGGGGTGAAAAATCATTTTTGTGAAAAAAATAAGATTTTTTATTTTTACGGCTCTACATTATAAACTTCTGTGAAGCACTTGGGGGTTCAAAGTGCTCACCACACATCTAAATAAGTTCCTTGGAGGGTCTACTTTCTAAAATCATGTCACTTTTGGGGGGTTTCCACTGTTTAGACACATCAGGGGCTCTCCAAATGAGACGTGGCGTCCTATCTCAATTCCAGCCTATTTTGCCTTAAAAAGTCAAATGGCGCTCCTTCTCTTCTGAGCTCTGCCATGCGCCCAAACAGTGGCTTACCCCGACATTTGGGGTATTGACGTACTCAAGACAAAGTGTGCAACAACTATTGGGTCCAATTTCTCCTGTTACCCTTGGAAAAATAAAAAAAATTGGATCTGAAGTACATTTTTTGTGAAAAAAAGTTAAATGTTCCTTTTTTTAAACAATCCAAAAATTCCTGTGAAACACTTGAAGGGTTAATAAACTTCTTGTGTGTGGTTTTGAGCACCCTGAGGGGTGCAGTTTTTAGAATGGTGTCACACTTGGGTATTTTCTATCATATAGACCCCTCAAAATGACTTCAAATGAGATGTGGTCCCTAAAAAAAAAATGGTGTTGTAAAAATGAAAAATTGCTGGTCAACTTTTAACCCTTATAACTCCCTAACAAAAAAAAAATTTGGATCTAAAATTGTGCTGATGTAAAGTAGACATGTGGGAAATGTTACTTATTAAGTATTTTGTGTGACATATCTCTGTGATTTAAGAGCATCAAAATTCAAATTTGGAAAATTGCTAAATTTTCAACATTTTTGCAAAATTTCCATTTTTTCGAAAAATAAACACAAGTAATGTCATGGATAGTTTACCACTAACATGAAGTACAATATGTCGTGAGAAAAATCTGTGTCAGAATCACCAGGATCCATGCAAGCATTCCAGAGTTATAACCTCATAAAGGACAGTGGTCAGAATTGTAAAAATTTGCCCGGTCATTAATATGCAAACCACCCTTGGGGGTTAAGGGGTTAAGCAATTTAACCGAAAAAGCTGCATACAATTGGAGCAGCACAGAGTGAGTGAGTACCATGTGGCTCTGCAGCTTTATATGTCAACTGGCGTTTGAGGCCTTCCACTTTGCTCAAAGTGGAAAATTCCTTTAAATTGAAAAGTTCTGCAGAATATTTTGCCCTTATGTAAATAAAGATTATTTATATATAATTATTATTATGATTATCTGTATATGAATAAATATTTTATTTTATATACAAGAAAGATATATTTTGGTACCGTGTTAGCCAGTAAATAGAATAATATTTAGAATATTTATTCAACCACTGATGAATCTCAATTCTAAATATTTTTTTATTTTATATAATCTTTTTTTATATGTTTAGGTTTTATGGTGGTTTATACACATTTTCTTTCGAGATGCATGCTAAACATGTACGTGAAACTTTGTGTGAACATCTAACAAGGTACAGTTTTACTATTAATAAACAAATTGAGAGCTGAAATGCCAAACATATAACAACAAATAAATGACAAGGTAAACAACACATTCACTCCAGTGCAGTTGCTTTAATTTGCATTGTGCTCAAACATTGCAAATTTTATCTTCTCTTAACATATGAAAATTCCAGCATGACTACAGTCTCTTCAATTTCCATTCTACTAGGATCTAGCAAGCTTGAATAATATGACCCCACATCATAATTACTTATTTGGCAAGGCTATTATTTTGTTGCAGAGACTTACCTCAGTTGCAGATATAGCAATCTCTAACATCACACTGGTAGTCATAAGCAGAATGTAATGAGGACAATCTGGTCTACTGCCCAGGGCCTGACACTCCAGGAGGAGGGGAATGTCCATAGCCAGGTTGCCCTCATCCTAATGTTTTGTAAGCCGCTAGCACACATATCCCTGCAGTGAGCTTTTCTGGTTCTCTGCTGCTAGCAATACAGAATGGTAGCGCAGCTCCAGAGTTGCTACCATTAACTTTGAGGTGACACCCCAGCATGATGACTGCCAACCCTATGATGTCATTGTGCCAGCAACAAGTAGAATTGGAGCCTTGGGGACCAGAAAAGAGTGCCAGGGAAACAGGAGTGAGGTGAGAATGTGTTTTTTTTAATGTGTGTATGGGATGTGTGCCTATACTGTATATAGGGACTATGTGAGGGCTCGTACTGTATTTAGGGAGCTATGTGGGGCCTCATACTGTAAATAGGGGGCTATGTGGAGGCTCATCCTGCATATCGGGAGATAAGGGACTCATACTGTTTATAGGGTGCTATGTGAGGGCTCATACTGCATCTAGGGAGTTATGTGGGGGTTTATACTGTAAATAGGGGGCTATGTGGGGTCTCAGCCTCAATATAATGAGTTATGTGGGTGCTGATACTGTATGTAGATGGCTACATGAGTTCTTATACTGTGTATAGGGGGCTATGTGAGGGCTCATTCTGTATGTAGTATATGTGAGGGCTTGTACTGTATATAGGAGGCTATGTGAGGGCACATAATGCATACAGGGAGCTATGTGGGGGTTATATGAAGGCTGATGCTGTATTTTGGGGGCTATGTAGGGGATCATGCTGTATTTTGGGGCTATGTGAGTGCTCATGCTATATTAAGGTAGGTTTGTGAGGACTCATACTGTTACCGAGGTTATACGAGGGCTCAAACTGTATATAATGGGCTTGGATGGGTTCATAATGTATGTACGGGGCTATATCGAACTCATGTTATATGTAGTAGGCTATGTGAGGGCTCATACTGTATATTGGAGGCTGTGTGGGGACTAATCATGTATTATTAATTAACCCCTTTCTGACATCAGAACTAATATTCCACTCATGTGCCCCGGGCCTATTTTACCATGGATGGAATATCACGTCTGAGCGATCGTCCGTGCATACAGGGGTATGCGGGCGATTGCCGCTGGGTGTCAGATGATACTTAAATCTGACACCTGGCACTTTAACCCCCGAAATGCTGCGATCGAACATGATTGCAGCATTCCGAAAGCCGTCAGAGGGCTGACATCCCTTCTGCCTTTGGATCAGAGACTCCGAGGCAGGATACGGGGTCCAGATCATTGCCATGGTAACCTATGTCATCATGACAACATACTGGTCACCAAATATTGCAAACATGCTGATCTTGCCCAGTGCATGATCAACAAGTTTGTCTGTCAGTGCATGGGGATGCTGCTTCATCTCCATGCTGTATAAGCAGTCAGCCTACAAACAATGATTGTCCCATAGTGGGAAAAAGTAAAAAAGTTAGAAAAAAGTAAAAAAAATTGTAAATAATTGTAAAAATATATATATAAAAAATAAAAAATAATAATTTGAATGAAAAAAAACAATAAAAGTACACATATTTGGTATCGCCGCGTCCGCAACTACCAGAACTATACAACTGTCCCACTAGTTAACCCCTTTAGTGAACATCATAAAAAAATAAACACAAGGCAAAAAACAATGCTTTATCATGATACTGCCGAACAAAAAGGGTAATAAACAGCAATGAGAAAAACTGATAAAACTAATCATGGTATGGCTGAAAACGTCATTTTGTCCTGCAAAAAAATAAGCCATCAAACAGCTCCATCAGCAGAAAAATAAAAAAGTTATAGCTCTCACAATAAAGCGATGCAAAAATATTTTTTTTTCTATAAAATAGTTTTTATTATATAAAAGCGCAAAAACATAAAAAAGATATAAATGAGGTATCGCTGTAAGACCGGGATCACACATACGCGAGATACGGCCAAGTCTCGCAGGTGAAAACCCAGCTCTCCGGAGCGGAGCGTGCAGCCGCACAGCAATATATGGAGCTGCACACTCCGCTCCCAAGTGCCGGTGCCAGAGGAGGGTTTTCACCTGCGAGACTCGGCCCGAAAAATAAAACTGCCTTGTCAATTTTAACACACACAGAATGGCATAACCTCCCCCCAAAAAAAAAGAATTTCCTGAATTGCTGTTTTTTGTTTGTTCTGCCTCACAAAAATTGGAATAGAAAGCAATAAAAAAATGTCATATGCCCAAAAATGGTACCAATAAAAATGTCAACTCGTCCCACAAAAAAACAAACCATCACATGACTCTGTTGGCCAAAATATGGAAAAATTATAGTTCTCAGAATGTGGTGATTCAAAAACTAGTTTTTGCAATAAATAGTGTCTTTTTGTTTGTGAAAACAGGCAAACCGGATATAGATCTGGCATCGCTGAAATCGTACCGACCCAAAGAATAAAGTCACCTAATCACTGATACAGAGTAAAAAATAAATAAAACCAATTCTTCACCTACTGTTCATTTTTTCATTCTGCCTCCCAAAGATCGCAGTAAAGCTCTGCGCACATTTATCCTGCGCTCTGCTTTGAGAGCTTACACCAGGGTTTCCGTGTAAATCTCTGAAATATGTGATTCAAAAGGAACCTCTGGTGGAAGATTCCCTAAAATGAGGCAGATGGAGGCACGGTGGATGCCATAGGACCTGTAATCCGGCGGTGTCCATCTTTTTAGATGTGCATAAAAGTGCCATTGGCCACAGTTTTGTACACTTCTGAAAAGAAGGACACCGCGGAACAGAGGTCAGACGGAGTCCATAGTAACTCTGCTGCCTCATTATAGTGAATGGATCCCTTGGGGGTTTCATCTGAATGACGTCACTCAGAGATTTAGATGGAAACCCCAAGTAAGTGCTCAGTGTACAGAGGCGGATAAATGTGATCTCAAACGTTATGTAAAATGTTCCCAATAAAAGCTTCAACTCAATCCACAAAAAAGCAATTCCTCCCTTAGATCTGTTATCTATTAACAGAAATATAGGGGGCTTCCACATTACTGGTTGTACAAAAGCTCTGGAAAAGCTAAATGACTCCTCAACTGCCAAAAGAAATTCAGCAAATTCTGTGCTTCTAAATCCAAATGACCCCCTCCTCTCTGAGCCCCATTGTGTACATAAACCACATGTAGCATCGACGTTTGGCATTTCTGAAGCGATGAGAGCCCATCTAACTTATGGGTGCATCTCTCCAGAAGCACAGGCTGGGCATAATGTACTGGTGACTGCAATATACTGGTCACTACAGCGTACTAGTCACTAGAATGACAGTTTGCAATCTTCACTTGGCAACATTCTTTGCTGCTTGTTTCTGGAAAATACCCATGGAGTCAAAATCAGTAGAATTTCCACAGGGGTATAATTTCCAACATGGAACACTTGAGGGGAGATTCTGCTCTTATAGCAATGAGGGGCTCTGTATATGGAGTTCGCAAACGCCCCTAGGAAAATCTGTGCTCCAGTAGGCAAACAACGCTCCGTTCTTCCCGAGTCTCTCCATATGACTAAATAGTACTGTACAGCCACATATGAAGTATTGCCATGTTCAATAGAAATCGTGGGACAAATTTTGGTGCCATTTTTACCCACTTCATGTGTGAAAATGTAAAATCCGGGGGTAAAAATTAATGTTGATGGTAAAAATGTAGTTATTAGTGATGAGCGAACGTGCTCGCCACTACTCGTTACTCGCTCGAGTATCGCTATGCTCGGCGTACTCGGCAAGAGGCAAGCATTTCCGGGATTATTCAGTGGTAACTGCAGTCTCCACGCAGCAGTTTTGGTGGACTTTAGAGACCCAAACGCTGCAGCCATCTTTGTTGTGGTCGTGCAGTGATTGGCTGGCCCGCACAGCATCATCCCGAGTATAAGAGACCAGGCGTCGCCCTGCTCGCCGCATTCTGTTCCTGTTTCAGCGAAAGTAGGGAGAGCTGGTGCCGAAATAGGGTCAAAATCGTGGTTTTTAGAGGTAGTGTAGGTTTGCAACTCTTACATCAACAACTCCTGAGAAACCAATAGTCCTTTTTGGGGCTAATTCGTGGGTCCCGATATTGCGGCGCTAGGCAGGCAGGGCACAGCATATACACATCAGTGCAAGGCCTGCAGGCACTGTATGTGTGTCCATTGGTTCCACTTCATCCTTCCCAAAGCTCCCTAACTGCCTGCTGCTGCAGCTTATTTACTGTCTATATACATTTTTTTCCCAAAAATTCCCCCCACCCAAAAAAATATACAGTCTGTTCTGTCAGGCTGAGGCCTTTTCAAAATTATAGTTTGTCAGGCATGCGTAGCATAGTTGTGTGCGCTACCCTTGTGCCCCTATTTTTTGGTGTTTTAAATTCACTGAAAAAGACCTCATATATCTGCGTGCTCCAAGTTTGGTCATTGGAGGCCGGTGTACTTTTTTTTTTTGGCTGTCTGATAGTCAAATTTTATACAGCACTATTTTGCCTAAAACAATTAAAAGGCCACAGATTTGCCAGTGTGCTATTTCTGTTACAGCCGTCATATATCTCTGCTCCAAGTTTGGGCATTGGAGGCCGGTGTGCTTATATTTGGGCTGTGTGATACTCAAATTGTATTCAGCGCTATTCAGCCTAAAAAAAATTTGAAAGGCCACAGATTTGCCTGTGTGGTATTTCTGTTACAGCCGTCATATAAGTCTGTTCCAAGCTTTGGCATTGGAGGCCGTTGTACTTATTTTTAAGCTGTGCGATACTCAAATTCTATACAGTGCTATTTAGCCTAAAAAAATTGAAAGGCCACAGATTTGCCAGTGTGGTATTTCTGTTACAACCGTCATATCTCTCTGCTCCAAGTTTTGGCATTAGAGGCCGGTATATTTATTTTTGGGCTGTGTGGTACTCAAATTCTATACAGCACTATTTTGCCTAAAAGAAATTTGAAAGGCCACAGATTTGCCAGTGTGGTATTTCTGTTACAGCCGTCATATATCTCTGCTCTAAGGTTTGGCATTGGAGGCCGGTGCACTTATTTTTGAACTCTGCGATACTCAAATTCTATACAGCGCTATTCAGCCTAAAAAAAAGTGAAAGGCTACAGATTTGCCTGTGTGGTATTTCTGTTACAGCCGTAATATATCTCAGCTCCAAGTTTTGGCATTGGAGGCCAGTGTATTTATTCTTTGGTTGTGCGGTCCTCAAATTCTATACAGTGCTATTCAGCATAAAAAAATTTGAAAGGCGACAGATTTGCCAGTGTGGTATTTCCGTTACAGCTGTCATATATCTCTGCTCCAGGTTTTGGCATTGGAGGCCGGTGTACTTATTTTTTGGCTGTGTGATACTCAAATTCTATACAGCACTATTTAGCCTAAAAAAAAATTGAAAGGCCACAGATTTTCCAGTGTGGTATTTCTGTTACAGCGGTCATATATCTCTGCTCCAAGTTTTGGCATTGGAGGCTGGTGTACTTATTTTTGGGTTGCTTGATACTCAAATTCTATACAGCAATCTTTAGCCTAAAAAAAATTCAAAGGCCACATATTTGCCAGTGTGGTATTTCTGTTACAGCCGTCAAATATCTCTGCTCCAAGTTTTGGCATTGGAGGCCGGTTTACTTATTTTTTTTCTGTGAGATACTCAAATCCTATACAGCCCTATTGCGCATAAATTAACTTTAAAAAAATATGAATACAGTCTGTTAGGTCAGGCTGAGGACTGCCTGTTGTTTAGGTTTGAAAAATCATAGATTTGCAGGCATACTGATTGCATATTATTTTGCTACTAATAAAGACATTTGTGTTGAGCATTTGAAATAGTGCAGTAGTCCATTTAAAATGGGCAAGGCAAGGGAAGGGGAAGTGGACGTGATGCTGATGGTGCATCCAGAGGACGAGGCCGTGGGCAAGGTGAAAGTGGGCAACAACAAAGACCACATCTTCTCGCTTGACCTTCCTGTCCCAGTTTCTAGGGGACCGCAGCACACCACTATTGAAGCCAGAGCAGTGTGAAATGGTTGTTGGTTGGATAGTGGATAATGCTTCCCATCACTTAGCCGCCACCACCATCTTGTCTTCTACATGGTCAAGTCTGAGTAGCCGTGAGTGTGGCCAGGGTATTCCTCATCCTGATCCTCCTTCCTCCCACCATGCCGAGTGCCCTTAGTCAATTGATCCCACACTTGGACACTCTGAAGAGCAAATCAGTTGTCCATTTTAAGATTCTGAAAGCTCTACCTGTCAACTTGAAGTGGGGAAAGATGAGATCACATGTAGAGCTGCCCAAACCTTTGACCAGCCCCAGTCACACGAAGGCGATGGTGGGAAAGTGTCACAAGAGGTGGACGATAATGAGACACAATTGCCAGAAAGTCAGGAGGACGAGGAGGGTGCGGATGTGGAATACAAGGTGGTGGATGACATAGTGACTAACCCAACTTGGTAGGAGGACATGCATAGCAAGGACAGCAGCACAAACGGGGAAGGAGGCATATCCCTGAAACAGGCAGGAAGATGCAGTGTGGTGGGCACAGACAAAAGGTGTGTATCCATTCCTCGTAACATCAACATGAGTGAAGTTGCCATTCCACCTGTGAGATCTTCCCAAGTCTGGCTATTTTTTAAAGACTCTGCCGATAACCCCAAACAGGCCATTTGCAGGACCTGCCATGCCCGCATCAGCAGGGGTAGCAAAACAACCAGCCTGACCACCACCAGCATGATCAGGCACATGCAAGCAAAGCACCCAACTTTGTGGACTGAACCCCAGGCTCCATGACCACTGCCTGCTGGTCACAACACTGCTTCTTCCACTGTTTTGCATACAAGCCAATCCCCTTTACACCGTGCATGTGAAGATGCCTCTAGCCCTGCACCTGTTGTGGCCCACAGTCAAGCAGCACCATCAGCAATCCCATCCACATCCTTGTCCCAGCACAGCGTTCAGTTGTCTATAACCCAGTCTTTGGAATGCAAGCAGAAATACCCAGCCAATGCCCCACAGGCCACAGTACTTAATTCTAATATTTCTCTTCTGCTTGCGCTAGAAATGCTGCCTTTTAGGCTTGTTGAGATGGAAGCTTTCCACAACCTGATGGCGGCGGCCGTCCCAAGGTTCTCGGTCCCCAGTCACCACTATTTCTCCTGGTGTGCCATACTGGCATTACACCAGCATTTGTCCCACAACATTACCCGTGCCCTCAACAATGCTGTTACCGGGAAAATTCCACCAAACCACGGACACGTGGTCAAGTGCTTGTGGGCAGAGACGGTACATCTCGCTGACTGCACACTGGGTTAACATAGTGGAAGCCAGTCAGATCTTGGGATGGAACACGTTCTTCCCACGCTGAGGATTGCTGGCCCTATGTCAATCAGGGTTGCCCCCACAGTCTACATCTCCTGCACCTCCTCCTCCTCGCCATCATTCTCTATGTCTGAAATCAACACATCAGTCAGAAGCTGGAAGCAGTGCAGCACTGCCTCAGCCAAGCGGCAACGGACAGTTCTGAAGCTAATTTGCATAGGTGACAAACCGCACAGTGCAGAAGAGTTGTGGATAGCGCTGAAAGACCAGTCAGATGTTTGGATGCCACTGCTGAACCTACAGCCAGGCATGGACGTGTGTGACAATGGCCGCAACCTGGTGGCGGCTCTGAGGCAATGTGAGCTCACACACGTACCTTGCTTGGCCCATGTGCTTAACCTCGTGGTTCAATGTTTTCTGCGCTGCAGGATCTGCTAGTAAAAGTACGCCATCTGTCTGCCCATATCAAAAAGTCAGCTACAGCTTCTGCTGCCGTTGCCGTGCTTCAGCAGCGGTTTCAGCTTCCAGCTCACCGACTGTTATGTGATGTCCCCACGTGCTGGAACTCTACGCCGCATATGTTGGAAAGGATTTGTGAGCAAAAGAGGGCTGTTGTTGACTACCAACATCAACAAGGCCGTCGAATTTCAGGTCAGACTCCACACATAAGACTTCAGGAGGGGACATGGATGTCACACATATGTAACATCCTCCAAAACTTTGAGGACTGCACCAAGATGGTGAGCGGCGATGACGCCATAATTAACATCACCATCCCACTTCTCTCTGCTCACAGTCAGAGGATGCATTGCAGGCAGAGCATGAGGACATGGAGCAAGGAAACATACAGGGGATTACCAGGTAGCAAAAGAAAGCATAGCATTTTCTTTTGCTACCTGGGACACATATGTTATTTATGGTTTTGCACCCGATATCTTTTTCGCCATGGTTGTTGCTGACATGATATAGCTTTTTAGTACCGGCTTTCCTGAAAATTATGGATTTAGTTGGGGCAGTGCCGTCCATATGCTATTTTTTTCTCTTTTATTCATACAGGGGATTACACTCAGCCCAGCCTCATGTCTTCTCAACGTGGATTGGTAGGCAATGAGGAGGAGGAGGAAGAACAGGAGATACTTTCATGCGCTATAGACTGTACTACAAACACATCTGTATTAGCTTCAGTTCAGTGGGGATGGCCTGAGGACAGGGAGGAGGAGGATGAGGATGATGAGGAGGAGGACAGCATGGCCATTCGTCCTGTTGGTGAGGACACGGAAGTCTTGCCTGTTAGCAGTCTGGTACGCATGGCTGACTTTATGATGCACTGCATTTCACGTGACCCTCGGATTATCAAAATTTTGGGTGACACTCATTACTGGTTGGTGACACTTCTAGACCCATGCTACAAGGAGAACTTTCAATCTCTTCTGCCTGAGGCAGAGAGGTGTACTAAAATGTTACAGTACCACAGGGCCCTTGTAGCAGAATTACTTAGTAAATTCCCATGTGAGAACGCTGGCAGCAGACGTCAAAGTTTGTTGTAAAACCATGGAATCCAAGCGAGAGAGACAAAAGTACAATCCAGCTCAGCCAGGGGAACAATGGCCAAGTTCTGGGACAGTTTTCTCAGACCCTCCCATCATGGGAAGGGTCTGAGAAACCATGTGTCTGTTATACACATGGGAAGAAGGAATCAATATCACCATTACACACTGAATGGGAAACCACTGGGTAAATCTGACAGGGAGAAGGACTTGGGGATCCTAGTTAATGATAAACTTACCTGGAGCAGCCAGTGCCAGGCAGCAGCTGCCAAGGCAAACAGGATCATGGGGTGCATTAAAAGAGGTCTGGATACACATGATGAGAGCATTATACTGCCTCTGTACAAATCACTAGTTAGACCGCACATGGAGTACTGTGTCCAGTTTTGGGCACCGGTGCTCAGGAAGGATATAATGGAACTAGAGAGAGTACAAAAGAGGGCAACAAAATTAATAAAGGGGATGGGAGAACTACAACACCCAGATAGATTAGCGAAATTAGGATTATTTAGTCTAGAAAAAAGACGACTGAGGGGCGATCTAATAACCATGTATAAGTATATAAGGGGACAATACAAATATCTCGCTGAGAATCTGTTTATACCAAGGAAGGTGACGGGCACAAGGGGGCATTCTTTGCGTCTGGAGGAGAGAAGGTTTTTCCACCAACATAGAAGAGGATTCTTTACTGTTAGGGCAGTGAGAATCTGGAATTGCTTGCCTGAGGAGGTGGTGATGGCGAACTCAGTCGAGGGGTTCAAGAGAGGCCTGGATGTCTTCCTGGAGCAGAACAATATTGTATCATACAATTATTAGGTTTTGTAGAAGGACGTAGATCTGGGGATTTATTATGATGGAATATAGGCTGAACTGGATGGACAAATGTCTTTTTTCGGCCTTACTAACTATGTTACTATGTTACTATGGCGGCACAGAGGCAAGGGGTGCTGTCACAAGAAGTGCAATGTTTGGAAAGATGGTGAGGGAGTACCCTGCAGATTCTACAAATGTCCTCCGTGATTCATCTGTGCCTTTTAATTATTGGGTATCCAAGCTGGACACGTGGCATGAACTGGCTCTCTACGCCTTGGAGGTCCTGGCCTGCCCTGCTGTTAGCGTTCTGTCAGAGAGGGTTTTCGGTGCTGCTGGTGGAATTATAACAAATAAGCGCATCCGCCTGTTAACTGAAAATGCTGACAGGCTGACTCTTATAAAAATGAACAAGGCCTGGATTGGGAAAAACTTCTGTACACCACCAAGTGAAAACAGCGAAACTTAACCTCAAATACATTTTCTCTTTTGGGGAGGTGTATTCTCATGCACCTCTTCACAACCACACATAGGTATACGCTTCCACATTTGGCCTGTTTATTGTTCTCCTCCTCTTTATCCTCATCCTCATCATCCAGAACCACTAGATGACTAGGGTGAATGTGCTCAGTACTGTCATAGGCCAATGATTTTTGGGCACGGGGGCCGTGAAGGCACTATTTTAATTTGTAAAAACAGGACCCCACATTGGGGAATTGGGTGTTACATTACATTGGGCCTACTTCTTAAGTCTGTCTCCTGCAATGTGTCCTTTAACTGCCACTAAATGACCAGGGTGCACGTGCTCAGTGCGGTTATAGGCCGGTGATTTTTGGGCAATTGTGCTGTGATGGCACTTTATTTTTAAGTCCAAGAAGGACAACACATTGGGGAAATGGGCATGACATTTCTTTGGGCCTACTTCTTAACTTGGTCTCCTGCAATCTGTCCTGTACCTGCCACTAGATCACCAGGGTCAATGTGCTCTATATGGTGCATTTTGGCCAAGGGGGCTGTAATGCCACTCTTTTATTTAAAAAAAAAGGATTTTACATTGGCGAATTGGGCACGACATTACAATGGGCCTACTTCTTAACTCGGTCTCCTGCAATCTAATATGTACCTGCCACTAGATCACCAGGGTGAACATGCTCAGTATTGTTATAGGCCGTTGAAGTTTGAGCTAGGGGCATGCATTGGCACTAGTGTATTTTTAAAAAAGGTACCCCCATTGAGGAATTGTTTGGCAGATCATGCACTGCATTACAAGTCTCAGAGACACACACCACTACATTGGGCCTAATTCTTAACTCTGTCTCCTGCAATGTCTCTTCTTTAACTGCCACTAGATCACCAGGGTGAACATGGTTTGTACTGTTTTAGGCCACTGAAGTTTGGGCAAGGGGGGATGTGATGGCAATAGTATATTTTTAAAAAGGTACCTCAAATTGGTGAAACCACATCCTTGTTGGCAAAGACTTCATAACATTTGTGTACCTTAAAGAGCTCCTTTAAAAAGCTCCTTTTTGTGTTGCCTGGTTCCTCACATTGGACACAATACACTTCATATAAATTTGATAAAGCAATGTTGTTAGTGTGGCTCAGTAGTTCATTAAAAATATAGCTTTGTCCACTATATTAGATTCTTTCCTTCAGAGCCATAACTTTGGCTGCCTCAACTGTACAAATGGCGAATATACAAATGGCGATTTGTAAACAAGTTTAAAATACTGTGTACCGAATGCATTCAGACAATCACATAGCTGCATTTCTTGTAAAACATTTACAGATGTGACAGACAATGCTCATAGTGACACAATCTTGATAAATGTTTGTTTATTCACTTCACAAACAGTTCTAAGCCACTATATGTTTGCTGTTTGTCATTGTAAAACATTAAGGTTTACTGAAACTATGCCGTTGGTGGTTTGATCCAAATCCTTGTGGCTTTTATTTTCTAGGGGTTTATGGCCCCTTGTCTGATGAGTCCATGATATCTCAGTTTCATCCAACTTTGAAAAGAGGCCACTTGAAGGTCTGGGTGAAACAAGATTTACTACATAGTGTAAATCACTATATCAGGCTGGTTTCACATTGGCGTTTTTTTGGGTGCGTTTTTGCGGTAAAAAATGCAAAAAAACGCATGGTGAAAAAACGCATGTAAACGCTGCGTTTTTTTGACGCATGCGTTTTTGCGTGTGGTGAAAAAAACGCGGCGTTTTGACGCGTTTACATGCGTTTTTACATGCGTTTTTACATGCGTTTGCGTTTTTTAAACACATGTTGAGAAATGTGTGACAGGTGCCAATCATCAAAATAAAGTAAAAAACCCACTATAAACAGAAATAGTTAGGGTTAGGGGTAGGGGTAGGGTTAGGGGTAGGGATCATAACCCTAACCCTAACCCTAAAGGGATCCTACCCCTAACCCTACCCCTAACCCTAACCCTAACCCTACCCCTAACCCTACCCCTAACCCTAACCCTAAGGGATCCTAACCCTAACCCCAACCCTACCCCTAACCCTACCCCTAACCCTACCCCTAACCCTAACCCTAAGGGATCCTAACCCTAACCCTACCCCTAACCCTAACCCTACCCCTAACCCTAACCCTAACCATAAAGGGATTAGGGTTAGGGTTAGGATCCCTTAGGGTTAGGGGTAGGGTTAGGGTTAGGGGTAGGGTTAGGGGTAGGGTTAGGGGTAGGGTTAGGGTTAGGATCCCTTAGGGTTAGGGTTAGGGGTAGGGTTAGGGTTAGGGTTAGGATCCCTTAGGGTTAGGGTTAGGGGTAGGGTTAGGGTTAGGGGTAGGGTTAGGGGTAGGGTTAGGTTCCCTTTATCACCTTTATGTTGGGGGGTGGCATATCAGTGTGTTTTCTGTTTTTTTTAATAAAAAAACGCATGCGTTTTTTACCGCAAAAAACGCATGCACCAAAAAACGCATGCGTCCCCATTGACTCCAATGTATTTTTTGATCCAAAAAAAACACATGAAAACGCATGCGGTTTTTTTGGTCCAAAAAACGCTTCTAAAAATACTACAAGTAGCATTTCAGAAAATGAACGCATGCAGTAAAAAAACGCATGCGTCACAAAACGCGACCAAACGCGTACACAAAAAAACGCATGCGTTTTCAATGTTAAATATAGGGAAAAAAAAACGCATGCTTTTTTTGAAAAAAAAACGCTGCAGACAAAAACGCAAGTGTGAAACCACCCTAAGACCAGAGAAACATGGCTAAGGCTGGTTTCACATTTGCGGTTTTTTTTTTTTGCGTTTTTGCGCTAAAAAACGCAAAAAAAGCATGCGTTTTTTCCCTATACTTAACATTAAAAATGCATGCGTTTTGACGCGTTTTGACAACGCATGACTTTTTTCTCTGCATGCGTTATATTGCAGAAATGCAACATGTAGTAATTTTAGCGGCTTTTTTTGCCGCAAAAAAAGTATTGATGTCTATGTAAACGCATGCGTTTTTATAGAAAAACACAAGAATACACACTGATAAGCCACCCCCAAACCCTAACCCTAGGGATCCTAACCCTAACCCTAAGGGTTAGGGTTAGGATCCCTAGGGTTAGGGTTAGAGTTTGGGTTAGTGTTAGAGTTTGTGTTAGGGTTAGGGTTAGAGTTTGCGTTTTAGGGTTAGGGTTAGAGTTTGTGTTAGAGTTTGTTAGAGTTTGTGTTAGAGTTTGTGTTAGAGTTTGTGTTAGGGTTAGGGTTAGAGTTTGGGTTAGGGTTAGGGTTAGAGTTTGTGTTAGAGTTTGGGTTAGAGTTTGTGTTAGAGTTTGTGTTAGGGTTAGGGTTGGAGTTTGTGTTTTAGGGTTAAAGGGAACCTGTCACCCCGTTTTTTGAGATTGAGCTATAAATACTGTTAAATAGGGCCTGCGCTGTGTGTTCCTATAGTGTATGTAGTGTACCCCGATTCCCCACCTATGCTGAGATATAACTTACCAAAGTCGCCGTTTTCGCCTGTCAATCAGGCTGGTCAGGTCGGGAGGGCGTGGTGACATCGCTGGTTCTTCCTCAGCTTTACGTTGGTGGCGTAGTGGCGTAGTGGTGAAGACACAGCGCGCGATCTGCGCTGTAATCCCTTGCATCGGTGGGGGCGGCCATCTTCCTGGGGCCGCGCGTGCGCAGATCGAGTGCTCTGCTGCACGGGGCTTCAGGAAAATGGCCGCGGGATGCCGCGCGTGCGCATTAGAGATCGCGGCGGCCATTTTCCCAAAGCCGAGATGAAGTGGCCTGTTGGCCACGAAACGCGTAGGCTAATAAACAGAGTGTGTGTGTAACTCTGATACCTTTATTGTGGTCTGCGCGGCTTCTATTCTCCGGTTCTACTTCTCTCCATGTGGATTTGTTCTGCTTGCCGGGAGCTTGCTGCGACCATACGTGCTGATCCAAGGGAGTTGTGACCTGTCACAACCAGACCAGGTGAGTCTGTTTTGTGGGGGTCCACGTGATTGCGACACCTGAAGGTATTACTCTATGTGCGCTTCTTTTTCTTGTTTTTAGGGTTAGGGTTAGGATCACCAGGGTTACTAGGGATCCTAACCCTAACCCTAACCCTAGGTATTTCTGTTTATGGTGGGTTTTCTAGTTGATTTTGATGATTGGCAGCTGTCACACACTTCTCATCATGCGTTTCAAAAACGCAAACGCAGGAAAAAACGCTTGTAAATGCGTCAAAATGCCCCGTTTGCATTAAAAAATGCAAAAACGCATGCGCCTAAAAAACACAGCGTTTAAATGCGTTTAAACGCGTTTTTGCACCAAATGCGTTTGCGTTTAAAATGCTGCAGATCAAAACGCAAGTGTGAAACCAGCCTAAGACAGATGCCAAAACTGGGGTACCTGTACATATACAGTGTGCTGATACCTGCATAATTGGGGGTGCCCATGCAGTGTAGGTAATCTCCCAGAGGTTCTCTGTCTTGGTGTTGCTTCTCTGATATTCCAGACAGATGATGTTTAAAAGCCTCTTGGTGATGATCTAACTATACTGTATGTAGTTAGTCTTCATATATACGTAATTACTATATTTATTTAATCCTTATATGTACTTTTTAACCTGTGTATGTTAACACATACAAAAGTGTACGCACTCACACTATTCAATCATACTATTCCTTGAATGTTGTAGTTTGCAATAAAATTGCCTTGTATTGCAAGTATTTGCCTTTTTTAAAGCCGTATCTGAACCTTAGTGTTAAAAACATGTCAAATAAAACTGCAAAATTCTCCTGAAAATAATTTTGAAAAGAGGGAACCATCATACCATTAAAAAATATGAGTATATTTTCCTGGGCCCATCCAGTATGTGGGTTCCAAGGCCTAATGGGGTGCATTTGACTGACTATGCAGCATGGCTGGCCTTGCCATCAAAGTGTAAAACCAAGGAGTACGGGAGTACAAAATGCATATTGTGAAGTGGATTTTCATGGGCACATTCAGTATGTGGGTTCCAAGACCTAATTGGGTGCATATGACTGACTATGCAGCAGGGCTGGCCTTGCAGCCAATGTGTAAAACCAAGGAGTACGGGAGTACAAAATGCATATTGTGAAGTGGATTTTCATGGGCACATCCAGTATGTGGGCTCCAAGGCCTAAAAGGGGTGCATATGACTATGCAGCAGGGCTTGCCTTCCTGCCAATGTATAAAACAAAGGATTATGGAGCACAAAATGCATATTGTGAAGTGGATTTTAATGGGCCCATCCAGTATGTGGGTTCCAAGGCCTAATGGGGTGCATATGACTGCAGCAGGGCTCTCCTTCCTGCCAATGTATAAAACAAAGGAGTATGGAGCACAAAATGCATATTGTGAAATGGATTTTCCTGGGCCCATCCAGTATGTGGGTTCCAAGGCCTAATGGGGTGCATATGACTGACTATGCAGCAGGGCTGGCCTTGCCGCCAATGTGTAAAACAAAGGAGGGCGGAGTACAAAATGCATATTGTGAAGTGGATTTTCATGGGCCCATCCACTATGTGGGTTTAAATGCTTATTGGGGTGCATATGAATTGGTAGCAGGGCAGGCTTTGAATTCAATGCAACACTTTTTCAGGAGCCCCCCTGGACATGTTATAACTGGGATATTGTGGTGCATTATAATTCTTGGCAGCCTATCCACACGCAGCATAGGCTACAATAGCTTAGGAGAGCCACTGTTTCATAATGGCCCTTTAAGAAGATTAATGCCATCTGATGCACCTGTAAAAATAGTCTTTGTGACTAGGGTTGAGCGACTTTTACTTTTTTAGGGTCGAGTCGGGCTTTGCGAAACCCGACTATCTCAAAAGTCGAGTCGAGTGAAATCGGCCGATTATCGCGTAAAGTCGGGGTCGGGATCGACCAAAACACGAAACCCAATGCAAGTCAATGGGGGAGCATAGTCGGCAGTGAGTGGAGGCCAGGAAAACACCTACAGTGCCCATTTTAATGGCAAAAACATCCATTCTTGGTACTGAAGCTTGTCAATCTTAATTTACCTTATAATAATAGTTAGGCACTGGAAATTGGGGGTCATTTGGCTAAAGTTGTGGGGGGTTTGGTGGTTCAAGTATTTAGTGGGCCCAAGAAACGTGGACCACGTCACGGCAGTGGAGCTGGGAGAGGTAAGTATTTCAACTTTGCAAGTGCTGTGATCCTGAGCAAGCAAGGGGGTCCCACTGGTTCGCATTGGCACTGGCACAGGGCCCCTCAAAGTACGGTGGTGTGTTTGCACGGCAGGGGCACCTCCCACCGGCAGTGACACTTTTGCGTACTATGAGGAGCCCTGTGCCAGTGACGTCGCCAACGAGTATCCCCCCCACCTGATGAAGGAACCTGCACTTTCATCTGCATCTTCCTCTTTGTCCCCGTGTAAGGTGGTATAGTATGCGGGAAGGGGAACCTCACTTTCAGCAGGGTCAGAATCTGGCTGTGTAGCGTGCAAGAGGAATGTAGCGGTCTGGGTCAATGTACCAGCAGAGTCATCTCGCACTGGCTGGGCAATGGGCAGGATGAGGAGGAAACACAGATATAGTCCCAAATACAAAAGTAGGCTAAAAGCAGTTTAAAATTGTTAACAGGACTAAACAAGCGGCATTGCTTTGTTCAGTGGAGGACAACTGTAATGAGAGGCTGACACAGTGAGTAGGCCCAAATCATTAAGTAGTCTAAATGCAGTTCAAAATTGGTAACAGAAGTAAACAGGCGGCACTGCTTTGTTCAGTGGAGGAGAGCAGCAAGGAGCGGCAGACACCGTTAGTAGGCCCCAATCCAACTAGTAGGCCAAATGCAGTGCAACCAGGAGAACACCTTGGAGCGGCAGACACTGTTAGTAGGCCCCAACCAAGCTAGTAGCCCCACTGCAGTTTTAAAATTCCTATAGGCTGAAAACCTGATATTTGCAGGTCCTTTTTTTCAAGAGGACTGCTGTATTGAGTGGCGCAGCCAGACACTGCTAGTAGGCCTTACACCACAAAGTTGGCTCGATGCAGGTTTAAAAACGTTACATGGGTACACGGTCAGCATTGGTGTGGTCAGTAGAGGACAATTGGAAGGAGGAACCACAGACAGACTTAGTAGGCCTAACATAAAAAAGGTGGCTCAATGCAGTTTCAATTATCTTGCAGGGGTACACAGGCAGCATTGGTGTGGTCAGTGGAGGACTATTGGAAGGAGGGACCACAGACAGACTTAGTAGGCCTAACATAAAAACGGTGGTTCAATGCAGTTTCAATTATCTTGCAGAGGTACACAGGCAGCATTGGTGTGGTCAGTGGAGGACTATAGGAAGGAGGGACCGCAGACTGACTTAGTAGGCCTAACATAAAAAAAGGTGGCTCAATGAAGTTTCAATTATCTTGCAGGGGTACACAGACAGCATTGGTGTGGTCAGTGGAGGACTATTGGAAGGAGGGACCGCAGACAGACTTAGTAGGCCCAACATAAAAAAAAGGTGGCTCAATGCAGTTTCAATTATCTTGCAGGGGTACACAGGCAGCATTGGTGTGGTCAGTGGAGGACTATTGGAAGGAGGGACCGCAGACAGACTTAGTAGGCCTAACATAAAAAAGGTGGCTCAATGCAGTTTCAATTATCTTGCAGGGGTACACAGGCAGCATTGGTGTGGTCAGTGGAGGACTATTGGAAGGAGGGACTGCAGACAGACTTAGTAGGCCTAACATAAAAAAAGGTGTCTCTATGCACTTTTAAATAGCATCCAGGGGTACACAGGCAGCATTGGTGTGGTCAGTGGAGGACTATTGGAAGGAGGGACCGCAGACAGACTAGTAGGCCTAACATAAAAAAGGTGGCTCAATGCAGTTTCAATTATCTTGCAGGGGTACACAGGCAGCATTGGTGTGGTCAGCGGAGGACTATTGGAAGGAGTGTCTGACACAGTTAGTACTCCAAAAGAATACATAGATGTTAATGTCTCACAAAAAAGCAAACCCCCCCAAAAAGGGTGGCATACTTAAGTACTGAGGTGGGCTCCTCTGCTGACTTTCAGACATTGTTATTTGCCGCAAAGTATTTACTGGTGTAAATGTAGGACAGGGCCACTGAATATTTTAAGTAGCATCATACTTGTCAGCAAATTGGTATTGTCATTGCCAGGCATTGAAGGATTTCACCGCATAGACTAAACAGTGGTGGAGCAGTGACAGATAATTTTGCAAGTGGTAGAGCACAGTTTGAGCTGGGGGGTGGGGGGCACTCTCTCGTGCCCTGCGCTACTGGCCAAAGGCCCCTCATGTTACAACGGTGTGTCTGACGTTGGGTGCGCGCCACCACCACCAGAGACACTTCATTGTACTATGAGGGACCCGGTGCCAGTGCCGTTGACCAAAAGTGGGCACACCCACCTCTTCAGAAAAAAAAGGCACTCTCACGAGTGCTTTCGCCAAGTGGCGAGACCACGGCCCCGTGGGGGGAGTCAGCCCATTTAGGGAGGTGTAAACGTGTCGTATGCTGGACATACAGCAGCTGCAAATGGAGAAATTGGAACACTCAGTAAGACCAGCCAAAAGCAAGACCTTTTTAAAGGAAAGCTAGGTGTAAGCCGGGAAAGGTGGGGCAAAATAATTAGAAATCCATGAGTGGTTCATTTTAATGAAGGTTAGATCATCAACATTTTGGGTAGCCAGACGAGTCCTTTTTTTGGTCAGTATTGAACCAGCAGCACTGAATACTCTTTCTGATAGCACACTAGCTGCTGGGCAAGCGAGCTCCTGTAATGCATATTCGTACAATTCAGGCCAGGTGTCTATTTTGGATACCCAGTAATCAAATGGGAATGACGGGTGAGGGAGAACATCGATAGGGGAGGAAAAATAGTTAGTAACCATACTGGACAAATGTCTCCTGTCACTTTGAATTGATGCTGCAGTACCTGTCCTGTCTGCGGTCATTGCGAAATCACTCCACAACCTGGTCAGAAAACCCCTCTGTCCAATGCCACTTCTGATTTGTACACCTCTAACACCTCTGCCCTGTTGCCCCCTGCAGCTCGTGTGAGAACCATCACCAGCGCTGTGTGCTGGGAATGCCTGAATCAAACAGTCAACAAGAGTTGCTTGTTTGGTTGCCAATATTTGTTCAAGGTTCTCATGTGGCATGATGTTTTGCAGTTTCCCCTTATAGCATGGATCTAGGAGGCAGGCCAAACAGAAATCGTCATCGGTCATCATTTTTATAATGCGGGGGTCCCTTTTTAGGATACTCAAGGGATAATCCACCATGTGGGCCAATGTTCCAGTTGTCAATTCACTGCTTGTGCTGGGTTGAGGAGCACTTTCGGGCAAATCAACGTCACTTGCCTCCCTCAAAAACCCTGAACCTGGCCTTGCAACGCCACCAGTTTCTATTGCCCCCTGAGAAGCTTCCTCATCCAAAATATACTCATCCCCATCATCCTCCTCATCCTCCTCCTCTTTGCCCGCCACCTTGTTCAGTAGACTTCCCTGACCAGACAATGGCTAACTGTCATCATGGCTTCCCTCGTCCTCGGCTGCAGACGCCTGCTCCTTTATGTGCGTCAAACTTTGCATCAGCAGACGCATTAGGGGGATGCTCATGCTTATTATGGTGTTGTCTGCACTAACCAGCCATGTGCATTCCTCAAAACACTGAAGGACTTGACAGAGGTCTTGTAGCTTCGACCACTGCACACCTGACAACTCCATGTCTGCCATCCAACTGCCTGCCCGTGTATGTGTATCCTCCCACAAATACATAACAGCACGCCTCTGTTCGCACAGCCTCTGAAGCATGTGCAGTGTGGAGTTCCACCTTGTTGCAACATCGATGATTAGGCGATGCTGGGGAAGGTTCAAAGATCGCTGATGGTTCTGCATATGGCTGGAGTGTACGGGTGAACGGCAGATGTGCGAGCAAAGTCTGCGCAGCTTCAGGAGCAGGTCGGGTAACCCCGGATAACTTTTCAGGAAGCACTGCACCACCAGGTTTAAGGTGTGAGCCAGACAAGGAATGTGTTTCAGTTGTGAAAGGGCTATGGCAGCCATAAAGTTCCTTCCGTTATCACTCACTACCTTGCCTGCCTCAAGATATACACTGCCCAGCCATGACTGAGTTTCTTGCTGCAAGAACTCGGACAGAACGTCCGCGGTGTGTCTGTTGTCGCCCAAACACTTCATTGCCAATACAGCCTGTTGACGCTTGCCACTAGCTGTTCCATAATGGGACACCTCGTGTGCAACAGTGGCAGCTGCAGATGGAGTGGTCATGCGACTGCGGTCTGTGGACGAGCTGTTGCTTCTGCTGGAGGACGAGGAGGAGGAGGAGAGGGGCCAACGTCTACAGCCAACTGTTTCCTAGACCGTGGGCTAGGCAGAACTGTCCCAATATTGCTGTCCCCTGTGGACCCGGCATCCACCACATTAACCCAGTGTGCAGCGATGGACACGAAACGCCCTTGGCCATGCCTACTGGTCCATGCATCTGTTATCAGGAGCACCTTTCTACTCACAGATTGCCTGAGTGCATGGACAATGCAGTCTTTTACGTGCTGGTGGAGGGCTGGGATGGCTTTTCTCGAAAAGAAGTGTCGACTGGGTAGCTTGTAGCGTGGTACAGCATAGTTTATCAGGGCTTTGAAAGCTTCGCTTTCAACTAACCGGTAGGGCATCATCTCTAACGAGATTAGTCTAGCAATGTGGGTGTTCAAACCCTGTGTACGTGGATGAGAGGATGAGTACTTCCTTTTCCTAATGAGAGTCTCTTGTAGGGTGAGCTGGACTGGAGAGCTGCATATGGTGGTACTAGCGGGGGTGCCGGTGGACATGACAGAGTGAGAGAGGGTTGGTGATGGTATTCTTGCTGTTGACCTACATACAGTGTTTCCTACCAAGAACCTGGTGATTCCCTGACTGCTTTGGCCTTGCGACAAAACCTCCACATTTGCTGCAGGTGGTGTGGTAAACGTTGGGCTTACAGTGAGGGAAGGGATGTAGCGTTGCTGACTAGCTTCATTGTGAGAGGGTGCAACAACATTAAGGGACGTTTGGTAGTTAGTCCAGGATTGCAAGTGCATGGTGTTTAAATGTCTACGCATGCAACTTGTATTTAGACTTTTAACATATTGACCTCTGCTGAAGGTCCTTGAGCATTTCTTACAGATGACTTTGCACTGATCATTTGGATGTTGGTTAAAAAAATGCGAGACTGCACTCTTCCTACTATTGGATACCTTTTCAGGCATTGCACACTGAGCTTCTTTAACCGGATTGCCACGCTGTCCTACAACTGGTTTTGGTTTAGCCACACGTTTTTGGCCAGATACGGGCCTGCCAGATGGAACCTGTTGCGATGTTGATGCCTGCTGCGGCTCCTCCTCCTCTGCTTCAGAGCTACTGCCGGCTGCACTCTGTTCCCCCAATGGCTGCCAATCGGGGTCAAGAACTTGGTCATATATGACCTCCTCTTCTATGTGCTGTGCACCTTCCTCTGTGTCACTGTGTAAGCCGATGCTATAGCGTTCGTGATGGGGCTCCATAGTCTCATCTGGGTCAGATTCTGGATCAGTACACTGCGAGGGCAATGTTGTGATCTGAGTCAAAGGAACAGCATAAGAATCTGGCTGTGGCTGTGCATCTGTGCACTCCATGTCCGATTCATATTGTAATGGGCATGACCTGTTAACAATTTCCCTTTCTAATCCAGGAACGGTATGTGTAAACAGCTCCATGGAGTAACCCGTTGTGTCGCCTGACGCATCCTTCTCTGTTGTTCTGGGTGAAGAACGCAAGGAAGCGACTTGTCCCTGACCGGGAACATCCACTGATGACACGCTGCTTTTACATTTTGCAGTTTCCGAAGAGGAGGCAAAAGAGCTAGAGGCAGAGTCAGCAAGGAAAGCCAAAACTTGTTCCTGCTGCTCCGGCTTTAAAAGCGGTTTTCCTACTCCCAGAAAAGGGAGCGTTCGAGGCCTTGTGTTGCCAGACAATGACGGTGGCTGAACAACTCGAGACTTAGGTGCTATATTGCTTTTCCCACGACCACCTGATGCTCCACCACCACTACCATCATTACCAGCTGGCAATGACCGTCCACGGCCACGACCTCTTCCACCAGACTTCCTCATTCTTGGAAATATGTAACAAAACTTACAAACGTTATTTGGTATTGTAATACCTTTTACAAGGTGGACGCAAAATTGTTGTGAATTTAAATCTCCCTTTATAGGTGTGTGAGAGTGCAGGGAAAATCAGGCCCACTGTATTACAGTACACAGTTTCAGTTTCACACAGTGGCTGACAGATATGCCACTAACAGGACTGACGCAGATGCACAGATTTGCCAATATTAATCTCCCTTTCTTTTTTGGGGGGAATGGGAGACTAGTGAATCAATCTGGCCCACAGTTTTACAGTTGTGTTTCAGTGACAGCCAGTGGCTGACAGATATGCCACTAACAGGACTGACGCAGATGCACAGATTTGCCAATATTAATCTTCCCTTCTTTTTGGGGGGGGATGGGAGACTAGTGAATCAATCTGGCCCACAGTTTTACAGTAGTGTTTCAGTGGCAGACAGTGGCTGACAGATATGCCACTAACAGGACTGACACAGATGCACAGATTTGCCAATATTAATCTCCCCTTCTTTTTTTGGGGGGATGGGAGACTAGTGAATCAATCTGGCCCACAGTTTTACAGTAGTGTTTTAGTGGCACAAAATGACAGACCGATACCACAGACTGGACTGGCACAGATGCACAGATTTGCCAATATTAATCTCCCCTTCTTTTATGGGGGGATGGGAGACTAGTGAATCAATCTGGCCCACAGTTTTACAGTTGTGTTTCAGTGGCAAAAGATGACAGACCGATACCACAGACTGGACTGGCACAGATGCACAGATTTGCCAATATTAATCTCCCCTTTTTGTTTTTATATGGAAGACTAGTAAATAAATCTCGCCCACTGTTTTACAGTATTGTTTCTGTGGCACAAAATGACTGACAGTTACAACAGACTGGACTGGCACAGATGCACAGATTTGCCAATATTAATCTCCCCTTTTTGTTTTTTGATGGGAAACTAGTGAATAAATCAGGCCCACTGTTTTACAGTATTGTTTCTGTGGCAGGCACAAAATGACTGACAGATACAACAGACTGGACTGGCACAGATGCACTGATTGGCAATATAAAACTTCCTTTTTAGGTGTGGGACAGTGCAGAAAAATACAGGCCCTCTGTTTCACACTACACAGTTTCAGGGGCAGAAAGTGGCTTGAAGATATATATATATATATATATATATATATATATATATATATATATATACAGTTAGGGCCAGAAATATTTGGACAGTGACACATTTTTCGCGAGTTGGGCTCTGCATGCCACCACATTGGATTTGAAATGAAACCTCTACAACAGAATTCAAGTGCAGATTGTATCGTTTAATTTGAAGGGTTGAACAAAAATATCTGATAGAAAATGTAGGAATTGTACACATTTCTTTACAAACACTCCACATTTTAGGAGGTCAAAAGTAATTGGACAAATAAACATAACCCAAACAAAATATTTTTATTTTCAATATTTTGTTGCAAATCCTTTGGAGGCAATCACTGCCTTAAGTCTGGAACCCATGGACATCACCAAACGCTGGGTTTCCTCCTTCTTAATGCTTTGCCAGGCCTTTACAGCCGCAGCCTTCAGGTCTTGCTTGTTTGTGGGTCTTTCCGTCTTAAGTCTGGATTTGAGCAAGTGAAATGCATGCTCAATTGGGTTTAGATCTGGAGATTGACTTGGCCATTGCAGAATGTTCCACTTTTTGGCACTCATGAACTCCTGGGTAGCTTTGGCTGTATGCTTGGGGTCATTGTCCATCTGTACTATGAAGCGCCGTCCAATCAACTTTGCAGCATTTGGCTCAATCTGGGCTGAAAGTATATCCCGGTACACTTCAGAATTCATCTGGCTACTCTTGTCTGCTCTTATGTCATCAATAAACACAAGTGACCCAGTGCCATTGAAAGCCATGCATGCCCATGCCATCACGTTGCCTCCACCATGTTTTACAGAGGATGTGGTGTGCCTTGGATCATGTGCCGTTCCCTTTCTTCTCCAAACTTTTTTCTTCCCATCATTCTGGTACAGGTTGATCTTTGTCTCATCTGTCCATAGAATACTTTTCCAGAACTGAGCTGACTTCTTGAGGTGTTTTTCTGCAAATTTAACTCTGGCCTGTCTATTTTTGTTATTGATGAATGGTTTGCATCTAGATGTGAACCCTTTGTATTTACTGTCATGGAGTCTTCTCTTTACTGTTGACTTAGAGACAGATACACCTACTTCACTGAGAGTGTTCTGGACTTCAGTTGATGTTGTGAACGGGTTCTTCTTCACCAAATTAAGTATGCGGCGATCATCCACCACTGTTGTCATCCGTGGACGCCCAGGCCTTTTTGAGTTCCCAAGCTCACCAGTCAATTCCTTTTTTCTCAGAATGTACCCAACTGTTGATTTTGCTACTCCAAGCATGTCTGCTATCTCTCTGATGGATTTTTTCTTTTTTTTCAGCCTCAGGATGTTCTGCTTCACCTCAATTGAGAGTTCCTTTGACCGCATGTTGTCTGCTCACAGCAACAGCTTCCAAATGCAAAACCACACACCTGGAATCCACCCCTGACCTTTTAACTACTTCATTGATTACAGGTTAACGAGGAAGACGCCTTCAGAGTTAATTGCAGCCCTTAGAGTCCATTGTCCAATTACTTTTGGTCCCTTGAAAAAGAGGACGCTATGCATTACAGAGCTATGATTCCTAAACCCTTTCTCCGATTTGGATGTGGAAACTATCATATTGCAGCTGGGAGTGTGCACTTTCAGCCCATATTATATATATAATTGTATTTCTGAACATGTTTTTGTAAACAGCTAAAATAACAAAACTTGTGTCACTGTCCAAATATTTCTGGCCCTAACTGTATATATATATATATATATTAAAAAAAGGGACTGTACTACAATTACTATCTCCCTACATTAATCTCAGAAAAGTATGGCAGGCAGCAATAAAAAGGACTGCTGCACACAAAAGTGTGGACAAACAAACAAGATAGCTGTGCAGAAAGGAAGGAACAGGATTTGTGCTTTGAAAAAAGCAGTTGGTTTGCACAGCGGCGTACAAACAGCAATGCAGCTATCAGGGAGCCTTATAAGGCAGCCTAATAAGCTACAGAGCTGATGCACTGAAATCTAGCCTCCACTGTCCCTGCAAGGAAAAGGTGGTGTTGGACAGTGGAAATTGCTACAGCACAAGCGGTTTGGGGGTTTATATTCCCTGCCTAACGCTATCCCTGCTTCTGACGAGGCGGCAGCAACCTCTTCCTATGCTCAGATCAGCAGCAGTAAGATGGCGGTCGGCGTGCACGCCCCTTTATAGCCCCTGTGACACCGCAGAACGCAAGCCAATCACTGCCATGCCCTTCTCTAAGATGGTGGGGACCGAGAACCATGTCATCACGCTGCCCACACTCTGCATCCTCCTTCATTGGCTGAGAAATGGCACTGAACGCGTCATATGAAATGTGACTTTGGCGCGAAGGTCGCGTATCGCATGGCCGACCCCACACAGGGATCAGGTCGGGTTTCATGAAACCCGACTTTGCCAAAAGTCGGCGTCTTATGAAAATGACCGATCCGTTTCGCTCAACCCTATCTGTGACTTTAAGAGTTCCTCCTTCGTAAATGAAACAAGATGGGTCTGCTTATGTGTCACACACCACATAGCCAGCTAGGGGTGTTAAATGTTACAATGATGTTTCCCAATGAATGCATTTGCAGTGGTTGAAAGCAATGTTAAAGTTGAAAAACGCTTCAAAAACACTGCATCTGAACTAAGCCTAAGTGGGAGAGGAAATTTGGCCTTACAGGCAAGTCATTAACCTGCAAAAGATGTACCTTGACATATTTTCAAGCAAAACCCGTTTTGGTTTCGTTTCCATGTGTTTTTTGTGGCACCGGGAAAAATGTCATTAATCTCGGAAAATAATTATTAAAGCTGTGAACTAGGAGTCAAGAATGCTTCCAGGGGCGATCCCCATGAGGTCCCTGTGTCATTTGAGCAGTTTTTCCATCATTTTCAGATGTTTTTAGACCTTAAAAGGACCCCCCCAGGGGGATCGCGGTAAAAATACTCGGGTCTCCCATAAGCTTACATTGGGCTCGTTGTTCTGGCCGAGTACCCGAGAATTCCAATTTGCTCGACCCGAGCAACGAGTACCCGAGCATTTTAGTGCTTGCCCATCAATAGTAGTTATTTTTTCTTCACTATGGTATTAAATGGTAGATTAATTCATTGAGAGGTGTAGTTTGTAAAATGAGGTCACTTATGGGGGGTTCTACTGTTCTGGCACCTCTTGGGCTCTCCCAGTGGGTCATTGTACCTGCAAGCCATAACACTAAAATCTGGTGATCCTTGCCTTCTGAGTTTTGCACTGTGCCTGAAAAATATTTCCTAATTACATGTACAGTACAGACCAAAAGTTTGGACACACCTTCTCATTTAAAGATTTTTTTGTATTTTCATGACTATGAAAATTGTACATTCATACTGAAGGCATCAGAATTAACACATGTGGAGTTATATACTTAACAACAACTGAAATTATGTCTTACATTCTAGGTTCTTCAAATAGCCACCTTTTGCTTTGATGACTGCTTTGCACACTCTTGGCATTCTCTTGATGAGCTTCAAGAGGTAGTCACCCAGAATGGTTTTCACTTCACAGGTATGCCCTGTCAGGTTTAATAAGTGGAATTTATTGCCTTATAAATGGGGTTGGGACCATCAGTTGTGTTGTGCAGAAGTCTGGTGGAATCACAGCTGATAGTCCTACTGAATAGACTGATAGAATTTGTATTATGGCAAGAAAAAAGCAGCTAAGTAAAGAAAAACGAGTGGCCCTCATTACTTTAAGAAATGAAGGTCAGTCAGTCCGAAAATTGGGAAAATTTTGAAAGTGACCCCAAGTGCAGTGGCAAAAACCATCAAGCACTACAAAAAAACTGGCTCACATGAGGAACGCCCCAGGAAAGGAAGACCAAGAGTCACCTCTGCTTCTGAGGATAAGTGTATCAAAGTCACTAGCCTCAGAAATTGCAGGTTAACAGCAGCTCAGATTAGAGACCAGGTCAATGCCACACAGAGTTCTAGCAGCAGACACATCTCTACAACAACTGTTAAGAGGAGACTTTGTGCAGCAGGCCTTCATGGTAAAATAGCTGCTAGGAAACCACTGCTAAGGACAGGCTAAAAAGCACAATGAATGGACATTAGACCAGTGGAAACCTGTGCTTTGGTCTGATGTGTCCAAATTTGAGATCTTTGGTTCCAACCACCGTATCTTTGTGTGATGCAGAAAAAGGTGAACGGATGGACTCTACATGCCTGGATCCCACCGTGAAGCATGGAGGAGGAGGTGTGATGGTGTGGGGGTGCTTTGCTGGTGACACTGTTGAGGATTTATTCAAAATTGAGGGCATACTAAACCAGCATGGCTACCACAGCATCTTGGAGCGGCATGCTATTCCATTCAGTTTGCGTTTAGCTGGACCATCATTTATTTTTCAACAGGACAATGACCGCAAACACACTTCCAGGCTGTGTAAGGGCTATTTGACCAAGAAGGAGAGTGATGGGGTGCTACACCAGATGATCTGGCCTTCAGAGTCACCAGACCTGAACCCGATTGAGATGGTTTGGGGTGAGATGGACCACAGAGTGAAGGCAAAAGAGCAAACAAGTGCTAAGCATCTCTTGGAACTCCTTCAAGATTGTTGGAAGACCATCCCCTGTGACTAACTCTTGAAGCTCATCAAGAGAATGCCAAAAGTGTGCAAAGCAGTCATCAAAGCAAAAGGTGGCTACTTTGAAGAACCTAGAATATAAGACATAATTTCAGTTGTTTCACACTTTTTTGTTAAGTATATAATTCCACATGTGTTAATTCATAGTTTTGATGCCTTCAGAGTGAATGCACAATTTTCATAGTTATGAAATACAGAAAAATCTTTAACAGAAGGTGGGTCCAAACTTTTGGTCTGTACTGTAGGTTATTGGTGCACTCAGGAAAAAGTGGACCTCAGTTTGCTGTAAAAAAAAAATCTTATTAACCAGTAGAAAAATTAACAACTTGGGGCTAAAACAACATTTTTGTGGGGAAAATATGATTTTATTATTTTCACGGCTCAATGCTATAAAGTTCTGTGAATCACCTGGGGTTTCAAGGTGCTAACCATGCATCTAAATACATTCCTTGAGGGGTCTATTTTCCAAAACGGGGTCACTTATGGAGGATTTCGACTGTTTAGGCACATCGGGGCTCTTCAAATTGGACATGACATGCACTAATGATTCAAGGAAATTTTACATTCAAATTATGCTCCTTCCCATCCGAGCTCTGCTGTGTGCTCAAACAGTGGTTTTCTCTCCCATATGGGGTATTGGCGTACATATGGGGTATTTGTACAACAAATTATATGGTGCAATTTCTCCTGTTCCCTTAATGAAAATGCAATATTTTTTGCTGAAAACATATTTGTGGGGAAACTTTTATTTTTTTTACAGCTCAACGTTATAAACTTCTGTGAAGCACCTGATGGTCCAATAGTTTTTAAAATGGTGTCACTTGTGGGGGATTTTCACTGTTTAGACACATCAGAGGCTCTCCAAACGTGACATGGCGTCCGCCAATTGTTGCAGCAAATTTTGCATTAAAAAAGTCAAATGGCACTCCTTCCCTTATGAGCTCTGCTGTGTGCCCAAACAGTGGTTTTCTCCCTCATGTGGGGTATCAGCATACTCATGCGTAATTGCACTACAAATTTTGGGGTTCATGTGTTCCTGTTACCCTTTTCAAAATAACAAATTTTGGATCTGAACTAAATTTTTTGGGAACAAAAGTTAAATGTTCATTTTTTTTCCACATTCCAAAAATTCCTGTGATGCACCCGAAGAGTTATAAATCTTCTTAAATGTGGTTTTGAGCACCTTGAGGGGTGTAGTTTTTAGAATGTTGTCACTTTTAGGTATCTTCTATCATATGGACCCCTCAAAGTGACTTCAAATGTGATGTAGTCCTTAAAAAAATGGTGTTGTAAAAATGAGAAATCACTGGTCAACTTTTAACCCTTATAACTTCCTAACTAAAAATATTTTGGTTCCAAATTTGTGCTGATGTAAAGTAGACATGGGGGAAATGTTACTTATTAAGTATTTTGTGGGACATATCTCTGTGATTTAAGGGCATAAAAATTCAAAGATGGAAAATTGAGAAATTTTCTAAATTTTGGCCAAATTTCCATTTTTTTTCACAAATAAACACAAGTCATATCAAAGAAATTTTACCACTATCATGAAGTACAATATGTCTCGAGAAACATTGTCAGAATCACCAGGATCCATTGAAGCGTTCCAGAGTTATTACCTCATAAAAGGACTATGGTCAGAATTGTAAAAATTGGCTTGGTCATTAATGTGCAAACCACTCTCGGAGGGTAAATGGATTAATTATAATTAATATGTTAATATTAATATTTAGCAGAATTAACTTTTATTTTATTGGTTCAGCCACCACAACAGTCATGGTCTCTAATGTGGCCCCTCAGGAAAGTTAATTTCCCTCTCCTGCTATAGTATATTTTGTACAAAAGGGAAAATCTTGCTCGGTGCGCTATGCAAGCTGTTACCTTTTTCATTCTCCATCTACAGATGTGCACCAGAGCACCTGTGTGCCAATCACATGACCTCTCACATGATCTTTCCAAGGGGATCATGTGATACGTCTTGTGATACATCGGGTACCTGGGTGGGTCCACACCTTCTAAACTGCATGGTGTCCTAGCTACTCTTGATTCGCCCCTGTTTGTTGCACGTGGTGGAGATAGCTTTGTTAATATATGCTATTTATGCTGCATGGTGTTCATTCAAATTTGCTATTAACAGAAGACGCTAACTATGATATTAGTGACTGCTACACCTGCAAGCACCAATCCAGTAATGTTATCATTTGTTGTCCTTTAACTGGTCACAGAAATATTGCTGCCAGATTCTCTAAAACTGAGGGTGCGCATAAGTAAAAGTAAATACAAACATAACAAAAAACTAAAATACACAAAATTGTTTCTCTCCAGTAAAATGTTAGGAATCAATCATGGGAAGTCAATGACTTAATCAACATTCTAGAAGCTTTAACAAAATTGAACAAATCCATTCATGTGTTATAACTCGAGGGCTAAGGGACACCAGGGTTGATAATTGCACATCTTATTCCGGGGCTTACTTGGGAAGCCCTCGGCAGATGTTGAAATATAATGGAACTATATTATACAGATTTCAAATGCTTATCCGAGGATCCCTTAATTCTCCCAGAAGAAGCATTCTCAGATACACTCAGAATTACACTAAAGTTACTTCCAGTGTGAATTCTCCTGACAATAACCTGCATTATCGCCATTTCCTCAGGACATGGAATGCAGTGTGGAGGATTGTTTTTATGTTTAATGGTTTCCTGCCCTACATATTAGATTGTGTTTCGAAGGTGATGTGTAGTATAGATCTAAACAAATCAAGTGCTTTAGATAGTGATGTGCAATGCCTAAGCATTAGAAATATTTTACAGGAGAAAAATTTCTTAAAACATTTGTTTCATTTTATCATATTGAATGCATGTGGCACCATACATTATTGTTTAAAGAGAAAATGCCTGTAACCACTTTAAATCACAGAAACGCAGAATGTTGATGGAAATCATTTATGCCATAATATCTTTCAAATAAATTGTACCTATAAGTGGCTTTTCATATCTCTATTCATTCCATCAAATCTCCTTTAACATGACTTATACATGAAGATTCTGCAAGCATAAAGCCTTTAGTTTCTCAAACCTATTCTATCAATTATGAGTTTTAGAATTCGGCATACACCAGTCACTTATGACATTAAAACCAACCAAAAAATATTGTGTAGGTTTTCCATGTGCCCCTAAAACAGCTCTGACTAGTGATAGGTGAACGTCCTCAGATAACGTCTTATCCAAGCATGCTTGGGTGTTATCTGAGTATCTTGAGCATTCTCTTGTGTTATGTTCAAGTTCCTGTGGCTGCATGATTTGCAGTTGTTTGACAGCCTCAGCATGTGAGAGGATTACCTAACAAACAGGCAATTCCTGCATGTGATGTGTCTGTATAACAGCTGCAAATCATATTGCTGTGGGGACACAAACATAATACTCGAGCATGCCCAATATACTTGGATAACACCCTAGCACGCTCAGGCTCAGATAAGACATTATCCAAGCAATTCACCCATCACTAGCTCAGACTACAATGCTCAGGTACTTGTTGCTCAAGTAGAGCAAATCGCAATGTTCGGGTGCTCAACCATAGAAATGAGTATAATGGAAGTCAATGGGAAACTCAAGCATTTTTTCTGGCGGCCCACCAAAGGTCGGAAGAGAGTGTAAAAATTGTTGAAAACGATGGAAGCAGTGCTGTAATGGGATAGGAACAGCATAGGGAAGACCAGTGCTGAAATTAATGTTGTCATAGTATTAAGCCATTTTTACGAACTGACACTAAAACATACAAAACCACACTTAAAATGGATTTGACAGGAAAAAAAAATGTTAAGAAGCATTATTTCCATGATAATGAATTCTATGAAAGGCAAAGTAAATAAGAGATATAAAATGTTCCTCCACACCTTGGGCTTAGTTCCCTAGCAATGCTTTTCCTGCATTTTTGCACGTTTCCATTGCTTACAATGGTGAAAAAAACATTCCACAGGAAATCTCGTTTTATCATTTTAATACCTTATCTGGCCATGTGGTGTGTGAAACATGATCAGACACATTGAAAGTATTTTTTTTGCTTGAAGGGTCATCTGGCAGCCTTATATATAGTATATAACTCAGGCCACATAGCATATAATACAGCCCTTGCAGTATATAGCATAGCCCACACCATATATAGCACACCCAATGTGGTATATAACACAGCCCACGTAATATATAGCACAGCCCATGCAGTATATAACAGCCCACGTAGTATACAACACAGCCCACGTAAGATATAGCACAGCCCACACAGTATATAACACAGCCCATGCAGTGTATAACACAGGCCATGCAGTATATAACACTGCCCAAGTAGTATATAACACAGCCCACGTAATGTATAGCACAGCCCACGTAGTATATAACACAGCCCACGCACTATATAACACTGCCCACATAGTATGTAGTAGCCAAGCAGTATATAACACAGACCATGCAATATATAGCACAGCCCACGTAGTATATTGTTGTGAGTTCCGTTCTGGAGCTCCCTCCTCTGGTTGCTAATGGTATTTTTGCGGGTTCTGCCCTTGGGCTCCCTCTGGTGGTTTCAAGTGGAACTGCTGCTCCGTTAGGTAGCTGTAGCAGCTGCCTTCACTAATAGCCTTGCCTGGGTTTGTTATTTAAACCTGCTCTGAGCCTTAGTCCTTGCCTGCTGTCAATGTCCTTGGTTGGATTTGATTCTTCCCTTGGATTTCTCATATGGCCAGTCCTTGTCTGCAAAAGATAAGTTTTGCTAGTTTTGTTTGTCCATTTGTTTGGACTCTATTGTTTTGCATTTTGTCTCTTTTGTCCAGCTTGTTGCTATTTCTTATTCAGGCTAGCTGGAAGCTCTGGGAAAGCAGATTTGCCCCTCCACACCGTGAGTCGGTGTGGAGTTCATTTTTGTAAACTTTGCGTGGATTTTTATCACATTAGGAAAAGAAATTGGAGATAAGTCCAAATGTAACAAAATACAAATTTATTAAATATACAACAACAGTTGTAATATACAAGGTACAAGACTAGAATCGGGAAAAAGTGGGGCAAAAGTCCTGACAAACAAGATGGAACAATGGCCAGCATGGGTAAGAGAAACAGGCTAAGTGCCGTCAGTAAATAAATGAACCCAGGGTATAATATCAGTATTAGGTCCAATGACTAGTTTAAATCAGATGTATGATGTAGTGCGCACTACCATCTGAGTACACCCCGGTTCATAAACCACCAAATGTGCTTACCCATGATATGCCAGGTCAGGACCGATGCCCCCCGCCGCCACCGACGCGCGTTTCGCCTTCTTTGTCAAGGTGCGGTAGTGTGCCGTATGTCCAGACACCCTTAAATACCCCACAATACCATGCTCACTTGTGCGGCGCATGTCCACAGATCAGCGCGCCGGTGATTGCATCACTTCCGGCAGACGTCTGACACGCGAGCCAGGGAAAAAGAATAGAACGCCGCTGGATCTCCCATGTCGGCGTAAGTATGCCTAAAGCGATGCCCCAGAGCGCATCGATCCGAGACATGCGCACATGAGCATGGAAGGATATTATGACAGAGGGGATACAGGAAGTGAACGGATACATAGCGCAACAGATCGAACGTATCAAAACATTATACAGGTATTTAGACACATATATAAAACACTAATATACAACAAGAGAGCCATAAAGAGGAATAATAACCAATATATACATAAAATTACAGCGTATGAATAACAACACAATATGTGCATCATAAAAAAGAGATTTAAATATATCAAAGAAATTTAACAGGTGCACAGTGTATGTGTTACATGTCCTCATATAATGTGTATAAAACACATTTACCAATATATAAGTGCACATGAAATACTAAATATACAAATAATACAGACAAGAATGGAGTGTATATAACACCCACAATTCAATCAGTAAATGGTGAAACAGCGTAATAAAAATGCGAAAGTTGTGCCACCAGTGTTGAACTCTTCCTCCTAATATCAGGCTCAGATGATCCAATGGTGCCGGATACATAACGATGCATCCATATATACAAATTATGCTATGAACTAAAATATAAGGAAAAACAAAATTAAATTATAATCAAAACACACACGACACTATAAAAAAGTGCAAAGACAAGGAGACACCAGTATTACAAATAAGAGCTAAAGCTCAGATGCTCATTGAGACCTGCCGGTGACATCGTGTTAAGTGTCACAATCCACCGGCATTCTCTCTGAGCAAGTAAACGTCCCAAATCACCCCCTCTTATGCCAGCATGAATCTGATCGATACCCCAGGCTTTGAAACCCCCTGGGTTACAGTTATGTTTCAGGCGAAAATGTCTTGGAATCGATTTCAGGGTGCTCACATCCTCCACTCCCCGAGCGGCCTCGATGTCCCTCACATGCTCACGAATACGAACACGCAGTTCGCGTGATGTGAGCCCAATGTAGACAAGGCCACATGGGCACACAGCATAGTAAACTACAAATGTCGATTTACATGTGATATAGTTATTAATTTTATATTCTTTTTGGCCATCGGATGAAGTGAAGGATGTGGCACGCCTGATATTCCTACACGCTAAACAGTCACCACAGGGAAAAAAACCTTTTCTTTGGGTACCAATCTGAAACAGCCTTGATGGCTTTGCGACATAGTGGCTTTTAACCAAAATGTCGCGTAGATTATTAGATCTTCTAGCTGTCATGAGGGGATGAGGTGGAAGGCATTTCTGGAGAGTAGGGTCCGTTAAAAGGACGGACCAGTGACGATTAAGAATCGATCTCATCAAATCCCACCTATGATTGAAAGTGGATATGAAACGCAACTCACCATCATTTTTTGTCATATTAGGCATAACAGACCTCCTCCTATCTACCAGCAGACCATCCCTAGGAGTATTTTTAGCACGTAAATATCCGCGCTTAACACACCGTCTACTATAACCTCTATCTGCAAAGCGCTCCCCAAGATCCACAGCCTGTCTCTCAAACAGAGTCGGGGTGGTGCAAATTCGCTTGGCCCAGAGAAATTGTCCAACCGGGATGGACCTAACTGTGGAACGCGGATGTGCAGAGGAGGCATGCAGCAGGGCATTGACAGATGTTTCCTTACGAAATAAATCGGTAGGAATAAAACCGTCATTTTGTACCAAGATCCTGATATCCAAGAATGATATTTCTCTGTGATGATACAAATATGTGAGGTGTATGTTGGAGCTGTTGCGGTTCAGTTCCAACATAAATTCCTGAAGTTCAGCGACGGGGCCCTGCCACATGAAAAGTACATCGTCGATGTATCTGTACCAACTAAGAACCTGGGGAGCGGCAGGTGCGCCATCCAATAGTATGTCGCGTTCCCAAAATCCCAAAAAAAAATTTGCATAAGATGGCGCACATGCCGCTCCCATGGCGGTCCCACGTCGCTGCAGGAAAAAACGGTCTTTAAAAGTAAAAAAAATTGTGGCTGTAGCAGCTGCCTTCACTAATCGCCTTGCCTGGGTTTGTTATTTAAACCTGCTCTGAGCCTTAGTCCTTCCCTGCTGTCAATGTTCTTGGTTGGATTTGATTATTCCCTTGGGTTTCTCATATGGCCAGTCCTTGTCTGCAAAAGATAAGTTTTGCTAGTTTTGTTTGTCCATTTGTTTGGACTCTATTGCTTTGCATTTTGTCTCTTTTGTCCAGCTTGTCACTATGTCTTATTCAGGCTAGCTGGAAGCTCTGGGAAAGCAGATTTGCCCCTCCACACCGTGAGTCGGTGTGGAGTTCATTTTTGTAAACTCTGCGTGGATTTTGTAGTTTTTAATACTGACCGCACAGTATCCTTTGCTCTCTGTCTATCTAGTTTAGTTTTGGCCTCCCTTTGCTGAAATCTAATTTCATTTCTGTGTTCGTCATTTCCCTCTCCTTTCACAGTCAATATTTGTGGGGGGCTGTCTTTCCTTTTGGGGGTTTCTCTGAGGCAAGATAGCTTTCTATTTCCTTCTTTAAGGGTAGTTATATCTGAGGCTCTGACGAGGTGTCTAGGGAGTGTCAGGAACATCCCACGGCTATTTCTAGTTGTGTTGCTAGGATTGGGGACTGCGGTCAGTAGAGATACCACCTTCTCAGAGCTCGTTCCATGTTGCGTTTTAGCCACCAGGTCATTTCAGTGTGGCCTCTTAACCACCAGGTCATAACAGTACAGCAGGCCAAGAATGAATTGAATGCATCTCAAAAGAAGGAAAAAAAAAGAGTTCTGAACCATTTTTTTTCTGTGCTCTGTTCTGTCTTCTTTTTCCTCTTGATATCTGGGTGGTGCTGGATATATGCTCTGGTATGGAGGTTCAGGGTTTGTTTTCTCGTGTGGATCAACTTGCTGCAAGAGTCCAGAGTATCCAAGATTATGTTGTTCAGACTCCGGCTCTAGAGCCAAGAATTTATACTCCTGATTTGTTTTTTGGGGACAGATCTAAGTTTTTGAACCTTAAAAATAGCTGCAAATTGTTTTTTGCTTTGAAACCCCGTTCTTCTGGTGATCCCATTCAGCAAGTGAAAATTATCATATCCTTACTGCGTGGTGATCCTCAAGACTGGGCATTTGCTCTTGAAACAGGGAATCCGGCATTATTGAATGTAGATGCATTATTTCAGGCGCTCGGATTGTTGTATGACGAACCTAACTCTGTAGAGCATGCTGAGAAAACACTGTTGGCCCTGTGTCAGGGTCAGGAAGCGGCAGAGTTATATTGCCAGAAATTTAGAAAATGGTCTGTGCTCACTAAATGGAATGAAGAGGCGCTGGCTGCTATTTTCAGAAAAGGTCTTTCTGAAACCCTTAAAGATGTTATGGTGGGCTTTCCTACGCCTACCGGTTTGAGCGAATCTATGTCTCTAGCCATTCAAATTGATTGGCGCTTGCGTGAGCGCAAGGCGGTGCACCATATGGCAGTGTCCTCTGAGCGAAGTCCTGAGCCTATGCAATGTGATAGGATTTTGACTAGAGCAGAAAGGCAGAAATTCAGACGTCTGAATGGCCTGTGTTTTTACTGTGGTGATTCAGCTCATGCTATTTCTGACTGCCCTAAGCGTACTAGGAGGGTTCCAAGGTCTATTACCATTAGTACTGTGCAGCCTAAATTTCTCTTGTCTGTTACCCTGATTTGCTCATTGTCGTCCTTTTCTGTTATGGCATTTGTGGATTCTGGCGCTGCCCTGAACTTAATGGACTTAGAATTTGCCAAGCGCTGTGGTTTTTTCTTGGAACCTTTGCAGAGTCCTATTCCCTTAAGGGCGATTGATGCTACGCCATTGGCCAAGAATAAACCTCAGTACTGGACACAGGTAACCATGTGCATGGCTCCAGCACATTAGGAAAATATTCATTTTTTGGTGTTGCATAATTTGCATGATGTTGTTGTGCTGGGTTTTCCATGGTTGCAGGAACATAATCCAGTGCTGGATAGGAGATCTATGTCTGTGACTCGTTGGGGTTGTCAGGGGATACATCGTGATATCCCTTTGATGTCCATTTCCTCGTCCCCCTCTTCTGAAGTTCCTGAGTTTTTGTCGGATTTCCAGGATGTATTTGATGAGCCCAAGTCCAGTTCCCTGCCTCCTCATAGGGACTGCGATTGTGCCAATAATTTGATTCCTGGCTGTAAGCTCCCTAAGGGCCGACTTTTCAATCTGTCTGTGCCAGAGCATGCCGCTATGCGGAGTTATGTAAAGGAGTCCTTGGAGAAAGGGCATATTCGCCCGTCTTCGTCACCGTTGGGAGCGGGATTTTTTTTTGTTGCCAAGAAGGATGGCTCCTTGAGACCCTGTACAGATTATCGCCTTCTCAATAAGATCACTGTCAAATTCCAGTATCTGTTACCTTTGCTTTCTGATTTGTTTGCTCAGATTAAGGGTGCTAGTTGGTTTACTAAAATCGACCTCCGAGGGGCGTATAATCTTGTGCGTATTAAACAAAGTGATGAATGGAAAACAGCATTTAATACACCTGAAGGCCATTTTGAATATCTTGTAATGCCATTCGGGCTCTCTAATGCTCCATCGGTATTTCAGTCCTTTATGCATGATATCTTCCGGAATTATCTGGATAAATTTATGATTGTGTATTTGGATGATATTTTGGTTTTCTCCGATGATTGGGAGTCTCATGTGAAGCAGGTTAGGATGGTGTTTCTGGTCCTTCGTACTAATGCGTTGTTTGTGAAGGGGTCTAAGTGCCTCTTTGGAGTTCAGAGGGTTTCTTTTTTGGGTTTCATTTTTTCTCCCTCGGCTATTGAAATGGACCCTGTTAAAGTCCAGGCCATTCATGATTGGACTCGACCTACATCTGTAAAGAGCCTTCAGAAATTTTTGGGCTTTGCCAATTTTTATCGTCGCTTTATTGCTAATTTTTCTAGTGTGGTGAAGCCTCTGACCGATTTGACGAGGGAGGGCGCTGATGTGGTGAATTGGTCCTCTGCGGCTGTTGAGGCCTTTCAGGAGCTTAAACGTCGTTTTACTTATGCCCCTGTGTTGCATCAGCCAGATGTTTCTCTCCCTTTTCAGGTTGAGGTCGATGCTTCTGAGATTGGGGCAGGGGCCGTTTTGTCTCAGAGAAATTCTGATGGCTCTGTGATGAAACCTTGTGCCTTCTTCTCTAGAAAATTTTCGTCTTCTGAGCATAATTATGATGTTGGCAATCGGGAGTTGTTGGCTATGAAGTGGGCATTTGAGGAGTGGCGACATTGGCTTGAGGGAGCCAAGCATCGCGTGGTGGTCTTGACTGATCACAAGAATCTGATTTACCTCGAGTCTGCTAAGCGGTTGAATCCTAGACAGGCTCGGTGGTCTTTGTTTTTCTCACGTTTTAATTTTGTGGTCTCGTATATTCCTGGATCTAAGAATGTGAAGGCTGATGCCCTTTCTAGGAGTTTTTTGCCTGATTCTCCGCGAGTTCTTGAGCCGGCTGGGATCCTCAAGGAGGGGGTGATTCTTTCTGCCATCTCCCCTGATTTACGGCGGGTACTTCAGGAGTTTCAGGCTGATAAACGTGACCGCTGTCCTGTGGGGAAATTGTTTGTTCCTGATAGATGGACTAGTAGGGTAATTTCTGAGGTTCATTGTTCGGTGTTGGCTGGTCACCCTGGGATTTTCGGTACCAGAGATTTGGTGGCTAGGTCCTTTTGGTGGCCTTCCTTGTCGCGGGATGTGCGTTCGTTTGTGCAGTCCTGTGGGACCTGTGCTCGGGCTAAGCCTTGCTGTTCCCGTGCCAGCGGGTTGCTTTTGCCTTTGCCTATTCCTGAGAGGCCCTGGACGCATATTTCCATGGATTTTATTTCTGATCTTCCTGTTTCTCAGAAGATGTCTGTCATCTGGGTGGTTTGTGACCGGTTTTCTAAGATGGTCCATTTGGTGCCGTTGCCTAAGTTGCCTTCCTCTTCTGCTTTGGTTCCATTATTTTTTCAGCATGGGGTTAGTTTGCATGGTATTCCGGAGAATATTGTGTCTGACAGAGGTTCCCAGTTCGTTTCTAGGTTTTGGCGGTCCTTTTGTGCTAGAATGGGCATTGATTTGTCTTTTTCCTCTGCATTCCATCCTCAGACAAATGGCCGAATGGAGCGAACCAATCAGACCTTGGAAACCTATTTGAGATGCTTCGTGGCTGCTGATCAGGATGATTGGGTGACCTTTTTGCCGTTGGCCGAGTTTGCCCTTAATAATCGGGCTAGTTCGGCTACCTTGGTTTCGCCTTTTTTTTGTAACTTTAGTTTTCATCCTCGTTTTTCTTCAGGGCAGCTTGAGCCTTCTGACTGTCCTGGTGTGGATTCCGTGGTGGACAGGTTGCAGCAGATTTGGACTCATGTGGTGGACAATTTGACGTTGTCTCAGGAGAAGACTCAGCGTTTTGCTAACCGTCGTCGGTATGTTGGTCCCCGGCTTCGTGTTGGGGATTTGGTCTGGTTGTCTTCTCGTCATGTTCCTATGAAGGTTTCTTCCCCTAAGTTCAAGCCTCGCTTTATTGGGCCTTATAGGATTTCTGAAATTATCAATCCAGTGTCTTTTCGTTTGGCCCTTCCAGCTTCCTTTTCCATTCATAATGTGTTCCATAGATCCTTGTTGCGGAGATATGTGGTACCTATGGTTCCCTCCGTTGATCCTCCTGCTCCGGTGTTGGTTGAGGGGGAATTGGAATATGTGGTAGAGAAGATTTTGGATTCTCGTTTTTCGAGGCGGAAGCTTCAGTATCTGGTCAAGTGGAAGGGTTATGGCCAGGAGGATAATTCTTGGGTCGTTGCCTCCGATATTCATGCTCCCGATTTGGTTCATGCTTTCCATTTGGCTTGTCCTGATTGGGAGCTCTGGTGAGGGTTCGGTGACCCCTTCTCAAGGGGGGGTACTGTTGTGAGTTCCGTTCTGGAGCTCCCTCCTGTGGTTGCTAATGGTATTTTTGCGGGTTCTGCCCTTGGGCTCCCTCTGGTGGTTTCAAGTGGAACTGCTGCTCCATTGGGTGGCTGTAGCAGCTGCCTTCACTAATCGCCTTGCCTTAGTTGTTATTTAAACCTGCTCTGAGCCTTAATCCTTGCCTGCTGTCAATGTTCTTGGTTGGATTTGATTATTCCCTTGGATTTCTCATATGGCCAGTCCTTGTCTGCAAAAGATAAGTTTTGCTAGTTTTGTTTGTCCATTTGTTTGGACTCTATTGCTTTGCATTTTGTCTCTTTTGTCCAGCTTGTCACTATGTCTTATTCAGGCTAGCTGGAAGCTCTGGGAAAGCAGATTTGCCCCTCCACACCGTGAGTCGGTGTGGAGTTCATTTTTGTAAACTCTGCGTGGATTTTGTAGTTTTTAATACTGACCGCACAGTATCCTTTGCTCTCTGTCTATCTAGTTTAGTTTTGGCCTCCCTTTGCTGAAATCTAATTTCATTTCTGTGTTCGTCATTTCCCTCTCCTTTCACAGTCAATATTTGTGGGGGGCTGTCTTTCCTTTTGGGGGTTTCTCTGAGGCAAGATAGCTTTCTATTTCCTTCTTTAGGGGTAGTTACATCTGAGTCTGTGACGAGGTGTCTAGGGAGTGTCAGGAACATCCCACGGCTATTTCTAGTTGTGTTGTTAGGATTAGGGACTGCAGTCAGTAGAGATACCACCTTCTCAGAGCTCGCTCCATGTTGCGTTTTAGCCACCAGGTCATTTCAGTGTGGCCTCTTAACCACCAGGTCATAACAGTATATAACACAGCCCATGTAGTATATAACACAGCCCACGTAGTATATAATACAGCCCATGTAGTATATAACACAGCCCTCGCAGTATATAACACTGCCCATGCAGTATATAATTCAGCCCACGTAGTATATATCCTAATCACCACAAAACGCAGATAAATCCCATAAAAATCACCTTTATTTATTAAAAATAAAACCAATACATAGAAACAGGTACATTTTAGAACAGCATATACTACCTGGTATGTGCAGCGGTGGGGAACCCAGAGCCCACCCCTCTGGGTCCCCCACAGCTGCACATACCAGGTAGTATATGCTGTTCTAAAATGTTCTTGTTTTGATATATTAGGTTTTAGTATCCACATTTATTACTCTATATGTAATATACTCAGATAACAACCCATAAATATGGACTGTTATCTGAGTATATTAGTCTTTGGTATGTGTATGCTGTGGGTGGTCTAGTGTACTACCATTTCGTACTCCACCGTCCCAACCTTTTTCCTCTGTACCTTTTTCTATGTACTGGTTTTATTTTTAATAAATAAAGGTGATTTTTTATGGGATTTATCTGTTTTGTGGTGATTAGGATATTTGTTTTATGCAGTTATCCCTATTGGGCCCTAGCATACATACATGGGGTAGTTATATTTTCTTTATACTTTCCGTAATGTATTATGACTTTTCTCCCTGTTTGTAATATGCATGCTACAACTTTATTTCACGTAGTATATAGCAGTGTGGGCACCATGTCCCTGTTAAAAAAAAGAATTAAAATAAAAAATAGTTATATACTCACCTTCCGTCATCCACCGAAGCTGTCCTGACGTGCGCGATGCGGCTGCCAGCTTCCGTTCCCAGAGATGCATTGCGAAAATACCCAGATGACTTAGCAGTCTCGCGAGACTGCTAAGTCATCTGGGTAATTTCACAATGCATCTCTGGGAACGGAAGCTGGTGACAGTATCACACGCATCGGTGGACATCGGAAGGTGAGAATAGCACAATTTTATTATTATTATTTTTAACATTACATCTTTTTACTATTGATGCTGCATAGGCAGCATCAATAGTTAAAAGTTGGTCCGGGATGGGGCGACACAATGGCGCTGACTGGAGGGGAGTAGGGAGGGGCCAATTCGTGGCCGAACTAAGCCTGTCTCTGATTGGTCGCGGCCTGCCAGCTGCAACCAATCAGCAACGTGGGATTTCAATTACAGACAGACAGAAAGACAGACAGATAGATAATCCCTGACTAGATGCCTGTCATGCGCTAATTCTACTGCCACATTTCACCATAGATGAATTTCAGATAAGAGCGGTATTATTGTAGAATATAGAAAGGATTAAAATCAGCAATGAATTTTTTTTTCGTTTATGTGGCAGCAAGAAACTTTGAAGTAACGTTGCCAGGTTTGATGAATTTCTGAGTACAGATGACAATAAAAATTGTGAATCGGTTAATGAGTGGAAAGAAACAGCAGCGAGGCTTACAATCTATAAGTCATTTATCCTGACTAGATGCCTGTAATATGCTATACCTACTGCCACACTACACCCTACATGAATTGCAGATAAAAGTGGTACTATTTTAACAGAGTAGAATATATTTTAATTAGCCCTGAAAAAAGCGATTTAATGTAGCAGCATCAACGACTATTATTTAATCAACTCTGCTGGAGAATATAGTGAAGCTTTTTGCATCTATTCAGTATGATATGGAGAATACCAGGACCTTTTGTACTTACTGTACAAACTCTCCTGTATGGCTGTGAAATAAAATACCGTATAAAATGACACTGCTGAAAAAATTGCAGTATTATATTGCCAGCAAAATTTGCCCACTTCAGATGGACATATGAGCTGCAGTATCAATATAGCAAGGCATATTTTTTAACAAACTTTTTTTAAGGGGGGTTTGAGGTCCATCTCCAGCATGATAAATGCCATATCAAATTTCACATGTCAATTAACGGCTCTATTACAATGCCAAGCAAATTTGCACACCTCAGATGGACAAATCAGACTGCAGTATAAATATAGCAATGCAATTTTTTTTAAGAAACAATATCTTTTTTTGAGAATTTTTTTAAGCACAACTGTATAACAATAAATGCCACATAAAATTTCACTGCTCAAAAAAATTGCAGTGTTACAATGACAGGAAAATTTGCCCAGTTGAGTTGAGACTGCAGTATCAATGCCATTGAGATTCAATCATGTCTGGCTGTATACTTTAGACGCACAACTGCCACAGTAAAAATGGTGTATAATATTTCACTGCTCAAAACTATTTGCAGAATTAGGAACAAAAATAATATTATTAGCCCTGAAAAGAGGTTTCGGTATCAGTTGCATGCTACAGCATAAAGGACGTGCAATTCACCATATCCTGTCCGACATGATCCCTTCAGAACAATCTCTCTCTAAGTGGTGGTAACAGCAGTATTAATATATATTATAATTAGGCCTAAGGACTGGTGTTGTACTTCACAGAAATATAAATGTGCGTGAATTCCCTATGTGTGCACATTGCGGCTAGCCAATCACTGAGCAGGAAACATCCACAATCCTGACACAACGGCTTGTGTCTTTGGCTGCTGAAATCACATGTCACTCTCCACGTAAAGAGCATTCATCTTGTTTTAGTGCCATTTTGACTCTGTAACAGAGCAGAGAGGCTACATCTAATGCTGGCACTGTTTGCATTTTAGGTAGTTAGCTAGGCGGTTGTTTATTAATCAGATAGTTTAGCCAGCTGGTGTCCTGTGTGGCTGTGACATCGATCTTCCAGCAGATTTTTTTTTAGTGCCAATAATGAGGTCCACAGACAAAGACAGCAGTGCACATTTCACAAAAGTGTGTTGTGCACTGCTTCTATTGTGCTCCATGCACAAGTAGATTGTTCAAAATCTTTTTTTTTTCATTTATTAAATGTGATACAGCAAGGCATACCCCACCTTGTTACTTAGTGGTGCAGTGACATTGTTCTGTCATTTGAGCTGTTGTGGATGAAGAAAAAAATATTTTTGGCAGTTGCTGCCGTGATTCACTATGCCATATCTCACTTTGTTATATTGTGGCGATGAAATTCCACTATCTGCATAGCTCATGCAGATAAAAAAAAAAATTCTGTTGCTAAAAGTGATACAAATCGCCATATCCCACGTTGTAATTTTTTGGCGGTGAAATGAAATTGTCTGTATGTGTACTTTTTTATATTTTTAAATGATTTCAACACTCCAGTTAATTAATACTAATTATTGAGATTAGAGTTGAGCAACTTTTACTTTTTTAGGATCGAGTCGGGTTTCGCGAAACCCGACTTTGTCAAAAGTCGGATCGGGTGAAATCGGCCGATTATTGCGAAAAGTCGGGGATCGACCGAAACATGAAACCCAATGTAAGTCAATGGGGAATCAAAGTCGGTAGTGAGTGGAGGACAGGAAAACACCTACAGTGCCCATTTTAATGTCAAAAACATAATTTCTTGTTACTTAAGCTTGTCAATCTTAATTTACCTTATAATAATAGTTAGTCATTGAAAATGGGGGGTCATTTGGCTAAAGTTGTGGGGGGGTAGGGCTGGTTCAAGTTTTTTGTGGGCCCAAGAAACGCGGACTACGTCACGGCGGTGGAGCAGGGAGAGGTAAGTATTTCAACTTTGTAAGTGCTGTGATTCTGAGCAAGCAGGGGGGCACTCATTTGCATTGGCACTGACACAGGGCCCTTCAAAGTACGGCGGTGTGTTTGATGGCGGGGGCGCCTCCCACCGGCAGAGATACTTTTGCGTACTATGAGGGGCCCTGTGCCAGTGACGTCGCCAACGAAGATGCCCCCCGCCTGATGAAGGAACCTGCACTTTCATCTGCACCTTCCTCTTTGTCCCCGTGTAAGGTGGTATAGTATGCGGGAAGGTAAACCTGACATTCAGCAGTGTCAGACTCTGGCTGTGTAGAGTGCAAGGGGAATGTAGTGGTCTGGGTCAATGTACCAGCAGACTCATCTAGCAGTGGCTGGGCAATGGGTAGGATGAGGAGGAAACACCGATATAGGCCCAAATAAAAAAGTAGGCCAAATGCAGTTCAAAATTGGTAACAGGACTAAACAGGCGGCAATGCTTTGTTCAGTGAAGGACAACTGTAATGAGTGGCAGACACAGTTAGTAGGTCTAACATAAAAAAGTAGGCTAAATGCAGTTCAAAATTGGTAACAGGAGTAAACAGGCGACACTGCTTTGTTCAGTGGAGGAGAACAAGAAGCAGCAGCAGACACCGTTAGTAGGCCCAGCCAAACAAGTAGGCCAAATGGAGTTTAACATCCGAAAAAGGATGAAAATTGAGGCTCAGCTTTGTTCAGAGGAGGAGAAATGCAAAGAGCGGCAGACACCGTTAGTAGGCATAACCAAACCAGTAGGTCAAATGCAGTGTAATATCCTAACCAGGATGAAAATTGAAGCTCAGCTTTGTACAGTTGAAGGAGAACAACAAGCAGTGGCAGACACCGTTAGTAGGCGCAACCAAACCAGTAGGCCAAATGCAGTGTAATATCCTAACCAGGATGAAAATTGAAGCTAAGCTTTGTTCAGTGGAGGAGAAAGGCAAGGAGTGGCAGACATCGTTAGTAGGCGTAACCAAACCAATAGGCCAAATGCAGTGTAATATCCTAACCAGGATTAAAATTGAAGCTCAGCTTTGCACAGTTGTGGGAGAAAAACAAGCAGCGGCAGACACCGTTAGTAAGCGTAACCAAACCATTAGGCCAAATGCAGTGTAATATCCTAACCAGGATGAAAATTGAAGCTCAGCTTTGTCCAGTGGAGGAGAACAACAAGCAGTGGCAGACACCATTAGTAGACGTAAGCAAACCAGTAGGCCAAATGCAGTGTAATATCCTAACCAGGAAGAAAATTGAAGCTCAGCTTTGCACAGTTGTGGGAGAAAAACAAACAGCGGCAAACACCATTAGTAAGCGTAACCAAACCATTAGGCCAAATGCAGTGTAATATCCTAACCAGGATGAAAATTGAAGCTCAGCTTTGTTCAGTGGAGGAGAACAACAAGCAGCGGCAGACACCATTAGTAGGCGTAAACAAACCAGTAGGCCAAATGCAGTGTAATATCCTAATTAGAATGAAAATTGAAACTCAGCTTTGTTCAGTGGAGGAGAAAGGTAAGGAGCTGCAGACACCGTTGATAGGCGTAACTAAACCAGTAGGCCAAATGCAGTGTAATATCCTAAACAGGATGAAAATTGAAGCTCAGCTTTGTTCAGTGGAGGAGAAAGGTAAGGAGCGGCAGACACCGTTGATAGGCGTAACTAAACCAGTAGGCCAAATGCAGTGTAATATCCTAAACAGGATGAAAATTGAAGCTCAGCTTTGTTCAGTGGAGAAGAAAGGCAAGCAGCGGCAGACACCATTAGTAGGCATAACCAAACCAGTAGGCCAAATGCAGTGTAATGTCCTAACCAGGATGAAAATTGAAGCTCAGCTTTGTTCAGTGGAGGAGAAAGTTAAGGAGCGGCAGACACCGTTGATAGACGTAACTAAACCAGTAGGCCAAATGCAGTGTAATATCCTAAACAGGATGAAAATTGAAGCTCAGCTTTGTTCAGTGGAGGAGAAATGTAAGGAGCGGCAGACACCGTTGATAGGCGTAACTAAACCAGTAGGCCAAATGCAGTGTAATATCCTAAACAGGATGAAAATTGAAGCTCAGCTTTGTTCAGTGGAGAAGAAAGGCAAGCAGCGGCAGACACCATTAGTAGGCGTAACCAAACCAGTAGGCCAAATGCAGTGTAATGTCCTAACCAGGATGAAAATTGAAGCTCAGCTTTGTTCAGTGGAGAAGAAAGGCAAGCAGCGGCAGACACCATTACTAGGCGTAACCAAACCAGTAGGCCAAATACTGTGTAATATCCTAACCAGGATGAAAATTGAAGCTCAGCTTTGTTCAGTGGAGGAAAAAAGGCAAGAAGCGGCAAACACCGTTAGTAGGCGTAACCAAACCAGTAGGCCAAATGCAGTGTAATGTCCTAACCAGGATTAAAATTGAAGCTCAGTTTTGTACATTTGAAGGAGAACAAGAAGCAGCGGCATACACCGTTAGTAGGTGTAACCAAACCAGTAGGCCAAATGCAGTGTAATATACTAATCAGGATGAAAATTAAAGCTCAGCTTTGTAAAGTTGAAGGAGAACAACAAGCAGCGGCAGACACCATTAGTAGGTGTAACCAATCCAGTAAGCCAAATGCAGTGTAATATCCTAACCAGGATGAAAATTGAAGCTCAGCTTTGTTCAGTGGAGGAGAAAGGCAAGGAGCGGCAGACACCGTTAGTAGGTGTAACCAAACCAGTAGGCCAAATGCAGTGTAATATCCTAACCAGGATGAAAATTGAAGCTCAGCTTTGTTCAGTGGAGGAGAAGGGCAAGGAGCGGCAGACACCATTAGTAGGCATAACCAAACCAGTAGGCCACATGCAGTGTAATATCCTAACCAGGATGAAAATTGAAGCTCAGCTTTGTACAGTTGAAGGAGAACAAGCAGTGGCAGACACCGCTAGTAGGCGTAACCAAACCAGTAGGCCAAATGCAGTGTAATGTCCTAACCAGGATGAAAATTGAAGCTCAGCTTTGTTCAGTGGAGGAGAAGGGCAAGGAGCGGCAGACACCATTAGTAGGCATAACCAAACCAGTAGGCGAAATGCAGTGTAATATCCTAACCAGGATGAAAATTGAGGCTCAGCTTTGTTCAGTGGAGGAGAACAACAAGCAGCGGCAGACACCTTTAGTAGGCGTAACCAAACCAGTAGGCCAAATGCAGTGTAATATCCTAACCAGGATGAAAATTGAAGCTCGGCTTTGTTCAGTGGAGGAGAAGGGCAAGGAGCGGCAGACACCATTAGTAGGCATAACCAAACCAGTAGGCCAAATGCAGTGTAATATCCTAACCAGGATGAAAATTGAAGCTCAGCTTTGTACAGTTGAAGGAGAACAACAAGCAGCGGCAGACACCGCTAGCAGGCGTAACCAAACCAGTAGGCCAAATGCAGTGTAATGTCCTAACCAGGATGAAAATTGAAGCTCAGTTTTGTACATTTGAAGGAGAACAAGAAGCAGCGGCATACACCGTTAGTAGCTGTATCCAAACCAGTAGGCCAAATGCAGTGTAATATCCTAATCAGGATGAAAATTAAAGCTCAGCTTTGTACAGTTGAAGGAGAACAACAAGCAGCGGCAGACACCGTTAGTAGGTGTAACCAAACCAGTAGGCCAAATGCAGTGTAATATCCTAACCAGGATGAAAATTGAAGCTCAGCTTTGTTCAGTGGAGGAGAACAACAAGCAGCGGCAGACACCTTTAGTAGGCGTAACCAAACCAGTAGGCCAAATGCAGTGTAATATCCTAACCAGGATGAAAATTGAAGCTCAGCTTTGTTCAGTGGAGGAGAAGGGCAAGGAGCGGCAGACACCATTAGTAGGCATAACCAAACCAGTAGGCTAAATGCAGTGTAATATCCTAACCAGGATGAAAATTGAAGCTCAGCTTTGTACAGTTGAAGGAGAACAACAAGCAGCGGCAGACACCGCTAGTAGGCGTAACCAAACCAGTAGGCCAAATGCAGTGTAATATCCTAACCAGGATGAAATTGAAGCTCAGCTTTGTTCAGTGGAGGAGAACAACAAGCAGCGGCAGACACCGTTAGTAGGCGTAATCAAACCAGTAGGCCAAATGCAGTGTAATATCCTAACCAGGATGAAAATTGAAGCTCAGCTTTCTTCAGTGGAGGAGAAGGGCAAGGAGCGGCAGACACCATTAGTAGGCGTAGCCAAACCAGTAGGCCAAATGCAGTGTAATATCCTAACCAGGATGAAAATTGAAGCTCAGCTTTGTACAGTTGAAGGAGAACAACAAGCAGCGGCACACACCGCTAGTAGGCGTAACCAAACCAGTAGGCCAAATGCAGTGTAATATCCTAACCAGGATGAAAATTGAAGCTCAGCTTTGTTCAGTGGAGGAGAACAACAAGCAGCGGCAGACACCGTTAGTAGGCGTAATCAAACCAGTAGGCCAAATGCAGTGTAATATCCTAACCAGGATGAAAATTGAAGCTCGGCTTTGTTCAGTGGAGGAGAAGGGCAAGGAGCGGCAGACACCATTAGTAGGCATAACCAAACCAGTAGGCCAAATGCAGTGTAATATCCTAACCAGGATGAAAATTGAAGCTCAGCTTTGTTCAGTGGAGGAGAACAACAAGCAGCGGCAGACACCTTTAGTAGGCGTAACCAAACCAGTAGGCCAAATGCAGTGTAATATCCTAACCAGGATGAAAATTGAAGCTCAGCTTTGTTCAGTGGAGGAGAACAACAAGCAGCGGCAGACACCTTTAGTAGGCGTAACCAAACCAGTAGGCCAAATGCAGTGTAATATCCTAACCAGGATGAAAATTGAAGCTCAGCTTTGTTCAGTGGAGGAGAAGGGCAAGGAGCGGCAGACACCATTAGTAGGCATAACCAAACCAGTAGGCTAAATGCAGTGTAATATCCTAACCAGGATGAAAATTGAAGCTCAGCTTTGTACAGTTGAAGGAGAACAACAAGCAGCGGCAGACACCGCTAGTAGGCGTAACCAAACCAGTAGGCCAAATGCAGTGTAATATCCTAACCAGGATGAAATTGAAGCTCAGCTTTGTTCAGTGGAGGAGAACAACAAGCAGCGGCAGACACCGTTAGTAGGCGTAATCAAACCAGTAGGCCAAATGCAGTGTAATATCCTAACCAGGATGAAAATTGAAGCTCAGCTTTCTTCAGTGGAGGAGAAGGGCAAGGAGCGGCAGACACCATTAGTAGGCGTAGCCAAACCAGTAGGCCAAATGCAGTGTAATATCCTAACCAGGATGAAAATTGAAGCTCAGCTTTGTACAGTTGAAGGAGAACAACAAGCAGCGGCACACACCGCTAGTAGGCGTAACCAAACCAGTAGGCCAAATGCAGTGTAATATCCTAACCAGGATGAAAATTGAAGCTCAGCTTTGTTCAGTGGAGGAGAACAACAAGCAGCGGCAGACACCGTTAGTAGGCGTAATCAAACCAGTAGGCCAAATGCAGTGTAATATCCTAACCAGGATGAAAATTGAAGCTCAGCTTTGTTCAGTGGAGGAGAAAGGCAAGGAGCAGCAGACACCATTAGTAGGCGTAACCAAACCAGTAGGACAAATGCAGTGTAATATCAGACACTGGATGAAAATTGAGGCTCAGCTTTATTCAGTGGAGAACACCAAGCAGCGGCACACACCATTTGTAGGCCCAACCAAAGAAGTAGGCCAAATGCAGTGTAATATTTGACACCGGATGAAAATTGAGGCTCAACTTTGTTCGGTGGAGGACAACTGTAATGGGAGGCAGACACAGTTAGTATACCTAAATAAGTAAGTAGGCAAAATGCAGTTCAAAATTGGTAAGTGGAGTTCACAGGCGGCATAGCTTTGTTCAGCGGAGGACAACTGTAATAAGTGTCTCAGACAGACAGAGTAGGCCTAAAATAAAAAAGGGTGGCTAATTGCAGTTCAAAATTTGTAAGAGGAGTACACAGGTGGCATAGCGTGGTTCAGTGGAGGAGGACAAGTGTAATTAGTGGCTCTGACATACAGTGTAGGCCTAAAATAAAAAAGAAGGCAATATTCAATTCACAATTGGTAAGAGGAGTACACAGGCGGCATAGCTGGGATCAGCAGTGGAGGACAACTGTTGGGAGAGTCTGACACAGTTACTAGGCCCAAATAAGTAAGTAGGCTAAAGGCTGTTCTAAATTGGTAAGAGGAGTACAAAGGCGGCAATAACTTGGTTCAGCGGAGGACAACTGTAATAAGTGGCTCAGACAGACAGAGTAGGCCTAAAATATAAAAAGTAAGCTAATGTCATTTCAAAATTTGTTTGAGTAGTACACAGGCGGCATAGCTTTGTTCAGCGGAGGACAGTTGTAATGTGTAGCACAGACAGACAGACAGACAGAGGCCTAACATAAAAAAGGTGGCTAAATGCAGTTCAAAACTGCTAGCAGGAATAACCAGTCGGCCTAGCTTTTTTCAGCGGGGGACAGTTGTAATGTGTGGCACAGACAGACAGACAGACAGAGGCCTAAAATTTAAAAAAAGGTGGCTAAATGCAGTTCAAAACTGCTAGCAGGAATAACTAGGCGGCCTAGCTTGTTTCAGCGGGGGACAGTTGTAATGTGTGGTGCAGACAGACAGACAGACAGACAGGCAGATAGCCAGAGGCCTAACATTAAAAAGGTGGCTAAATGCAGTTCAAAACTGCTAGCAGGATAACCAGTCGGCCAACTTTTTTCAGCGGGGGCCAGTTGTAATGTGTAGCGCAGACAGACAGACAGACAGACAGACAGAGGCCTAAAATAAAAAAAGGTGACTAAATGCAGTTCAAAACTGCTAGCAGGAATAACTAGGCGGCCTAGCTTGTTTCAGCGGGGGACAGTTGTAATGTGTGGTGCAGACAGACAGACAGACAGACAGGCAGATAGCCAGAGGCCTAACATTAAAAAGGTGGCTAAATGCAGTTCAAAACTGCTAGCAGGAATAACCAGTCGGCCTAGCTTTTTTCAGCGGGGGACAGTTGTAATGTGTGGCACAGACAGACAGACAGACAGAGGCCTAAAATTTAAAAAAAGGTGGCTAAATGCAGTTCAAAACTGCTAGCAGGAATAACTAGGCGGCCTAGCTTGTTTCAGCGGGGGACAGTTGTAATGTGTGGTGCAGACAGACAGACAGACAGACAGGCAGATAGCCAGAGGCCTAACATTAAAAAGGTGGCTAAATGCAGTTCAAAACTGCTAGCAGGATAACCAGTCGGCCAACTTTTTTCAGCGGGGGCCAGTTGTAATGTGTAGCGCAGACAGACAGACAGACAGACAGACAGAGGCCTAAAATAAAAAAAGGTGACTAAATGCAGTTCAAAACTGCTAGCAGGGCTAACCAGGTGGCCTAGCTTGTTTCAGCGGGTGACAGTTGTAATGTGTGGTGCAGACAGACAGACAGAGGCCTAAAATAGGAAAAGGTGGCTAAATGCAGTTCAAAACTGCTAGCAGGACTAACCAGTCGGCCTAGCTTGTTTCAGCGGGGGACAGTTGTAATGTGTGGTGCAGACAGACAGACAGAGACCTAACATAAAAAAGGTGGCTAAATGCAGTTCAAAACTGCTAGCAGGAATAACTAGGCGGCCTAGCTTGTTTCAGCGGGGGACAGTTGTAATGTGTGGTGCAGACAGACAGACAGACAGACAGGCAGATAGCCAGAGGCCTAACATTAAAAAGGTGGCTAAATGCAGTTCAAAACTGCTAGCAGGATAACCAGTCGGCCAACTTTTTTCAGCGGGGGCCAGTTGTAATGTGTAGCGCAGACAGATAGACAGACAGACAGACAGAGGCCTAAAATAAAAAAAGGTGACTAAATGCAGTTCAAAACTGCTAGCAGGGCTAACCAGGTGGCCTAGCTTGTTTCAGCGGGTGACAGTTGTAATGTGTGGTGCAGACAGACAGACAGAGGCCTAAAATAGGAAAAGGTGGCTAAATGCAGTTCAAAACTGCTAGCAGGACTAACCAGTCGGCCTAGCTTGTTTCAGCGGGGGACAGTTGTAATGTGTGGTGCAGACAGACAGACAGAGACCTAACATAAAAAAGGTGGCTAAATGCAGTTCAAAACTACTAGCAGGACTAACCAGGTGGCCTAGCTTGTTTCAGTGGGTGACAGTTGTAATGTGTGGTGCAGACAGACAGACAGAGGCCTAAAATAAGAAAAGGTGGCTAAATGCAGTTCAAAACTGCTAGCAGGACTAACCAGGTGGCCTAGCTTTTTTCAGCGGGGGACAGTTGTAATGTGTGGTGCAGACAGACAGACAGACAGAGGTCTAACATAAAAAAGGTGGCTAAATGCAGTTCAAAACTGATAGCCGGAATAACAAATTGGCCTAGCTTTTTTCAGCGGGGGACAGTTGTAATGTGTGGCGCAGACAGACAGACAGACAGAGGCCTAAAATAAAAAAGGTGGCTAAATGCAGTTCGAAACTGCTAGCAGGAATAACCAGGCGGCCTAGCTTGTTTCAGCGGGGGACAGTTGTAATGTGTGGCGCAGACAGACAGACAGACAGAGGCCTAAAATAAAAAATGATGGCTAAATGTAGTTCAAAACTGCTAGCAAGACTAACCAGGCTGCCTACCTTTGTGTCAGCCTCTCATAACAGTTGTAGTCCCACGCTGAACCGTTACTAAGCACAAATAAGTAAGTAGGCTACATGCAGTTCACAATTGGTAACAGGAGTACACAGGTGGCATAGCTTTGTTCAGCGGAGGACAACTGTTATAAGTGGCTGACACAGTTAATAGGCCAATATACTAAAGTGGGCTAAATGTCTGCCAAGGAATTGTTCATAAATAAACTGGAGGCATAGCGAGGTACAGTGGTGGGTTCCTCTGCAGAGTTGCAGACAGTGGTAGTTGGCGCAAAGTATTAAGGGGTCTAAATGGAGGCCAGGGCCCTTGTATATTTTTACCATCATCTATCATTGCAACAAATTTGTAATGGCAGTGCCATTTAAGGATTTAACAGCACAGACTACACAGTGGTGGGGCAGGGAGAGGTAAGTTTTGCAAGTGGTAGAGCACAGTTCGAGCTGGGGGGAACACTCTCTCGTGGGCGGCGGTACTAGCACAGGGCCCCTCATATTACGATGGTGTGTCTGACGTTGGTTGTGCACCACCACCATCAGAGACACTTCATTGTACTATGAGGGACCCTGTGCCAGTGGCATCGCCCCAGAGTGGGCACACCCACCTGTCCAGACAAACGGCACTCGCACGGGTGCTTGCGCCAAGTTGTGAACACGGCCCTGTGGGGGGAGTCAGCCCATTTAGGGAGGTATAACCCTAACCCTAGCCCTAACCCTAACCCTAGCCCTAGTCCTAGCCCTAACCCTAACCCTTCTGGGAAAATGGAAACAAATACATTTTTTAAATTTTTTAATTTTTCCCTAACTAAGGGGGTGATGAAGGGGGGTTTGATTTACTTTTATAGCAGGTTTTTTAGCGGATTTTTATGATTGGCAGCCGTCACACACTGAAAGACGCTTTTATTGCAAAAAAATTTTTTTGCGTTACCACATATTTGAGTCCACAGAGACATGCGAGGTCTTGTTTTTTGCAGGACGAGTTGACGTTTTTATTGGTAACATTTTCGGGCATGTGACATTTTTTGATCGCTTTTTATTCCGATTTTTGTGAGGCAGAATGACCAAAAACCAGCTATTCATGAATTTCTTTTAGGGGAGGCGTTTATACCGTTCCGCGTTTGGTAAAATTGATAAAGCAGTTTTATTCTTCAGGTCAGTACGATTACAGCGATACCTCATTTATATCTTTTTTTATGTTTTGGCGCTTTTATACGATAATAACTATTTCATAGAAAAAATAATTATTTTTGCATCGCTTTATTCTGAGGACTATAACTTTTTTATTTTTTTGCTGATGATGCTGTATGGTGGCTCGTCTTTTGCGGGACAAGATGACGCTTTCAGCGGTGCCATGGTTATTTATATGTCTTTTTGATCGCGTGTTATTCCACTTTTTGTTCGGCGGTATGATAATAAAGCGTTGTTTTTTGCCTCGTTTTTTTTTTTTCTTACGGTGTTTACTGAAGGGGTTAACTAGTGAGACACTTTTATAGGTTGGGTTGCTACGGACGCGGCGATACTAAATATGTGTACTTTTATTGTTTTTTTATTATTTAGATAAAGAAATGTGTTTATGGGAATAATATATACATTTTTTTCTTTATTTAGGAATTTTTTTTTTTTTTTTTACACATGTGTAAATTTTTTTTTTACTTTTTTACTTTGTCCCAGGGGGGACATCACAGATCGTTGATCTGACAGTTTGCACAGCACCGATCTGTCTAAGAGCAGTGCAGGCTTACCAAGCGCCTGTTCTGAGCAGGCACTTGGTAAGCCACCACCCTTCCTGCAGGACCCGGATGCCGCGGCCATCTTGGATCCGGGCCTGCTACAGGGAGGGAGGTAAGGAGACCCTTGCAGCAACACGATCACATCGCGTTGCTGCGGGGGGCTCAGGGAAGCCCGCAGCGAGCCCCCTCCCTGCGCGATGCTTCCCTATACCGCCGGCACACCGCGATCATGTTTGATCGCAGTGTGCCCGGGGTTAATGTGCTGGGGGTGGTCCGTGACCGCTCCTGGCACATAGCGCCGGATGTCAGCTGCAATAGGCAGCTGACACCCGGCCGCGATCGGCCGCACTCCCCCCGTGAGCGCGGCCGATCGCGCTGGACATACTATTCTATCCTTGGGAAGAAGGGCCCACCCCACATGGACGGAATAGTACGTCCGATGGCAGAAAGGGGTTAAAGTATTGACGTAAGTGATTTGGGCAGTAAAGTATAACCATGCAAAAGAAAAAGAGCAATATGCAGCATATAGCATGTTTTTATTCTCTTAAATAATTTTCTTTATTAAATCTTTTATCACTTCACACCATATGACACGTATTCACATCATATATAGTGTCCCTGCCTTTGATGTTGGCTCACATGCTGAGCCTGCATCTTTCCCAACACATTAAAGCTGATTTAGGCTAAGTGCACACGCTGCGGATTCCATTGCGGATTTTTCCTTAGCGGATTTGCTAAATATGCAGGGAAAAACCGCTGCGGTATTTACTGCAGATTTACCACGGTTTCTTTTGCGGTTTCCTCTGCGGGTTTTCACCTGCAGATTTCTATTGGAGCAGGGGAAAACCCGCAGCGGAATCCGCAGAAAGAATTGACATGCTGCGGAAAATAAACTGCTGCGTTTCCGCACGGTTTTTTGCTCAGCATGTGCACTGCGGATTTAATTTCCCATTGCTACATGGTACTGTAAATACATGGGAAACTGCTGCGGATCCACAGCTGCGGAAACGCTGCGGATCCGCAGCAAAATCCGCAGCGTGTGCACATACCCTTAAAAGGCCATCATGTGCATTTAACCTCTTCACGACCTTGGGATTTTCAGTTTGTTTGTTTTTTGCTCCCCTTGCAAAAAAAAGTGAAATTCCACAATTTCTTTCTTTTTTTCTTTTTAACCATGTTCACTAATTGAATAAACTGATCTGTATTTATGATTCTCCAGATCATTGAGAGCTTGCAGACACCACAAATGTATGGGTTATTTTTATTTAGGTGGTGAAAAACAAATCCAAAGTTTGTATTAAAAAAATGGGGCCATTTTCTGAGACCTGTAGTGTCTCAATTTTTCTGGATCTGGGGCTAAATGAGGGCTTATTTTCTGCGCGCTGATCTGACGTTTTAACCAATAGCATTTTGGGATAAATACGATGTTTTGGTCACCTATTATTGCATTTTATTGCAATGTTGCAGATACCAGAATTATGTAATTCTGGAGTTTTGATTTTTCTTCTTCTTATACTGTTTAACGATTGGATTAATTATTTTTAAGTTTTGATAGATTGGGTGTTTTTATTTTTTTATTATTTTATTTTCAATAGGGCAAAATTAAGGTGCTTTGAACATTTATTTTTGTTTTAATATTTTTTTTTATATTTTAATTTTTTTTACACTGTGTACTTGCTTCAATTGTCTCCTTTGGAGACTTGAAGCTGCGATCCTCTGATTGCTTGTGCTACACGTAGTAGGGCTTTAGCCCTGCTATGTGTAACAGAATTGGTCATTTGCTATGAGCATCTGCTATGGGTGGCACACATAGAAACAGAGGCGTAGCTAGAGCTTTTGCCGCCCGGGGCTGCTCCCGAGTTTGGCGCCCCCCCCCCCCCTCCCCCCCTCCCCCCCCCCCCCCTGCTCAATACACACAAAGGTACCAAAAATAGTTTTCCTGTTTTGTAGAACTTAAACTGGGCCTAATGGTGTCACCCCCACATGCCAAACCTGTGACTTTTAAATAATTAAAATCAGAGAGAACAAATGACCGCCATACACAACAGAATCCACTATACCAAGACCAATAATATCACATACAGGAAGAAACACCACCACACCATGACCAGACCACATAGGGACCAAATAATACTATATACAAGGGACAAATACCGCCTCACCATGACCAGATCACATATTACCACCACTTGGTGACCAAATAGTACATACAAGGGACAAATACCACAACACCATTTCCAGACCACATATTACCACCACATAGTGACTGAATACTACAATACTGATCAGTAATAAAAAAAAAGCACCATACTATCACCATAAGTGCCATTATACACAGGAGATCTGTACTTAGTATGCAGTGTCTGTGTAGAGGTAATACTGAGATCACTGGTGATATTATACACAGGAGCTCTGCATATAATGTATAGGTACAGTGATCACTGGTGACATTGTACACAGGACCTTTGTATATAGTATACAGTATATAGTGTCAGTGTATAGGTAACACTGACTCACCAGTGACGTCTCTAGATGAAGTCCTTCATCTTTTATCCAGCACAGACCGCCATCATTTCTTCTAGCCAGGACTCGTTTCTGCAGGAAATAACACAGTTATCTCGAGCTCCGCTTGTAGAACACATTACTTAATTTTTAACAACTTCTACATTACACCACGAAGAAAAAAAGGCGATATAGTGTCACTCTGCACAGTAACAGGACCGCCCCCCATTTAAAACAGTATACTCAAAAAATAAAATAAATACATCACTGCAGTAATAATATCCCTTAATTAGCCCCTATGGTAATATCCCCCATCCTGGCCCCGTTTATCTCATTCCTGGCTCCAGCCATATGTTCTCCCATCCTGCCCTCATGAGTATCCATTCTACCCCATATGATCTCCCCATCCTGCCCCATCAGTCTCCATCGTATCCATCCTGCCCCGTATCTACATTCTGCCCTTGCCTCAAGTCCTGCCCCCAGTGTGTCCAGCATATTACCCCCATGTTGTCCAGCAATCTGCCCCAGTGTGTCCAGCAATCTGCCCCAGTGTGTCCAGCAATCTGCCCCAGTGTGTCCAGCAATCTGCCCCAGTGTGTCCAGCATTGTCCCAGTGTGTCCAGCATTGCCGCCAGTGTGTCCAGCAATCTGCCCCAGTGTCCAGCATTGCCCAGTGTGTCCAGAAATCTGCCCCAGTCTGTCCAGAAATCTGCCCCAGTGTCCAGCATTGCCCAGTGTGTCCATAAATCTGCCCCAGTCTGTCCAGAAATCTGCCCCAGTGTCCAGCATTGCCCAGTGTGTCCAGAAATCTGCCCCAGTCTGTCCAGAAATCTGCCCCAGTGTCCAGCATTGCCCAGTGTGTCCAGAAATCTGCCCCAGTCTGTCCAGAAATCTGCCCCAGTGTCCAGCATTGCCCAGTGTGTCCATAAATCTGCCCCAGTCTGTCCAGAAATCTGCCCCAGTGTCCAGCATTGCCCAGTGTGTCCAGAAATCTGCCCCAGTCTGTCCAGAAATCTGCCCCAGTGTCCAGCATTGCCCAGTGTGTCCAGAAATCTGCCCCAGTCTGTCCAGAAATCTGCCCCAGTGTCCAGCATTGCCCAGTGTGTCCATAAATCTGCCCCAGTCTGTCCAGAAATCTGCCCCAGTGTCCAGCATTGCCCAGTGTGTCCATAAATCTGCCCCAGTCTGTCCAGAAATCTGCCCCAGTGTCCAGCATTGCCCAGTGTGTCCAGAAATCTGCCCCAGGGTCTCCAGCATTGCCCCCAGACAGACATAAAGAAAAAAAAAAAAAAGTAAAATCCTCACCTCTCCCGTTCCCAGTGCAGGTCCGGTGCAGTCAGCGTCTCTCCGGCTCTGCGACGCTCAGGACAGAGAGGCTGAGCGCGCAGTGATGATACAATCGCACCCTCTGCCCTGAGACGTCGCAGAGTCAGAGGGCGCTGAAGACGCTGGCTGCAGCTACCGCGCAGCCGCAGGAACCAGGAGAGGTGAGTATTATTAGCGCTGGCACCGGGGGAAGGGGGCGGGCGCCCGAAGACTTAAAGGGCCCACGTTTTTTTTTTTTTCTCCTCCTTCTGCAGCGCCGGCCGACCCGCCCCCCGCAGTGTGCCGCCCGGGGCGGCCCGCCCCCCCCGCACCCCCCTTCCTACGCCACTGCATAGAAAAACAGAAATAGACCACGGATTGTGATGCCAACCCATCGGCATCCCACAATAATGTGAAAGGGGTGTCAATGGGCGGATTAGTGACGCGTTTCTGGAGATTGATTATGGCATTTAACATATTACCAGCCCATGTCAGCTGATGAAGTAATTTGTCATGTGCCAGAAAACAGGAAGGCTCAACGTCGGCGCTTGTATGAAATGCAGGGACATGTCCTATGACGATGTTCCAAATTTGTGTGGATTTTCGGAAGTGTATAAAACACTGGAATGATGAGATGTAAATTGAGAATAAAATCTTCAGTTTTGTTATCAATGATTCCATTGGACAGGTATTTATCAAAGATAATATTGATAAGACAGCTAGTATGGTGGGTGGGATCATGGGGGTGGCGATGACAGACTGGTTCTTCTCTAATATGTTAGAAGTAAGAAAACACTGCACTATATTATAAAAACCTCATAATATCTGTGAAAAACAGTAAGGGTATGTGCACACGTCAGGTTTTTTTCCTGACAAAATCCGGAGAATTCTGGCAGAAAATCGCGTTTTTTTCCGCGCGGATTTTTTGCGGTTTTTGCGCGTTTTTTGCGCGGATTTTTTGTGGAATTTTTGCGTTTTTTTTTTTTTTTTTTCCTGAAAGTCATTTTGGCTTATAAATCCGCAAAAAATCCGCAAAAAGAATGAGCATGTCCATTTTTTTTGCGGAATGCGTTTTTTTGGCGGTAAAAAACGCATCCATCTGAACAAAAAATCCAGAATGCATTCTAAATGATAGGATGCATATTTTTAGCGTTTTTGATGCGGAATTATAGCGTTTTTATAGCGAAATTCCGCAAAAAAAAAAAGCTAAAAATCCGGACGTGTGCACATACCCTAATGGTAGTACCATGATTTTTAGCTTATTTTGCTACAATTGACCTTAGACACTTTGCCATCAGTGATGTAATGATAAACTCAGAACCATATCTGCTAATTTTAAAGGGAAATGTTAGGACATCTGTCCATTAACTCAATCTCAAGAGAACATGTTTCATGAATGAAGACGATGACCCAAAGCACAAGTTGTTCTTCAAAAGAATGGATACAGCAGATACAGCTGCCTGTCTGCTGCAATTTACATATCTTAGATAAACCCTTTACTTTACCAATGTTATTAAGTAAAATGTGCTATTTTGCCACCTGAAGAAATCATTGGTTTTAACAATGAATTCTTCCATATAATGGTAGCACTCTGTATCTGATTACAGGCTTTACCATTTAGTACAGATGCATCATTTGTTTTCGCTTTGTAATAATCTATTTATCTCCTGACAGTGCTCTCCCATCAGTGGAAATGAGTTGTGATAATCCTCTCATCACTCAATAGTTTAGAGGCATGGGTTACAGTATGCCATCATTGATAGATACATATGATATTGTTAAGGCAGAGATAGATCCAGAAAATTCCTCTAAGAGAATACTAAGGGTATGTTCACACGTTCAGGATTTCCATCCTTTTTTTTTCCTGACTGTTTTTTAAAAAACTGCAGCTCTTGGCAGAAAACGCAGGTCCTTTTTTTGGTCCTTTTTTGGTCCGTTTTTGATGCGTTTTTTGATGCGTTTTTTGATGCGTTTTTTTGATGCAGTTTTCTAGCCAGAGTCTGTGTGTTTTCTAGGAATTTTTTTAGGGTTAAAATGGCTGAAAATACCCTAACCCTACCCCTAACCCTAACCCTACCCCTAACCCTAACCCTACCCCTAACCCTACCCCTAACCCTAACCCTACCCCTAACCCTACCCCTAACCCTACCCCTAACCCTAACCCTACCCCTAACCCTACCCCTAACCCTACCCCTAACCCTACCCCTAACCCTACCCCTACCCCTATTCTAACCTTAGTGAAAAAAAAAAAAAAAAAAAATTCTTTATTTTTTTTATTGTCCCTACCTATGGGGGTGACAAAGGGGGGGGGGTGTCATTTACTATTTTTTTATTTTGATCACTGAGATAGGTTATATCTCAGTGATCAAAATGCACTTTGGAACGAATCTGCCGGCCGGCAGATTCGGCGGGCGCACTGCGCATGCGCCCGCCATATCTGCCGGCCGGCAGATTCGGCGGGCGCACTGCGCATGCGCCCGCCATTTTGCAAGATGGCGGCGCCCAGGGAGAAGACGGCCGGACGGACACCGGGACGCCGGGTGAGTATAAGGGGGGGAGATTAGGGCACGGGGGGGGCATCAGAGCACTGGGGGGGGGCATCGGAGCACTGGGGGGGGGCATCGGAGCACGGGGGGGCGGGATCGGAGCACGGGGGGGGCAGCCACACTCCGCCCACGCACTTCCGCCCGCTCCCCGCACTTCCTGCTGCAGCGGTTCTGCACATCAAACCGCAGTAAAACCCGCAGATATATTTTTGATCTGCGGGTTTTACTGCGGTTTGGACCTCACAATGGAGGTCTATGGGTGCAGAACCGCTGCGGCTCCGGAAAAAGAATTGACATGCTCCTTCTTTTTTCCGGGAGCTATTCAGCGCGTCTTTTTTTTTACAATTTCCGGACCATGTGCACAGTGTGTCCTGTTTTCCATAGGGTACAGTGTACTGTACCCTGCATGGAAAACAGCCGCGGAACCGCAGCGGCAAAACCGCCGCGGTTCCGCGGTAAAAAACGCACTGTGTGAACATGGCCTAAGTATGCAGAAAATAGCAAATGCTGCTTAAAAGCATTCCTCTATAATATATTGTGCCTAGGAAAAGTAGTTACCTCCTTGAATGTTTTAATTTTTTATTGTGTAACAATCTTGAAAAACTTTAGGCTTTTTTGGTCCATAAGGACAGGAAAAACTCATTTTTAATGTTACAATGAAAATGAGCCTGCCTGAAATAATTTATATAAATGATGAATCACTACTTAATCAGATGCATAATTGTTCACTTCAATTTCTATGCCCTCCCTTAATCATTCCTATGTGTTTGAAGTAACAGTATCAATGACATTAAAGAACAATGCCCAATGCTGTAGAAAAAAAACCCATATGACTTCATAAAAGAAACTTCATTGTGCTGTGTGTGTATACAGAAATTACCTAAAAAATATATTTTCTTACTGGTGGTTTAGTATTTTGTGCTACTGTACAAAATTGATTGGCATTCTTTTACTGACTTGTTCACACTGAATGTTTTCTTAATACAATTATTTTTTTCTCTATACATAAGTTCTTCCCACTTCACTATACACTTGTTTTCTTACTTTTCTTGCTTTCTTCTTGATTTCCTTAATTCCTCATAAACTCTTCTGCAAGTTTTATGATTTTACTTCCTATGAGTGATATGTTTTTACTTTGTCTTCCCACAAACACTTTTTTTCCCTCTCTTAATTGACTATTCCATTGCTTTTTGATGGTCTGAAAAAAGACCTAAACTAGGCAACTTCAGACCCCCAAATGCTGCTAACCACTGACAGAGTTGGGGCTGAGGATGAATTGCTTGTCGTGGTTGAATAACTTTGTCTGAGGGAAGCCACAGCATAACCTCCTCATCTTTCTCTTTTCTCCTCCTCTGCTGAGATAATCAGCTGCATGCCTCTGGGTTTACACCAAGTGGGATCTGCTATCTCATTGTTATCCTCTCTGTTCTCTCACCCCTCACCCTTAGAGTCACTCTCCGATGGTCATGGCATAGAATGTGTGAACAGATCTGCAGATTCAGCCATGTGTGGTGTTATGATACGGTGGTCTAGGAGCAACATAGAACGAGCTCTGAAGGACGTGGTAACTGTACTGACCGCAGTCCCTAGGCTCAACACAACACTTGAAGTAGCCGTGGAATGCTCCGAACTCTCCCTAGGCATCTCGTCACAGCCTAAGAGCTAACTACCCCTAAAGAAAGAAGCAGGAAAACTATCGTGCCTCAGAGAAAATCCCCAAAGGATAGATTAGCCCCCCACAAATAATGACTGTGAGTGGAGAGGGAAAAGACATACACAGAAAGAAACCAGGATGAGCACAGGAGGCCAGTCTAGCTAAATAGATAGGACAGGATGGAATACTGTGCGGTCAGTGTAAAACACTACAAAAATCCACGCAGAGTTTACAAAAAAAACTCCACACCTGACTAAAGGTGTGGAGGGCAAATCTGCCTCCCAGAGCTTCCAGCAAGACAGAATAAATTCACACTGATAAACTGGACAAACAAAGAAAGCACAGAATGGATAAGTCCACAACCTATGGACAGAAAAGAGCAAGCAAAAACGTAGCTTAGCTGAACTGGTCAGGATAACAGGGAACTCCAAAGAGATGTGAATCCAACCAGAAACCATTTACAATTGGCACTGGCTGAAGACAGAGCCAGACCTAAATAGCCGAGCAGAAGAGAAGATAAGTGGAGGCAGCTGATGACAGCTAACTCCATACCACTAGAAACCACAAGAGGGAGCCCAAGAGCAGAACTCACAAAAGTGCCACTTACAACCACTGGAGGGAGCCCAAGAGCGGAATTCACAACAGTACCCCCCCCTTGAGGAGGGGTCACCGAACCCTCACCAGAGCCCCCAGGCCGATCAGGACGAGCCAAGTGAAAAGCACAAACCAAATCGGTGGCATGGACATCGGAGGCAACAACCCAAGAATTATCCTCCTGGCCATAACCCTTCCACTTGACAAGATACTGAAGCCTCCGCCTCTAAAAACGAGAATCCAAAATCTTCTCAACCTCATATTCCAACTCTCCCTCAACCAACACCGGGGCAGGAGGGTCAACCGAGGGAACAACGGGCACCACATATCTCCGCAACAAAGATCTATGGAAAACATTATGAATGGCAAAAGAGGCAGGAAGAGCCAAACGAAAAGACACCGGATTAATAATTTCAGAAATTTTATAAGGACCAATAAACCGAGGCTTAAACTTAGGAGAAGAAACCTTTATAGGAACATGATGAGAAGACAACCAAACCAAATCCCCCACACGAAGCCGGGGACCAACACACCGACGGCGGTTAGCAAAACGTTGAGCCCTTTCCTGAGACAACGTCAAATTGTCCACCACATGAGTCCAAATCTGCTGCAGCCTGTCCACCACAGAATTAACACCAGGACAATCAGAAGGCTCAACCTGCCCAGAAGAAAAACGAGGATGAAAACCAAAATTACAAAAGAAAGGTAAAACCAAAGTATCCGAACTAGCCCGATTATTAAGGGCAAACTTGGCCAACGGCAAGAAAGACACCCAATCATCCTGATCAGCAGACACAAAGCATCTCAAATAGGTCTCCAAGGTCTGATTCGTTTGCTCAGTTTGGCCATTAGTCTGAGGATGAAACGCCAAAGAAAAAGACAAATCAATGCCCATCCTAGCACAAAAGGCCCGCCAAAATCTAGAGACAAACTGAGAACCTCTGTCAGACACAATATTCTCCGGAATGCCATGCAAACGAACCACATGCTGAAAAAATAATGGAACCAGATCTGAGGAGGAAGGCAACTTAGGCAAAGGTACCAGATGGACCATTTTAGAGAACCGGTCACAAACAACCCAGATAACAGACATCTTCTGGGAAACAGGAAGATCCGAAATAAAATCCATGGAAATATGCGTCCAGGGCCTCTCAGGGACCGGCAAAGGCAAAAGCAACCCACTAGCGCGGGAACAGCAAGGCTTGGCCCGGGCGCAAGTCCCACAGGACTGCACAAAAGCACGCACATCGCGCGAGAAGGAAGGCCACCAAAAGGACCTAGCAAACGAAATCTCTGGTACCAGAAATTCCAGGATGACCAGCCAACACTGAACAATGAACCTCAGAAATTACCTTACTTCTGGGGATCTGTTTATACCAAGGAAGGTGACGGGCACAAGAGGGCATTCTTTGCATCTGGAGGAGAGAAGGTTTTTCTACCAACATAAAAGAGGATTCTTTACTGCTAGGGCGGTAAGAATCTGGAATTGCTTGCCTGAGGAGGTGGTGATGGCGAACTCAGTCGAGGGGTTCAAGAGAGGCCTGGATGTCTTCCTGGAGCAGAACAATATTGTATCATACAATTATTAGGTTCTGTAGAAGGACGTAGATCTGGGGATTTATTATGATGGAATATAGGCTGAACTGGATGGACAAATGTCTTTTTTCGGCCTTACTAACTATGTTACTATGTTACTATGTTACTTGTCCATCTATCAGGAACAAACAGCTTCCCCACTGGACAGCGGTCAGGCCTATCAGCCTGAAATTCCTGAAGCACCCGCCGCAAATCAGGGGAGATAGCAGAAAGAATCATCCCCTCGTTAAGAATGCCAACCGGCTCAAGGACTCCAGGAGAATCAGGCGAAAAACTCCTAGAGCGGGCATCAGCCTTAACATTCTTAGATCCCGGAAGATACGGGACCACAAAATCAAAATGGGAGAAAAACAGGGACCATCGAGCCTGTCTAGGATTCAGCCGCTTGGCCGACTCGAGGTAAATCAGATTCTTATGATCGGTCAGGACCACAACATGGTGTTTAGCTCCCTCAAGCCAATGTCGCCACTCCTCAAACGCCCACTTCATAGCCAACAACTCCCGATTGCCGACATCATAATTGCGTTCCGCAGGTGAAAACTTTCTGGAAAAAAAAGCACACGGTTTCATGAAAGAACCATCAGACTTCCTCTGAGACAAAACGGCCCCTGCCCCAATCTCAGAAGCGTTGACCTCAACCTGAAAAGGAAGAGAAACATCCGGTTGACGCAACACAGGGGCAGAAGTAAATCGGCGTTTAAGCTCCTGAAAGGCCTCAACAGCCTCAGAGGACCAATTAGTCACATCAGCACCTTTCTTCGTCAAATCAGTAAGGGGCTTAACCACACTGGAAAAATTGGCAATGAAACGGCAATAGAAATTAGCAAAGACCACAAATTTTTGAAGACCCTTCACAGATGTGGGTTGGATCCAGTCATGAATAGCTTGGACCTTAACAGGATCCATTTCTATAGACGAGGGAGAAAAAATAAAACCCAAAAAAGAGACCTTCTGAACTCCGAATAGGCACTTAGACCCCTTCACAAATAAAGCATTATCACGAAGGATCTGGAACACCATCCTGACCTGCTTCACATGAGACTCCCAATCATCGGAAAAAATCAAAATTTCATCCAAATATACGACCATGAATTTATCAAGATAATTGCAGAAAATATCATGCATGAAAGACTGGAACATAGATGGAGCATTAGAGAGCCCAAATGGCATCACAAGGTATTCAAAATGGCCTTCGGGCGTATTAAATGCAGTTTTCCATTCGTCACCCTGTTTAATGCGAACAAGATTATATGTCCCTCGGAGGTCAATCTTAGTAAACCAACTAGCCCCCTTAATCTGAGCAAACAAATCAGTAAGCAAAGGCAAGGGGTATTGGAATTCGACCGTGATCTTATTAAGAAGACGATAATCAATACAGGGTCTCAAGGAGCCATCCTTCTTAGCAACAAAAAAGAAACCCGCTCCCAATGGTGACGAAGAGGGCCGAATATGCCCTTTCTCCAAAGATTCCTTAACATAGCTCCGCATGGCGGCATGCTCTGGCACAGACAGATTGAAAAGTCGGCCCTTAGGGAACTTACAACCAGGAATCAAGTTAATAGCACAATCACAGTCCATATGTGGAGGAAGGGAACTGGACTTGGGCTCATCAAATACATCCTGGAAATCCGACAAAAACTCAGGGACCTCAGAAGAGGGGGAAGAGGAAATTGACATCAAAGTAACGTCACTATGTACTCCTCGACAACCCCAACTAGTCACTGACATAGTTTTCCAATCCAGCACCGGATTATGTTCCTGTAACCATGGAAATCCCAGTACAACAACATCATGCAGGTTATGCAACACCAGAAAACGGCAATCTTCCTGATGTGCAGGAGCCATGTACATAGTCATCTGTGTCCAGTACTGAGGTTTATCCTTGGCCAAGGGTGTAGCATCAATGCCCTCTAAGGAATAGGGCTCTGCAAAGCCTGCAAGGAAAAACCACAGCGCCTGGCGAATTCTAAGTCCATTAAGTTCAGGGCAGCGCCTGAATCCACAAATGCCATGACAGAAAAGGACGACAATGAGCAAGGGTCACAAATAAGAGAAATTTAGGCTGTATAGTACTAATGGTAACAGACCTAGCGACTGTCTTAGTATGCTTAGTGCAATCAGAGATAACATGAGCCGAATCACCACAGTAAAAACACAGCCTATTCTGATGTCTGAATTCCTGCCGTTCTATTCTAGTCAAAATCCTTTCACATTGCATAGGTTCAGGACTTTGCTCAGAGGATACTGCCATATGGTGCACAGCTTTGCGCTCGCGCAGACGCCGATCAATCTGAATGGCTAGAGACATAGATTCGCTCAAACCGGCAGGCGTAGGAAAGCCCACCATAACATCTTTAAGGGTTTCACAAAGACCTTTTCTGAAAATAGCAGCCAGAGCCTCTTCATTCCATTTAGTGAGCACAGACCATTTTCTAAATTTCTGGCAGTATAACTCTGCCGCTTCCTGACCTTGACACAAGGCCAACAGGGTTTTTTCTGCATGATCCACAGAATTAGGTTCGTCATACAATAATCCGAGCGCTTGAAAAAATGCATCTACATTCAATAATACCGGATCCCCTGTTTCAAGAGAAAAAGCCCAGTCTTGAGGGTCACCACGCAGCAAGGATATGATGATTTTTACTTGCTGAATGGGATCACCAGAAGAACGGGGTTTCAAAGCAAAAAACAATTTGCAGTTAATTTTAAAGTTCAAAAACTTGGATCTGTCCCCAAAAAACATATCAGGAGTAGGAATTCTGGGCTCTAAAGCCGGAGTCTGGACAACATAGTCCTGGATACTCTGTACTCTTGCAGCAAGTTGATCCACACGAGAAAACAAACCCTGAACATCCATGCCAAAGCATATATCCTGAACCACCCAGATATCAAGAGGAAAAGAAAAAAAAAAGACAAACCAAAGCACAGAAAAAAAAATGGTTCAGAACTTTCTTTTCCTTCTTTTGAGATGCATTTAATTCATTTTTGGCCACTTGTACTGTTATGATACGGTGGTCTAGGAGCAACATGGAATGAGCTCTGAAGGACGTGGTAACTGTACTGACCGCAGTCCCTAAGCTCAACACAACACTAGAAGTAGCCGCGGAATGCTTTGAACTCTCCCTAGGCATCTCGTCACAGCCTAAGAGCTAACTACCCCTAAAGAAAGAAGCAGGAAAACTTTCTTGCCTCAGAGAAAATTCCCAAAGGATAGATTAGCCCCCCACAAATAATGACTGTGAGTGGAGAGGGAAAAGACATACACAGAAAGAAACCAGGATGAGCACAGGAGGCCAGTCTAGCTAAATAGATAGGACAGGATGGAATACTGTGCGGTCAGTATAAAACACTACAAAAATCCACGCAGAGTTTACAAAAAAAACTCCACACCTGACTAAAGGTGTGGAGGGCAAATCTGCCTCCCAGAGCTTCCAGCAAGACAGAATAAATTCACACTGATAAACTGGACAAACAAAGAAAGCACAGAATGGATAAGTCCACAACCTATGGACAGAAAAGAGCAAGCAAAAACGTAGCTTAGCTGAACTGGTCAGGATAAAAAGGAACTCCAAAGAGATGTGAATCCAACCAGAAACCATTTACAAGTGGCTCTGGCTGAAGACAGAGCCAGACCTAAATAGCCGAGCAGAAGAGAAGATAAGTGGAGGCAGCTGATGACAGCTAACTCCAAGGAGCAGCCATACCACTAGAAACCACAAGAGGGAGCCCAAGAGCAGAACTCACAAAAGTGCCACTTACAACCACCGGAGGGAGCCCAAGAGCGGAATTCACAAAAGTACCCCCCCCTTGAGGAGGGGTCACCGAACCCTCACCAGAGCCCCCAGGCCGATCAGGACGAGCCAAGTGAAAAGCACAAACCAAATCGGTGGCATGGACATCGGAGGCAACAACCCAAGAATTATCCTCCTGGCCATAACCCTTCCACTTGACAAGATACTGAAGCCTCCGCCTCTAAAAACGAGAATCCAAAATCTTCTCAACCTCATATTCCAACTCTCCCTCAACCAACACCGGGGCAGGAGGGTCAACCGAGGGAACAACGGGCACCACATATCTCCGCAACAAAGATCTATGGAAAACATTATGAATGGCAAAAGAGGCAGGAAGAGCCAAACGAAAAGACACCGGATTAATAATTTCAGAAATTTTATAAGGACCAATAAACCGAGGCTTAAACTTAGGAGAAGAAACCTTCATAGGAACATGACGAGAAGACAACCAAACCAAATCCCCCACACGAAGCCGGGGACCAACACACCGACGGCGGTTAGCAAAACGTTGAGCCCTTTCCTGAGACAACGTCAAATTGTCCACCACATGAGTCCAAATCTGCTGCAGCCTGTCCACCACAGAATTAACCCCAGGACAATCAGAAGGCTCAACCTGCCCAGAAGAAAAACGAGGATGAAAACCAAAATTACAAAAGAAAGGTAAAACCAAAGTATCTGAACTAGCCCGATTATTAAGGGCAAACTTGGCCAACGGCAAGAAAGACACCCAATCATCCTGATCAGCAGACACAAAGCATCTCAAATAGGTCTCCAAGGTCTGATTCATTTGCTCAGTTTGGCCATTAGTCTGAGGATGAAACGCCAAAGAAAAAGACAAATCAATGCCCATCCTAGCACAAAAGGCCCGCCAAAATCTAGAGACAAACTGAGAACCTCTGTCAGACACAATATTCTCCGGAATGCCATGCAAACGAACCACATGCTGAAAAAATAATGGAACCAGATCTGAGGAGGAAGGCAACTTAGGCAAAGGTACCAGATGGACCATTTTAGAGAACCGGTCACAAACAACCCAGATAACAGACATCTTCTGGGAAACAGGAAGATCCGAAATAAAATCCATGGAAATATGCGTCCAGGGCCTCTCAGGGCCCGGCAAAGGCAAAAGCAACCCACTAGCGCGGGAACAGCAAGGCTTGGCCCGGGCGCAAGTCCCACAGGACTGCACAAAAGCACGCACATCGCGCGAGAAGGAAGGCCACCAAAAGGACCTAGCAAACCAAATCTCTGGTACCAGAAATCCCAGGATGACCAGCCAACACTGAACAATGAACCGCAGAAATTACCTTACTTCTGGGGATCTGTTTATACCAAGGAAGGTGACGGGCACAAGAGGGCATTCTTTGCGTCTGGAGGAGAGAAGGTTTTTCTACCAACATAAAAGAGGATTCTTTACTGCTAGGGCGGTAAGAATCTGGAATTGCTTGCCTGAGGAGGTGGTGATGGCGAACTCAGTCGAGGGGTTCAAGAGAGGCCTGGATGTCTTCCTGGAGCAGAACAATATTGTATCATACAATTATTAGGTTCTGTAGAAGGACGTAGATCTGGGGATTTATTATGATGGAATATAGGCTGAACTGGATGGACAAATGTCTTTTTTCGGCCTTACTAACTATGTTACTATGTTACTTGTCCATCTATCAGGAACAAACAGCTTCCCCACTGGACAGCGGTCAGGCCTATCAGCCTGAAATTCCTAAAGCACCCGCCGCAAATCAGGGGAGATAGCAGAAAGAATCACCCCCTCCTTAAGAATGCCAACCGGCTCAAGGACTCCAGGAGAATCAGGCGAAAAACTCCTAGAGCGGGCATCAGCCTTAACATTCTTAGATCCCGGAAGATACGAGACCACAAAATCAAAATGGGAGAAAAACAGGGACCATCGAGCCTGTCTAGGATTCAGCCGCTTGGCCGACTCGAGGTAAATCAGATTCTTATGATCGGTCAGGACCACAACATGGTGTTTAGCTCCCTCAAGCCAATGTCGCCACTCCTCAAACGCCCACTTCATAGCCAACAACTCCCGATTGCCGACATCATAATTGCGTTCCGCAGGCGAAAACTTTCTGGAAAAAAAAGCACACGGTTTCATGAAAGAACCATCAGACTTCCTCTGAGACAAAACGGCCCCTGCCCCAATCTCAGAAGCGTCGACCTCAACCTGAAAAGGAAGAGAAACATCCGGTTGACGCAACACAGGGGCAGAAGTAAATCGGAGTTTAAGCTCCTGAAAGGCCTCAACAGCCTCAGAGGACCAATTAGTCACATCAGCACCTTTCTTCGTCAAATCAGTAAGGGGCTTAACCACACTGGAAAAATTGGCAATGAAACGGCGATAGAAATTAGCAAAGCCCACAAATTTTTGAAGACCCTTCACAGATGTGGGTTGGATCCAGTCATGAATAGCTTGGACCTTAACAGGATCCATTTCTATAGACGAGGGAGAAAAAATAAAACCCAAAAAAGAGACCTTCTGAACTCCGTATAGGCACTTAGACCCCTTCACAAATAAAGCATTATCACGAAGGATCTGGAACACCATCCTGACCTGCTTCACATGAGACTCCCAATCATCGGAAAAAATCAAAATATCATCCAAATATACGACCATGAATTTATCAAGATAATTGCGGAAAATATCATGCATGAAAGACTGGAACATAGATGGAGCATTAGAGAGCCCAAATGGCATCACAAGGTATTCAAAATGGCCTTCGGGCGTATTAAATGCAGTTTTCCATTCGTCACCCTGTTTAATATGAACAAGATTATATGCCCCTCGGAGGTCAATCTTAGTAAACCAACTAGCCCCCTTAATCTGAGCAAACAAATCAGTAAGCAAAGGCAAGGGGTATTGGAATTTGACCGTGATCTTATTAAGAAGACGATAATCAATACAGGGTCTCAAGGAGCCATCCTTCTTAGCAACAAAAAAGAAACCCGCTCCCAATGGTGACGAAGAGGGCCGAATATGCCCTTTCTCCAAAGATTCCTTAACATAGCTCCGCATGGCGGCATGCTCTGGCACAGACAGATTGAAAAGTCGGCCCTTAGGGAACTTACAACCAGGAATCAAGTTAATAGCACAATCACAGTCCATATGTGGAGGAAGGGAACTGGACTTGGGCTCATCAAATACATCCTGGAAATCCGACAAAAACTCAGGGACCTCAGAAGAGGGGGAAGAGGAAATTGACATCAAAGTAACGTCACTATGTACTCCTCGACAACCCCAACTAGTCACTGACATAGTTTTCCAATCCAGCACCGGATTATGTTCCTGTAACCATGGAAATCCCAGTACAACAACATCATGCAGGTTATGCAACACCAGAAAACGGCAATCTTCCTGATGTGCAGGAGCCATGTACATAGTCATCTGTGTCCAGTACTGAGGTTTATCCTTGGCCAAGGGTGTAGCATCAATGCCCTCTAAGGAATAGGGCTCTGCAAAGCCTGCAAGGAAAAACCACAGCGCCTGGCGAATTCTAAGTCCATTAAGTTCAGGGCAGCGCCTGAATCCACAAATGCCATGACAGAAAAGGACGACAATGAGCAAGGGTCACAAATAAGAGAAATTTAGGCTGTATAGTACTAATGGTAACAGACCTAGCGACTGTCTTAGTATGCTTAGTGCAATCAGAGATAACATGAGCCGAATCACCACAGTAAAAACACAGCCTATTCTGATGTCTGAATTCCTGCCGTTCTATTCTAGTCAAAATCCTTTCACATTGCATAGGTTCAGGACTTTGCTCAGAGGATACTGCCATATGGTGCACAGCTTTGCGCTCGCGCAGACGCCGATCAATCTGAATGGCTAGAGACATAGATTCGCTCAAACCGGCAGGCGTAGGAAAGCCCACCATAACATCTTTAAGGGTTTCACAAAGACCTTTTCTGAAAATAGCAGCCAGAGCCTCTTCATTCCATTTAGTGAGCACAGACCATTTTCTAAATTTCTGGCAGTATAACTCTGCCGCTTCCTGACCTTGACACAAGGCCAACAGGGTTTTTTCTGCATGATCCACAGAATTAGGTTCGTCATACAATAATCCGAGCGCTTGAAAAAATGCATCTACATTCAATAATACCGGATCCCCTGTTTCAAGAGAAAAAGCCCAGTCTTGAGGGTCACCACGCAGCAAGGATATGATGATTTTTACTTGCTGAATGGGATCACCAGAAGAACGGGGTTTCAAAGCAAAAAACAATTTGCAGTTATTTTTAAAGTTCAAAAACTTGGATCTGTCCTCAAAAAACATATCAGGAGTAGGAATTCTGGGCTCTAAAGCCGGAGTCTGGACAACATAGTCCTGGATACTCTGTACTCTTGCAGCAAGTTGATCCACACGAGAAAACAAACCCTGAACATCCATGCCAAAGCATATATCCTGAACCACCCAGATATCAAGAGGAAAAGAAAAAAAAAAGACAAACCAAAGCACAGAAAAAAAAATGGTTCAGAACTTTCTTTTCCTTCTTTTGAGATGCATTTAATTCATTTTTGGCCACTTGTACTGTTATGATACGGTGGTCTAGGAGCAACATGGAACGAGCTCTGAAGGACGTGGTAACTGTACTGACCGCAGTCCCTAAGCTCAACACAACACTAGAAGTAGCCACGGAATGCTTTGAACTCTCCCTAGGCATCTCGTCACAGCCTAAGAGCTAACTACCCCTAAAGAAAGAAGCAGGAAAACTTTCTTGCCTCAGAGAAAATTCCCAAAGGATAGATTAGCCCCCCACAAATAATGACTGTGAGTGGAGAGGGAAAAGACATACACAGAAAGAAACCAGGATGAGCACAGGAGGCCAGTCTAGCTAAATAGATAGGACAGGATGGAATACTGTGCGGTCAGTATAAAACACTACAAAAATCCACGCAGAGTTTACAAAAAAAACTCCACACCTGACTAAAGGTGTGGAGGGCAAATCTGCCTCCCAGAGCTTCCAGCAAGACAGAATAAATTCACACTGATAAGCTGGACAAACAAAGAAAGCACAGAATGGATAAGTCCACAACCTATGGACAGAAAAGAGCAAGCAAAAACTTAGCTTAGCTGAACTGGTCAGGATAAAAAGGAACTCCAAAGAGATGTGAATCCAACCAGAAACCATTTACAAGTGGCTCTGGCTGAAGACAGAGCCAGACCTAAATAGCCGAGCAGAAGAGAAGATAAGTGGAGGCAGCTGATGACAGCTAACTCCAAGGAGCAGCCATACCATTAGAAACCACAAGAGGGAGCCCAAGAGCAGAACTCACAAAAGTGCCACTTACAACCACCGGAGGGAGCCCAAGAGCGGAATTCACAACAGTGTGGTTCCCAACAGCTAATTGGGCGGTTGGAGAATTGTAACGTGGGGGAAAGCAAGGGTAATTGGGTTGCCACATCTGAGGACTGTACTGTGTTTGTAATTAAGGTGGAGGAAGAGAAGCAGATCTATTGGAGCACATGCTCTTTCTGGCCCTTATATACAAAGTGTACAGCTGTGCAGCTGCCAAGGAAAAGGTAGTGGAGTAGCTACTCCAGTTACAGAAGTTGTAAGAATGCTGCACAATTTCTCACTGCAGCAAAACAAACCTACTTCTCATCTCTCTTATTATACAGGTCTCACAACTGAAAACAGCTATTCTGTACTTTAAATCCTCTCCTATGTCCACCAGTACCCCATTCCTCTACTCTCATCTCAGTTGAAAACATTGCCTCACCATTTGTGAACTTGACACAATAACATCCCACCTCATGCCAAACCTTACCAGTCTTCATCACAAGCCTAACCCACCTCTTCAACCTGTCACTAACAACTGCTGTCTTCCCTTCCCAATTCAAACATAGCTCAATCACACCCATCCTCAAACAGCCCTCCCTTGACCCATCCTCTATGTTTTGCTATGGCCCCATCTCACTTCTCCCCTATGCCTCCAAACTACTGGAACAGCACGTCCATTTGAACTGTCCTCCCACTTCTCCTGTTGCTTCCTATTTGACCGCTTACAATATGGCTTCAAACCGCACCACTTCACTGAAACTTAAGGTACCGTTACACTAAACGATTTACCAACGATCACGACCAGCGATACGACCTGGCGTGATAGTTGGTAAGTCGTTGTGTGGTCGCTGGGGAGCTGTCACACAGACAGCTCTCTCCAGCGACCAACGATCTGGGGAAAGACTTCGGCATCGTTGAAACTGTCTTCAATGATGCTGAAGTCCCCGGGTAACCAGGGTAAACATCGGGTTACTAAGTGCAGGGCCGCGCTTAGTAACCTGATATTTACCCTGGTTACCATTGTAAAAGTAAAAAAAAAAAAACACTACATACTTACATTCCGATGTCTGTCACGTCCCCCGGCGTCAGCTTCCCTGTACTGTGTAAGCGCTGGCCGTAAAGCAGAGCGGTGACGTCACCGCTGTGCTCTGCTTTACGGCTGGCCGGCGCTGACACAGTGCAGGGAAGCTGACGGCGGGGGACGTGACAGACATCAGAATGTAAGTATGTAGTGCTTTTTTTTTTTACTTTTACAATGGTAACCAGGGTAAATATCGGGTTACTAAGCGCGGCCCTGCACTTAGTAACCCGATGTTTACCCCGGTTGCAGGTGAACACATCACTAGATTGGCGTCACACACGCCGATCTAGCGATGACAGCGGGGTGATCAGCGACCAAAAAAAGGTCCTGATCATTCCCCATGACCAACGATCTCCCAGCAGGGGCCTGATCGTTGGTCGCTGTCACACATAAAGATATCGTTAGCGGGATCGTTGCTACATCACAAAAAGCGTGACGTTGCAACGATATCGTTAATGAAATAGTTATGTGTGAAGGTACCTTTACCTGACTAAAGTCAACAGCGATCTACTAATCTCCAAGTAAAAGTGAAGCTAGTATGTCCTCCTCCTTCTCCTGGACCTGGAATCTGCCTTTGATACAGTGGACCAATCCCTTTTACTACAGACTTTTTGATCTCTTTCCATTACAGACTTGGCCCTTTGTTGGATCTCCTTGTACTTATCAAACATGACACTCAGTGTCCCACACTCACACACCATTTACTCATCATGCCCCCTATGTGTCGGAGTCCACCAAGGTTCCTTTGTAGGCCTGTGCTCCCTCTTAAATGGACAGTGTGCATCGCCCTAAGGTGTTCCCAGTCATTAACTGGGCAACACCTTCTATTTAAGGCTCTTCCACCAATATGGAGGTGCGTGAGCAATGTTGTTAGCTTGCATTGCATGCTTGCTAGTAGTCAGGTTCCCCAGGTCCATCTGTCTTCTTGTCTACCATGTACCCTTCTGCTCATATCTGCTGGTTCAGATTGCACCTTCCAATGTCCATCTGTCTAACACCCAGTCCAACCCACACCTGCTAATGCTTTTCTGTTCCTCAGCTGGTCCCATCTGCACCCGTGGTTCCAGTGTCCCTACACTGCCTGCCTGCATTCTTGATCCCTACTTTGGGCCTTAGTAGCCTACTGCTCTAGATGGTCAGTTGCCACCCTCTGTAGGTCAGCCCTGGAAATGTACCTGGTGCAACCTCCTTGTCCCTCCTTGGGTCACGGTTTTTGCCTACTGCCACTTATCTGAGGTCGGATTTGCTAGGCCACATAATTATGCCACTCCAGGCTTTCCAAGTGATATGGCACCGTGGCTACACAACCTTGCCCATTGCAGTCTCCATCTGCTGGGTTGGCTACAGTGGAAAAGTTGTCAGTCCCAATTATACTATTTCTACTCTTTTGCAATTGATGCCACTTTGTTGGTGTCTGCCACAAATGTTTGAAAAAGTGTAGACTCTTTCATGCGTGTTGTTTGCAGTAGTAGGCCTGCAAGACCAGGCAGGCCTCCACATTGTTTGAGTCAACTGCCCGTCTTACTATACTTATATTATTCTGACAATAGTAGTCAACAAAACTGATATGGGTGCCACCTGAGTGTGGCTGAGCATAACCGGTTGAGTTGCATGTCGTATCAGATCTTGTCTTAATTTGAAATGTAATTCAAAGCTGTAAATGCTGGCAGAAGATCATGATATCTCAAAGCTGATTGCTGCTGCGCCATTCTAAAATTTGTCTTGTGGGTGAATTGAGGCCAATTTCCTGGTATCTGTCCCTAATTTGATGTCTTTTGACAACTTTTGGGCCCGTTTGATGGTGCTGTGTATGCATTTGTTTTTGTCTCCCATTGACTCCAATGGCGTGTGGCTATGTTCAGCCAATATTCAACAAATAAATTGGCGAATATTGCAAATTTGATGATCGTAATCCAAACCAAACTTTGAAATATTTGCTCATCTCTAGTCCTTAGCATCAGAGCTGCAGCTTTTAGATTTTTTTTTCAATTTCTCATTGCATGGTCTAACCTTGGGGTAAATTTCCTAGGACATTCACTCTTTGGAAGATTGTAAACTGTTTTGAATGTTTTCCATTTGTGAGTATTTTTTCTCCAAGTAGAATGTAGTGCCCTAGGTTGCTTGGAAATGGCCTTATAATACATCTCAGATTAATGGTCAACAACAATTGCTACACAGTGCTTATGTTTTTCCACCATGGCATTCTGTAGACACTAGCCTTAAAGGGATTTTCCCACAAAGTCAATTTTATTCAATAGATCATGGAAAAAAATAAGTTTCAAAATTGGTTGTTTTTATAAAAAAAAATTTTTGTCTCAAGATAATCTTATAAATGTGCTTCTGCTAAGTACTATGTAATGGCTGTGCTTTACCTTACATGAAAATTGTCTAATCATACCACAGGTCCTGTGCAGAGTAGGACACAAAGAGGACACAAAAAGTACAGAGACAGGACAGCAAGGGATCACAGTTGCCATTTTCTGTGAGAAAAGGCAATTTGTTACTTATCTAAAAACATGTTTACCAAACAGAAACCGTAAAAGATTGTTTCCTCCTACACATACAGTGACACACCTAAGATGTTGAACTCCACCATCTCCAATCTGTTGGCCATGGAAAAGCTTGTTTTCCAACTGACAGATACAGACGGTTTCCAAAAGCTGATGGCCATCGCAGTCCCCCAGAACCAGTTGACCAGTAGCCATTACTTTTCTAAAAAAGCTGTGCCTGTGACTGCGCCACACCAGCATGTTGCAGACATCACCTGTTCCTTGACTAAATCTATGTCTGCGAGGGTGCATTTCACCACAAACACTTGCATCTCCTTAACTGGGCACTGGGTGACTCTGGTGGCTATGGGGATCTGCGTTACTCCATAAGTCTTGGAATTCCCAAGGCTTGCAGGACAAGCCTCTGTATTTAACACTTCCTCCACTGCCAACAGTGCAGAGCAAATCCCCACCACCTCTGTGCTACACAGCCAGGGCTCACTGCAATCAGGCAATGATAAAATTGATATGATCGCAGTCATACAGCTGAACAGTTGTGGACAGTTCCCCAGGCCAATTTTGAGCAATGGCTGTCTCCTCTTAACCTGCATCCAGGTAAGGCCACGTCCGATAATGGTGTAAACCTGATGGCGGCCCTATGATGAGGCAAGCTCACATATGTGCCTTGCATGGCTCACATCTTCAGGCTGGTGGTACAGCATTTTTTCCTCCACTATTCTGGCCTTTGTGAGCAGCTGCAGAAAGCATGGAAGCTGAGTGCTCACTTTCACCATTCGCACCTCTCAGGTCATCGAATTGCATCGATACAGAGGTCTTTGTCTATGCCAGTTAAAAAGGTTCATATGCGATGTGCCAACACGGTGGAATTCCACTCTGCACATGTTGCTACGACTGTTGCAGCAGCAAAGAACCCTGAGGCAGTATGTCATGTCGTTCAGCCTGGGCCAACGCAGTACGGACGTGGCACGTATCACGTTTACGGAGTGGGCACAGATTAAGGACCTCTGCACTCTTCTGTACAGTTTTGAAATCACTGCTTAGATGGTTAGCGCTGACGATGCCATCATCAGCATCACTATTCCGGTCATCTATTGTTATGAAACTGCAGCACAGAACTAAGAGAGATGGGGAAAGCTGACCCTGCACTAAGACTAGGCTAAAACCCTACCATGGAGAGGGCGACCCATTCCTTGTGAATAGACCCACAGACGATCCTAGTCTAAACTCAGTGAAGACCTATAGATAAGGGGTAGGAGGTCCCTAAAAGATCTAAGGACTGGGTGCAAAAAACAGGTCACCTCCTAATAGTAAACACAGAGAAGGCTGCTGAAACAATCTGAAAACAGAAACAAAAGATAGCAGAACCAGAGATCCCAGAACTGCACAATATCAAACACAGAAAGCTGTCTAAGCACCTAGCCAGAAGTCTAGCGGATTAACACTGTTGTCCAGCAAGGAATGGGAGGCAGGTGCTGGGTAATAAAGGGTGATACAATCACCTGATCTAAGACAACCCAGCACCAGGGAAAAAAGACCAGCAGCCAGAAAACCACAACAAGATGGCGGATGGTCCAAAGAAAACAGATTCTAACATCTATATGCTGGAGTAGACTTTGAATAGCTTGCGATAAGAGGTGGTTGTCCCAGAGGAAAAGGAGGAAACAGAAGAGGATGTGGAAGGAAAAACATTTTCTCAAAGTTCCAGAGTTGTTGTCACACAGATGGGTGCCAAGGAGGGTGGATTGCTGTGATTGAGGAAGGCTGGTGATAACAAAGTGTTAGTGAAGGTGCAAGGTCCGATGAACAAATGGAGGAGGAAGATGTGATGGGGGAGCAACTGTCAGGAGATGAGAAGGATAATCAACCCCTCTCTGTTGTTCATAGTTGGTGGGAGGGAAAGGAGGAAACAAGCATCAGTGTTACCCAGCCACCAACACCATGGGCTTGCTGCTATAACTGTTACATGATCCCCTTATATTTATGATATAAAATAGTGTTGACTACTGGGTTGCCACTCTGTTAGTTCTATGTTATAAGACCAGATTTTGCCAGATGCTTCCTGCCCTGGAAAGGGACTCGCGAATGCTGAAGTATTGAAACATTTTTTTTATTATTATTATTATTATTATTATTATTATTATTATTATACAACCTTAAAAGAGGTTTTTCCCAAGACAGCAGTGAGGCACACAGTGTGCATCACAGCTCAAGACTTAAAACATCCAGCACATCAATTCTTCAACACCAAAACATTAGCAGCAGCAGCAGTAGTGTAAGTAGAAAAATCTATTTCTGTGAGTCCTTTAACACTTTTTTAGACCAGCTCATGCCACAGCAAAACAGTCCAAGTTTGACATGTGGTGAATGAATGGAGAGGATGGTGCAGGAGTATCTAGAACTGAATATCAATACTATAAGGGAGAGTTTGGGCCCTTTCGCATTTTGGTCTTCAAAAATGGATGAGTGGCCTGAGCTCGTCTCTCATGCCTTTGAGGTTTTATCATGCAGAGCAGCCAGCGTTCTCTCAGAACATGTCTTCAGTGCTGCTGGTGGTGTCCTATTGGATAAGCGCAGCTGGCTGTCCTCAAACAGTGTAGATTGCCTAACTTTCATCAAAATAAACAAGTCATGGATCTCCAAGTCTTTAGCACCCCATTGCAGACTGTACAGACTAGGTGATGTTGCATTTTTTTGTGTGCTGCATTAGTCCTGTGTAATTGCTCTCTGTGATATCTTTAGTGTGGCTTCTGTGCCCGATTTTGCAGCTGCTGCAGATATTAAGACAAATTTGTGGAAATGTGAAGAGTCATGGTTGGTCTACACCAGCTGGGTTGGCTGTAGTGAAAGAGATGTCGATCCCTGTTATACTATTTCTACTCTTGTGAAATTAATTCCAGTTTGGTGGTGTCTGCTAATAATTTTTAGAAATGTGGATAGTCCTGATTGGGTCTCTCCATCTGCTGGGTTGGTTTTAATGAAAGAGATATTCTCCATTATACTATTTCTTCCCTGTTTTTTTAGCCTCCCATTAGCCACTAGTAATGAACGAGCGTTCTCATCACTAGTACTTGTTACTTCCTTAGCATCAGTGTGCTCGGGATGCCCGTTTCTCGACAAGTATTTTTTTGAATAGTCGAGCAGGAGCATGTTTGGTGCTTTTTAGAAAGCCAATGAACATGTGGAGATCGCCTTCCAGTCACTGAAATTGCATTAGTGTGATTGGTTGGCCGCGTAGCGCCATCATATTTATATAAGACCTATGACTCTATGTTCATCACACTGTACCCAGGAAACAGGCAGAGTAGGGAGAGGTGCTAGTGATAGAGGGGCAAAATTGTCGCTTCTAAGGGCTAATTATAATAAATAGTAACACAGCTGTTAGCAGCACTAAGGGAGAGATTGTGCTGAAGAGATAGTGTAGGACTGGAGAGGGTGAATTGCACATCCTTTATGTTGCAGCCTGCAACTGACACCAAAACCCCTTCTAAGGGCTAATAATATTCTTTTTGCTCTTAATGCTGCAAATTGTTCTGAGCAGGGAAATATAATAAACCATTTTTACTGCTGTACAACAAAAGCATAGAGCCAGACTTGGTTGAATCTCAAAAGTATTGCTATATTGATACTGCAGATTCATAACTCCAACTGAGGTGTGCAAACTTGTCTGGCATTGTGATACAGCATTTTTTTTGAACTGTGAAATTTTATACAGCATTTAGTGTGCTACATTTGGGCCTCAAAAGAAATTGTTAAAAAAATTGCATTGCTATATTCATACTGCAGTCTCATACGTCCAACTCAATTGGGCAAATTTTGCTGGCATTGTAATACTGCAAATTTTCCAGCAGTGACATTTTGTACAGCTTTTATCATGCTAGAATTGGGCCTCAAAGTTCCCACCCAAAATAATGGCACACAAATAGCATTGTTATATTGATACTGCAGTCTTATATATATCACACGTAATTAAAAATAGGCAAGGAACATGGTAATGGATGGGAAAGTGGATGTGATACTGATGGTGAGTGCAGAGGCTGAGAGTAAGGTGAAACTGTGCCTGCTGCGGGAGCACAACAAACACCACTCTTAAAGCCAGACCAGTGTGAAAAGTTTGTTGGATGGATAGCAGATAATGCTTCCAGTCACTTTGCCAGCACCACCCTGTCTACCATACGCTCAGTAGCAACGATTCTGGACTGAATAATCCTCACAGTAATCATCATTCCTCCCTCCATGCCTTGTGCCCAAAGACAAGTGATGCCATGTTTGGACACTCGGAAGAGCTGTTCACATTTACATTTATAGATTCTGGCCTCTCAGCCTGCCTGTTTCAAGAGGGACTTAAGAAGATCGCATGTGGTAATGCTCAAATAATTGAGCAGCATACAAGAAGGCAATAGTGGGAATATGCAATTAGTGTCACAAGAGCTGGATGATAATGATACACAATTTCCAGCAAGTGGTGTTGTTACATCAGCAAGTCAGGAGGAGGACCAGGGTGCGGAAGTAGAAGATGAGACAGTAGATGATGAAGTCACTGACCCAACCTTGGAAGGTGACATGCAAAGTGAGGACAGCAGCACACAGGAGGATGGATCTGCTGCAACACAGAAGGAAGTAAGTCAGCAGAGTGGCTAGAAAAACAAGATGGGCAACTGTTTCCCAGTGCACCAACAAGGGTGAAGCTGCCAAGACAAGATTTAGGTGTTCATGAGTCTAACACTTTTTTAAAGACAGTCCAATTAACCCAAAAAAAGCAATTGCAACATCTGCCATGCCAGCATCAGCAAGTGCAGCACAATTACCAGCCTGACCAGGGACATGCAACAAAGCACCTGACTTCTTGGGCTGAACTCCAGGGTCCAGGAGCATCTGAGGGTGACACCACTGCCTCTTCTCCTGTTCTATGTGCACGCCAATACCCTGTCCATGACATAGACAATGAAACCACGTCCATGTCCTTGTCCCAGAGCAGCGTTCAGTTGTATATACCCCAGTCTTTGGAATGCAAGCATAAATACGCAGTTGCCCACCCACAGGGTACAATAATGCAACAGTGATATACAGCCACATCTCCAGACTGCATGCCCTGGAAATGTTGACTTTTAGGCTTGTGGAGACAAAAGCTTATCACAACCTCATTGCGGCAGCCATCCCTCGCTACTCAGTCCCTAGCCGCTACTATTTTCCCCGGTGTGCCATCCCCGCCTTACACAAGCATGTGTACCATACCATTAGCCGTGCCCTGACCAACGCTGTGACTGGGAAGACCCACTCAACCACAAACACCTGGACAAGTGCTTGTTACCATTGACATTATATTTCCCTGACGGGACACTGGGTGAACATTTTAGAAGTTGGGACCCATTTAGATCCCAGGACAAAACACGTGCTGCCGACACCAAGGATTGCAGGCCCTGGTTAAATTATGGTTGCCCACACCATCTACGGCAGTTCCTGCACCTCCTCATTCTCCATCTCACAAACGTAAACATCAGACTTAAGGTACCGTCACACTTAGCGACGCTGCAGCGATACCGACAACGATCCGGATCGCTGCAGCGTCGCTGTTTGGTCGCTGGAGAGCTGTCACACAGACAGCTCTCCAGCGACCAACGATCCCGAGGTCCCCGGTAACCAGGGTAAACATCGGGTAACTAAGCGCAGGGCCGCGCTTAGTAACCCGATGTTTACCCTGGTTACCAGCGTAAAAAAACAAACAGTGCATACTTACATTCAGCTGTCTGTCCCTTGCCGTCTGCTTCCGCACTGACTGCCGGCCGTAAAGTGAAAGCAGAGCACAGCCACAGCGGTGAGTCACCGCTGTGTGACTCACCACTGTGCTGTGCTTTCACTTTCACTTTGCGGCCAGCAGTCAGTGCAGGAACCAGACGGCAAGGGACAGACAGCTGAATGTAAGTATGTACTGTTTGTTTTTTTACGCTGGTAACCAGGGTAAACATCGGGTTACTAAGCGCGGCCCTGCGCTTAGTTACCCGATGTTTACCCTGGTTACCAGTGAAGACATCGCTGAATCGGTGTCACACACGCCGATTCAGCGATGTCTGCGGGGAGTCCAGCGACCAAATAAAGTTCTGGACTTTCTTCCCCGACCAGCGACAGCACAGCAGGGGCCTGATCGCTGCTGCCTGTCACACTGGACGATATCGCTAGCGAGGACGCTGCAACGTCACGGATCGCTAGCGATATCGTCTAGTGTGACGGTACCTTTAAGTTGGAAGCACTGCAGCACTTCTTCAGCCCTGGGGCAACAAGTTCTGCTGAGGCTATTGTGTTTAGGTAACAAACCACACAATGTAGCAGAGTTGTTGAAAGCTCTAATAGACAAGACTGATCTGTGTTTCTCGTCAGTGAACCTACAACAATGCATAGTCGTGTGTGATATTGGCCATAACCTGGGGGCAACTCTGAAGCTCGGCAACCTCTCACATGTATCAAGCCTGGCCCACATGCTCAACTTAGTGGTTCAGCAGTTTCTCAAAACCTACCAAAATATGCCTGAGCTACTTGTAAAAGTACGCCGCGTGCATGCCCAATGCTGCAGCAGCATATGCAACTTCCAGCTCAATGCATGGTGTGTGATGTCACCATGCATTGGAACTCAAGGTCACATATGTTGGCAAGGCTTTGTGAGAAGAAGAGGGCAGTAGTTGAATACCAGCTACACCATGCACATCTGTATTTCGGTCATCTTCTGCACATAAGACATGCACCGTACATATACTGCTCTGCAGGAGGTGTGATGCCGCAAAGAGAAGCATATGTATGGAACTGCGATTATGTGGACTCACACTGTGCGCCATGGCGATCGAGTGCAGGTTTCGGCAGCAAAGCCCACAATCAGTGCTAGCACCGATCATGTGTATTTTACCCCTGTGATGTCACTGTCAGTAGTGACAACAGTATAGGGAGCATCTCGCAGGGAGGGGGCTCCCTGTGCATTTCCATCAGGACAATGTGATGTGATCACTTTGTCCTGATGGTCTCCATGGAGACTCCAGGCCCCAAGATGGCCGCGGGGTCCTTAGGGGTCCTGCAGGGAAGGTGGCTTGTGAGCGCCTCCTGAGAACACGCTCTATAGAACTGTCCCACTAGTTAACGCCTTCAGTGAACACCGTAAATTAAAAAGCTAGGCAAAAAGCAATGTTTTATCATTATACCATTATATACCGTTATATATCATTATCAAACCAAAAGTGCAATAAAATGCCATCAAAAAGACAGATGTAAATAAAAATGGCACCTCTGAAATCGTCTTGTCCCGCAAAAAACAAGCCATTACACAGCTCCATCAGCAGCAAAATATGAAAGTTATAGCTCTCAGAATAAAGCGTTTCAGAAATAATTTTATTTCAATAAAATAGTTTTTATTGTGTAAAAGTGCCAAAACAAAAAAAACTATATAAATGAGGAATAGCTGACTCGAAGAAAAAAGGGGTCTTACCAGTTTTACCACAAGCAGAACGGTATAAAAAAACTCCAAAAAGCAATTCCTGATTCCGATTTGCAGGTTTTAGTTAATTTTGTCTCCCAAAAATCAGAATAGAAAGCGATCCAAAATATGGAAAAATTATAGCTCTCAAAATGTGGTGATTCAAAAACTAGTTTTCGCAATAAAAAGCATCTTTTAGTGTGTGACAGCTGTCAAACATAAAAACCCGATGTAAATCTGGTATCGCTGCAATTGAACGACCCAAAGTATAAAGTCGCCTAATCACTTATACCGCATGATGAAAAGCACAAAAAATAAATAAAACAAATTCGTCACCTACTGTTCATTTTTTTTTTTTGCTCTGCCTCCCAAAGATCACAGAAAGGCTCAGCACACATTTATCCTGTGCTCAGCGGTGAGTGTTTACACCGGGGTTTCCGTGTAAATCTTTGAAATATGTGATTCAGACAGAACCCCCGGCAGAAAATTCCCTATAATGAAGCAGATGGAAGCACTGTGGACGTCATCTGACCTGTGATCCAGCAGTGTCAGTCTTTTTAGGATTGCATTAAAGTGCCGTCGGCCACAGTTTTTTGCACTTCGGAAGTTCTGAACACATTTATGTCTTTGCCCTCCTGTATCACCGATAACTGTGCCTCTGACCCTCCAGTCAGCTGCTGCAGTCCCAGGGACTGTCCTGGAGTGATAACTGGTGATATACCTGTGGTCAAGCCTATCCTCACCACAAGTCAGGATCCAGTGATACCAAGACAATAGTACAAATGCTGTATGATCAGGTCCGCTTTCAGCTTGAGCGTCAAACTAGCTGTCGAAGACCATCAGTGTGGTGGCAACTCAACTGCAGGGCCTGTCCACATTACACCTGCCCTGCTCTCTGCTACTACCATTTCCAGTAAGCTCCCCTCTGGACAGTTAGCCTTTATGAGGCAGCCACCTTATGCTCCAATTTCTGGTGGAATGCAAAGCTCCAGCTTCCCCTTCCGTCCCAGTTTGATGGATGCCTGTTATGATCTGGTGGTTTAGGAACAACATGAGACAAGCTCTGAAGGAGGTGGTATCTGTACTGTCTGCAAACCCTGAACCTAGCAGCGCAACTAAAAATAGCCGTGGGGGGTACCTGACGCTCCCTAGACCCCTCGGCACAGCCTAAGATCTAACTTCCCCTAAAAATGGAAACAGGAAACCTATCTTGCCTCAGAGAAAATCCCCAAAGGAAAGATAGCCCCCCACAAATATTGACGGTGAGAGGAGGGGAAAATAACATAAGCAGAAATGAAATCAGATTTTAGCATAGGAGGCCAGTCTAGCTTGATAGATAGGACAGGAAAGGATACTGTGCGGTCAGTATAAAAACTACAAAACAATCCACACAGAGTTTACAAAATCTCCACACCTGACTAAAGGTGTGGAGGGTAAATCTGCTTCCCAGAGCTTCCAGCTAACAGAAAAAATCCATACTGACAAGCTGGACAAATATAGAATGCACAGAACAATAAGTCCACAACATGTGGACTGAAATGAGCAAAGCCAGAACTTATCTTTGCAGAACTGGTCAGGAAACCAGGAGAATCCAAGCAGAGATGTGAATCCTGCCAGGAAACATTGACAAGTGGCACAGGCTGAAGAAAGAGCCAGACTTAAATAGCGGACGATAAGTGGAGGCAGCTGATGACAGCTAACTCCAAGGAGCAGCCATACCACTAGAAACCACAAGAGGGAGCCCAAGAGCAGAACTCACAAAAGTGCCACTTACAACCACCGGAGGGAGCCCAAGAGCGGAATTCACAACAGTACCCCCCCCTTGAGGAGGGGTCACCGAACCCTCACCAGAGCCCCCAGGCCGATCAGGACGAGCCAAGTGAAAAGCACGAACCAAATCGGTAGCATGGACATCGGAGGCAACAACCCAAGAATTATCCTCCTGGCCATAACCCTTCCACTTGACAAGATACTGAAGCCTCCGCCTCGAAAAACGAGAATCCAAAATCTTCTCAACCTCATATTCCAACTCTCCCTCAACCAACACCGGGGCAGGAGGGTCAACCAAGGGAACAACGGGCACCACATATCTCCGCAACAAAGATCTATGGAAAACATCATGAATGGCAAAAGAGGCAGGAAGAGCCAAACGAAAAGACACCGGATTAATAATTTCAGAAATTTTATAAGGACCAATAAACCGAGGCTTAAACTTAGGAGAAGAAACCTTCATAGGAACATGACGAGAAGACAACCAAACCAAATCCCCCACACGAAGCCGGGGACCAACATGCCGACGGCGGTTAGCAAAACGTTGAGCCCTTTCCTGAGACAACGTCAAATTGTCCACCACATGAGTCCAAATCTGCTGCAACCTGTCCACCACAGAATTAACACCAGGACAATCAGAAGGCTCAACCTGCCCAGAAGAAAAACGAGGATGAAAACCAAAATTACAAAAGAAAGGTGAAACCAAAGTAGCCGAACTAGCCCGATTATTAAGGGCAAACTCGGCCAACGGCAAGAAAGACACCCAATCATCCTGATCAGCAGACACAAAGCATCTCAAATAGGTCTCCAAGGTCTGATTAGTTCGCTCAGTTTGGCCATTAGTCTGAGAATGAAACGCCGAAGAAAAAGATAAATCAATGCCCATCCTAGCACAAAAGGCCCGCCAAAATCTAGAGACAAACTGAGAACCTCTGTCAGACACAATATTCTCCGGAATGCCATGCAAACGAACCACATGCTGAAAAAACAATGGAACCAGACCTGAGGAGGAAGGCAACTTAGGCAAAGGTACCAGATGGACCATTTTAGAGAACCGGTCACAAACAACCCAGATAACAGACATCTTCCGGGAAACAGGAAGATCTGAAATAAAATCCATGGAAATATGCGTCCAGGGCCTCTCAGGGACCGGCAAAGGCAAAAGCAACCCACTAGCGTGGGAATAGCAAGGCTTGGCCCGGGCGCAAGTCCCACAGGACTACACAAAAGCACGCACATCGCGAGACAAGGAAGGCCACCAAAAGGACCTAGCAACCAAATCTCTGGTACCAAAAATCCCAGGATGACCAGCCAACACTGAACAATGAACCTCAGAAATTACCTTGCTTGTCCATCTATCAGGAACAAACAGCTTCCCCACTGGACAGCAGTCAGGCCTATCAGCCTGAAATTCCTGAAGCACCCACCGCAAATCAGGGGAGATAGCAGAAAGAATCACCCCCTCCTTAAGAATGCCAACCGGCTCCAGGACTCCAGGAGAATCAGGCGAAAAACTCCTAGAGAGGGCATCAGCCTTAACATTCTTAGACCCCGGAAGATACGAGACCACAAAATCAAAACGGGAGAAAAACAGGGACCATCGAGCCTGTCTAGGATTCAGCCGCTTGGCCGACTCGAGGTAAATCAGATTCTTATGATCGGTCAGGACCACAACACGGTGTTTAGCTCCCTCAAGCCAATGTCGCCACTCCTCAAACGCCCACTTCATAGCCAACAACTTCCGATTGCCGACATCATAATTGCGTTCCGCAGGCGAAAACTTTCTGGAAAAAAAAGCACACGGTTTCATCAAAGAACCATCAGACTCCCTCTGAGACAAAACGGCCCTTGCCCCAATCTCAGAAGCGTCGACCTCAACCTGAAAAGGAAGAGAAACATCCGGTTGACGCAACACGCAGACGCCGATCAATCTGAATGGCTAGAGACATAGAGTCGCTCAATCCGGCAGGCGTAGGAAAGCCCACCATAACATCTTTAAGGGTTACAGAAAGACCTTTTCTGAAAATAGCAGCCAGAGCCTCTTCATTCCATTTAGTGAGTACAGACCATTTTCTAAATTTCTGGCAGACTAACTCTGCCGCTTCCTGACCTTGACACAAGGCCAACAGGGTTTTTTCTGCATGATCCACAGAATTAGGTTCGTCATACAATAATCCGAGCGCTTGAAAAAATGCATCTACATTCAATAATGCCGGATCCCCTGTTTCAAGAGAAAAAGCCCAGTCTTGAGGGTCACCACGCAGCAAGGATATGATTTTCACCTGCTGAATGGGATCACCAGAAGAACGGGGTTTCAAAGCAAAAAACAATTTGCAGTTAATTTTAAAGTTCAAAAACTTGGATCTGTCCCCAAAAAACAAATCAGGAGTAGGAATTCTGGGCTCTAAAGCCGGAGTCTGGACAACATAGTCCTGGATACTCTGTACTCTTGCAGCAAGTTGATCCACACAAGAAAACAAACCCTGAACATCCATGCCAAAACATATATCCTGAACCACCAAGATATCAAGAGGAAAAAAAAAAAGACAAACCAAAGCACAGAAAAAAAAATGGTTCAGAACTTTCTTTTCCTTCTTTTGAGATACATTTAATTCATTTTTGGCCACATGTACTGTTATGATCTGGTGGTTTAGGAACAACATGAGACAAGCTCTGAAGGAGGTGGTATCTGTACTGACCGCAAACCCTGAAACCAGCAGCGCAGCTAAAAATAGCCGTGGGGGGTACCTGACGCTCCCTAGACCCCTCGGCACAGCCTAAGATCTAACTTCCCCTAAAGATGGAAACAGGAAACCTATCTTGCCTCAGAGAAAATCCCCAAAGGAAAGATAGCCCCCCACAAATATTGACGGTGAGAGGAGGGGAAAATAACATACGCAGAAATGAAATCAGATTTTAGCATAGGAGGCCAGTCTAGCTTGATAGATAGGACAGGAAAGGATACTGTGCGGTCAGTATAAAAACTACAAAACAATCCACACAGAGTTTACAAAATCTCCACACCTGACTAAAGGTGTGGAGGGTAAATCTGCTTCCCAGAGCTTCCAGCTAACAGAAAAAATCCATACTGACAAGCTGGACAAATATAGAATGCACAGAACAATAAGTCCACAACATGTGGACTGAAATGACCAAAGCCAGAACTTATCTTTGCAGAACTGGTCAGGAAACCAGGAGAATCCAAGCAGAGATGTGAATCCAGCCAGGAAACATTGACAAGTGGCACAGGCTGAAGAAAGAGCCAGACTTAAATAGCGGACGATAAGTGGAGGCGGCTGATGACAGCTAACTCCAAGGAGCAGCCATACCACTAGAAACCACAAGAGGGAGCCCAAGAGCAGAACTCACAAAAGTGCCACTTACAACCACTAGAGGGAGCCCAAGAGCGGAATTCACAACAGATACCCTAAAGAGAGCCACAATTTCAGTAAACAGTGTAAGATCCACTTTACACTTCAAGTTGTCTTCCCTTCAGACCATGCTAAGATAGCGTTTATGGTCTCTTTGCTGTCTGGAAAACACCTAGCCTGGTCAAACCCTATTTGAGAATGTGGTCTGGAGACCCACGATGTGAAGTTCCTTGCGGTTTTTGAGGTTCAAGCTGTACCTCGTCTGCTGCCTTGTCTCTGTTGAATCCAAGGCAGAGTATGGATTCCGTGGCCCAATATGCCTTATGCTTATGTACCTTGGTGATGTAGCTGGCTTAGAATGAAGAAGCTCTGGTGGCAACCTACTGGCAGAGCCTGTCTGGTAAAATTAAAGATGAGCTGGATAGATAACTTACCTTGCTTGTTGGAAACAATTATACAACTTTCCACCAGGATCAATCTGCGCTTACGTGAGCAAGCTCTAGAACAAACTTCAGCATTTCCTCATGCTAGAAAAACTGCCAGTTTGGTTCTGAATTTCCAGGCTCGTTTGCCATAAGTAACACCACCAGTGTCTGAACCAATGCAGGTGGAGGAGACTAATCTTTCTGTTCAGGAATGACAGCAAAGATACAATGAAGAGAATGTCTCTATGTATTTTGGAGGCATGTGACATTTTTTTTCACCAGTACCCAGTGAGAACGGGAAACTCCAGCACCTATAGTTGGCTGGAGAGATGACGCTAAGTGAGAGTAATTGCTCTCCAAACGAATATCTGAAGTTACCTTGGTTTGGCAAAAAAAAGATCTCCCTCTTTCACTGCCCACCTGAATTCCAGCTCAATGGGTAACTTGATTTAGCTTGATCTTGTCTGTCAATGTAAGCTTCCTTACACAATGGCTGGGTCATTTACTTACTGTTGCCTCCACTGACGGACAACTCCTGGCTGAATCCGTTTGATTTATTGCACTGCAGATATGCTGTGGATTGGTGTGTTACATACCGAGAAGATCTCCTTCTTTGTGCTGTCCAGATCATGGAGTTCTGTGCTCCTGGATCTTCCATGGCTGCGTCTCTATCTCTGGTTATTGACTGGTACTTCATTGGGGAAAGCACTGTGCTTCCAGCTGCCCAGTCAAGGTCTTGCCCAAGGCGACGCCTCCTATCTCGTCTAAGCTTGTCTCATTGATTGTCCATAATTATCATGCCTTTGCAGGCATCTTCTGTGAAAAGAAGGCTGATGTCCTGCTACTCCACAGGTCTTATGACTGCCCTGTTGACTTCCTACCTGGCACTTCTTTTTCCCGAGGGTGGATGTACTGTATCTTCTATATCTACGTAAGATCAGTGAAATGTTTGAATACATCCAAAAGAATTTAGCAAAGGTATTCATCTGTAAGTCATTCACACCTGCTGGTACCTGTTTCTTCTTAGTGACCATGAAAAATGGTTCCCTAAGATCCTGCTAACACTTTCTAGGTCTTAACAAAATCATGATGAAGAACAAGTATATGATGTCTTTGATTTCTGAACTTATTGATAAAATCTGGATAACTAGTGTTTCAGGAGTTCATCAAAGATATTGTCCGAGACCTCTGACATGTTTATGTAGTTGTGTATTTGGATGATATCCTGATATTCTCTCCTGATCTTCCTTCCCACAGAGAACAAGTCATTCAACTTCTGCAGTGCCTCCAGGAGAACAACTTGCTTGCCAAATTGTCCAAATGTGTCCTTGTAAAAACCTTTTTACCTTTCCTTGGCTACATTGTCTCAAACCAAGGTCTCAAAATGGATCCTGAGAACGTTTTTGCTGTTCATTCCTTGTCCCGTCCTCAAGGTTTTCTTGCCATCCAGTGCTTCATGGGTTTCACCAACTTCTACAGGCAATTTGTTTCCCATTTCTAACCCCCTATGACACCTTTCTCAATTTTAACCAAGAAGGGGGCAGATTCCAGAAACTGGACTGAGTCAGCAGTGTCAGCCTTCCAGTATTTGAAAGAGGCCTTTTCTAGTGCCCCAGTGCTGCATTACCCTGATCCCAACAAGCAGTTTCTCTTGAAGGTAGATGCCTCATCCATCATTGCCAGGACAATGCTTCTGCAAAGAATTTCAGGGAAGTTTGTCTCTTGAATTTTCTTCTCTAAATTGTTTTTGCCGGTTGAGAAAAATTATACTTTTGCAGATCACGGACTTCTGGCTATCAAAATGGTGCATAATGAGTGGAGAAATCTACTGGAATGTGCCAGCTCTCGGGTGATAATTAACACTGATCATAAAAATCTGATCTTCTTGCAGTCCAGCGGTTGAATCCCCACCAAGTCAGATAGGCACTCTTCTTTGCTCATTTAACCTTTAAGTTGCACTTACATCCAGTGGAGAAGAATGTTAAGGCAAATGCCCTGTCTCAATCCTTTGATTTGACTGATTCCATGGTAAAGCCTCAGCACATCATCGACCCTGTGATGATAATTGAGGCAGCACTGTCCTTTTTTAGGACATTCCTCCAAGCAAGACCTTTCTCACCTCTGTTATATGTAGAAAGATTCTGTCCTAGGGACATAAGTCAGAGTTGGCTCATCATATGCGCATAAGTAAGTTCACTGAGCTGATTGCTCACTGATTCTGGTGGCCCTTGATTGTCAAGGATGTCTGGAACTTCATAAACACTAGTTCACAATGCTCCAGAAACAAGTCTTCCAGGCATAAGTCGGCTAGTCTCCTCTTGCCTCTGCCAGTCCCTTCCGCTCGCTGGAAAAATATCGCTATGGATTTCATCATGGATCTGCTACTCTCTGAGAGTTGCAACACCATCTGAGTCATATTGGACCGGTTCTCTAGAATGGCTCATTTCATACACTGGGCAGGCCTTCCCTCCGTTCATAAGCTCGCCACGCAATTCTTCCAAAATGTATTCAGTGTCCATGGTCTTCCTCTCCACATATTCTCGGATAATGGAATCCAGTTCACTTTTAAGTTTTGGAGAGCCATGTGCAAGTACTGAATGTCCACCTGGACTTATCCTCCTCTTGCCAATAGGCAAGTGGAATGGGTAATCAGATCCTTGAGCGCTATCTTCACCACTTTATGAAAACCTGTAAGGATGATTTGGTGTCACTACTCTGATCTGCACAATTTTCTTACAATAACCACAATTTTAGAGCACCTCCATTCTTTGTGTTATACTCCAAGCATCCTCAAGTACTCTCTCCGTTATCTCCTTCCTTCAGATATGGCAACACACACAGTTCACCATCCTTAAGGCTTTGTCCTGGATGAAGATGCATGCTGACAATAAGGGAAGTTTGCCACCTCTGTATTACTGTGGAGATAAGGTCTAGTTATCCTTTCGGAATTCTTGTCTGAAGGAGCCTTCATACAAGTTTGGTCCACAGTACCTTGAAACATTCAAGATTCTCAGAGAAATCAACCCGTGTCTTATAAGCTTCAGCTGCTACCCAATTCTTGAATTCTGAATGCATTTCATGCCTCACTCTTGAAAGCAGTAGTCCTGAAAAAGTTCTCCAGGGCCTGTACGCCTTCACCTACATCTGTTGCTGGAGGCCCTTTGAATGTATTCGAGATAAAGGACATTTTGAACTCTAAGAGAATCCAGAGAAATACCTTTTATTTAGTTAACTGGAGGGTTTTGGTCCTGAATAGAGATCTTGGGAGCCAGCTGCGTATATTAATTCCCTTTTGCATCTTTGAGAGGTTCCTTCAATAGTTTGGCCAAGCAAGAAGGGGCATAAGGGGGGGTACTTTAAAGGAGGTATCTCGCATATTTCTTCAGCGCTCCTCTACACACCTTGTGGTTTCTAACCACAACAGACCAATCCACGAGTCTGCCTCATGCTGCACTACTTGTGACATTAATTTAGCCTTAGGGGGGCATGGCTAGTATCTGGGCGGCACGGTGGCACAGTGGTTAGCACAGCAGCCTTGCAGCACTGGAGTCCTGGGTTCAAACCCCACCAAGGACAACATCTGCAAAGAGTTTGTTACATTCTCTCTGTGTTTGCGTGGGTTTCCTCTGGGCACTCTGGTTTCCTCCCTCATTCCAAATACATACTGATAGGGAATTTAGATTGTGAGCCCCATCGGGGACAGTGATGATAATGTGTGCAAAATGTAAAGCGCTGCGGAATATGTTAGCGCTATATAAAAATAAAGATTATTATTATTTATTATTATCTGAAAGAATGTAACCCTTTTAGGTCTTGCAGAGATTAGGTTCCTTGGCATATACTGTGTTAGCATGGGCTTTATTAGGCATCTCCGCCTACCATTCTCCACATGAACGTTGGTTTCCATTGCTAAAGAACCTATTCATGAATTTCTCCATTGTCAGTATCTCATTAATGACTTGGCCTATTTCCCCATCCTGTCTAATTTCTCTGCTCCTGATCTCGGCTATGTGTGTAAAACCTGTGCTGCCTTGCCCCAACTTCGGACTGTCTGACCACATTGATATCTTTATTACTCTCCGGTCAGCTGCTTCCATCCGAGAGACTTTCCTGGAGTGGTACCTGGCGATTACCTGCAGCCATGCCTATTCTCATCACCAGAATCTCTAGCAAAAACCAAGTAGTCACTTATTCATGCCCCTTCAGGGTAACCTCGGCCAATGGCAGAGTAGTTCCACACCCACCAGTATTACATGTTATTGTTATTGTGCTGCTGTTCATGTTAGGTATATTTACCTAACATTTTAAGGCTTCCAAGGGTCAAACTTTTTTTTTTATTATGCTGTAATGCATAAAGCCATAGAATTAAATTATGTTGTACTTAAATTTTCACATTGCTGTAATTGGCACTACAGTGGCATATAAAAGTTTCATTAAACCCAGTTAATCAGGTTGAAGATGAAATTATCTCTAACAGGTTTAAAGTTGAAGATTGCAAGATTTTTTATTTTGCCTAAAACAAATAGGAAATGTGCAATTTTATTTTGATCTTAAAAATTACAAAAAGGAAAATGGGCCAATGGAAAAGTTTGGGCATCCATGAAGATTTATGTGCTCAGATAACTTTGACCAAGGTTTCAAACCTTAATTAGCCTGTTAGGGATATGGCTTGTTCACCATCATTGTTAGGAAAGGCGAGATGATGCAAAATTCTGAGCTTTATTAAAACCAAACCTCCTCTAACCTTGTGCCAAAAATCAGCAGCCATGGGTTCTTCTAAGCAGCTGCCTAGCACTCTGAAATTGAAAATGTTGGACATCAACAAAGCAGGGGAAGGCAATAAAAAGATAGAAAAGCGTTTTCAAGTTGTCTTTTCTTCAGTTTGAAATTTAATTAAGAAATGGCAGTTAACAGGAACAATGGAGGCAAAGATAAGTTCTGGAAGACCAGGCAAAATTTCAGTGAGTTCTACTCATAGGATTGCTAGAGATGGCCATTAAAACCCCCGCTTGACTGCCAATGTCCTTCAGACTCCCTTGCTGCCGAGAACAATAGTGTCATACTTTTGCTTCACCGTAAGGACTTAGAATAAAACATTCAAAATAGAAGAGAAATGGGAGTTTACAGAAAAAAAATGTTAAGAAACATTGTTTCCTATATAATGACTTGCATGTAAGACAACATTTAGAATGGAATTAAAAGAAATTATAATTTAAGTAAATCAAAATTATTTTTGTTTATTGAAAAATTGGTAATTTCAGTGTAATTCATGAAGGATGAGAGAAGTGACAAAAATTAGGGACTAAAGTTACACCCTGTATTAGACATAAAAGAAGGCATTATACACATTCTTTTCAAATTGTCATGTCATGGTACTCCTAGAATAATGAAGGTTATGTACACAGTGCAAATCCTGCCAAAAAATACAAGCAGGGTCATCCATACATCTTTGAAGGCACGAGGTGTAGTGCCTTTTTCAAGTATTGTCAATACAATGAAGTTGGTAACTCCTACACTCATAAAAGCTCTGCACACAATGCAAGCCTGCCAATAATTACAAGCATGGTCATCCATACACTCTTGAAGGCATCAACTGGAGTGACTCATAAAAAATTGTAATTGTGGTACTTCTACACTCATACAGGCTTTGCACAAAGTTCAAAGCCAGGAAAAAATTATAAGTAGGGTTATCCAGTCATCCAGAGACCCTAGAAGGCAACAACATGTGGGCCCCATTCAAATATTGAACATTAAAAAAAAACATTTTATGTGCTGCTGTCATCTGATGGGGTGCAAAAGTCTGGTCTAATCTTGGCTTTGTTCACTGTTGTTAGCGTTAGCTTGTCAACACTTTCTTTGACAGACAAAAGTGTCTGTTATGACCTCCTCGCTAGGGTGTCACTAAAAATCCTCTCAGATAAGATGCTAGAAGAAGGGCAGCACACCTTGTCAGGTAATTCCCACTATGTCAGGTAACTTTGACATAGTGGGAATAACCGAGACATGGTTAGATGAAAGCTATGACTGGGCAGTTAACTTACAGGGTTACAGTCTGTTTAGAAAGGATCGTAAAAATCGGAGAGGAGGAGGGGTTTGTCTCTATGTAAAGTCTTGTCTAAAGTCCACTTTAAGGGAGGATATTAGCGAAGGGAATGAGGATGTCGAGTCCATATGGGTTGAAATTCATGGAGGGAAAAATGGTAACAAAATTCTCATTGGGGTCTGTTACAAACCCCCAAATATAACAGAAAGCATGGAAAGTCTACTTCTAAAGCAGATAGATGAAGCTGCAACCCATAATGAGGTCCTGGTTATGGGGGACTTTAACTACCCGGATATTAACTGGGAAACAGAAACCTGTGAAACCCATAAAGGCAACAGGTTTCTGCTAATAACCAAGAAAAATTATCTTTCACAATTGGTGCAGAATCCAACCAGAGGAGCAGCACTTTTAGACCTAATACTATCTAATAGACCTGACAGAATAACAAATCTGCAGGTGGTTGGGCATTTAGGAAATAGCGACCACAATATTGTGCAGTTTCACCTGTCTTTCACTAGGGGGACTTGTCAGGGAGTCACAAAAACATTGAACTTTAGGAAGGCAAAGTTTGAACAACTTAGAGATGCCCTTAATCTGGTAGACTGGGACAATATCCTCAGAAATGAGAATACAGATAATAAATGGGAAATGTTTAAGAACATCCTAAATAGGCAGTGTAAGCGGTTTATACCTTGTGGGAATAAAAGGACTAGAAATAGGAAAAACCCAATGTGGCTAAACAAAGAAGTAAGACAGGCAATTAACAGTAAAAAGAAAGCATTTGCACTACTAAAGCAGGATGGCACCATTGAAGCTCTAAAAAACTATAGGGAGAAAAATACTTTATCTAAAAAACTAATTAAAGCTGCCAAAAAGGAAACAGAGAAGCACATTGCTAAGGAGAGTAAAACTGATCCCAAACTGTTCTTCAACTATATCAATAGTAAAAGAATAAAAACTGAAAATGTAGGCCCCTTAAAAAATAGTGAGGAAAGAATGGTTGTAGATGACGAGGAAAAAGCTAACATATTAAACACCTTCTTCTCCACGGTATTCACGGTGGAAAATGAAATGCTAGGTGAAATCCCAAGAAACAATGAAAACCCTATATTAAGGGTCACCAATCTAACCCAAGAAGAGGTGCGAAACTGGCTAAATAAGATTAAAATAGATAAATCTCCGGGTCCGGATGGCATACACCCACGAGTACTAAGAGAACTAAGTAATGTAATAGATAAACCATTATTTCTTATTTTTAGTGACTCTATAGCGACAGGGTCTGTTCCGCAGGACTGGCGCATAGCAAATGTGGTGCCAATATTCAAAAAGGGCTCTAAAAGTGAACCTGGAAATTATAGGCCAGTAAGTCTAACCTCTATTGTTGGTAAAATATTTGAAGGGTTTCTGAGGGATGTTATTCTGGATTATCTCAATGAGAATAACTGTTTAACTCCATATCAGCATGGGTTTATGAGAAATCGCTCCTGTCAAACCAATCTAATCAGTTTTTATGAAGAGGTAAGCTATAGACTGGACCACGGTGAGTCATTGGACGTGGTATATCTCGATTTTTCCAAAGCGTTTGATACCGTGCCGCACAAGAGGTTGGTACACAAAATGAGAATGCTTGGTCTGGGGGAAAATGTGTGTAAATGGGTTAGTAACTGGCTTAGTGATAGAAAGCAGAGGGTGGTTATAAATGGTATAGTCTCTAACTGGGTCGCTGTGACCAGTGGGGTACCGCAGGGGTCAGTATTGGGACCTGTTCTCTTCAACATATTCATTAATGATCTGGTAGAAGGTTTACACAGTAAAATATCGATATTTGCAGATGATACAAAACTATGTAAAGCAGTTAATACAAGAGAAGATAGTATTCTGCTACAGATGGATCTGGATAAGTTGGAAACTTGGGCTGAAAGGTGGCAGATGAGGTTTAACAATGATAAATGTAAGGTTATACACATGGGAAGAGGGAATCAATATCACCATTACACACTGAACGGGAAACCACTGGGTAAATCTGACAGGGAGAAGGACTTGGGGATCCTAGTTAATGATAAACTTACCTGGAGCAGCCAGTGCCAGGCAGCAGCTGCCAAGGCAAACAGGATCATGGGGTGCATTAAAAGAGGTCTGGATACACATGATGAGAGCATTATACTGCCTCTGTACAAATCCCTAGTTAGACCGCACATGGAGTACTGTGTCCAGTTTTGGGCACCGGTGCTCAGGAAGGATATAATGGAACTAGAGAGAGTACAAAGGAGGGCAACAAAATTAATAAAGGGGATGGGAGAACTACAATACCCAGATAGATTAGTGAAATTAGGATTATTTAGTCTAGAAAAAAGACGAATGAGGGGCGATCTAATAACCATGTATAAGTATATAAGGGGACAATACAAATATCTCGCTGAGGATCTGTTTATACCAAGGAAGGTGACGGGCACAAGGGGGCATTCTTTGCGTCTGGAGGAGAGAAGGTTTTTCCACCAACATAGAAGAGGATTCTTTACTGTTAGGGCAGTGAGAATCTGGAATTGCTTGCCTGAGGAGGTGGTGATGGCGAACTCAGTCGAGGGGTTCAAGAGAGGCCTGGATGTCTTCCTGGAGCAGAACAATATTGTATCATACAATTATTAGGTTCTGTAGAAGGACGTAGATCTGGGGATTTATTATGATGGAATATAGGCTGAACTGGATGGACAAATGTCTTTTTTCGGCCTTACTAACTATGTTACTATGTTACTATAGAGGGACAGCTCATGCCAAGTGTCCAGCTTTGAGACCCAGTAACTGAAGGTTACAAAGAAATTCCTGGAATATCCTTAAAAACTTTCCTCTGATTATCAAAAATATCCAGTCATCAGGGCATGGATGCCGAGAGAGTGTCACAAAATTGACCCAGGCCTTTGACACTGTACCCCTGCCTCTACATCATATTTTCCACAATGGTATTCTGTTATGACACCATTTTAGAAGACGTCTCCATCTCGGGAAGAAGAGATGTAAAGTTCTTCTTGCAGTGTGGGTCTAGCATGGTGAACAACCAGTTCTTTTTTGTACTCAAATGTATACACCAGACATATTGTTTAGATGCTGTAACAAAGTCACTGGTAAAGTACTAAATGGGAGATATGTTTCACTATGCTTATATGCGTTGGTGATATAAAACCCAGAGTTTTTCTCCAGCACATAAAATGTTGTGAGGGTTAGGTTAAGTTGCATAATGGGCTTGTTTATATATGGACGTCCATAGAGTGGGTGGGAGGAGGGTAACCTTATCTCTACCTGCAGAGCCGGCGCCCCTGTGTGCTGAAAACAACTGTGTGATGTCACAGTCATGTGATCAGTCACATAAGGGAGGAGTCACATGGTTTGTGGCTTAAGTGGCTAGCCTCCAAAGGTAGCAGAGGGTAGTGTCTGGAGAGGAACACTCCAGATAATGGTTGTGCTTTTGGTTATGCCTGAACTGTGGGTCTTGCTAACCCGGAGTGGGCTGATGCAAGGACTGTACGTAGTGCTACCATTTTGTTTTGATGTTTTGCCTAGTGGGCCATGTTTATTGTGTGCTTAAACTTGGTTTATGCAGTATATAATAAACCAAGTGCATCCTTAAAGCCACAGTGTTCCCGTGACTACCCCCTTGTGCAGTCGAGTGAGCCGATCTACCACAATGTACACAATTGTTTGGAATACAGATGTACATATTGTATACAGATATATCAAAGGTTATCTTAATGCGCAAAACTAGGAAATCACAGCACAAAAAAAAAAAATCTTAGCTTTTCTTCAGAAAATAGTTTGTGCAAAGTTTACTTATCATAATCTTCACATTGAGAAAACCTTCTATAAGTTATCAAGATGCTGAGCTATTTAGCAAGTGAAACTGTGTGTAAGTGGAATGGGATTCCAAGATAGGTAATTTATTTTTTGATTTTATAACATTTCCTACGCTACAAAATAACATTTAGTATAAACTTAAAACTTTAATTAAAAATCTTTATTTTGTTCACAGTAAGGAATTGTTAACAAACGAATAGCAGAAGCAGGCTTCTTATTAGCAATTTCAGGAGATCTACCTTTACTCATCCAGAATAAATGTATCGTGCAACAAATTTGCCTGTGCCTAATAGAAAGTGATCTTTATGCCATTGACATTTGACTGTGGCAGTGAAAGGATTTGTTACTATGGCAACATCAAAGATGTCTTACAACAGAGCATCAGCTTGTCAAAGACTGCAATGTTATCAGTGCTTCTGAGACTGGAAACTGTACATCTGTCCTCAATTTGAACTAACTTAAAGCATTTTACCAAGAATTTACAAAAAAAAAATCTGAAAAAGACATGCAAGCATACCAGAATTACCTGTCTGCTTTGAAATATATATAGGACAGCATCGTCACAGCACCCTCCTGTTGAAATATGTGAGAAATGTTCCGGCAGATTAGAAGCATTAAATTTAAATGCCAGGACCGAGCACAGACAGGAGAGGCCACCGTGCAACAACAGTATATGAGCCCTTTGCAGCCTATTAGCTCATCATCATGCACAATTCCACTTGCTTTGGAGGTGGGCCCCTTACCTCTTGGGCCCCTGTGCGACTGCACAGGCTGCATTATTGGTATTTGTGCCTCTGGTACTTACAGTACATACATTATTGTTGGACTTGGGTGTCCTGGACCGATCAGAAGGAAATATTTAGGCACAGATTCAAATTGGTGTTCCACTCATCTCAGTTTTAAGAGTACTCTATAAGCATTTGGACTCAGAAAAACTACTTTGAGCAATATATGAGAATGTTGTAGAGGTGTTTAAAAGAAACCTGTCACATGATTCAAGCTACTCAAACCATATAAAGCATTATTCAGAGACTAGTTTATTCAATATAAACACATGTCTTAAATCTGAAAAACTGCAAAATTTCAGGGAAAATCGTAATTGAAAGTGTGGTAGGGGAAAAGAATACCAGACTGATGCCTCTTTCACACTTCCGTCGTCTGGCGGCCGTCACAATCTGTCGTCGCAACCTAGAGATGGATCCATCAAAAATAGTGTAAAATGGATGCAACGGATCCAGTGTTTCGACAGATCCGCTAGATCAGGGGTGGGCAATTAATTTTGCCATGGGGCCGCATGAGAAATTGGGATGGTTTTAGAGGGCCGGACTAATATAATTACCGTATTTTTCAGACTATAAGACGCATCCCAAATTTGGGGTGAAAATTGCAGAAATTTTTTTTTTCTAAGATGGGGGTCCGTCTTATTGTCCAAATTAACAGTATCTTACCTGAGGGCTAGCGGTGGCAGAGCAGGGTCACAGAAGGCATGGTGTTGGCAGAGGTGGGGTGATGCGGTGTGGCGTGCACCAGAGCAGGGTCCCTTCCTGCTTAGGTGGCCAACGCCACGGCCTGGTGTCCATGGGGGGGTTGCAGCAGTGGTGTGGCGACGGCAGAGTTGCGGTATGGCGTGCGCAGGGTCCCTTCCACCAGGGAGATGACGCAGCAGCCCAGAATGCAATGTGAGCAGCAGAGCCGGGTTGAATATCGGTGGCGGCAGCCATCTTCCTGAGGCCGCGTGTGCGCAGATGGAGTGCTCTGCTTCACAGGGCTTCAGGAAAATGGCCGCTTGAGGCCGCGCGTGCGCAGATGGAGATTGCGGCGGCCATTTTCCTGAAGCCGAGATCTAAATCTGCAAACTCGGCTTCAGGAAAATGGCCGCCACGATCTCCATCTGCACACGTGCGGCCTCGCGCGGCCATTTTCCTGAAGCCCCGTGAAGCAGAGTACTCCATCTGGGCACGCGTGGCCTCAGGAAGATGGCTGCCGCCACCGATAAACAGGTGATCAACCTGGCTCTGCTGCTCACATTACACGTGACGTACAGGGCCGATGCGTATGAGTTCGGGGCCTTCACTCCAGCCGCCAGCGGTCCTTCTCAGAAGCGGCTGACCGAGCGGTGCCGGGGGCGGCTGTCAGAAGTGACAGCTAGCTGGCGGGCAGTTTAAAATCATCACGCGGGCCGGATGTGGCCCACGGGCCGCATCTTGCCCAGGTCTGCGCTAGATGGTTCCGTAAAAAAACTGGATACGTTGCATCCATCTTATACGTTTTTCCATCCGTTTCATCCGTTTTTTTTATGGATCCATTGTTCATACTTCCAAATGGGAGGCTACCAAATGTGATTGGCTGCTGGAAAATAATGGAAACCTATATATTGAGTGGTTTAACACCCCATCTTTGAGAGGTTTTAGAGCAAGTGGTAGAAATTGAGTGAGTTATAGCAAATATTGTGACCATCTATGCAGATTTTGCTTTTGAGGCCAATAGGTTGGCTGTGATTGTTTGGGAAAAGGAGGAAGCAAGACAGTGCATTCTTCGTCTGCGGCGTTGCTGATGCTTTTGGATCCATCCGATCATTGCGCAGCGATTGACCCGTGGTGTCTATTCAACGTTGTACATGGAATTGACGCAAAACCCGGAGAAGTTCTTCAATTATGTATGCATGAGACCTGAAAATGTTGTCGTTTTGGTGGAACGGGTTGGAGAACTAATCCGGAGAAAGGCCACCTATTTGCGCTTTTCAATGTCACGGGAGGAGCTTCTGATGGTGATTGGTGACACTTCGGTAAGCCTTTATTATTATTATTTTTTATGGTTTCTCTTTCATCAGACTTTAATGTAATGTTTTTTGCTGGTAGTTTGTAATAATTATTTTCTGTGTTTTTTTTTTGACAGATTCCTTGCAACTGGCGAATCCCTTTCCTCCCTCCATTATCAATTTCGGCTTGGGATTTCGACAATATCAGGGATAGTAAAACAGACCTTCCGGGCATTGTGGGATTGTTTACAGGGGGAGTACATCCCAAATCCATCAACTGAGAGGTGTCTGGAGAGTGCCGTAAATTTTGAACAGATTTGCCATTTTCCAAATTGCTTGGGTGCCGTGGATGGCAAGCACATAAGGATTGTTAAACCTGCAGGATCGGGCTTAGAATATTTCAATTATAAAAAATATTTTTCTATTGTGCTGATGGCCATAGCTGATGCCGAATGCAAATTCATAGCGGTGGATATTGGTGCCTATGGCCGCTCCAATGATTTGCAGGTTTTTAAAATGTCTGCAATGGGGCATTGTTTATATAGAGACACATTATATTCCACCCCCAAGACCACTCCCTGGAACCTCTGGCCCACCAGTGCAATTTGTGTGTGTTGGTGATGAAGCCTTCCAACTTTCACCACACCTGCTCAAACCATATGCAAGTAGTGGATTAACACGAAGGAAAATAGTGTTCAATTATTGGCTAACACGAGCGAAACGAGTGGTGGAGTGTGCCTTCGGGATTTTAACTGCAAAATGGCGAGTTTTATTGACCGCTATCAAATTGAAAACTGAGACTGTGGATGAGGTGGTGAAGGCTTGTGTGGTGCTGCACAATTTTGTCCTATCTAAGGAACCGATTGCCGTGGAGAAAAATGAGTCTGAAACCACCTTGCATGACTATCAAAATGTAAATTTTCGTAGCGCTGTTGCAGTTTCCAGAATGAGGGGCCAATTTGCCGATTACTTTATGTCACCTCATGGTATAGTTGATTGGCAGGATGACATGGTTTGATATGCTTTGTGTTTTTATATAATGCATGTTGCTGAAGTCACACTTCTGATTTTATACCTGCTGAAGTCACACTTGTGTTTAGACCATGTTTTTTGTTTTACACCAATTTTTATACCTTTCAGTAAAGTTGTGTATGTTTTTTTGTATATCAACCTTTTTTTTTTACCTTTACAACAAGTTTTATATGTTTTGTACCTTTTATACCCAATATTATAGAAATACAATTGACAATAAATGCTTTTTTAAACCAAAATTATTTTTATTAACAAAGATTAATTTTTTTTTTACAAATTTGTAAACTGTTGCGTAGAGATACTATTGGAGGGGCTGGCAGGGTGGAACACGTCGATAGTGGGTGAAAGGCGACCGGGTTGGGGTTGATAAGAAGTGGAAGGGGGGGAGAAAACATGAGGTTGAGCAGGGAGGACAGGCTGGGCGGGGGTTGGGATGTTGTAGGTGGGAAATTATAAGGTGCAGGAAGCTGGGCCGGGGAAGGAATATGTAATGGGGAAGGAAACCGGGGGGAAGGCATTTGGAACTGGGACGGATTTTAGAACTGGGATCAATTTTGGGACTGGGACGGAGTTTGGAAGCGGCAAGGATTTTGGTACTGGGAAGGATTTTGGTACTGGGAAGGATTTTGGAACTGGGAAGGATTTTGGTACTGGAAAGGATTGGTAGGAGAGACAGTGTATGGTGGGAGGTGTGGGAGCAACTAACAGGGTAGGTGGAGGGGCTTGGGAGGTGGCCTGCGCTCGAGCATCATGGCAGCCTTGCATTACATGCATCTGCTGGTCAGGAGTTAGATTTTCATGCGCGCGAGTACTGATAGGAAAAAAAATATTAGATGAGCTACTTGCATCTGAATGCAGCCTATCCAGATGACTGCTGAGTTCAAGGATCTTTTTGTTCAACATGTTGAACCCAGCAGTCATTTGCTCAGTCAAAAGTTTGATCGAGTACTGGAAGGCTGCATTCAGATGCAAGAACTCGGGTGCATAGCTCCGTTCCTGACCCCTCTGGCACTGCCGCCCAGAACCTAAAGGTGTTCTAGAGGTGGCAGCATCAAAGGGATGGGGTAACGGGAGTGCTAAATCATCACCAGCAGCTTCAAGTGATGAAGTCTGACATGATGCTCCAGCACTGGTGGATGAGGTCGATGGGACCAGAAGTGAGGAAGGGTCAAATGAAGAGTCAGAGGGGTGGAGTCTATCAACATGGCCCCGGGTGGCGGACTCTTGTGAGATCGCTTTAGAGGGGTCCAAGGCAGCAGCAGGCTCCCGAGTATTGCAGATGGTGCTGTGAAAGAAAAGAAAAACAAAAATTAAAAAAATTGATATTACATAGCCCTGGCTGAAATTAAAAAATAAGGTTAGACAGGTAAACATTGTGACTTCATAAATAGGCTGTGGAATATTTACCTTCTGCTAACCATCGTCGACCGGAGGAACAATAGGGCCCTGCTGTACTTGTATTGGCTCCTGCATCCTCCCGATCCACTCCGGGCCTGCATCTCCTTGTTGCTCTCTCTCTTGAAGTGATCTCTGAGTGACCGCCAACGAATTAAAGTAAACCCTTTCTTTCCTTGTAGGTTAATTCTACATGAAGGAAAGCAACTAAGAATAATGTAGGATGTATTGGGGGAGGTGGAGGAGACATTAAAGGCATAGAGGTTTAGCCCAATCAAATGGAATAGCAGGAAATAATTTTTTTTTAAGACGTTCGGATTTACAAAGATATTGACTATGTTAAGATTTTTTATATTTTGTCAGATATTTGTTTCACTACTTTCATGCTCTTCACCTTCTTTTTTGCTTCTCCCACACATTCTTCTTCATTATTCTCAGCGGCAGCATCTTTTTCATCAACTTCTTCTTCACCTTATTCATCTTCTTCTTCTTCACCTTCTTCCTATTATTCTTTTTTTTTACATTCTTCATATTCTTTTTATTCAACTATTATTCTTCTTCATATTCTACTTCTTCATCTTCATATTCTTCTTCTTCATCATATTCTTATTTGTGACAGGCATTCCTGTAGTTGTTATCTATAAAAGTCTGAAGATTACACCTTCCGTTCTGCCTCTCACAAAAGATTTACAACAGGATTTGTCCACGTTCAGTTTGGCCTGCAGCAGCAGGTTTTTTCTAGGGCACCATGAGGAGGAACGGACTCACCCCCATACACTGCTTAGTGTTCTGCTTATAATTTAGATAATATCTTTTGCGCTGAATTTTAGTTTTGTGCTTAATGTTCTTCTGCTTCTTGGTCTTCAGTGTCGTTGTCTCCTGGGTCGTCGTCTCCGGGGTCGTCATCTTCTTCAGGGTGGTCTTCAGGGTTGTCGTCTCCAGGATCGTTATCTCTGGGGTCGTCGTCTCCAAGGTCATCATCTCTGGGGTCGTAGTCTCCGGGGTTGTCCCAATGGATTCTACTCAAGCCAGGAGTCTGATTTCTGTCCAGCTTTTCCAGACTGCCTTCTAGAAACCAGCTAATATTATGGACTCAGCCATGCAATTCCTAGTGCTGTTCACACCTTTAGCACTGCTGAATCAAAATACCTGATTAATGTATTATATTTTGTATTTCTGGTGTTATTTAAACCTTCAACTGCTCCACACCAAGGTAACTGCTAAAGAACACACTTTCACCAGTGCTGTGTCAAGTTACCTGATAACCAAATCCTCTCAGCTTTCCTGCTACTTACCTAACATTAAACTCTATTCCTGTCTGCTTCCGTATTTCTGCGCAGTATCTCCACATTTCTGGTTGACATGCTTTATCCTCACATGTGGCTCCCCTGCATCTAGTGCTTCCAGCTCTGCTTACCATACATCTGTCATGCATATCCAGCTCTACTGGTCAACTGTATTCCATGTGCCATCTGCCAAGTCCAGCCCACTGCCTCACCATCTCTATTTTGCCCACCATGACCAACAGCCTTGAGAATTCACTTCCTATCTTAAGACATCTTACAGAAATAGGTGTTATCTTCACAGCAACAGGGTCTACAGTAACTCAAAGCAGTCAACAAAGGATACCCAATATAGTTTGATTTATTTGCCTGTGTGAATTGGATAAGTTGTTGACAACATCTGGCGAGAATTTCATGGCAATAGCACTTGCAGTAAATGTGAGACGTTCAAAATGCTTAAAATGCTTTTACTCACCCTCCACTCACCTGAGGACAACTCCTGCTGCTCCATGATCACTATCTGATACTTTACATCTCCGTTGCATTGTATCTCTGGACCAGTATTGACTCAGTCTGGGGTTTCTGGTTGTGAGGAGGCCTTGGAGTTAACTACACACGCATAATGACCTGTGGCCTAGTGTTCTCTTTGGCGTGGGAGTCCTAGCTACCAGTAAGCTCCAAGGAACACACAGTGAACTCTGGGGTATGCTGATGTAAAGAAGCTCTGGCCTAAAGTTAACACTGGGAGGAAGAATTGGGGCAACAGAGATGCTGAGTACCAAAGAGCAGAGTTAAGCAGTGAGTTGAGGTTTTTTTTTAACCTTTTGCTTGCCTTTTAATGTTCAGTAATATGCCAGCTGCATTGATTATACAGAATGTGGATTTTTTTGTAAAATTAAATTAATTAAAGTAACATTCAACTCCACTCAAGAAATTTGCCCATCTCTACTTATTAGTAAAATAACGCGATATCATCCATGTTTGCTACTTATTGTTTCTTGGGATGGAAAATATTAAAGACCAATCAGTTATAGGAAAAACATAAAAAAATTACATTAGATTGATATGTCTTTTCTCACATGTAAGGTACACTGCCCAAAAATATAGGAGGTCCAGGAGGTCAGAAAACCAGTCAGTATCTGGTGTGACCACCATTTGCCTCACACGAAGCCACATATCTCCTTCCCATAGAGTAAATCTGGCTGTTAATGGTGGCCTGTGGAATTTTGGTCCACTCCTCTTCAATGCCTGTGTGAGTTGATGGATTTTGAAGACACTGTTGTATACGGCGATTCAGAACATCAGAAACATGCTTAATAGGTGACATGTCCGGAGAGTATGCTTGCCACGCAAGAACTGGGATGTTTTTAGGTCTTGGAATTGTGAACAGATTCTTGAAACATGGGCTGTGCAACAAGAGGTGATAGTCATAGATGAATGACCCAATAATGGGCCTCAGGATCTCATCACGGTACTATATCTGGTATCAAAATACCATCATGCACCTGAGTTTGTTGTCCATAACTTTTGTGTACATAGCAAAACTCTTAGAACTTTGAATTCAGCTCATGAAAATGAGAGCAACACCAAAAGTGTCAGGGTATGAGTCCACGTTCAGGATTGCATCAGGATTTGGTCAGGATTTTATGCAGGTAAAATCCTGACCAAATCTGTGCCTGAGGTCACTGGCAGGTCACCTGCGCTGTCCTTGCGTTTTTTTCTGCAATGTAAGGACATGCTGCGTTCTTAAAAGACGCGCCGCATGTGCGTTTTTGCGGGTCTGCCGCATGCGTCTTTTAATGCATAGTGGAGACGGGATTTCATGAAAACCCCTCCACTATGCTGTAACATCTGGACACTGCGTATTTGATGCTGCGGCTCAATGCAGTGTCAAAAACGCAGCGTTTCCTGAATGCGGAAACATACCCTTATGTTTATATTTTTGTTCAGGATATTTCATACAATGTTCCTCAAACGGACAGGGGCTCAGGTTTCATTTCATTTTAATACAGTAAGCATTAGAGTTGAGTGAACCTGTGGATGTTCGGGTCTGTTGGGTTCAGCCGAACATTTTTGAAAAGTTGAATGCAGTACCAGAATGGTATGGAATTTAAACCCAGACCCCATTCAGATGCATGTGTGGTCCAAACATCCATTATGTCCCATGCTGTCATCTGTGTGACAGTGTGAGAAACAACGACTATGATTGATCATGATCTTACAGCCGGTCAGAGCGCTAGGGTTCCCCCGCTGCCATCTGACAGTATGTGAGCAAGCAGCTCTGACCGGCAGTAAGAAAGTTACCACCAGTCACAGGTGTCGACTGATGAGCATTACATTCATCATCCTTCACCTGATCTCACTAATAGAAGCGATAGCAGGTGATGAGAGTGTTCATAAGACACCGCTTGTGCAATAAAAAAAATAAAATTAATTAAAATATGGCATGGGTAACTCTCAATTTTTAATAACCATAGCAGGTAAAGCTGATAGCTGTGGGCTGCAATCCCCAGCTGTTAGTCTTATATTGGCTCGTTATCAAAAATAGAAGGGCCCCTTGTGATATTTTATAATTATTTAAATAAATAATTTAAAAAATGTCATTTTTGACAACCTGCAAAGCTAAAACAGACAGCTGGGGGTTGGTTTTCTGAGACTCTGAAGGGGCCCTGGATATTGGTCCTCTCCAGCCTAATAGCAGCCTGCAGCTGCCCCAGAAAAGGCGCATCTATTAGATACACCAATTCTAGTGCTTTGCCCAGCTCTTTCCACTTACCCTAATGTGGTGGCAAGTGGGGGTAAAAGTTGTGGGGTTGATTTCAGCTGTTTTATGGCCACTGACATCAAGCCCATAGGTTAGCAATGGAGAGACGTCATTACTAGCCCCATAGTCTTATTGTAATAAAGACACAGCAAGAATAATGTCATTTTTCATATATAATGCCCCACATTCTCTTATACATTGATTTAAAAAAAATGTGACAGCTGTCTACACCAGCTTGAACATACTGAGACAGGAGCATGAGAAGCGCTGCCTGCCTGACCAGCGGTGATGTCATTGAGGTTGCCGCCAGTCAATGACAAAGCTTCTCACACCCTACTCATTTTGTTCCGGCTGGGGTGGAGAGCAGTTGCATCACTGATGTGATTTGGATTACCTTCTCATTGCATGGGAAAGAATATGTTGTTTTATTATTTTTTGTTTTTACAGGAGACATGGGGATTAATGGATTATCTTCTCATTGGACAGGTGAGTAATGCTTTGCTTTTTTTTTCAATAAATGGCTAAAAGAGGGTGGGGCATTTTATTTCGAACATATGACTTTAGTGTTGCTGTGTCTTTATTACAATAAGAGTATGGGGTTAGTTAGAGGGTATTTTATAGACCCCTCTCCATTGACATGTATAACCTGTGGACTTGATGTCAGCTGACATTGCAAAACTGATATTAACTCCATAACTATTACCCCACTTGCCGACACACGAGGGTATGTGGGAAAAGCTGGGCAAAGCACCAGAATAGGCACATCTAATAGATGCGCCTATTCTGGGGTGGATGTGGGGTGCTATTTTTAGTCTGAGGAGGGTCATTATCCATAGCTCCTTCCCAGTCTGAGAATACCATTCACCAGCTATCCAATTTAACTTGGCTGATTGTCAAAAACGAAAGGTACCCCTCACCTATGTTAAAATTATTTATTTAAATAATTATAAATACGGCATGGGGACCCCTCTCTTTTCGATAACCAGGCAATATAAAGCTGACAGCAGGGTGTTGCAGCCCATAGCTGTCAGCTTTACCTGTCTTGGTTATCAAAAATATAGGGGAATACATGCCATTTTATTTGTTTATGTATTGCACAGGTGCTGGCTGATAAATTCTCTCATTAGCCTCAATTGCTCTTACTGCTATCAGCAAAAGCAGGTGAACATTTATGGGGGTAGTACTGACATCAGCCAAAGCCTGAGACTAGAGGTAACATTTTTACCACTGGTCAGAGTTGCTGGCTTACATGTCATCTGACAGCATGGGAACCGCAGTGCTTTGACTGGCGGTAACAAGTCCACCACCGATCATAGCTGCCGGTGTTTCTCTCACTGTCTGTTTTCAGGGTCAGTCAATGGACACTAGGTGTTTGGTACAGACCCCAAAGTTTACTGCTCAGGTTCGCCAATCACTATTATGCATGAAATATGTTGAATATTATCCAGGCTTGTGCTATATTATGGTAGGATTTGTCCTGTTTAATTTTGTTGGTTAGATGGTCTTTAGAATTTATCAAAACAGATTGACAAACATGATGAATTAATTCATCCATTCATCACAATGGGCAGTGCTCAGTCATAAGGAAATTTAACAAAACTTTACCTCACCTCCCTATAATATATTGTTATGCTATTTACAAGCCATGTAATAAGACGTGTCCATGTATTATTCAGCTAACATAGAGAAACTACAAAAAAAAACACATAAAAAGCAGACTCATCAAAACCTTGTCAAGTGACAAATGCACTAGCAGGATGCAGCAAGCCCCCACTGATAAAGGCCGGAGCAGCACAGGTGCAAGCTACTGGTGAGAACAACCACCAACTCACCTAAATAACAGAGGGGTTGGCTGCCTAGTAGCAAAAATGCACACAGGTAGGACTAGCATAAAATGCTATTCACACAGGTAAGTGTGATGCACAGTGTCTGGATAACCTATTGATCATGCCCATAGTATTAGGAGGTGGGCTGTCCAGCACTATATATATGCACCACACAAACACCAAGCCAACATAGCTTGCACCTGTGCTGCTCCAGCCTTTATCAGTGGGGACCTGCTGCATCCTGCTAGTGCATTTGTCTTTTGACAAGGTTGTGGTGAGTCTGCTTTTTATGACATGTATTATGCAGCCATGATAAATGAGTTGGATATAGATGCTTCTAAACGGTTAATTTTCAAGAGGAGTGCTTAGCTGCATATGAAGGGTTAATCTGTAAGGCATGAACATAGGTGATTTGAAAAGGTAAATCCGCAAAGAATGGAATCAGCTTCCTATCAAGTGTTAATCTGAGCCCTCACTACATACTGTACAAAACCAACCAGCCACAGAAAGCTGTGACAAGATTTACTTCAGTTACTGTTCCTGGTCTCCTCCTGCTTCATAATGCACAGGACTCTATATCAAATTGAGTCTTTATAATACTCAGCATTAAGTAAGATAACAGAATGCTAAATTAATCGAAGTAGAAACCTCAGCACCAGGAAAAAAGGAAAGGGGACTGTAGGTCTTGCTGCAGTGTTATGTATTTTGATCGATCAAGAAGTCAAAACAGATATGGTCCAACGTTTCAAAAAAGAACGGTCTTTGTCAAAGACAATTTTGTGTAGCAAGAACCAGTAACTAGGAAATGTGGCCAATGGTATACACCCTGCCAGACCTCCTGGTTTCTGGCTATACCAGACACTGAGTCCCTTCCTCAAGCACATTTTTTTCAAAGAACAGTGCAGCTGGTCTCTCTCCTTCCCCTACCATGATCCATTAGTTATGACCTTGCTCCACTATGTAATACACTACATAACTAAACAAGATGTGTGAATATCTATTTTAAAAATAAACCCAAAAAACTAGAAAACATGCATTTTTTTAAAACTTTGACTAGTTTGAATTATTATTAATCAATATTGTGTTCTAAACCCTGCTTTAGATTTAGACAAATACTACCTGGTAAATCAAACCTTGGCTGGCATTGGATGAACAGTTTGTACATTTTGTCATGCATTTTGATGTACCATATATTATTAGATTTGTTTCTTCCAGTATGTTTGAAACAATCTTTTGTGTACTAAAATCAGTTTTATATTTCCCTGTAGTAGCAACCTCAACAACCTCATCTCAGAAGACTTTTAATGAATCAACCACAATTTTCCTAGAAGCCGCACATCATGACATTAGCCCAACACTTCCTACTTTCCTGTGTGACCTCTTGTTCCAACATCAATCTCTGTATGAAATACACACCTCTTTGGTTGATACTCTGAGGTATAGCTACACTTCTATCATTTTCAATACCTTTCCTCTTCAAAGCTATTCATACTTTAATAATTTATTATGTAGTGTAGGCTTTGCATGATTTTACTAGCTTTAAATTTCACTGCTTTTAAATTAAATGTTCTGATTTTTGGAAATGTTTATTAACAAAATGATATAACGTCTCGACAAATAAGTTGTTTAACAAATAGTTGCATTCAAGAGGTAATTAGAGTGATGATGTGCTAATGTACAGTTTGTCATAAATAAGGCTCAAAGCATGCCAAGCTCACTGACAGATGCTTGAAGAATAAACATAAAGCCAAAGATTTGAGTTCTTCCTTTTAGAGTGCTATAGATAAATATTACTAGAAAATAAAAAATAAAAATGTAACAATGATCAGCAAATTTGCCGAAAATTGTATTCAGCAGTTTGCTCATATATTTAAATTATATGTATTTTCTATCCTTTGGGGTCTTTTGAAACCACAAAGCATAATACATTTAAAGTGAAAAAAATAAATACTTGTCTTTTTCTGTAACAATCCCCATCTGTTCTTTCTCAGAGCTTCCTTTGGCACCACATGCAAAACATCCTGCTCTGCTCTATCAGCATCTTCACTTGGTGCCAGGCTTTCAGCCCAAGTAGACCTTTGGTGTCAAGACATGCATCTTGATGTATTGACGTCACAACGCGAGTTATGACATACTTGGTAATGTCCGAGACTTAAGCCCAGAAACCATGATGAGCTAAAGTGAACATAGTGCTCCATGTCAGAGGTAGCTGAGTAGAGAACCAAATGGGGGGGACTGTGGAGTTGAGAAAGGTGAGTGGTGAGGTGAATATTTCTATTCTACCCTTTTTTTAAGCCCTCGGCAAATCAGCAAAATGGAAGCCAGTTACCATTTTCCTGAATTCACATTATTTTAACCTTGAATAAAGACAATGAATATATATCCTGCAATTAATAAAAAGATAATACTGATGCATAAAAAACATAGGGTACTTAGTAGTGTTGAGCGATACCTTCCGATATCGGAAAGTATCGGTATCGGTTTGGATCGGCCGATATTCAAAAAATATCGGATATCGCCGATACCGATACCCGATCCCAATGCAAGTCAATGGGACCAAAATATCGGAATTAAAATAAACCCTTTCTTTCCTTGTAGGTTCATTCTACATGAAGGAAAACAACTAAGAATAATGTAGGATGTATGGGGGAGGTGGCGGAGACATTAAAGGCAATGAGGATTAGTCCAATCAAATAGAATAGCATGATTTTTTTTTTTTTTAAAGACGTTCGGATTGAAAAAGATATTGACTATGTAAATTTTTTTTTATTTTGTCAGATATTGATGTTTCACTATTCCACGACCTTCCGCTTCTTTTTTTTCCTTTTCCCACACTTTCATCTTCATCATCATCAGCATCTTTGACATCAACTTCTTCACCTTATTCATCTTCTTCTTCATCTTCTACCTATTTTTTTTTTTATTACATTCTTCATATTCATTTTCTTCAACTATTATTATTCTTCCTATTCTACATATTCTTTTTATTCCACTGTTATTATTCTTCCTATTCTACTTCTTCATCATATTCTCATTTGTGACAGGCATTCCCGTAGTTGTTATCTATAAAAGTTGGAAGATTACACCTTCCGTTCTGCCAGTCACAAAAGTTACATTTGTCCGCGTTCAGTTTGGCCTGCAGCATCAGGCTTTATCCAGGGGCACCACGAGGAGGAACGGACTCACCCCCATACACTGCTTAGTCTTCTTCTGCATATAATTTAGATAATATCTTTTGCTCTGATATTAAGTGTTATGCTTAATGTTCTTCTGCTCTTTGTTCTGCAGCCTCTTGTTCTTCTGCTTCTCGGTCTTCCATGTCGTCGTCTCCAGGGTCGTCGTCTTCAGTGTCGTCATCTCCGCCGTCGTCGTCTCCGCCGTCGTCGTCTCCGTCGTCGTCTCCGCCGTCGTCGTCGTCGTCATTGGGGTGGTCTTCCGGGTCGTCGTCATCGTCGTCATCGGGGTGGTCTTCCGGGTCGTCGACTTTAGGGTCTTAAACTTGGAAATGTAGCAGAAGGTACAAGAAGGCTGAGAAAATGCCAAGAACCAGCTGATGGAACTGGAACTCGGATGGCTACCCGAAGGTTCAAGAGCCTATGGAACTACCGAGGACCAGCTGATGTTACTGGAACCCGGTTACTAAGCAGGAGGTACCCGTGCTAAAAAGCACTACCAAGGACCGCCTGACGTTGGCGGAACTCGGATACCCAGAAGGAGGCACCTAAGCCAAAGGCTCTGCCCGGAACCAGCTGACGTTACTGGAACCAGGATGGGGAGCAGAAGGTACAAGAGCAAAAGACACTGCCGAGAACCAGCTGACGGTACTGGAACCCGGATGGGTAGCCGAAGGTCCAAGAGCCAATGGAACTACCGAGGACCAGCTGACGTTACTGGAACCCGGTTACTAAGCAGGAGGTACCCGTGCCTGAAAGCACTACCAAGGACCACCTGACGTTGGTGGAACTTGGATACCCAGAAGGAGGCACCTAAGCCAAAGGCTCTGCCCGGAACCAGCTGACGTTACTGGAACCAGGATGGGGAGCAGAAGGTACAAGAGCAAAAGACACTGCCTAGAACCAGCTGACGGTGCTGGAACCAGGTGGTGGACCCGAAGGCCCACAGGAGAGGAGAGAACAGCTAGGCCGCGAGGCAGCCGCAGTTACCGAACCCCAACAGTCCTACAGGGGGAGCTGGGCCTACTGGCACTACAGAACCAGCCTTGACTACCAGTTCACGCAGCCCACATAGGAAGCTCCTAAACTGGAGGCACCCTGGAGTTGGCTAACTCGACCGCACCACGACGGGGCAAGCATAGGCGTCTCAGTGAAGTTGACACAACCCGGAAACAGCTGACGGTGCTGAAACCAGGCTTGGCACGAGGGAGTACCTGTGACAAGAACACTGCTGAGAACCAGCTGGCGGTGCTGGAACCCAGATGCGTTGCCCCAGTGTGCAAGAGCCAATGGCACGACTGAGGACCAGCTGACGGTGCTGGAACCCGGTTACTAAGCTGTAGGTGCCCGCGCTTAAAAGCACTACCAAGGACCGCCTGGCGTTGGCGGAACTCGGATACCCAGGAGGAGGCACCTAAGCCAAAGGCTCGGCCCGGAACCAGCTGACGGTGCTGGAACCAGGTGGTGGACCCGAAGGTCCACAGGAGAGGAGAGAACAGCTAGGCCGCGAGGCAGCCGCAGTTACCGAACCCCAACAGTCCTACAGGGGGAGCTGGGCCTACTGGCACTACAGAACCAGCCTTGACTACCAGTTCACGCAGCCCACATAGGAAGCTCCTAAACTGGAGGCACCCTGGAGTTGGCTAACTCGACCGCACCACGACGGGGCAAGCATAGGCGTCTCAGTGAAGTTGACACAACCCGGAAACAGCTGACGGTGCTGAAACCAGGCTTGGCACGAGGGAGTACCTGTGACAAGAACACTGCCGAGAACCAGCTGGCGGTGCTGGAACCCAGATGCGTTGCCCCAGTGTGCAAGAGCCAATGGCACGACCGAGGACCAGCTGACGGTGCTGGAACCCGGTTACTAAGCTGTAGGTGCCCGCGCTTAAAAGCACTACCAAGGACCGCCTGGCGTTGGCGGAACTCGGATACCCAGGAGGAGGCACCTAAGCCAAAGGCTCGGCCCGGAACCAGCTGACGGTGCTGGAACCAGGTGGTGGACCCGAAGGCCCACAGGAGAGGAGAGAACAGCTAGGCCGCGAGGCAGCCGCAGTTACCGAACCCCAACAGTCCTACAGGGGGAGCTGGGCCTACTGGCACTACAGAACCAGCCTTGACTACCAGTTCACGCAGCCCACATAGGAAGCTCCTAAACTGGAGGCACCCTGGAGTTGGCTAACTCGACCGCACCACGACGGGGCAAGCATAGGCGTCTCAGTGAAGTTGACACAACCCGGAAACAGCTGACGGTGCTGAAACCAGGCTTGGCATGAGGGAGTACCTGTGACAAGAACACTGCCGAGAACCAGCTGGCGGTGCTGGAACCCGGATGCGTTGCCCCAGTGTGCAAGAGCCAATGGCACGACCGAGGACCAGCTGACGGTGCTGGAACCCGGTTACTAAGCTGTAGGTGCCCGTGCTTAAAAGCACTACCAAGGACCGCCTGGCGTTGGCGGAACTCGGATACCCAGGAGGAGGCACCTAAGCCAAAGGCTCGGCCCGGAACCAGCTGACGGTGCTGGAACCAGGTGGTGGACCCGAAGGCCCACAGGAGAGGAGAGAACAGCTAGGCCGCGAGGCAGCCGCAGTTACCGAACCCCAACAGTCCTACAGGGGGAGCTGGGCCTACTGGCACTACAGAACCAGCCTTGACTACCAGTTCACGCAGCCCACATAGGAAGCTCCTAAACTGGAGGCACCCTGGAGTTGGCTAACTCGACCGCACCACGACGGGGCAAGCATAGGCGTCTCAGTGAAGTTGACACAACCCGGAAACAGCTGACGGTGCTGAAACCAGGCTTGGCACGAGGGAGTACCTGTGACAAGAACACTGCCGAGAACCAGCTGTCGGTGCTGGAACCCAGATGCGTTGCCCCAGTGTGCAAGAGCCAATGGCACGACCGAGGACCAGCTGACGGTGCTGGAACCCGGTTACTAAGCTGTAGGTGCCCGCGCTTAAAAGCACTACCAAGGACCGCCTGGCGTTGGCGGAACTCGGATACCCAGGAGGAGGCACCTAAGCCAAAGGCTCGGCCCGGAACCAGCTGACGGTGCTGGAACCAGGTGGTGGACCCGAAGGCCCACAGGAGAGGAGAGAACAGCTAGGCCGCGAGGCAGCCGCAGTTACCGAACCCCAACAGTCCTACAGGGGGAGCTGGGCCTACTGGCACTACAGAACCAGCCTTGACTACCAGTTCACGCAGCCCACATAGGAAGCTCCTAAACTGGAGGCACCCTGGAGTTGGCTAACTCGACCGCACCACGACGGGGCAAGCATAGGCGTCTCAGTGAAGTTGACACAACCCGGAAACAGCTGACGGTGCTGAAACCAGGCTTGGCACGAGGGAGTACCTGTGACAAGAACACTGCCGAGAACCAGCTGGCGGTGCTGGAACCCGGATGCGTTGCCCCAGTGTGCAAGAGCCAATGGCACGACCGAGGACCAGCTGACGGTGCTGGAACCCGGTTACTAAGCTGTAGGTGCCCGTGCTTATAAGCACTACCAAGGACCGCCTGGCATTGGCGGAACTCGGATACCCAGGAGGAGGCACCTAAGCCAAAGGCTCGGCCCGGAACCAGCTGACGGTGCTGGAACCAGGTGGTGGACCCGAAGGCCCACAGGAGAGGAGAGAACAGCTAGGCCGCGAGGCAGCTGCAGTTACCGAACCCCAACAGTCCTACAGGGGGAGCTGGGCCTACTGGCACTACAGAACCAGCCTTGACTACCAGTTCACGCAGCCCACATAGGAAGCTCCTAAACTGGAGGCACCCTGGAGTTGGCTAACTCGACCGCACCACGACGGGGCAAGCATAGGCGTCTCAGTGAAGTTGACACAACCCGGAAACAGCTGACGGTGCTGAAACCAAGCTTGGCACGAGGGAGTACCTGTGACAAGAACACTGCCGAGAACCAGCTGGCGGTGCTGGAACCCAGATGCGTTGCCCCAGTGTGCAAGAGCCAATGGCACGACCGAGGACCAGCTGACGGTGCTGGAACCCGGTTACTAAGCTGTAGGTGCCCGTGCTTAAAAGCACTACCAAGGACCGCCTGGCGTTGGTGGAACTCGGATACCCAGGAGGAGGCACCTAAGCCAAAGGCTCGGCCCGGAACCAGCTGACGGTGCTGGAACCAGGTGGTGGACCCGAAGGCCCACAGGAGAGGAGAGAACAGCTAGGCCGCGAGGCAGCCGCAGTTACCGAACCCCAACAGTCCTACAGGGGGAGCTGGGCCTACTGGCACTACAGAACCAGCCTTGACTACCAGTTCACGCAGCCCACATAGGAAGCTCCTAAACTGGAGGCACCCTGGAGTTGGCTAACTCGACCGCACCACGACGGGGCAAGCATAGGCGTCTCAGTGAAGTTGACACAACCCGGAAACAGCTGACGGTGCTGAAACCAGGCTTGGCACGAGGGAGTACCTGTGACAAGAACACTGCCGAGAACCAGCTGGCGGTGCTGGAACCCAGATGCGTTGCCTTGCCTATTAAAGATTGTCTTCCTAGAGCCCCAACTAGCGGTGTTGGAGCAAAGGGTAAGCAGGGGGAGATGAGTGTAGGCCGAAGCCTGCACTGGAGGCAGCTTTGTGTCTGCGTTGCGTTTGCAGGACACTTTGCCGGCTACACACTGGGGGAACAGCTGGCGTTGCTGAACCCCACTAACACAATGGCGTGTGTTTTTCTCTGTGCAGCTAGCACTTGCGGGCAAAAACTAGCGATGTTAGAGCCCGTGTTGAAGCAGGAGGAGGAGGAGAGGAGCAAAGTGTAGGCCGAAGCCTAGTTGAACCAATTTCAAAGGAAACCTTTAACCCCCCCCTCAGGTGTTACAAAGTACAAGAGACACACCTTGTGCAGTATTAATGCTGCACAAGTGAAAGGTTGCTCTATTAATTTGTCTACTTGCACACGCTGAATGAAAGACATACACAATTTACCCCATTCTACAGTCAAACTGTAGTGGATGCGTGACTTGGTTTTTTGATGAGACGCAGCACAGGTGTCCAAAATAACGCCTTGGTGCTTGGCGCAGCTTCCTGAGCGTTGTTATTTGCTGTACAGGAGTCTGCGCTCTTGTGTTATCCCTTGGCAATGCCCTGTTAGCGCTGCCCATCTTATGACATCATTTCATGTTGGCCGGTGGGGTTAACGATGGCCGTAAATCCCAGACCCACAGTGTCTTTTCATAAAGCCACACTGCGGTGCTGGGATTCATGGCCTTGAGCAGTAAATATTTTGGCCGCTCACACACGTCCTTACACCTGCTTCAGACTGGGCGGCCTCTGCTGATCCCTTCTCGCATGCCGCGGCCATGAGGCTGCACAGTCTGAAGAAGGCGGAAGGAGATGAGTTAAGACAGGCGAAGATATGCACTGCTCGTGCCCATCAATCACACCCTCGCAGTCAAAATAATTAAGACAACGAGGAGCATTTTATTCAGGCAGGGCGGACGAACAGGCGCAAGTAGCCAACCAATGATGTCAGAAGACGGGAAGCGCTACCAAGGGGGGTGCTGCGTATCATTAGAAAGGAAAGTCACACCTCAGGGACAGTGGAATGGTCTCAAAGAGACACATTTTGTACGTGTTGAGTTCCACGTGGGCAAGGAGAAAACATCAGCCACCTTGTACAAATGCAGCAGTACTGCTGTACAAGGTGGCTGTTATACATAGAAACACCTGGGGGTGGGGGCCAGGCTCCCTTCAATTTCAGTTCATGTGCCTGCGTGGCGTTTGCAGGTCACGTTGCAAGCTACACAGCAGGGGAACAGCTGGCGTTGCTGAACCCCACTAACACATTGGCTGGTGTTTTTCTCTGTGCAGATCGCATGTCCGGGCAAAAACTGGCGGTGTTTGAGCCCAGGGTCAGCAGGAGGAGGAGAGGAGCAAAGTGTAGGCCGAAGCCTGCACTGGTGGCAGCTTTTGGTCGGTTGTGCCAGCGTGGCTTGTGCTGGACACGATGCCGGCTACACAGCGGGGGAACAGCTGGCGGTGCTGAACCCCACTAACACATTGGCTGGTGTTTTTCTCTGTGCAGCTAGCATTTCCGGGCAAAAACTAGCGTTGTTAGAGCCCAGGGTCAGCAGGAGGAGGAGAGGAGCAGAGTGTAGGCCGAAGCCTAGTTGAACCTATTTCAAAGGTTACCTTTAACCCCCCCTCAGGTGTTACAAAGTACAAGAGCCACTCCTTGTGCAGCATTAATGCTGCACAAGTAAAAGGTTGCTCTATTAATTTGTCTACTTGCACACGCTGAATGCAACACGTACACTATTTAGTCCATTATACTGTTAAACAGTAGTGGAGGCGTGACTTGTCTTTTTAAAGAAAAGCAGCACAGGTGTCGAAAACAACACCTTTTTGCATGTGCGCAGCTTCCTGAGCGTTGTTAGTTGCTGTACAGGAGTCTGCGCTCTTGTGATCCTTTGGCCATGCGCTGTGAGCGCTTCCTGTCTTATGACCTCATTTCATGTTGGCCGTTGCGGTTAGCGGTGGACATGAATCCCAGACCCACAGTGTGTTTTCAAAAAATCACACTGCGTGGCTGGGATTCGTGGCCTTGTGCAGTAAATATGTTTGTCGCTCACACATGTCCTTACACCTGCTTCAGACTGGGCGGCCTCATCTGATCCCTTATCGCCTGCCGCGGCCATGAGGACACCCAGTCTGAAGAAGGCGGAAGGAGATGAGTGAACACAGGCAAACATATGCACTGCACATGCCCATCAATCACACCCTCTCTGTCCAAAAAAATAAGACACCGAGGGGCGTTGTTTCGAGCAGGGGAGATGCACAGGCGCAGCCAGCTAACCAATGATGTCAAAAGACGGGCAGCGCTAACAAGGGTGGTGCTGCGTGTCATTACAAAGGAAAGTCACACCTCAGGGACATTGTAATGGTCTCTAATGAGACACATTTTGTACGTGTTGAGTTCCACGTGGGCAAGGAGAAAAAGTCAGCCACCTTGTACAAATGCAGCAGTACTGCTGTACAAGGTGGCTGTTATACATAGAAACACCTGGGGGTGGGGGGCAGGCTCCCTTCAATTTCAGTTCATGTGCCTGCGTGGCGTTTGCAGGTCACGTTGCAAGCTACACAGCAGGGGAACAGCTGGCGTTGCTGAACCCCACTGACACATTGACTGGTGTTTTTCTCTGTGCAGATTGCATGTCCGGGCAAAAACTAGAGGTGTTAGAGCCCAGGGTCAGCAGGAGGAGGAGGAGAGGAGCAAAGTGTAGGCCGAAGCCTGCACTGGTGGCAGCTTTTGGTCGGTTGTGCCAGCGTGGCTTGTGCTGGACACGATGCAAGCTACACAGCAGGGAAACAGCTGGCGTTGCTGAACCCCACTAACACATTGGCTGGTGTTTTTCTCTGTGCAGCTAGCAGTTCCGGGCAAAAACTAGCGGTGTTAGAGCCCAGGGTCAGCAGGAGGAGGAGGAGAGGAGCAAAGTGTAGGCCGAAGCCTGCACTGGTGGCAGCTTTTGGTCGGTTGTGCCAGCGTGGCTTGTGCTGGACACGATGCAAGCTACACAGCAGGGAAACAGCTGGCGTTGCTGAACCCCACTAACACATTGGCTGGCGTTTTTCTCTGTGCAGCTAGCATTTCCGGGCAAAAACTAGCGTTGTTAGAACCCAGGGTCAGCAGGAGGAGGAGAGGAGCAGAGTGTAGGCCGAAGCCTAGTTGAACCAATTTCAAAGGTTACCTTTAACCCCCCCTCAGGTGTTACAAAGTACAAGAGCCACTCCTTCTGCAGCATTAATGCTGCACAAGTAAAAAGTTGCTCTATTAATTTGTCTACTTGCACACGCTGAATGCAACACGTACACTATTTAGCCCATTATACTGTTAAACAGTAGTGGAGGCGTGACTTGTCTTTTTAAAGAAAAGCAGCACAGGTGTCGAAAACAACACCTTTTTGCATGGGCGCAGCTTCCTGAGCGTTGTTAGTTGCTGTACAGGAGTCTGCGCTCTTGTGATCCTTTGGCCATGCGCTGTGAGCGCTTCCTGTCTTATGACCTCATTTCATGTTGGCCGTTGCGGTTAGCGGTGGACATGAATCCCAGACCCACAGTGTGTTTTTAAAAAATCACACTGCGGTGCTGGGATTTGTGCCCTGGTGCACTAAATATGTTTGCCGCTCACACATGTCCTTACACCTGCTTCAGACTGGGCGGCCTCATCTGATCCCTTCTCGCATGCCGCGGCCATGAGGCTGCACAGTCTGAAGAAGGCGGAAGGAGATGAGTTAAGACAGGCGAAGATATGCACTGCTCGTGCCCATCAATCACACCCTCGCAGTCAAAATAATTAAGACAACGAGGAGCATTTTATTCAGGCAGGGCGGACGCACAGGCGCAACTAGCCAACCGATGATGTCAGAAGATGGGAAGCGCTACCAAGGGGGGTGCTGCGTATCATTAGAAAGGAAAGTCACACCTCAGGGACAGTGGAATGGTCTCAAAGAGACACATTTTGTACGTGTTGAGTTCCACGTGGGCAAGGATAAAAAGTCAGCCACCTTGTACAAATGCAGCAGTACTACTGTACAAGGTGGCTGTTATACATAGAAACACCTAGGGGAGAGGGGGCCAGGCTCCCTTCAATTTCAGTTCATGTGCCTGCGTGGCGTTTGCAGGACACGTTGCCAGCTACACAGCAGGGGAACAGCTGGCGTTGCTGAACCCCACTAACACATTGGCTGGTGTTTTTCTCTGTGCACCTAGCAGTTCCGGGCAAAAACTAGCGGTGTTTGAGCCCAGGGTCAGCAGGAGGAGGAGAGGAGCAAAGTGTAGGCCGAAGCCTGCACTGGTGGAAGCTTTTGGTCGGTTGTGCCAGCGTGGCTTGTGCTGGACACGATGCCGACTACACAGCAGGGGAACAGCTGGCGGTGCTGAACCCCACTGACACATCACCTAGTGTTTTTTCTGTGTAGACAACACTTCCAGGTGTCAACTGACAGTGTTGAAACCCAGGGAATCAAAGAGGAGCAGAGTGTAGGCCGAAGCCTGCAGTGGAGCAAGTTGAAAGGGAACCTTTAACCCCCCCCCCCAGGCATTTGTTGCTGAAAGAGCCATCTTGTACAGCAGTAATACTGCACATGGAAAATGGTGGCTCCGAAAATTATGCTCCTTGCAAACGCTGAAGTACACACTCATATAATGTGTCCCCTCACACCGTCAAACCATCCCGGAAGTGGGACTTTCCTTTGTAATGTGACACAGCACAGCCGTCATTCCAACCCCCTTGGTGCCGTGCGCCACCTCCTCAACGTTGTTTGGTTCTGTCACGGAGCCCGCGCTGTAATGTTATCCCTTGGCCATGCACAGTTAGCGGTGCCCGTCTTCTGACATCATTTAGGTGTCAGGCTGGCAGTGCCTGTGCGTCAAAGCTGCCCGAGATCCAACCTTGCAGTGTCATCAAATGTAATCCCACTGCGGGCCAGGGATCCATGGGCATGCGCAGTGCATATCATCGCCTCTCACTCACCTCTTTCATGCTTCTTCAGACTGTGCGGCGTCACGGCCGTGGCATGCTATTAGGGGTCAGCTGACGCCGCCTAGTCTGAAGAAGCATGAAGAAGGGGAATGAGAGGGTAGTATATGCACTGCGCATGGCCATGGATACCAGGCCCACTGTGGGATCACATTAGACGACACTGCGAGGTGGGATTTCGGGCAGCGTGGACGCACAGGCGCAGCCAGGACGACAACAAATGATGTCAGAGGACGGGCAGCGCAAACTGTGCATGGCCAAGGGATAACATAACAGTGCAGGGTCCATGACGGAATCAAACAACGCTAGGGAGGCAGCGCACGGTGCCAAGGGGGTAGCAATGACGGCTGTGCTGCGTCACATTACAAAGGAAAGTCCCACCTCTGGGACGGTTGGACGGTGTGAGGGGACACATTACATGAGTGTGTAGTTCAGCGTTTCCAAGGAGCATAATTTCAAGAGCGACCTTTCCCTTGTGCAGTATTAGTGCTGCACATGGTGGCTCTTTCAGTAACAAACGCCTAGGGGGGGGGGGGGGACAGGTCCCCTTACGTTTTAGTTGTGCCAGCGTGGCGGTCGCATGACACGTTGCCGGATACACAGCTGGGGATCAGCTGACGTTACTGAACCCCAATAACAGAGGAGCGACTGTTTACTGTGCACACAGCACTTCCAGGCACCAACTGGCGGTGTTAGAGCCCAGGGACAGCAGGAGGAGCAGATTGGAGGTATTACCGCACACACAGCTGGGGATCAGCTGACGTTACTGAACCCCAATAACAGAGGAGCGACTGTTGACTGTGCACACAGCACTTCCAGGCACCAACTGGCGGTGTTAGAGCCCAGGGACAGCAGGAGGAGCAGATTGGAGGTATTACCGCACACACAGCTGGGGATCAGCTGACGTTACTGAACCCCAATAACAGAGGAGCGACTGTTGACTGTGCACACAGCACTTCCAGGCACCAACTGGCGGTGTTAGAGCCCAGGGACAGCAGGAGGAGCAGATTGGAGGTATTACCGCACACACAGCTGGGGATCAGCTGACGTTACTGAACCCCAATAACAGAGGAGCGACTGTTGACTGTGCACACAGCACTTCCAGGCACCAACTGGCGGTGTTAGAGCCCAGGGACAGCAGGAGGAGCAGATTGGAGGTATTACCGCACACACAGCTGGGGATCAGCTGACGTTACTGAACCCCAATAACAGAGGAGCGACTGTTGACTGTGCACACAGCACTTCCAGGCACAAACTGGCGGTGTTAGAGCCCAGGGACAGCAGGAGGAGCAGAGGAACAGAGTGTAGGCCGAAGCCTGATTGGAGCAAGTTGAAAGGGAACCTTTAACCCCCCCCCAAGACGTTTGTAGCTGAAAGAGCCATCTTGTGCAGCGCTAAGGATGCAAAAGGAAAAGGTTGCTCTTTTAATTATGCTCCTTGCAAACACAGAAGTAAACACTAAAAATGTGTCCCCTTATACCGTTAAACCGTCACGGAGGTGCGAATTTCCTTCGTAATGGGACACAGCACAGCTGTCATTCCTATCCCCTTGGTGCCATGTGCTGCCTCCTCAGCGTTGTTTTAAACTGTCACGGAGCCTGCGCTGTTCTGTTATCCCTTGGCCATGCCCAATTAGCGCTGCCTGTCTTCTGACATAATTTGGTGTCAGGCTGTCAGTGCCTGTGCGTCCACGCTGCTCCAGATCCCACCTCGCAGTGTCGTCTAACGTAATCCCACTGCGGGCCTTGGATCCATGGGCATGCACAGTGCATATCCTCGACTCTCACTCCCCTCCTTCCCTCTTCTTCAGACTGTGCGTTGTCACGGCCGTGGCATGCTATTAGGGATCAGCTGATGGCGCACAGTCTAAAGAAGGTGGAGGGAAATGAGCGAGAGCCCGAGGGGAAGATATGCACTGCGCATGCCCATGGATCCCAGGCCCGCAGTGTGACTCAATCAGAAGACACTGCGAGGCGGGATCTATGGCAGCGCGGCCGCACAGGCGCAGCCAGCCTGACACCAAATTATGTCAGAAGACAGGCAGCGCAAATAGGGCATGGCCAAGGGATAACAGAACAGCGCAGGCTCCGTGACAGCTTAAAACAACGCTGAGGAGGCAGCGCATGGCACCAAGGGGGTAGGAATGACGGCTGTGCTGCGTCACATTACGAAGGAAAGTCCCAGCTCTGGGACGGTATAACGGTATCAGTGAACACATTTTATAAGTGTTAAGTTCTGCGTGTGCAAGGAGCCCAAAAAAAATAGCTACCTTTTCCTTGTGCAGCATTACTGCTGCACAAGATGGCTCTTTCAGTAACAAACGACGGGGGGGGGGGCAGGTTCCCTTACATTCAGGTTGTTGTGCCAGCGTAGCGGTCGCAGGACACATTGCCGGCTACACAGCTGGGGATCAGCTGACGTTACTGAAACCCAATAACACTGGGTCGTATGTTTTGACTGTGCAGCCTGCACTTCTGAGCCGCAACTGGCGGTGTTGGAGCCCAGGAATAGCATTTCAGGTGGTAGAAAGATGAACACAGCAGAAGACCTGGATGACACCCAATTAATTAATCAGGCAGAGGAGTGGCAAATTCCTGCGAGATCCATGCCTGGTTCATTTTCAGGAAAGTAAGCCGGTCAACGTTATCGGAGGATAGTCGCATGCGACGGTCTGTTAGTACACCACCTGCGGCACTAAAGACACGTTCCGATAAGACACTAGCCGCAGGGCAAGCCAGCACTTCCAATGCATACTGACTTAGCTCTGGCCATGTATCCAGCTTAGAGACCCAAAACTTGAACGGGGAAGAGCCGTCGGGGAGTACAGTAAGAGGGCAAGCCATGTAGTCTGTCACCATGTGACGGAACCGTTGCCTCCTGCTGACTGGAGCCGCCGGTGATGGTGTAGACATTTGGGGCGGGCACACAAAAGTGTGCCAGAGTTGTGCCATACTCGGCTTGCCTTGGGCAGAGGCACTGCTTCTGCTCCCTCTTTGGGCAGAGCCTCCCCCACTGCCTCGACGCACTGAGCTGCTTTGTAAAGCACTAGCAGCACTCCTCTCAGTTGGACAGGAGAAGATGATGGAATTCACCAGTGTGTCGTGGTACTCCCGCAATTTACGCTCCCGGGTCAACGCAGGGATGAGGTTTTGGACGTTGTCCCGGTAGCGAGGATCGAGGAGGGTGAACACCCAATAATCAGGCATGTTGAGAATGTGGTCGATGCGGCGGTCATTTCTCAGGCACTGCAGCATAAAATCCACCATGTGCTGCAGAGTGCCAACCGGCCCAGAAACGCTGTCCCCTGCTTGAGACATGATCTCTGCCCGCTCGTCATCACCCCACCCTCGCTGTACACACTGACCACTGGACAATTGTGTCGCTCCCTCCTCTGGACGGAGCTCTTCCTCGTCCATTGACTCCTCCTCATCCTCCTCACAAATTGGCCCCTGCGTACCCCTTTGTGAGGAACCACGTGGCGCTGGCTCTCCAGAAGCTGATGGAAAAGGTGACTCCTCATCCTCCACCTCTTCCACCACATCATCCCTTAACCCTTGCAAAGTTTGCTGAAGCAGGCAGATAAGGGGGACAGTCATGCTGACTAGTGCATCATCTGCACTTGCCATCCGCGTGGAATAATCAAAAGGACGCAAAACCTGGCAGACGTCCTTCAGAGTGGCCCACTCTGTGGTTGTGAAGTCTGATCGGCGCTGACTGCGACTTCTTTGCGCCTGATGCAGCTGGTACTCCATAACTGCTTGCTGCTGCTCACACAACCGCTCCAACATATGTAACGTGGAATTCCACCGGGTAGGTAGGTCACATATGATGCGGTGTTCCGGAAGGCGGAATCTGCGCTGCAGAGCAGCAATGCGGGATCTGGCCAAGCTGGAACGCCGCAAGTGAGCACACTCTAGGCGGACCTTGTGCAGCAGGGCATCAAGATCCGGATAGTCCCTCAGAAAACTCTGCACAACCAAATTGAGCACATGTGCCAGACATGGGATGTGAGTGAGGTTGCCAAGGGCCAAAGCTGCCACCAGATTTCGGCCAATGTCACACACTACCATGCCTGGCTGGAGATTCGCTGGCAGTAACCACACATCGCTCTCCTGCTTGATGGCATTCCAGAGCTCCTGCGCTGTGTGGCTTCGATGCCCCAATGAAACTAGTTTCAAGACGGCCTGCTGACGTTTGGCCACGGCTGTGCTCATGTCGGTCAAAGGTAAACGTTCACGGGTCCATGTGGGGGTGGACTGTGACGGATCCTGCAGAGAGGAATCTGAGGAACTGGTGTAAGAGGAGGAGTCGATGCGTACAGACTGGATTCCTGCAATCCTTGGAGTGGGCAGGACACGTCCTGCGCCACTCGCACGATCTGTACCTGGCTCAACAACATTAACCCAATGGGCAGTGAGGGAAACATATCGCCCCTGTCCATGCTGACTGGTCCACGCATCGGTGGTGAGGTGGACCTTGCTACTGACGGCGTTCAGTAGCGCATGTTTTATGTTTGCCTCAACATGCCTGTGCAGGGCAGGGACAGCCTGCCTGCTGAAGTAAAAGCGGCTGGGCACCTTGTACTGTGGGACTGCCAATGCCATCAAGTCACGGAAGCTGTCAGTCTCCACCAGCCTGAACGAGAGCATTTCCAGGGACAACAGTTTGGCAATGCCTGCATTCAGAGCCTGTGCTCGGGGGTGGTTGGCCGAGAATGCCCGCCTTTTCTCCCATGCCTGTACTACCGATGGCTGTAGAGTAGACTGGGAGTGTGAGGATGACTGGGAAGGTGGTGCTGTGGGTGGAATTACACAAGGTCTCTGGGAGGAAGCCAAACCAGCTGTGCGTGAGCTGGAGGAAGAGGCAACACGAGCTGAAGAGGTGGTAGCTGCCGCTGTTGGTTGGCCTACATCTTCAGTGTGTTTCTGTAACTCCACCGCGTGCCTGGTCCGCACATGTTTCCACATATTTGTGGTATTGAGGTTGCTGACATTTTTCCCTCTTTTTACTTTATGATGACACAGCTTGCATTTGACAAAACAAATGTCATCTGCAACTGTGTCAAAAAAGGACCAGGCACTGCAAGTCTTGGGAGCGCCCTTTTTGGCTTTGGAAAGAGACAGGCTCCTAACGGGTGCCAAAGTGGAGGCTACAGGCTCCGCAGTCTTCCCCCTCCCTCTCCCTCTTTGGCCCGTAAGAGGAAGCTCTTCCTCTGAGCTGCTCCCACCACCTTCCTGTTCCTACCACCTTCCTGTTCCTCACGCCACGATGGGTCAAGGACCTCATCATCTCCACTACCCTCTGCCACCAACTGCTCCTCCTGGGTAGTCTCAGCAGCACAGTACGCACGAGAAAGCGGCACCTGAGTTTCATCATCAGATGCGTACTGCGCTGTGGTCACCGGAGGCACTGGCCCACCTGCCTCTTCAGAGTCAGAGAGAAAAAGGTGTTGGGCATCACTGCACACTGCCTCTTCTTCCATTTCTCCAATGCTGCTTGGCTGGCCCCCTGTTTCCAAGCCAAGAGATTCAGAGAACAGAAGTAGAGACGGCTCCTGTCCTGGGCTCTCTGACTGCCTGGCCAATTTGGCAGGTGGTGAAGAGACAGATGGCTGCTCTCCAGTGCTCTGTGCCTGAGAGGATGTGGCACTAACTGAAGTCGATGCCGAGGCGTTAGCTGCCATCCACCCGACAACGGCTTCAATTTGGTCTTCACGCAGCAGCGGTGCACGGCGCTCTCCGACAAAGCTGCGCATGAAGGACTGTTCCCTGCTGAAACTGAGTGACGACGAGTCACCGGCGCCCGCAGCAGGCACAGAATCACCATGTCCTCTCCCTGCTCCTCTCCCTGCTCCGCGCCCACGCCCACGTGCCTTACTCCCTGCCCTCTTCATCTTGGTTGACAGATAAAGATAAGCAGAAAAGTACTAAGGCCTTAGTGTGCTTATTCCTGTAATGCTCCTCCTAACAGGTGTAAGAAACACTAATGTTGTAAATTGTGGACTAAACTTTATTATTTTTCAAATGTGGCCTACACAAGTGTTAAGTTGTGTTTGGTGAACTTAACTTTTTTTTTGGTGCAGATCGGGCTACAGAGCTAGTTTAAATCACACGGAGACCGTGCAGACAGCCGTAAACGGCGCTGCAAGGCCAAAAAACCCTCCTCTAGGTTATCCTATATAGTGTTTTTCCACTATTTAGCTGGATACAAGTGGAAAGACACTAATAGGAATTTTTTTTTTCAAATTTTAAACTGGCTGCAATATTTGAAAAAAAGGAAATTGTTTTTCAAGGTATGAGGCAGTAACGCAACCTGAGCTGAATCCAACCGGCTATGGCTGCACACAGACTACAGGGCGAGCTGCGCTCACACAGAGACCGTGCAGACAGCCGTAAACGGCGCTGCAAGGCCCAAAAAAAAACCTCTAGGTTATCCTATGTAGTGTTTTTCCACAATTGAGCTGGAGACTGGTGGAAAGACACTAATAGGAATTTTTTTTTTTTCAAATTTTAAACAGGCTGCACTATTTCAAAAAAAGGAAAATTTTTCTCAAGGTATGAGCCAGTAACGAACCCTGAGCTGAATCCAACCGGCTATGGCTGCACACAGACTACAGGGCGAGCTGGGCTCACACGGAGACCGTGCAGACAGCCGTAAACGGCGCTGCAAGGCCAAAAAACCCTCCTCTAGGTTATCCTATATAGTGTTTTTCCACTATTTAGCTGGATACGAGTGGAAAGACACTTATAGGATTTTTTTTTTTTCAAATTTTAAACAGGCTGCACTATTTGAAAAAAAAGGAAAATTTTTCTCAAGGTATGAGCCAGTAACGAACCCTGAGCTGAATCCAACCGGCTATGGCTGCACACAGACTACAGGGCGAGCTGGGCTCACACGGAGACCGTGCAGACAGCCGTAAACGGCGCTGCAAGGCCAAAAAACCCTCCTCTAGGTTATCCTATATAGTGTTTTTCCACTATTTAGCTGGATACGAGTGGAAAGACACTAATAGGAATTTTTTTTTTCAAATTTTAAACAGGCTGCACTATTTGAAAAAAAGGAAAATTTTTCTCAAGGTATGAGCCAGTAACGAACCCTGAGCTGAATCCAACCGGCTATGGCTGCACACAGACTGCAGGGCGAGCTGAGCTCACACGGAGACCGTGCAGACAGCCGTAAACGGCGCTGCAAGGCCCTAAAAACCCCCTCTAGGTTATCCTATGTAGTGTTTTTCCACAATAGAGCTGGAGACTGGTGGAAAAACACTAATAGGAAATTTGAGAAAAAATGTGCAGCAGGCTGCACTAAGAGCAAAAAAGAACAACTGTGTGAGGCAGTGTGAACCCCCCCTGAGCTGAATACAACCGGGTATATGGCTGCACACAGACTACAGAGTGAGCTGCACACACACACACACACACACACAGAGACTTTGCAGAACGCTGTTAAAACAGCGCTGCAAGGCAAGAGCAAGGTGAACAGTGAAGAACACACAGCGTTTTGCTAAATTAGCCTTTGGAAAGGAAAATAAAGCAATTAGCAAGCTCAACTGGCCCTCAGTTAGAACACAGCGTCCTGTCCCTAACTGAAATCACAGCAGAGTGAGCGCAAAATGGCGGCAGCGCTTTTTTATAGTGCAGAGTGACATCATTTCAGCAGCCAATCCCAGCCTTGCCAGTACTTACATGCCCACCATGCTAAACAGGATGTGCCCACACTTTCATTCATTCCTCATTGGCTGCTGCGTTCAATTTGAATTCTGGGAACTTCCGATTCCGGTATCCGATACGCGGGAAGTATCGGAATTCGGTATCGGAATTCCGATACCGCAAATATCGGCCGATACCCGATACTTGCGGTATCGGAATGCTCAACACTAGTACTTAGTTGCCAATTTTTTTTATTAAAAAGTATAAAGGTCATCCCACTGTGACAAGGTTTACCCAAAGCTCTAGTAATTTACCTTGCTATGTGCCAGCAGGCCTCAAAATAAATGGGGACTGGTAAGGACTTGGGTCTGGCTGTACTTTGGGCTTCAGTTTGAATCAACATAAAGCACATAAAAAGGAATCTTCTATTTTTAATTTATTCCTGGTTTGACTTAAAAACTCATTCTAAATTTTAAACATGAAAGCATTCCTTTTCAGGTTAGCTCAATATGAATAAGAACTACATGTCTTTTTTTTTCACCGGAAAAAATAGAGGCCATCATGGCAATCACAAAATAGAGTACTAAAAATTAACAGAAAGGTTAGGTCTGTTTGTAATTAACAGCAAAGCTAAAGATAGTCAGACCCTTCTAGCCTGCATTTTAGATATACTTACTGTTCAGTGTTACACTGATTTGATGGTGGAGCCAGTGTCCCAGGAATCATTTTTCAAAACAATAAATTCAGGTTGCTCTTGCTAACGTGAGCAGACTGCATAGTCCAAATGTGAGGCCATGGCCTGCAGTGTCTCTGGACTTGCCTCCCATTGAGCACATCTCTAACACCATTGGTCGGCTATTGTAAAGGGAGCTGATCTTGATGATTTACATGCCCATATGAATTCAGTGTGAGTGGAAATTCATCAAACAACCATTAAAAATTTAATAGATACCAGCTAAGGTGTGTAATTGGGTATACCGTGTATATGAGAGTATAAGCCGACCTAAGTATAAGCCGGAACAACTTATTGACTCAAATATACGTTAAGAGGAGGGGAGAAGCAGCAGCCACTGGGTCCGCGAGTCTACCCTCTCCTCACGAGTCTCTCTTCTCCCCTCGAGTCTCCCCTCTCCCTGTCAGTCCACGAGTCTCCAACAATGGGTGTTTCTTACTCACTTCTTCACAGCAACGGCGGAGGAAAGAGAGATAGACCGGGGGAGAGGGAAGACAGACCGGTGAGGGTGACTAAAGTGTAAGCCGAGAGGGGCACTTTCAGTCTAAAAAAATGGGCTGAAAATCTTGGCTTATACACGAGCATATACAGTATTTCTGCATATCGGGTTCATACTCAATAATGAACAAATTTAGATGTTTTGAAACCCTGTTTTACTCTCCAAAATACAAATAATTAGACGTAAAGAGAATTTCGCCTTCCATTTTTTCTAAAAAATAATTTGCCTTGGCCACAAAAACATTGACTAGAACTGTTGGTATTTGTTCTTAGAGGAGTGCCGGAGTGACTTCAATCATGACTCAGTACATAGTGAGCATGGCTGCAACCACGACCCAGCACTTTGATTGATAGCTTGCTGTACTGCATGTGGGCAGAGTAAGCTGTCAATCAAAATATCGGTATGTGCTTATAGCTGCCCTCACTGTGTACTGATTGGTAATTTAAGGCACTCCAGCATGCCTTGATGATTGAAAAGTGATGTTTACCAGAGGAATAAAGTTAATTTTCTACCGGTAGCTGCATTTTCAGTAAAGCAACTGTATAACTTTGGAACGCTATTAACGTACAGATATTGATCATTAGCTGTTGGTTAATAGCATCTAGGGATATGTCAGGCTCTCTTTAACATAGTCAACTGTGATAAAAAAAAATACAACAGATATTAAATTGGATTTTTTTAAAAACATCCCACTTTTTTTGTTACAGTTACATATTTTATGAGAATGAAAAAAACGTCAACTAGGAAAATATGGTAAAAATGCAAAAGGGGCAATACATTTAAATAGATAATTTAAACCAATAACAAAAGGAAGACTACGAGAAAGCACTAAAGGCAAAAAATTAATTATGACATAACCAGATAAAGAAAGAAAGCTGGAAATAGAAAGACAAATTGCCTAAGAGAGTAAAATAAACCCTAACATTTTCTTAAATTACATAAATAGAAAATACCTTTAACCTCTTAGTGACAGAGCCAATTTGGTACTTAATGACTGACCCAATTTTTACATTTCTGACCACTGTCACTTTATGAGGTTATAACTCTGGAACGCTTTAACGGATCCCGCTGATTCTGAGAATATTTTTTCGTGACATATTGTGCTTCATGAAAGTGGTAACATTTCTTCGATATTACTTGCAATTATTTATGAAAAAAAAACGAAAATATGGCAAAAATTTTTTAAATTTTGCAATTTTCAAACTTTGTATTTTTATGCCCTTAAATCATAGAGAGATATGTCACTTAAAATAGTTAATAAATAACATTTCCCACATGTCTACTTTACATCAGCACAATTTTGGAAACAATTTTTTTTTTGTTAGGGAGTTATAAGGGTTAAAAGTTGACCAGCAATTTCTCATTTTTACAACACCATTTTTTTTAGGGACCACATCACATTTGAAGTCATTTTGAGGGGTCTATATGATAGAAAATACCCAAGAGTGACACCATTCTAAAAACTGCTCCCCTCAATGTTCTCAAAACCACATTCAAGAAGTTTATTAACCCTTTACGTGCTTCACAGGAACTGAAACAATGTGGAAGGAAAAAATGAACATTTAACTTTTTTTTGCAAACATTTAACTTCAGAACCATTTTTTTTATTTTCACAAGTGTAAAAACAGAAGTTAAACCATAAATTTTGTTGTGTAATTTCTTCTGAATACGCCAATACCACATATGTGGGGGTAAACTACTCAGCACCGCAGAGCTTGGAAGTGAAGGAGCGCCGTTTTACTTTTTCAATGTAGAATTGGCTGGAATTGAGATCGGACGCCATGTCGCGTTTGGAGAGCCCCTGATGTGCCTAAACAGTAGAAACTCCCCATAAGTGGCACCAATTTGGAAACTAGACCCCTTAAGGAACATATCTAGATGTGTGGTGAGCACTTTAAACCCCAGGTGCTTCACAGAAGTTTATAACGTAGAGCCGTGAAAATAAAAAATCTAATTTTTTCTACAAAAATGAATTTTTGCCCCCAAATTATTATTTTCACAAGGGTAACAGGAGAAATTAGACCATAAAAATTGTTGTGCAATTTCTCCTGAGTATGTCAATACCCCATATATGGGGGTAAACCACTGTTTGGGCACACCGCAGAGCTTGGAAGTGAAGGAGTGCCGTTTTAATTTTTCAATGTAGAATTGGCTGGAATTGAGATCGGACGCCATGTCGCGTTTGGAGAGCCCCTGATGTGCCTAAACAGTTGAAATCCCCCATTAGTGACCCCATTTTGGAAACTATACCCCCAAAGAAACTTCTCTAGATGTGTGGTGAGAACTCTGAATGCCCAAGTGCTTCACAAAAGTTTATAATGCAGAGTGAAAATAAAAATATTTCTTTTTCCACAAAAAATATATTTTAGCCCCCAAGTTTTTATTTTCACAAGGGTAACAAGAGAAATTGAACCACAAAAGTTATTATCCAATTTGTCCTGAGTATGCTGGTACCACATATGTGGGGGTAAACCACTATTTGGGCTCACGGCACAGCTGGGAAGGGAAGGAGCGCCGTTTTGGAATGAAGACTTTGATAGAATGGTCTGTGGGCATTATGTTGCATTTGCAGAGCCCCTCATGTACCTAAACAGTAGAAACCCCCCACAAGTGACCCCATTTTGGAAACTAGACCCCCCAAGGAACTTATCTAGATGTGTGGTGAGAACTTTGAATGCCCAATTGCTTCACAGAAGTTTATAATGCAGAGTCGTGAAAATAAAAAATATTTTTTTTTCCACAAAAAAGATATTGTAGCCCCCAAGTTTTTATTTTCACAAGAGTAACAGGAGAAGTTGGACCCCAAAAAGTTGTTGTCCAATTTATCCCGAGTACGCTGATGCCCCATATATGGGGGTAAACAACTGTTTGGGAGCACGGCAGAGCTCGGAAAGGGAAGGAGCGCCGTTTTGGAATGCAGACTTTGATAGAATGGTCTGTGGGCATTATGTTGCGTTTGCAGAGCCCCTGATGTTCCTAAACAGTAGTAACCCACCAGAAGTGACCCCATTTTGGAAACTAGACCCCCCAAGGAACGTATCTAGATGTGTGGTGAGAACTTTGAATGCCCAAGTGCTTCACAGAAGTTTATAATGCAGAGTCGTGAAAATAAAAAATATTTTTTTCCACACAAAAAAGATTTTTAGACCCCAAGTTTTTATTTTCACAAGGGTAACAAGAGATATTGGACCACAATAGTTGTTGTCCAATTTGTCTTCAATATGCTGGTACCCCATATTTGGGGGTAAACCACTGTTTGGGTGCACGGCAGAGCTCGGAAGGGAATGAGCGCCGTTTTGGAATGCAGACTGTGATAGAATGGTCTGCGGGCATTATGTTGCGTTTGCAGAGCCCCTGATGTACCTAAACAGTAGAAACCCCCCACAAGTGACCCCATTTTGGAAACTAGACCCCCCAAGGAACGTATCTAGATGTGTGGTGAGAACTTTGAATGCCCAAGTGCTTCACAGACGTTTATAATGCAGAGTCATGAAAATAAAAAATATTTTTTTTCCACAAAAAAGATATTGTAGCCCACATGTTTTTATTTTCACAAGGGTAACAGAAGAAGTGGGACCACAACAGTTGTTGTCCAATATATCCCGAGTACGCTGATGCCCCAGATGTGGGGGTAAGCCACTGTTTGGGTGCACGGCAGAGTTCGGAAGGGAAGGAGCGCCGTTTTGAAATGCAGACTTTGACAGAATCATCTGTGGGCGTTATGTTGCGTTTGCAGAGCCCCTGATGTAGCTAAACAGTAGAAACCCCCCACAAGTGACCCCATTTTGGAAACTAGACCCCCATGGAACTTATATAGATGTGTGGTGAAAACTTTGAATCCCCAAGTGCTTCACAGAAGTTTATAATGCAGAGTCGTGAAAATGAAAAATATATTTTTTTCCACCAAAAAGATTTTGTACCCCCCAAGTTTTTATTTTCACAAGGGTAACAGGGAGAAATTGGACACCAAAAGATATTGCACAATTTTTCCCGAGTACTCTGATGCCCCATATGTGGGGGTAAACCACTGTTTGGGCACACGGCAGAGCTCAGAAGGGAGGGCGCACCATTTGACTTTTTGAGCGCAAAATTTGCTGTTGTGTTTGGAGACCCCCTGATGTTCCTAAACAGTGGAAACCCCCCAATTCTAACTCCAACCCTAACCCCAACACACCCCTAACCCTAATCCCAACCCGATCCATAATCCTAATCACAACCCTAACGATAATCACAACCCTAACCCCAAAACAACCCTAATGTCAAACCTAGCCATAACCCTAATCAAAACCCTGAATCCAACACACCCCTAATCCTAATCTCAACCCTAACCTCAAACTTAACCCTAATCCCAATACACCCCAATCCCAACCCTAACCTTAACCCTAATCCCAAACCTAACCCTAATCCCAAACGTAACCCTAATGCCAACCCCAACCCTAATACCAACCCTAATCCAAACCCTAACCCAAATCCCAACTCTAACCCTAACTTTAGCCGCAATCCTAGCCCTAACTTTAGCCCCAACCCTAGCCCTAACCCTAACCCTAAATTTAGCCCTAGCCCTAACCCTAGCCCTAACTTTAGCCCCAACCCTAACCCTAGCCTTAACTTTAGCCCCAACCCTATCCCTAGCCCTACCTTTAGCCTAAACCCTAACCCTAGTCCTAAGGCTACTTTTATACTTGCGTCGTGTGGCATCCGTTGCAATCCGTCGTTTTGGACAAAAAATGGATTCTGCAAATGTGCCCGCAGGATGCGTTTTTTGCCCATAAACTTGTATTGCCGACGGATCGCCACACATCGCGTCCGTTGTGCAATGGATCAGTTGTGTTTTGGCGGACCGTTGGCACAAAATACGCTCAATGTAACATTTTTTTGTACAACGCGTCCGCCATCTCCGACCGCGTATGCGTGGCCGTAACTCCGCCCCCTCCTCCCCAGGACATAGACTGTGCAGCGGATGCGTTAAAAAACTGCATCCGCTGCCCACGTTTTCACAATTTTCACAACATGCGTTGGTACGTCAGGCCGACGCATTTCAACGGCCCCGTACCGACGCAAGTGTGAAAGAAGCCTAACCCTAAATTTAGCCCCAGCCCTAACCCTAAATTTAGCCCAACCCTAACCCTAAATTTAGCTCCAACCCTAACCCTAAATTTAGCCCCAACCTAATCCCTAACCCTAAATTTAGCCCCAACCTTAACCCTAACCCTAAATTTAGCCCCAACCCTAACCCTAAGCCTAAATTTAGCCCCAACTACTCCACCTGCTGGCCAGCAGAATATGGCAGGTGCACTGTCTGAGTAGCCTGCCTGTGCAACTAGCTACACCGCCTGTGAATCTCTATTTTCACTGCATCTAATCCAGTTAATAGTTTAGGGCCTAGGAGCAGTGACTGCACTTCAGCAGAGTAGCCCGCCTGCGAAACAAACTATACCGCCTGTGTATCTCTATTTTCACTGCATCTAATGCAGTAAATGGTTTAGGGCCTAGGAGCAGTGTCTGCACGTCAGCAGAGTAGCCCGCCTGTGAAACAAACTACACCACCTGTGTATCTCTATTTTCACTGCATCTAATCCAGTTATTAGTTTAGGGCCTAGGAGCAGTGTCTGCACGTCAGCAGAGTAGCCCGAGTGTGAAACAAACTATACTGCCTGTGTATCTCTATTTTCACACTGCATCTAATCCAGTTAATAGTTTAGGGCCTAGGAGCAGTGTCTGCACATCAGCAGAGTAGCCCGCCTGTGAAACAAACTATACCGCCTGTGTATCTCTATTTTCACTGCATCTCATCCAGTTATTAGTTTAGGGCCTAGGAGCAGTGTCTGCACGTCAGCAGAGTAGCCCGCCTGTGAAACAAACTATACTGCCTGTGTATCTCTATTTTCACTGCATCTCATCCAGTTATTAGTTTAGGGCCTAGGAGCAGTGTCTGCACGTCAGCAGAGTAGCCCGCCTCTGAAAAAAAATATACCGCCTGTTAATCTCTATGTTCACACTGCATCTAATCCAGTTAATAGTTTAAGGCCTAGGAGCAGTGTTTGCACATCAGCAGAGTAGCCCGCCTGTGAAACAAACTATACCGCCTGTGTATCTCTATTTTCACTGCATCTCATCCAGTTATTAGTTTAGGGCCTAGGAGCAGTGTCTGCACGTCAGCAGAGAAGCCCGCCTGTGAAACAATCTATACTGCCTGTGTATCTCTATTTTCACTGCATCTAATCCAGTTAATAGTTTAGAGCCCAGGAGCAGTGTCTGCACATCAGCAGAGTAGCCCGCCTGTGAAACAAACTATACCACCTATGTATCTCTATTTTCACTGCATCTAATCCAGTTAATAGTTTAGGGCCTAGGAGCAGTGTCTGCATGTCAGCAGAGTAGCCCGCCTGTGAAACAAACTATACCGCCTGTGTATCTCTATTTTCACTGCATCTAATCCAGTTATTAGTTTAGGGCCTAGGAGCAGTGTCTGCACATCAGCAGAGTAGCCCGCCTGTGAAACAAACTATACCGCCTGTGCATCTCTATTTTCACTGCATCCAATCCAGTTATTAGTTTTGGGCCTAGGAGCAGTGTCTGCACGTCAGCAGAGTAGCCCGCCTGTGAAACAACCTATACCTCCTGTGTATCTCAATTTTCACTGCCTCTAATCCAATTATTAGTTTTGGGCCTAGTATCACAGTTTGGCCACTCAGTTCTGCTCGGTTTTCAGCCAACAACTGCTAACAACTACAGATACAGAGTTGCCAATTAGTTAGGCACTAAAATGAGTGGCAAAAGGCCTGCTGCTGGTGGAAAGGGGAATAGGCATGTTGGAAAGGGAAAAAAAGGTTGCGTCCGTGGGGTAGGTGGTAAAGCAACAGTAACATCTGCAGAAGAAAGACCATTTTCCAGCCAAAGTAAGATGTCTACTTCTTTTCGTGGACAATCTGATAGGATCCCTTTCTTACGACCATCGCTACAAGCATCGCCAAAAATTCCAGATTAGGCACAAAAACAGCAGGTTCTTAAACGGATATCAAGTGCTCGTTCAAGTGGGCTCTCCTCCATGTCAACCTCAACATCACAACTACTCCAGTCCTCAGAGTTGTCACCCAAATTGCACTTGCTTCTTCACAGCTCCCAAGTCTCCAGCTGCCCTTTTGAGCATGGGGTAACACACATGGTTGAGTCTGTAGAGCTACCAACAGGAGAAGAAAAAATCAAGCCGCACAGCCCGTATTGGAACCCGGTGTGCAGTTGGCCACTAGAACTGACATACTCAGGAGGTGCTCGCGTTAGAAAACAGTACATGAAATATATCATAGAAAGAGAAACACGTGGTAACACTCACCGAGCCTGTGATAGGAATTCAACTTTATTGAAGTATCTTTGTAACAATCTTCACGGCACGGGGGAGTGGGGAAAGAAGAGGTGTGAGCAGGAAAGGAACGACGGCCGTTTCACACCGTGAAGAGGGGACACGATATTCCCCTTTTGACCTTCCCCACCTTTGTAATTCCAACAGTAAATATCATCAGGCTCCGGCCACCTACGGCAATGTATGTGTCACGCACGCGCCGAGACTGGTTGGCGCGGGCACCTGGGGGTGTGGCCCCACTGGACCACAGACCGAACTTCCCTGGAAGGGGCGTAACTAAGTAGCTTCCTAGGTGTTCGCTGGAGCCTCTGATGATGAGGTCAGACTTGTGCAATAGGAAGCTACCAGGTACCACTCCAGGGTGGAGTCGGACTGTGAATGCTGATCCCACCGGGGACAAGACACGGGCAGGCAGGCACGGCTGTGACACTGGTTGACAGACGGGTATGGCAGAGGCCCTGACGGGCGGACTGGCTTGACGGAGATACAGGCAGGCAGACGGGCGCGGCTGGCACGCACGGTATTCAGATGGATGTGTGGAAACAGGTAAGAACCTGTTCAGACTGGAGAATATAAAGGGACAGGTAGAGACCTGTAGGGAAAGTTGCAGAATTAAGATAGAGCAAGAGTGGAAGAAAAGCTGAATCGCAGGAGGCGGAGTACGAGTAGAAGGAGGAGCTATGAGCAGAGAAGGAGAAGGCAGAGTAGAGAGTAGAGAATGAGAAGGCAGAGCTAAGGACGGAGCCGCAGGAGGCGGAGCCAAGAGCAGAGACGCCGGAGGCGGAGCCAAGAGCGGGGACGCTGGAGGCGGAGCCAAGAGCGGAAACGCTGGAGGCGGAGCAAAGAGCGGAGATGCTGGAGGCGGAGCCAAGAGCGGAGATGCTGGAGGCGGAGCCAAGAGCGGAGATGCTGGAGGCGGAGCCAAGAGCGGAGACGCTGGAGGCGGAGCCAAGAGCGGAGAAGCTGGAGGCGGAGCCAAGAGCTTAAGACGTAGAACCGCAAGGAGCGGTGCCAGGTGGTACCGCAAGGAGCGGAGCCGTAGAGCAAAGCCACAGAGAGCAAAGCAAGGTCAGAGAGCAGAGCTGAGGGAAAAGCTGAGAGACACAGAGCCACAGGTTGTGGTAGAACTGAGCAGAGAGAAGCAGAGCCACAGACAGTGGCGAACAGAGCAGAAAGATAAGGCAGAGGTACACACAGCTGAGTGGGAAATGACTAATGACAAAGAAGGAGCAGGGACGGACATAGACCAGAGTACAGACAGGAACGGACACGGATACACAAACAGAACACAGATGAAGGCCTGCAATAGTGCAGCCCTCAGAGACAGGAAACACACGACCTGGCAGCTCAGTAGCAAAAGCAAACTGAGGGGAATAGCTTGCTCAGGCATCCTCCAATGGGTGAGGATGCCTTAAGTATCAGAGGCCTCAAGGCTATTGGCCAGAAGCACCTTAGGGAGGTGCACACAGTCTCAATAAGAATCCGGAGTGGCTGGCGCCGCCCCCCTATGCACACAGCCAAGAAGTGTACACAGAGCAGGCCGCCATGAAGCACATGGCATGGAACCAGCAGCAGACAGATCTCACAGCATGGCACTGGGTGAGTGAGTAGATGTAACAGGCAGGTGGGGAATGGAAGGCCATGCAGTGATGTCGGCAGGGTTGTTACAGTACCCCCTCCTTTACGCCCCCTCTTCTTCAAACCCGCTAAAATGATCCATAGAAGAAGAAAGATACCACTCACAGTCCAAGTCATAACATCTTCAAAGTAGGATAAGGCAAACGGGTCACCAGGAATCTCAGAAGACAAAGTTTCTTTGTGCCCAACAGGGTCAGCTTCATCAGAAATCTCAGATCGCAAAGTCTCTTTGTACCCAATAGGGTTAGCCTCCTCAATGGACTTTACCATTTCCTCTGGGTAGACAAGAAGCAGGGACTTGGATGCTACTGGCTTGATATCTTCACCAGCCGGCCACTTAGAAGCAGAAGGAACACTCACAGGATACATCTTCTGCCGGATATCCAGAGACAAATTTTCAGGTAGCTGAAATGTCTTGAAATCTTCACCAGCCGGCCACATGGAAGCCGAAGGAACACTCACAGGATACACCTACTGCCCGATATCCAGAGACGAACTTTCAGGTAGCTGAAATGTTCCAGAGTACTGAATGCAGGAAATATCACTGGAGCAGAGGGTGGAGAATAATAACTCCACCGGATAAGGAAAAAACTGAGAGGAGAAAACTTCTGTTTTGGAATCTTCACCAACCGGCCATATGGACGATGAAGGCACCCACATAGGAACCATTTTCTGCCGATTATCCAGAAAAAAACGTCCAAGAGGCGGAGGTATTGCCACGAACAGGTTACAGGTATAGTCATTAGAGTAGTGAGGAGAGATTGTCACCGCTCTCCCATCTTTGGTAACATCAGCACTCCTTGACTCGATGACTAACGGGTTCCTGGTATAGTCACTGGAGACGTGTGGAGAGATAATCACCGCTTCCCCATCTTGGGTGACATCCACACACCTTGACTCGACGACCAGCAGACCAGCTGAAGAATAAGACAACACAGTTGACTGTCCTTGATGCATGGGAACCAGACACCTCTCATGACTGGGTAAATTCAAACAAAGTATTTTGCAGGAACTCTTGACCAGAGCGGGTGGTAGAGTCCCAGGCTCAGAATGACCCATGGGCATAACAGACAGCATACGGTAGATAAACTTCTTTGTGTATAAGACTCCAACTTGGAGCTGTAGTTGTCCTTGCAGGACTAGACTGCTCTTGAGTAGGGCTTGACCAACTTCAGACAACGCCCTTACCGGGTTCTGGAGCTGTATGACAGAGACCACACACCGACTCCGAATGGTTGGCGACTTTACCACACCAAAGCTCCCGGAAAACAGAGACACTGTCTTTGATTTTAATGGAGAGTAGGTACTCTCACCTAGGGCAGCCTCTCCTGCTGGCCCAGGGTTTTGGAGTTTTAGATCAACAGGGCAGAGACCGTCTGGATGTTCATTGCAACCGCAGCGATACCGCGTTCCCTTCTTGCGGCTGGATTTGGGCTGCTGCTTTGCCAGCCCACTTTTATCAGCCTTCTGGGGTTTTGCTTGGGTAGCTGCTGGGACAGGTAGAGGAACAGGTGGGTCTTGGACGGACTTTGTCTGACGTGACCATTTCTTTGGGGGATTCGCTCGTCTAGACCGCCTCTGGGATCTGGTGAGGGAAGACTTTGCAGGAGGAGCAGGTTTAGGCGCTTTGAAGGCTTTAACAAAGGCTTCCAGGAAAGCCCCAAGGTCTGAGAGGATTGGATCCCTTGCTTCCCAGAGAGGGTTCATCCAATTCAATGCATCTCCTGCTAGGTAGGACAAGATAAATCCTACCTTGAACTCATCAGAAGAAAATTCAGAAGGATTAGCTTCGATATACATCAGACTACGCTCCAGGAACTCCATGCACTCCTCTTGATCCCCATAGTATCTAGGCGGAAGGAGTTTTTCTCTACTGGCAATGTAATCATACAACTCTCTAGAGATTGTGAGGGGACCACCAGGAGTAGGTGTAGGCAGATCTTTCAACTGAGTATAAAAACCTTCCGGGGGCCAATACAGGCTAGAAGAGAGTTCATTTTGCTCCGAGAGCAACGGCTCATGGGACTCAGCGGGGACCATGGCCTGAGCAATCTGTCACGCACGCGCCGAGACTGGTTGGCGCGGGCACCTGGGGGTGTGGCCCCACTGGACCACAGACCGAAATTCCCTGGAAGGGGCGTAACTAAGTAGCTTCCTAGGTGTTTGCTGGAGCCTCTGATGGTGAGGTCAGACTTGTGCAATAGGAAGCTACCAGGTACCACTCCAGGGAGGAGTCGGACTGTGGATGCTGATCCCACCGGGGACAAGACACAGGCAGGCAGGCACGGCTGTGACACTGGTTGACAGACGGGTATGGCAGAGGCCCTGACGGGCGGACTGGCTTGACGGAGATACAGGCAGGCAGACGGGCGCGGCTGGCACTCAGGCGGGCACGGCTGGCACTGGCAGACAGGACTGATACTCTGGTAGGAACTGGTATTCAGATGGATGTGTGGAAACAGGTAAGAACCTGTTCAGACTGGAGAATATAAAGGGACAGGTAGAGACCTGTAGGGAAAGTTGCAGAATTAAGACAGAGCAAGAGTGGAAGAAAAGCTGAATCGCAGGAGGCGGAGTACGAGTAGAAGGTGGAGCTATGAGCAGAGAAGGAGAAGGCAGAGCAGAGAGTAGAGAAGGAGAAGGCAGAGCCAAGAGCGGAAACGCTGGAGGCGGAGCCAAGAGCGGAGACACTGGAGGCGGAGCCAAGAGCGGAGATGCTGGAGGCGGAGCCAAGAGCGGAGACGCTGGAGGCAGAGCCAAGAGCGGAGACGCTGGAGGCGGAGCCAAGAGCGGAGACGCTGGAGGCGGAGCCAAGAGCTAAAGACGTAGAACCGCAAGGAGCGGTGCCAGGTGGTACCGCAAGGAGCGGAGCCGTAGAGCAAAGCCACAGAGAGCAAAGCAAGGTCAGAGAGCAGAGCTGAGGGAAAAGCTGAGAGACACAGAGCCACAGGTTGTGGTAGAACTGAGCAGAGAGAAGCAGAGCCACAGACAGTGGCGAACAGAGCAGAAAGATAAGGCAGAGGTACACACAGCTGAGTGGGAAATGACTAATGACAAAGAAGGAGCAGGGACGGACATAGACCAGAGTACAGACAGGAACGGACACGGATACACAAACAGAACACAGATGAAGGCCTGCAATAGTGCAGCCCTCAGAGACAGGAAACACACGACCTGGCAGCTCAGTAGCAAATGCAAACTGAGGGGAATAGCTTGCTCAGGCATCCTCCAATGGGTGAGGATGCCTTAAGTATCAGAGGCCTCAAGGCTATTGGCCAGAAGCACCTTAGGGAGGTGCACACAGTCTCAATAAGAATCCGAAGTGGCTGGCGCCGCCCCCCTATGCACACAGCCAGGAAGTGTACACAGAGCAGGCCACCATGAAGCACATGGCATGGAACCAGCAGCAGACAGATCTCACAGCATGGCACTGGGTGAGTGAGTAGATGTAACAGGCAGGTGGGGAATGGAAGGCCATGCAGTGATGCCGGCAGGGTTGTTACAGTATGTCTGGCCTGCTGCTTTTCAATTGGCCCCCCCTCTATATCTGTGTGATATATATTCTGTGACCTGTCAGTAAAGTGTTGTCATACTGGAAATATGTGGAGACGCAGTGATCTTTTATATGCGCCCATGTAATAAAGGAATTCCAGCCAGCGTCCCTCATTCCGAGTCCAGCCAAAGCAGAGTGGACCTCCTGAAACACGGGGTGGTACTGAAAGAGGTACTCCAGCACGGCAGACCCCATTACACTGGTGGCAGACAGCGGGATGTGATACCCAGTCTACAAGAGGAAAGTAATGAATGGAAAACAACTACCAGAAGTTAAAGAGGACTACATTAAAAGATCTGGTGGAAGCTCGAGGGTTTATCGCCAGCAACAAAACAAAAGCGGATTTGATAGCAGCCATCATGGAACACGACAGTGCAGCACCCCCAATGTGAATGTAGAGGAGACTGAATTCCAGAGGGAGGTAAAGAACAGACTGGCGTTCTATGGCCCAAACCCTGCAGTAGAGATCATACGAGAGGTGATGACTGATGTGCGTACTGATCTGAAGGAAAAGATGGCCGAGCGGACCAGGATAGAGCTAGCCAAGCTGGAGTTGGCAGAGCTGACCAAATTGGAGCTGGCCAAGATGGAGAGTCAGTGAGCAGGGGGAGCTCTGGCCTCCGCCTAGGTACCTTCAACAGTAAGCCACAAAAAGATCCAGTATAATGCCTTCTGACAGTTGAGGGAAGCAGAGGAAGACATTGATGGCTTTCTGCAGGACTTTGAGCGGCAGTGTGCCCTTCATCAAGTGAAGCCAAAGGAACAGGTTCAGATTCTGGCCAGCAAGCTGACAGGCCGGGCAGCGGACGCCTATCGCACGGTACCTGATGAGGACTGTATGGACTATGAGCGGATCAAAGAAGTGATCTTGGCCCGGTATGCGCTGACACCAGAGGCATACAGCCAAAAGTTCCGCGGACTTATAAAACGAGTAAGCGATACCCACGCTGAATGGGCCTGTAAATTACGGCGGTCACTGCTACAGTGGGTACAAGGGAGCCAAGCAATCACTAAGGATGATGTCCTCCAGCTCTTCTTGTTAGAACGATTCTTTAAAGGACTAACCCCCGAGACACAGGAATGGCTTCGGGACAGTCGGCCAACGACTCTTGAGGAGGCCGCTCGTCTGACCGATGAACATCATGATGCCAGGAGGCCTCAGCTGTCTGGATCAAAGATGGTCACTAGGGGTCCGCCCATGGACCTAGAGGCCCCCAAACCACAGAAGATTGTAGGGGGACCAGCTAAAAATCCGGCCTACAACAGTCCCCCTGGGGCGCGATGCCACACCTGCCATCAGCTGGGCCACTTGAAAAGACAATGTCCCAACAGCTACCTTCCGCCGAGCTGCTGTACACTGCTACCAAGGTGAAGCTGACCTGGCATTGGGGGCTACGACTAACCAGGGGGTGGAAGAGATGGAGGAAGTGCTGCATGAAGTAGACCCCATGCAGGCAGCCCGGGCAGATAATCGACAACAGCATTGATAGGTCATGTGGGTTAATGGGAAACGTATGCAGGGACTAAGAGATTCCGGGGCAGCTTTGACCCTGGTGAAGCCTCATCTCGTCCAGGACCAAGAGAAGACAGACCGGACAGTGACAGTCCATGTAGCAGGGGGAGCCATACATCGACTGCCCACTGCCATGATTCACCTGAACTGGGGAGTCGGGGATGGCCTTGTTGAGGTCGGCTTGATGGAGGATTTGCCTGTAGACATCTTGCTGGGAAATGACTTGGGGCCCATGTTGTCTGCCTTCTCGGTTGCCCCTCTGGCTGAAACATATCCTGTGAACACCAGGAGACAAGCTCGAGCTGCGGAGGGGGAATCACACTCAGAGGAGGCACCTGTAAGACATCCCAGCCCTACACGTATTCCCATAGCCAGACACATTTCTTGAGCCACTCTAGCTGAATTTAAGAGGGAGTTACTTGAGGATCCTTCATTGGAGAGATATCGTGGGAAGGCACAGGAGGGGAGAGGGGTACTGGAAGGGAAACAGTTTGTATGGAAGCAGGGACTCCGCTACCACATCGCAGAGCAGCATCACACAGGGTCGAGCCCCACTATAAAACGACACCTGGTAGTTCCCAAGAAGTATAGGCAGCAGTTACTGCGAATATCTCATGACATACCCTTGGCCGGGCACTTTGGCGTCAGTCGCACTAGGCATACCTGTGACAGTTGCCAGCGCATTGGCAAGAGGGGAGATCGATGCAAGGCTTAATTACGCCCCCTCCCCATTGTGGAGGAACCATTTAGCCGGGTAGCAGTCGATCTGATAGGGCCGTTAGCCAAACCCAGTCTGTCAGGGAAAAGGTATATATTGACAGTGGTAGATTATGCCACACGGTATCCAGAGGCGGTTGCGTTACCTAACATACTGGCAGAGACGGTGGCGGCTGCACTGCTCCAGGTTTTCTCACGGGTTGGATTTCCCCGGGAAATTATCTCAGACCAGAGTACCCAGTTTACAGCAGAGGTGACCAACCAACTGTGGAAGCTGTGCGGCGTAAAGTCCATTAGAAGCGCCCCGTACCACCCGCAAACCAATGGGTTGTGTGAATGCTTTAACGGGACGTTAAAGCAACACATTGGGACTTTTACCAGGACCTACAGGGACTGGGAGAAATTCTTGCCACACCTCCTGTTTGCCTATCGGGAGGTGTCCCAAGAATCCACTGGGTTCTCCCTGTTTGAACTGGTATATGGGAGGCGGGTAAGGGGAACCTGTTATGATCTGGTGGCCTAGGAGCAGCATAAGACGGACTCTGGAGAAGGTGGTCCCTGTACTGACCGCAAACCCTGAACCTAGCAGTGCAACTAGAAGTAGCCGTGGGGGGTACCTAACACTCCTTAGACCCCTCGGCACAGCCTAAGATCTAACTACCCCTAAAGACAGAAACAGGAAACCTATCTTGCCTCAGAGAAAATCCCCAAAGGATAGATAGCCCCCCACAAATATTGACTGTGAGAGGAGAGGAAAATAACACACGCAGATATGAAATCAGATTTTAGCATAGGAGGCCATACTAGCTAAAAAAAAGAAAAGAACAGAGTACTATGCGGTCAGTATAAAAACGCTAGGAAATATCCACCAGAAGATACGAATCACCACATCTGATTAAAGACATGGAGGTATATCTGCATATCCAGAGAAATAGCCAGGCTGCAAAAAATCCTACACAGACAAAACTGGACAAGACAAAAACATGAACATGCACAGACAGAACTATTAAAGTCCACAGCAGGTGGACAGCAAAAACAAAGCCAGGACTTATCTTTGTAGAAAAGCACAGCAAACTGGAGAGGCCAGCAGGGAAGTGAATCCTGCAAGATCAATGAACAACTGGCACTGACTAAAGGATCCTGCAAAGCTACATACCCCAGTCAGTTTTGCAATTAGTAGATGTGTATCTACTGGATTGTCCACTCCTGCAATCCAGGCACAACTGCATTACCCTCTACAACCACCGGAGGGAGCCCAAAAGCTGAATTCACAACAGTACCCCCCCTTGAGGAGGGGTCACCGAACCCTCACCAGAGCCCGCAGGCCGATCAGGATGAGCCCGATGAAAGGCACGAACCAAATCAAGGGCATGGACATCAGAGGCAGAAACCCAAGAATTATCCTCCTGGCCATAACCCTTCCACTTGATAAGGTACTGAAGCTTCCGCCTCGAAAAACGAGAATCCAAAATCTTCTCAACAACATATTCCAACTCCCCATCGACCAATACAGGGGCCGGAGGATCAACAGAGGGAACAATGGGCTCCACCTATTTCCGCAACAAAGACTTATGGAAGATATTATGAATAGCAAACGAGGCCGGAAGCGCCAGGCGAAAGGACACCGGATTAATAATCTCAGAAATCCTATAAGGACCAATAAATTGAGGCTTAAACTTAGTGGAAGAAACCTTCATAGGAACATGACGGGAAGATAACCAAACCAGATCCCCAATCCGAAGCCGGAAACCAACACACCGACGACGATTAGCAAAACATTGAGCCTCCTCCTGAGACAGCACCAAATTGTCTACCACATAAGCCCAAATCTGCTGCAACCTGTCGACCACAGAATCCACACCAGGAAGGTCAGAAGGCTCAACCTGCCCAGAAGAAAAACGAGGATGAAAACCAAAATTACAAAAAAAAAGGCGAAACCAAAGTAGCCGAACTAGCCCGATTATTAAGGGCAAACTCGGCCAATGGCAAAAAAGCCACCCAATCATCCTGATCAGCAGACACAAAGCATCTCAAATAGGTCTCCAAGGTCTGATTAGTTCGCTCAGTCTGGCCATTTGTCTGAGGATGAAATGCAGAAGAAAAAGACAAATCAATGCCCAGCTTGGCACAAAAGGCCCGCCAAAACCTAGAAACAAACTGGGAACCTCTGTCGGACACAATAGTCTCCGGAATACCATGCAAACGCATCACATGCTGAAAAAACAACGGATCCAAATCAGAAGAAGAAGGCAATTTAGGCAGAGGCACCAAATGAACCATCTTAGAAAATCGGTCACAGACAACCCAGATAACCGACATTCTTTGGGAAACAGGAAGATCGGAAATAAAATTCATAGAAATATGTGTCCAGGGCCTCTTGGGGACCGGTAATGGAAAAAGCAACCCACTAGCGCAGGAACAGCAAGGCTTAGCCCGCGCACAAATCCCACAGGACTGCACAAAAGAACGCACATCCCGCGACAAAGAAGGCCACCAAAAGGACCTACTAACCAAATCTCTGGTACCAAAAATCCCAGGATGGCCAGCCAACACAGAACAAAGAACCTCAGAAATCACTTTAGTAGTCCATCTATCAGGAACAAACAGTTTTCCCACAGGACAGCGGTCAGGCTTATCAGCCTGAAATTCCTGAAGAACCCATCGCAAATCAGGTGAGATGGCAGAAAGAATCACCCCTTCCTTCAAAATGCCAACCGGCTCAAGAACCCCAGGGGAATCAGGAAAAAAACTCCTAGAGAGGGCATCCGCCTTAACATACTTAGTACCAGGAATGTACGAGACCACAAAATCAAAACGGGAGAAAAACAGGGACCATCGAGCCTGTCTAGGATTCAGCCATTTGGCAGACTCGAGGTAAATCAGATTCTTATGATCGGTCAGGACCACAATACGGTGCTTGGCCCCCTCAAGCCAATGTCGCCACTCCTCAAATGCCCACTTCATAGCCAACAACTCCCGATTGCCGACATCATAATTGCGTTCCGCAGGCGAAAACTTCCGAGAAAAGAAGGCACACGGTTTTATCAAGGAACCATCAGAATTCCTCTGAGACAAAATGGCCTCTGCCCCAGTCTCAGACGCGTGTCATGATTCCAATGGCAGGGAATCACAAAAGGACAAGCACCAACGAGCTCTAGGGTGATGGAACCTGAGCTGACCGCGACCCTAAACCTGAACACACAAATAACAATAGCCGGGGAACGTGCCTACGTTGATCCTAGACGTCTCGCACCAGCCGATGATCTAACTTCCCCTATTAGAAGAAACACAGACCTCTCTTGCCTCCAGAGAAATACCCCACAGAAATAGCAGCCCCCCACATATAATGACGGTGAAATGAGAGGAAGGCACATACACAGTATGAAAACAGATTCAGCAAAATGAGGCCCGCTAAAACTAGATAGCAGAGGATACAAAAGTAAACTGCGCGGTCAGCAAAAAACCCTTCAAAAAACCATCCTGTAATTACTTGAACTCATGTTCCAACTCATGGAACATGAGGAGCAATTACAGCCCGCTAGAGCAACCAGCAGCAAAGAAACAATTATATGCAAGCTGAACAAGACAAAAATAAAGCAAAACGTGGAACAAGAAAATCAAAAACTTAGCTTGTCCTGAAGATTACTGAAGCCAGAAGCTGAGGTAACAAAACACTCTGATAACCTTGATAGCCGGCGGGGAAATGACAAGAAAGCCCGGTTAAATAGGAAACTCCCAAATCCTAATAGAACAGGTGGACACCAGAGACAGCAGAACACAAATCACCCAGTACCATCAGTAACCACCAGAGGGAGCCCAAAAACAGAACTCACAACAGTACCCCCCCCTTGAGGAGGGGTCACCGAACCCTCACGAGAACCACCAGGGCGACCAGGATGAGCCCTATGAAAAGCGCGGACCAAATCATCAGCATGAACATCAGAGGCAACCACCCAAGAATTATCCTCCTGACCATAACCCTTCCACTTGACCAAATATTGGAGTTTCCGTCTGGAAACACGAGAATCCAAGATCTTCTCCACAACATACTCCAATTCTCCCTCCACCAGCACCGGAGCAGGAGGCTCAAGCGAAGGAACAACAGGTACCTCATACCTCCGCAACAACGACCGATGGAACACATTATGAATAGCAAACGATGCCGGGAGATCCAAACGAAACGACACAGGGTTAAGAATTTCCAAGATCCTATAAGGACCGATGAACCGAGGCTTGAACTTAGGAGAAGAGACCTTCATAGGAACAAAACGAGAAGACAACCACACCAAGTCCCCAACACGAAGTCGAGGACCCACGCGGCGACGGCGATTAGCAAACTGCTGAGCCTTCTCCTGGGACAACTTCAAATTGTCCACCACATGACTCCAAATCTGATGCAACCTATCCACCACCATGTCCACTCCAGGACAATCAGAAGGCTCCAACTGACCAGAGGAAAAACGAGGATGAAACCCCGAATTACAAAAGAAAGGAGAAACCAAGGTAGCAGAACTAGCCCGATTATTAAGGGCAAACTCGGCCAGCGGCAAAAAGGTAACCCAGTCATCCTGATCAGCAGAAACAAAACACCTCAAATAAGTTTCCAAGATCTGATTAGTTTGCTCCGTCTGGCCATTCGTCTGAGGGTGGAATGCAGACGAAAAGGACAAATCAATGCCCATCTTAGCACAGAACGTCCGCCAAAATCTAGACACAAACTGGGATCCCCTGTCAGAAACGATGTTCTCCGGAATCCCATGCAAACGAACCACGTTCTGGAAAAACAGAGGGACCAACTCAGAGGAGGAAGGCAACTTAGGCAAGGGTACAAGATGAACCATTTTAGAAAAGCGGTCACACACAACCCAGATGACGGACATTTTTTGAGAGACAGGGAGATCCGAAATAAAGTCCATGGAAATGTGCGTCCAAGGCCTCTTCGGGATAGGCAAAGGTGACAACAATCCACTGGCTCGAGAACAGCAAGGCTTAGCCCGAGCACAAACCTCACAAGACTGCACAAAAGAACGCACATCCCTCGACAAGGAAGGCCACCAAAAAGACCTGGCCACCAAGTCTCTAGTACCAAATATTCCAGGATGACCTGCCAACGCAGAAGAATGGACCTCGGAGATGACTCTACTGGTCCAACTATCCGGAACAAACAGTCTCTCAGGCGGACAACGATCAGGTTTACCCGCCTGAAACTCCTGCAAAGCACGTCGCAAGACTGGGAAGACGGCCGACAAAATCACCCCATCCCTAAGGATACTAGTGGGCTCAGAATTTCCAGGGGAGTCAGGCACAAAACTCCTAGAAAGAGCATCCGCCTTCACATTCTTTGAACCTGGCAGGTATGAAACCACAAAATTGAAACGAGAGAAAAACAGTGACCAACGAGCCTGTCTAGGATTCAGACGCCTGGCAGACTCAAGGTAAATCAGATTTTTGTGATCAGTCAAGACCACCACACGATGTCTAGCACCCTCCAGCCAATGACGCCACTCCTCAAATGCCCACTTCATGGCCAAAAGTTCCCGATTACCCACATCATAATTCCGCTCAGCGGGCGAAAATTTTCTAGAAAAGAATGCACATGGCTTCATCACCGAGCAATCGGAGCTTCTCTGTGACAAAACCGCCCCCGCTCCAATCTCGGAAGCATCAACCTCAACTTGGAAAGGAAGCGAAACATCAGGCTGACGCAACACAGGAGCAGAAGAAAACCGGCGTTTAAGTTCCTGAAAGGCCTCCACAGCCGCAGGAGACCAATCAGCAACATCAGCACCCTTCTTAGTCAAATCCGTCAACGGCTTAACAACACTAGAAAAATTAATTATAAAACGACGATAGAAATTAGCAAAGCCCAAGAACTTCTGCAAACTCTTAAGAGATGCAGGCTGTGTCCAGTCACAAATAGCCCGAACCTTGACGGGATCCATCTCAATAGTAGAAGGGGAAAAAATATACCCCAAGAAAGAAATCTTCTGGACTCCAAAGAGACACTTTGAGCCCTTTACAAACAAGGAATTAGCCCGCAGGACCTGAAACACCTTCCTGACCTGCTGAACATGAGACTCTCAGTCATCAGAAAAAAACAAAATATCATCCAAATACACAATCATAAATTTATCCAAATATTCACGGAAAATATCGTGCATAAAGGACTGGAAGACTGAAGGAGCATTAGAAAGTCCGAAAGGCATTACCAAATACTCAAAATGGCCCTCAGGCGTATTAAATGCGGTTTTCCACTCATCACCTTGCTTTATTCGTATAAGATTATACGCACCCCGGAGATCAATCTTAGTGAACCATTTAGCCCCCTTAATGCGAGCAAACAAATCAGTCAACAAAGGCAAAGGATACTGATATTTTACAGTAATCTTATTCAAAAGACGATAATCTATACAAGGCCTCAAGGACCCATCTTTCTTGGCCACGAAAAAAAAACCTGCTCCCAAAGGGGACGAAGATGGACGGATATGTCCCTTTTCCAAGGACTCCTTAACCCCTTAGCGACCGCCGATACGCCTTTTAACGGCGGCCGCTAAGGGTACTTAAACCACAGCGCCGTTAATTAACGGCGCTGTGGAAAAAGTCCATAGCGCCCCCCAGAGGCCGATTTTCTCCGGGGTCTCGGCTGCCGAGGGTAGCCGAGACCCCAGAGAACATGATTCGGGGGGTTTTTAACCCACCCCGCATTTGCGATCGCCGGTAATTAACCGTTTACCGGCGATCGCAAAAAAAAAAAAAAAAAGCGATCTCTTTTTAATTTCTCTGTCCTCCGATGTGATCGCACATCGGAGGACAGAGAAAAGGGGTCCCAGGTGGCCCCCCAATACTCACCTAGCTCCCCCAATGCTCCTCGTGTCTCCCGGTGGGCGCCGCCATCTTCAAAATGGCGGGCGCATGCGCAGTGCGCCCGCCGGCCGGCACCGGGAGAATCTTTGGGGTCTCGGCTGCCGGAGGTAGCCGAGACCCCAAAGAGCACGATCGGGGTCGGTATTACCGACCCCTGTTTTGCGATCGCCGGTAATTAACTGTTTACCGGCGACCGCAAAAAAAAAAAAAAAAAAAAAAAAGTAAAGTGTAATTCTCTGTCCTCTGATGTGATCGCACATCAGAGGACAGAGAAATAGGGGGATTCGGGACCCTAGCATACTCACCTAGGTCCCTGGATCCTCTTGCTGCTCCTCCTGGCCGCCGGCAGCAGAACATGGCGGACGCATGCCCAGTGCGCCCGCCATCTGTCTCCATCTGCCGGCCGGCAGGAGAACAGCAGTTGGGGCTAAAATTAGGGGTAGGGTTAGGGTTAGGGTTAGGGGTAGGGTTAGGGTTAGGGGTAGGGTTAGGTTAGGGTTAGGTTAGGGGTAGGGTTAGGGGTAGGGTTAGGGGTAGGGTTAGGTTAGGGTTAGGGGTAGGGTAGGGTTAGGGGTAGGGTTAGGTTAGGGGTAGGGTTAGGGTTAGGGGTAGGGTTAGGGTTAGGTTAGGGTTAGGTTAGGGGTAGGGTTAGGGGTAGGGTTAGGTTAGGGTTAGGGGTAGGGTTAGGTTAGGGTTAGGGGTAGGGTTAGGGTTAGGGGTAGGGTTAGGGTTAGGTTAGGGTTAGGTTAGGGTTAGGGTTAGGGGTAGGGTTAGGTTAGGGGTAGGGGTAGGGTTAGGTTAGGGGTAGGGCTAGGGTTGGGGCTAATTTTAGGGTTAGGGTTGGGGCTAAATTTAGGGTTAGGGTTGGGGCTAAACTTAGGGTTAGGCTTCTTTCACACTTACGTCGGTACGGGGCCGTCGCAATGCATCGGCCCGACATACCGACGCACGTTGTGAAAATTGTGCACAACGTGGGCAGCAGCTGTAGTTTTTCAACACATCCGCTGCCCAATCTATGTCCTGGGGAGGAGGGGGCGGAGTTACGGCCACGCATGCGCGGTCAGAAATGGCGGATGCGACGTACAAAAAAACGTTTCATTGAACGTTTTTTTGTGCCGACGCTCCGCCAAAACACAACTGATCCAGTGCACGACGGACGCGACGTGTGGCCATCTGTCACGATCCGTCGGCAATACAAGTCTATGGGCAAAAAACGCATCCTGCGGGCACATTTGCAGGATCCGTTTCTTGTCCAAAACGACAGATTGCGACGGAATGCCAAACGACGCAAGTGTGAAAGTAGCCCTAGGGCTAGGGTTAGGGTTGGGGCTAAAGTTAGGGCTAGGGTTGGGGCTAAAGTTAGGGTTAGAGCTGGGATTAGGGTTAGGGTTTGGATTAGGGTTCGTATTAGGGTTAGGGTTGGCATTAGGGTTACGCTTGGGATTAGGGTTAGGTTTGGGATTAGGGTTAAGGTTAGGGTTGTGATTAGGGGTGTATTGGGATTAGGGTTAGGTTTGAGGTTAGGGTTGAGATTAGGATTAGGGGTGTGTTGGATTTAGGGTTTTGATTAGGGTTATGGTTAGGGTTGACATTAGGGTTGTTTTGGGGTAAGGGTTGTGATTATGGTTAGTGATTAGTATTATGGATGAGGTTGGGATTAGGGTTAGGGGTGTGTTGGGGTTAGGGTTGGAGCTAGAATTGGGGGGTTTCCACTGTTTAGGTACATCAGGGGGTCTCCAAACACGACAGCCAATTTTGCGCTCAAAAAGTCAAATGGTGCTCCCTCCCTTCTGAGCTCTGCCGTGCGCCCAAACAGTGGGTTACCCCCACATATGGGGCATCAGCGTACTCGGGATAAATTGGACAACAACTTCTGTGGTCCAATTTCTCTTGTTACCGTTGTGAAAATAAAAACTTGGGGGCTACAAAATCTTTTTTGTGAAAAAAAAAATATTTTTTATTTTCACGACTCTGCATTCTAAACTTCTGTGAAGCACTTGGGCATTCAAAGTTCTCACCACACATCTAGATAAGTTCCTTGGGGGGTCTAGTTTCCAAAATGGGGTCACTTGTGGGGGGTTACTACAGTTTAGGTACATCAGGGGCTCTGCAATCGCAACATAATGCCCACAGACCATTCTATCAAAGTCTGCATTCCAAAAAGGCGCTCCTTCCCTTCCGAGCTCTGCCGTGCGCCCAAACAGTGGTTTACCGCCACATATGGCACATCAGCGTACTCGGGATAATTTGGACAACAACTATTGCAGTCCAATTTCTCCTGTTACCCTTGTGAAAATAAAAACTTGGGGGCTACAATATCTTTTTTGTGGAAAAAAAAATATTTTTTATTTTCACGACTCTGCATTCTAAACTTCTGTGAAGCACTTGGGCATTCAAAGTTCTCACCACACATCTAGATAAGTTCCTTGGGGGGTCTAGTTTCCTAAATGGGGTCACTTGTGGAGGGTTTCTACTGGTTAGGTACATGAGGGGCTCTGCAAACGCAACATAATACCCGCAGACCATTCTATCAAAGTCTGCATTCCAAAACGGCGCTCCTTCCTTCCGAGCTCTGCCGTGCGCCCAAACAGTGGTTTACCCCCACATATGGGGTACCAGCATACTCAGGACAAATTGGACAACAACTTTTGGGGTCCAGTTTCTCTTATTACCCTTGTGAAAATAAAAATTTGGTGGCTAAAAAATCTTTTTTGTGGAAAAAAAATTTTTTTTTTATTTTCACGGCTCTGCATTATAAACTTCTGTGAAGCACTTGGGCATTCAAGGTTCTCACCACACATCTAGATAAGTTCCATGGGGGGTCTAGTTTCCAAAATGGGGTCACTTGTGGGGGATTTCTACTGTTTAGGCACATCAGGGGCTCTCCAAACGCGACATGGCGTCCGATCTCAATTCCAGCCAATTCTACATTGAAAAAGTAAAACGGCACTCTTTCTCTTCCAAGCTCTGCGGTGCGCCCAAACAGTGGTTTACCCCCACATATTGGGTATCGATGTACTCAGGAGAAATTGCACAACAACTTTTGTGGTCTAATTTCTCCTGTTACCCTTGTGAAAATAAAAATTTGTGGGCAAAAATATCATTTTTGTAGAAAAAATGCAATTTTTTTTTTCACGGCTCTACGTTATAAACTTCTGTGAAGCACATGGGGGTTCAAAGTGCTCGCCACACATCCAGATAAGTTCCTTAAGGGGTCTAGTTTCCAAAATGGTGTCACTTGTGGGGGGTTTCCACTGTTTAGGCACATCAGGGGCTCTCCAAACGCGACATGGCGTCCAATCTCAATTCCAGCCAATTCTACATTGAAAAAGTAAAACGGCACTCCTTCTCTTCCAAGCTCTGCGGTGCGCCCTAACAGTTGTTTACCCCCACATATTGGGTATCAGCGTACTCAGGAGAAATTGCACAACAACTTTTGTGGTCTAATTTCTCCTGTTACCCTTGTGAAAATAAGAATTTGTGGGCAAAAAGATCATTTTTGTGTAAACAAAAGCGATTTTTTATTTTCACGGCTCTACGTTATAAACTTCTGTGAAGCACTTGGGGGTTCAAAGTGCTCACCACACATCTAGATAAGTTCCTTAAGGGGTCTAGTTTCCAAAATGGTGTCACTTCTGGGGAGTTTCCACTGTTTAGGTACATCAGGGGCTCTCTAAATGTGACATGGTGTCCGATCTCAATTCCAGCCAATTCTGCATTGAAAAAGTAAAATGGCGCTCCTTCACTTCCAAGCTCTGCCGTGCGCCCTAACAGTGGTTTACCCCCACATATGGGGTATTGGCGTATTCAGGAGAAATTGCATAACAAAATTTATGGTTACATTTCTGTTTTTACACTTGTGAAAATAAAAAAAATGGTTCTGAATTAAGATGTTTGCAAAAAAAAGTTAAATGTTCATTTTTTCCTTCCACATTGTTTCAGTTCCTGTGAAGCACGTAAAGGGTTAATAAACTTCTTGAATGTGGTATTGAGAACCTTGAGGGGTGTAGTTTTTAGAATGGTGTCACACTTCATTATTTTCTATCATATAGACCCCTCAAAATGACTTCAAATGTGATGTGGTCCCTAAAAAAAAATGGTGTTGTAAAAATGAGAAATTGTTGGTCAACTTTTAACCCTTATAACTCCCTAACAAAAAAAAATTTTGTTTCCAAAATTGTGCTGATGTAAAGTAGACATGTGGGAAATGTTATTTATTAACTATTTTTTATGACATATCTCTCTGATTTAAGGGCATAAAAATACAAAGTTTGAAAATTGCAAAATATTAAAAATTTTCGCCATATTTACGTTTTTTTCATAAATAATCGCAAGTAAAATCGAAGAAATGTTACCACTAACATGAAGTACAATATGTCACGAAAAAACAATCTCAGAATCAGAGGGATCCGTTGAAGCGTTCCAGAGTTATAACCTCATAAAGTGACAGTGGTCAGAATTGCAAAAATTGGCCTGGTCATTAAGTACCAAATTGGCTCTGTCACTAAGGGGTTAACATAATCCCGCATAGCAGTATGCTCTGGCACTGACAGATTGAACAAACGACCTTTAGGAAATTTACTACCAGGAATTAAATCTATAGCACAATCGCAATCCCTGTGAGGAGGAAGCGAACTGAGCTCAGGCTCCTCAAAAACATCCCGATAATCCGACAAAAATACAGGAACCTCAGAAGGAGTAGATGAAGCGATAGAAATCGGAGGTGCATCATCATGAACCCCTGACATCCCCAGCTTAACACAGACATTGTTTTCCAGTCAAGGACTGGATTATGAGTTTGTAACCATGGCAGACCAAGTACTAGAACATCATGTAAATTATACAATACCAGGAAGCGAATCACCTCCTGATGAACGGGAGTCATACGCATGGTCACTTGTGTCCAGTACTGAGGTTTATTCATAGCTAAAGGTGTAGAGTCAATTCCCTTCAAAGGAATAGGGACTTCCAGAGGCTCAAGACTAAACCCACATCGCTTGGCAAATGACCAATCCATAAGACTCAGGGCAGCGCCTGAATCTACATAGGCATCGACGGAAATGGATGATAATGAGCAAATCAGAGTCACAGACAGAATGAACTTAGACTGTAACGTACTAATGGCAACAGACTTATCAACCTTTTTTGTGCGTTTAGAGCATGCTGATATAACATGAGCTGAATCACCACAATAAAAGCACAACCCAGTTTTCCGCCTATAGTTTTGCCGTTCACTTCTAGACTGAACTCTATCACATTGCATTGTCTCAAGTGCCTGTTCAGAAGACACCGCCAAATGGTGCACAGGTTTGCGCTCCCGTAAACGCCGATCAATCTAAATAGCCATAGTCATAGACTCATTCAGACCCGTAGGCGCAGGGAACCCCACCATAACATCTTTAATGGCCTCAGAAAGGCCATCTCTGAACTTTGCAGCCAGGGCGCACTCATTCCACTGAGTAAGCACTGACCATTTCCGAAATTTTTGACAATATATTTCTGCTTCATCTTGCCCCTGAGAGAGAGCTAATAAAGCTTTTTCAGCCTGAATCTCTTGGTTAGGTTCCTCATAGAGCAAACCCAATGCCAGAAAAAACGCATCCACATTAAGCAACGCAGGATCCCCTGGTGCCAATGCAAATGCCCAATTTTGAGGGTCACCCCGCAGGAAAGATGTAATAATCTTAACCTGCTGAGCAGGGTCTCCAGAAGAGCGAGATTTCAAAGAAAGGAACAGCTTGCAATTGTTCCTAAAATTCAGAAAACTAGATCTATCTCCAGCAAAGAACTCTGGAATAGGAATTCTAGGTTCAGACATAGGAGCATGTACAACAAAATCTTGTATATTTTGAACCTTAGCAGCAAGATTATTCAAGCTGGAAGCTAAACTCTGGACGTCCATGATAAACAGCTAAGGTCAGAGCCATTCAAGGATTAAGAGGAGGAAAAAAAAAAAAAAAATCAGCCAGGCTGCAATTAGGGCTAGGCAGCAACCTCAGGGGAGAAAAAAAAAAAAAAAAAAACTTCCTCAGACTACTTTTCCTCCTTCTTCAGCCCAAACATTTTTTGGGCCGGCTATACTGTCATGATTCCAATGGCAGGGAATCACAAAAGGACAAGCACCAACGAGCTCTAGGGTGATGGAACCTGAGCTGACCGCGACCCTAAACCTGAACACACAAATAACAATAGCCGGGGAACGTGCCTACGTTGATCCTAGACGTCTCGCACCAGCCGAAGATCTAACTTCCCCTATTAGAAGAAACACAGACCTCTCTTGCCTCCAGAGAAATACCCCACAGAAATAGCAGCCCCCCACATATAATGACGGTGAAATGAGAGGAAGGCACATACACAGTATGAAAACAGATTCAGCAAAATGAGGCCCGCTAAAACTAGATAGCAGAGGATACAAAAGTAAACTGCGCGGTCAGCAAAAAACCCTTCAAAAAACCATCCTGTAATTACTTGAACTCATGTTCCAACTCATGGAACATGAGGAGCAATTACAGCCCGCTAGAGCAACCAGCAGCAAAGAAACAATTATATGCAAGCTGAACAAGACAAAAATAAAGCAAAACGTGGAACAAGAAAATCAAAAACTTAGCTTGTCCTGAAGATTACTGAAGCCAGAAGCTGAGGTAACAAAACACTCTGATAACCTTGATAGCCGGCGGGGAAATGACAAGAAAGCCCGGTTAAATAGGAAACTCCCAAATCCTAATAGAACAGGTGGACACCAGAGACAGCAGAACACAAATCACCCAGTACCATCAGTAACCACCAGAGGGAGCCCAAAAACAGAACTCACAACAGACGCGTCAACCTCAACCTGAAATGGAAGAGAAACATCTGGCTGACACAACACAGGGGCAGAAGTAAATCGGCGTTTAAGCTCCTGAAAGGCAGAAACAGCCACGGAGGACCAATTCGTCACATCAGCGCCTTTCTTGGTCAAATCGGTCAGAGGTTTAACTACACTGGAGAAGTTGGCAATGAAACGACGATAAAAATTAGCAAAGCCCAAGAATTTCTGAAGGCTCTTCACAGATGTGGGCTGAATCCAATCATGAATGGCCTGAACCTTAACTGGATCCATTTCTATAGATGAGGGAGAAAAAATGAAACCCCAAAAAGAAACCTTCTGCACTCCAAAGAGGCACTTTGACCCCTTCACAAATAAAGCATTATTATGGAGGATCTGAAATACCATCCTGACCTGTTTCACATGAGACTCCCAATCATTGGAAAAAATCAAAATATCATCCAAATATACAACCATGAATTTATCAAGATAACTCCGAAAGATATCATGCATGAAGGATTGGAACACAGATGGGGCATTAGAGAGTCCGAATGGCATCACAAGGTATTCAAAATGGCCTTCAGGCGTATTAAATGCAGTTTTCCATTCATCACCCTGCTTGATACAAATAAGATTATATGCCCCTCGAAGGTCAATCTTAGTAAACCAGATAGCCCCCTTAATCCTAGCAAACAAATCAGTAAGCAAAGGCAAGGGGTATTGAAATTTGACCGTGATCTTATTCAAGAGGTGATAATAAATACAGGGTCTCAAGGATCCATCCTTCTTGGCAACAAAAAAGAACCCCGCTCCCAACGGTGAAGAAGATGGCCGAATATGCCCTTTCTCCAAAGACTCCTTAATATAGCTCCACATGGCGGTATGTTCAGGCACAGACAGGTTGAAAAGTCGGCTCTTAGGGAACTTACAACCTGGAATCAAGTCAATAGCACAATCACAGTCCCTATGCGGTGGAAGGGAACTGGATTTGGGCTCATCGAATACATCCTGAAAGTCTGACAAAAACTCAGGAACTTCAGAAGAGGGGGAATAGGAAATTGACATCAAAGGAACCTGATCATGAACCCCCTGACAACCCCAACTAGTCACAGACATGTATTTCCAGTCTAACACCGGATTATATAGCTGTAACCATGGAAAACCCAGCACAATATCATCATGCAAATTATGCAACACCAGAAAACGACAATCTTCCTGATGGGCTGGCGCCATGCGCATGGTCAGCTGTGTCCAAAACTGAGGTTTATTTTTAGCCAACGGTGTAGCATCAATGCCCCCCAAAGGAATAGGTTTCTGCAAAGGCTGCATGGGAAAACCACAGCGTCTGGCAAATTCTAAGTCCATTAAGTTCAGAGCGGCGCCTGAATCCACAAATGCCATGACAGAACATGATGATAATGAGCAAATCAAGGTCACAGATAACAGAAATTTAGGTTGTATAGTACTGATGGCAACAGAACTAGCGATTCTCTTAGTACGCTTAGGGCAATCAGAAATAACATGAGCAGAATCGCCGCAGTAAAAACACAACCTATTCTGAAGCCTGAATGTTTGACGTTCAGCTCTAGACAAAATCCTATCACACTGCATAGGCTCAGGGCTCCACTTAGAGGACAACGCCACAGTGTGCACAACTCTGCGCTCGCGCAAGCGCCGATCAATCTGAATGGCCAGAGACATAGAATCACTCAGACCAGCAGGCATGGGGAACCCCACCATAACGTCTTTAACGGATTCAGAAAGACCCTTTCTGAAAATTGCCGCCAAGGCATCCTCATTCCATTTAGTCAGTACAGACCATTTTCTAAATTTCTGGCAATATGATTCGCCGCTTCTTGACCTTGACACAGGGCTAACAAAATTTTCTCAGCCTGATCCACAGAATTAGGCCCATCATACAACAACCCCAATGCCTGAAAGAACGAATCAACATTAAGCAAAGCAGGATTGCCAGTTTCCAGGGAAAATGCCCAATCCTGTGGGTCACCACGCAGCAGAGACATGATGATTTTAACCTGCTGAATAGGATCACCAGAAGACCGGGGTCTTAATGCAAAAAACAGTTTACAGTTATTTTTGAAACTCAAAAATTTGGATCTGTCACCAAAGAATAAATCAGAAGTGGGAATCTTAGGTTCTAAGGCAGGAGTTTGAACAATATAATCTGAAATACCCTGTACCCTAGCAACAAGCTGATCCACCCGAGAAACTAACTCCTGAACATTCATGTTAATACTAGATTCCATAGCCACCCAGAGATAAAGAGGAAAGGAAAGACACAACAGACTACACAAAAAAAATGGATCAGCACTTTCCTTCCCTTCTTCTTAGATGCGTTTAACTCATTGTTGGCCAGTTGTACTGTTATGATCTGGTGGCCTAGGAGCAGCATAAGACGGACTCTGGAGAAGGTGGTCCCTGTACTGACCGCAAACCCTGAACCTAGCAGCGCAACTAGAAGTAGCCGTGGGGGGTACCTAACACTCCCTAGACCCCTCGGCACAGCCTAAGATCTAACTACCCCTAAAGACAGAAACAGGAAACCTATCTTACCTCAGAGAAAATCCCCAAAGGATAGATAGCCCCCCACAAATATTGACTGTGAGAGGAGAGGAAAATAACATACGCAGATATGAAATCAGATTTTAGCATAGGAGGCCATAGCTAAAAAGAAAGAAAAGAACAGAGTACTATGCGGTCAGTATAAAAACGCTAGGAAATATCCACCACAGAAGATACGAATCACCACATCTGACTAAAGACATGGGGGGTATATCTGCATCTCCAGAGAAATAGCCAGGCTGCAAAAAATCCTACACAGACAAAACTGGACAAGACAAAAACATGAACATGCACAGACAGAACTATTAAAGTCCACAGCAGGTGGACAGCAAAAACAAAGCCAGGACTTATCTTTGTAGAAAAGCACAGCAAACTGGAGAGACCAGCAGGGAAGTGAATCCTGCAAGAACAATGAGCAACTGGCACTGACTAAAGGATCCTGCAAAGCTATATACCCCAGTCAGTTTTGCAATTAGTAGATACACATGTCCACTCCTGCAATCCAGGCACAACTGCATTACCCTCTACAACCACCGGAGGGAGCCCAAAAGCTGAATTCACAACAGGAACCCTAGACCTAGTGCTAGAACACTGGGAAGTGGAGGGCATCATAGAAGGGGTACCTATTGCACCCTATGTGCTGGAATTCCGGGACCGCCTACAGGAGCTGACCCAGGCTGTACATGGGAACATGCAGGTGGCCCAGCGGCGCCAGCGCATATGGTACGATCGGAGGGCCAGGGAACACACCTTGGAAATAGGACAGAAGGTCCTGGTGTCATAGCCCACTAGGCAGAGCAAGTTCCAAGCTGCATGGCACGGGCCCTACCAGATAGTGGGGAAAATAGCCGACACCACCTATAATGTCGCCGATTGTGACGACCCCAGGGTTATCCGCATGTTCCATGTGAATATGCTGAAGCCCTACCAGGAGCGCCCTGATGAGGTAGTGGCCATCTGTGTGTGCACCTGAAGCAGAGGATTTAGCCGGACTTCCCTTGCCTGATGTCTTAGGGGAAAGGACTCAGTCTAAAACATGTGACCATGTACACTTGGGTGAAGACTTAGGTCCCCAGGAGAGACAGCAGGCAGAGGCGTTGTTGAGACAGCGACAGAGAATTTTTTGGGGGAGACCAAGGTACACTCGCCTGGCACAACACAAGGTGGAGACCCAGGATCAGACCCCCCTGCGACAACCCCCCTTCCACATCCCTGAGTCTGTACTAGAAGGGATGTGACAAGAGATACAAGAGATTTTGTGTTTAGGGGTCATTGAGAAGTCAGATAGTCCCTGGGCATTCCCCGTAGTGTTAGTGCCCAAGATGGATGGGACTACACGGTTTTGTGTAGACTATCGTAAGCTCAATGAGAAAACGGTGACGAATGCGTATCCCATGCAGCATGTGGATGAGTTGTTAGACCGGCTGGCGGGGGCAAAGTAATGACAACTATCGATCTATGCAAAGGCTACTGGCAGATTCCCCTTAGTCCTGACGCTATTCCCAAGTCGGCATTTGTCACCCCGTTCAGTTTATTCCAGTTTTGAGTTATGCCATTCGGGATGAAGAATGCCCCGGCGACCTTCCAGAGGCTGGCTGACAGGCTTCTGGATGGTCTCCAGGACTATGCTTGTGCCTACCAGGATGACATCGCCATCTACAGCGCGACATGGGAAGAGCATCTAAATCACATAGAGACAGTATTGGACAGGATCCACAAGGCCGGAATCACCCTGAACCCAAACAAGTGTCACGTGGGCAAGGCAGAGGTTCAGTATTTAGGGCATTGGGTGGGAAGTGGAAAACAGCGTCCAGAGCCAGCCAAGATTGAGGCCATAGCCAAATGGCCCACCTCACGCACTAAAACCCAGGTCATGGCGTTTCTAGGGACAGCAGGGTATTACAGGAAATTCGTTCCTAATTACAGCAGCGTAGCCAAGCCCCTCACTGATCTGACCCATAAGAACCAACCCCGTCAGGTAACCTGGACCCCAGAGTGTGAGGAAGCTTTCCGCCAGCTAAAGGACGCCCTCACCAATACCCCTGTATTGGCCGCACCCGATCCAACTAAACGTTTCCTTGTTCACACAGACGCTTCTATGTTTGGATTGGGGGCAGTACTGAGCCAAGTCGGGCAAGACAGCCAAGAACACCCAGTAGCTTATCTGAGTTGGAAACTACTGCCCCGTGAAGTAAGCTATGCGGCCATCGAGAAAGAGTGCCTGGTGGTAGTATGGGCACTCAAAAAGTTGCAACCATATTTGTATGGACAACAGTTTTCCCTCCTAATGGACCATAATCCCCTAGTTTGGCTTAATCGGGACTCCAGAGACAACGCCAGATTACTGCGGTGGAGTTCAGCCCTACAACCTCTGGATTTCACCATCCACTACAGACCCGGCAAACAAAAAGATAACGCCGATGGACTAAATCGACAAACGGAACTTGTACCCACCCCATAAACTTTGGTCATCCCCAAACCAATCCCGTTAAGGATCAGACTGTGTATGCCGATCGCGTCGCTGAAAAGGGGAGCCATGATACGGAACCCCACCGCACCTAGAATATGTTGTGCAGCTATATGTATGTATAATAGGTTCCAGGTGAGATGCATATCCCTAATGCATCAGCCCACAGGCTGTGCTCCGGGGCAGAGGGGACACGATATTCCCCTTTTGACCTTCCCCACCTTTGTAATTCCCACAGTAAATATCGGCAGGCTCCGGCCAACTGCGGCTATGGTAATGTATGTCTGGTCTGATGCATTTCAATTGGTGCGCCCTCTGTTTCTATGTGATATATATTCTGTATCCTGTGAGTAAAGTGTTGTCATACTGGAAATATGTGGAGACGCAGTGATCTTTTATATGCGCCCATGTAATCAAGGAATTCTAGCCAGCGTCCTTCATTCTGACTCCAGCCAAAGCAGAGTGGACCTCCTGAAACACGGGGTGGTACTGAAAGAGGTACTCCAGCACGGCAGACCCCGTTACACCACCCATGAAGCAAGCTACACCGCCTGTTGATCTAATTACTAATTTTTAACTACATCTAGCCCAGGAAAACATTTTCTACCTAATAGCACTTTGTGCTACTCAGCAGAGTACCCCACCCATGAAGCAAGCTACACCGCCTGTTTACCTAGCTACTATTTTGTAACGGCATCTAGCCCAGGAAATCCTTTTGGGCCTAGTAGAATTTAGTGATACTCAGCAGCGTACCCCACCCATGAAGCAAGCTACACCGCCTGTTTACCTAACTACTATTTTGTAATGGCATCTAGCCCAGGAAATCCTTTTGGGCCTAGTAGAATTTAGTAATACTCAGCAGCGTACACCTCCCATGAAGCAAGCTACACCACCTGTTTACCTAACTACTATTTTGTAACGGCATCTAGCCCAGGAAATCTGTTTGGGCCTAGTAGAATTTAGTGATACTCAGCAGCGTACCCCACCCATGAAGCAAGCTACACCACCTGTTTACCTAACTACTATTTTGTAACAGCATCTAGCCCAGGAAATCCTTTTGGGCCTAGTAGAATTTAGTAAAACTCAGCAGCGTACACCACCCATGAAGCAAGCTACACCACCTGTTTACCTAACTACTATTTTGTAACGGCATCTAACCCAGGAAATCTGTTTGGGCCTAGTAGAATTTAGTGATACTCAGCAGCGTACCCCACCCATAAAGCAAGCTACACCGCCTGTTGATCTAATTACTAATTTTTTACTGCATCTAGCCTAGGAAATCTTTTTATACCTAACTAGATGGCAGCCCGATTCTAAAGAATCGGGAGTCTAGAATCCATATATACTTTATTTATTCAAATGTAAGAATAATACAATTAATAAATAATAGTAAGAAAGAACAAAAAATGGCTGCACTCACCAGCTCTTGACAATTCTTGTTATTTAAGGTACAGTTACACAGGATCCATGAACATGCTTATGAGGGGAGGGATGAAAGACATCAGACGACAACTTTGCGTGTTGTGGCAAATGCCACAACAACGGTTCTTTGCTTAACCCCTTAGCGACCGCCGATACGCCTTTTAACGGTGGAAAAAGTCCATAGCGCCCCCCAGAGGCCGATTTTCTCCAGGGTCTCGGCTGCCGAGACCCCAGAGAACATGATTCGGGGGGTTTTTAACCCTCCCCGCATTTGCGATCGCCGGTAATTAACCGTTTACCGGCGATCGCAAAAAAAAAAAAAAAAAAGCGATCTCTTTTTAATTTCTCTGTCCTCCGATGTGATCGCACATCGGAGGACAGAGAAAAGGGGTCCCAGGTGGCCCCCCAATACTCACCTAGCTCCCCCGATGCTCCTCGTGTCTCCCGGTGGGCGCCGCCATCTTCAAAATGGCGGGCGCATGCGCAGTGCGCCCGCCGGCCGGCACCGGGAGAATCTTTGGGGTCTCGGCTGCCGGGGATAGCCGAGACCCCAAAGAGCATAATCGGGGTCGGTATTACCGACCCCTGTTTTGCGATCGCCGGTAATTAACTGTTTACCGGCGACCGCAAAAAAAAAAAAAAGTAAAGTGTAATTCTCCGTCCTCTGATGTGATCGCACATCAGAGGACAGAGAAATAGGGGGATTCGGGGACCCTAGCATACTCACCTAGGTCCCTGGATCCTCTTGCTGCTCCTCCTGGCCGCCGGCAGAAGAACATGGCGGACGCATGCCCAGTGCGCCCGCCATCTGTCTCCATCTGCCGGCCGGCAGGAGAACAGCAGTTGGGGCTTAAATTAGGGTTAGGGTTAGGGGTAGGGTTAGGGTTAGGGGTAGGGTTAGGGGTAGGGTTAGGGGTAGAGTTAGGGGTAGGGGTAGGGTTAGGGGTAGGGTTAGGGGTAGGGTTAGGGGTAGGGGTAGGGTTAGGGGTAGGTTTAGGGGTAGGGTTAGGGGTAGGGGTAGGGGTAGGGTTAGGGCTAGGGTTAGGGCTAGGGTTAGGGCTAGGGTTAGGGGTTGACTTTCGGTGTCATTCACATCAATACAAAGATTATCTCCAAAAATTTCAATTATTAAAGAGCCAGTACATACCATGTCTGGAGGAATTTCAATTACATCATCTCCAAGGTTATGTTCATTAGATAGTTCACCATTTCCCAGTTGAAGCAACCAACTGCTGTAGTGAGGATCAATGGAGCGCATGTTGTTAATAAGTGGCAGGCGAGTAAAATGTTGCCAGTGTTGTGAATATTTTATACAGCTCTCTACAACATCAGTTCTTGTCACATGAGGGATGACAGGAAGACATTGTCTAAAGTCGCCTCCAAAAACAATCACTTTACCTCCAAACGGTGTTTTTTCTTTGTGAGCTACATTTGTTGTCATGACATCATGTAAAACTCTATCAATGACATGCAATGCATATTTGGATAGCATTGTGCACTCATCAATAATAAAAAGTTTAGTGCTGTGCAAATCTTTTGCTGCATCGGTATCATTCTTAATCCTGGAAACAGATGTTTCATTCACAGGAATTGGAATCCCATAAAGAGAATGAATGGTTCGTCCACCTTGTAGCAAGTTGGCGGCAATTCCAGTAGTGGCAGCAGGTGACACAATGTCTCCTTGTCCTCTCAGCTGATGTAGGAGTAGATGATATAGGTACGTTTTTCCGCTGCCACCAGGACCATCAAGGAAAAAACACTTTGCTGTAGAATTAGTGTCTTCTAAAGCTTGAGTGATAGCATCAAAAGCAAAAAGTTGGTCCTCATTTAGAGTAGCTTTCATTTCAGCAGCAGCTGATAACTCATAATCTTTATCATACTGTGGGAGTAGGTGTTGTTTCTTGACTGGACGTGGCAAATTAAAATCAATATAAGTTTTGCCATGAGCTTTAAGAACATGTTGGACATCTGTCATAGCATAGCCTTCACAATTGACACACTCCAGAGTGTCGGAGTGGTATGCATGGCAGTAGTCTTCTACAAAGTGTTCCTTAAATTCATCCCATAAGTCCCGAGGTTTAGCTGGAGGACCAAAAATACAAATGTAGGCAAACATGTCACGTAGCTCTGCTGGCATGTTGAGAATACTGGCATCAAGTAATGTATTTCTCCACAGACTATCATCAAATAGTAAGCCAAGAGCTAATGCCGCATCTTTGAAGGTTTCATGTGTGACTCCGTGTACAGTTTTTATGCTGTCAAAACTGGTTGCACCTTTGACATGTAACAATAACAATCTTAAATAGTAGCGTTCTTGGTCTTTCACACTGACAGTATACATTCGTCCAATCACAGAACCACCTGCTCGCTTTCTAACTTCCCAAGAACCTTCTTTCCAAACATAGTTTTCGGGAATTTCACGGTATAAATAAATATGAGCATGATGGTCGTTTTGATTAAGCTTGAAGTAGGCCATAAGTGTAGACTTTTGATGGAGCTTTTGTTTGATGTTTCCAATAGAGTCATCCTCATGAAAATAGAGTGGCTGAGAATACGGTAGATGTACAGCAAGGCGAATGATGCTATGAGATTGTTTATGCATTGGATATGAGAATATTCGCCAAGCTGCCTCTGGTGCACTGACATATCTTGAATCCATGAATTGGTGTGTTTCATCATGTTGGATGTTAGTCTGGCAGATTTCAAGATTGGCTTTATCATGTCCTTTGTAGACGTATTTAAATAAATATTTCACATCCTGAATGGAACCACAAACTTCGACATTTATATGGCACTTGTATTTTAATAGCAGGAACGGATTATATGGAACCACCCACGAATTATCAATCATGTTAGAATGGTGTTGAAAAGATGGGCCAAAGTGTCTGCGGTAAGTAGGATAGGCGTCCTTAGCTATGATGGTTCTTGGTTGCAAATCTTTAGGGAAACCTTTTGTACACTTCCCCAGATCCATAGAGGGAGAATTTGGGTTGTGTTCTCCACACGGACCATGAATCATATGTTGGAGAACAATTTTATGGAGCTGAGGGTAGTGGGTAGGATTGGGAATTTCAGCCCACACTGTATTGTCTATGTCCTCCTCAGTCCTTAATTTGGAGTTGCTGTCCAGAATAATCAAAATGTGAGCGTGTGGAAGGCCACGTTTTTGAAATTCAATTACATGAACCATAGCGCAAACTTTCCCAAATAATCCATTGTTAATGTCTTTTAAGAGTGCTTCCAGTTTTATTTTGAAAACACGTGCCACCAAATCAGGTCTATGTTCCACACGCTGCCAAGGTTCCAAATTCTCAGTAATCTCATTCCATTTCGGATTACAGGTCATGGTGATGAATAGATCAGGACGACCATATTTAGTCAAAATAGTAGGCAGCAACAAAGGGATTCACATTGTCTAACTGAAGAGCAATTATACTCATCAAAGTGGGATGACATTTTTGATTTTGTTCACAGTTTAAACGTTGTTCATTGGCGGTAGCGGTATCCAAAATATACAGCTGGGCATAAGCTGGAACTTGATCATCACTGGGATGTAGAGTTCCAGTACGATGATATATTTGTCCATGTATACGGAAACAGTAAGGGCCATGTCCAGGTGGAGGGGATATATTGGCACCCATGGAGGCGAAAGCAAATGAGCTGTTAATACTACGAATTTTTTCCATGAGATTCTTACTGAACTCACTCTCCCCTGTCAGCAATCGTTTAAAGACCTCGGGATATTGGGGTATAGGTATATGCACTTTACTCTTGTGACAACACAGAGTAAAATTTTTATCTGCTGGTATCTCAGCATTAAAATGTAATGCTTGACAATGTTCACATAAATAGTTCATAGGACCACAGGAGTGTTCTACTATGGTACTGTCATCATTAGTAAAACCTGTAGGATGTTGAGGTACAGGTTGTGATAACGGAGCATTGGAATGTTTCTGTAAGCCAACATATATAAAGCGTGGACCTGGTAGAGGATCTTCACTGTCCACAGATTCAATCACTGAGGAGTTGGAAGGTGTATCTTGGTCAGAGTTTATTAATATGGAGGTGCAAGCGGTTTTTTTGCGCCATTCACGGCGTGCACCAGCTGCATTTGGTAATGGTTTGTTTGTTGCCTTAGAAGAGTCAGGTGTGAAGCATGTCTTATAAGCAGACTTAACAGTGTGCAGGCGACGGCGTTTATCATTTGGAGTGTAAGTAGGACAGTGTTTGCGCTTACGTGCAGATTTACCAACGGTTAAAGGAGCTTCAAGCTGCACACATTCTATGAATGGAGACAAAGAAGCTGTATTGTGGGCAGAATCTATGACTGAGGACGTGGAAATATTATGTTTGCAACATTGAGAGCGTGCAGCAGCAGCTTTATTACTTAATCGATTAGTTTTGTCCTCAAAAGACTCATTAGTAATGCGTTTATTGCAAGCAGCATTAACAGTGTCCAGGCGCTTATGTCTGTCCTCTGTAGTCTCGTTAGCACGCTGTTTGTGCTTACGTGCGGCATCGGCGGCTTTTCGCTCAGCGTCATTGGTATACTTATTATCAGACCTGATGTTACGTGCGCCATCAGCAGCTTTGGGCTCTGTGTCATTAGTATACTTAACATTGTCCAGGCGCTTGCATCTCTCCTCTGTACTCTTGTTAGCACTCTGTTTGCGCTTACGTGCGGCATCGGCGGCTTTTCGCTCTGCATCATTACCATACTTTATATCAGACCTGATCTTACATGCGCCATCAGCAGCTTTGGACTCTATGTCATTAGTATACTTAACAGTATCCAGGCGCTTGCATCTATCCTCTGTACTCTTGTTAACACGCTGTTTACGCTTACGTGCGGCATCGACGGCTTTTCGCTCTGCATCATTACCATACTTTGCATCAGACCTGATCTTACGTGCGCCATCAGCAGCTTTGGGCTCAGTGTCATTAGTATACTTAACAGTATCCAGGCACTTGCATCTATCCTCTGTACTCTTGTTAACACGCTGTTTGCGCTTACGTCCGGCATCGGCGGCTTTTCGCTCTGCATCATTACCATACTTTATATCAGACCTGATCTTACGTGCGCCATCATAAGCTTTGGACTCTGTGTCATTAGTATACTTAACAGTGTCCATGCGCTTGCATCTATCCTCTGTACTCTTGTTAGCACGCTGTTTGCGCTTACGTGCGGCATCGGCGTCTTTTTGCTCTGCATTATTAGTATACTTTCTATCAGACCTAATCTTACGTGCGCCATCAGCAGCTTTGGGCTCTGTGTCATTAGTATCCTTAATATTAGAGCTCATGTTGGCTAAGCTAAACAGCTTTAAGCGTGGTGGTGGCAAACAACAGGTTAATAAGAGGCAGTGTCAGGTAGTAGGAAAATAGCCAGTTAATAATAGGCAATAGTTCTTTGCAGGAATGCAGATATTAATAAATAGGCAGTTTATATTGCAGAGAAATTGCTGGGCAATAATGGACAATGTCCTTATGTGGCAAATAATAGAGCAATATACACAATGTGGCAAAGAAGAGGTTAATAAACGTCAGTCTCTCAGTATAACAGTCAGTGAATAATAGGCAGTATATGGAGAAAACACCAAACAAAAGTTCAAAATTGGTGTGAAAATGTCACTGAACCACTTCACAACTAAATATATATAGTTTTGGTAAATGGTATTATCATTTTTTTGACGAAATTCGGCAGGAGCTTGAAGAGCAACGTCACTGGGCCCGCCTCCACGCAGTAGAAACTTGCTGTGAGGTAAAAATTCAAAAATCACACCAAAATGGCGGGCGGAGTGTGTCACAGTACAGCACGTTTCTGATTGGTCGCTCGCAGCAGGCGGCAACCAATCAGACACTGGACACTGTTGACTAGGGTTGAGCGACCTTGACTTTTTTAGGGTCGAGCCGGGTTTCGCGAAACCCGACTATCTCAAAAGTCGAGTCGAGTGAAATCGGCCGATTATGGCGAAAAGTCGAGGATCGACCGAAACACGAAACCCAATGCAAAGCCAATGGGATATATATATATATTTTTTTCTCTCTCTCTCTCTCTCTCTCTCTCTCTCTCTCTCTCTCCTCCGTCCGTCCCTGAACTGAAAAGCTGGTGTTACACAGTGCAAATCGCTACAGCGCACAAGCGACAACATGGCGATAGGCGTCCACGCCCCTAAGACCTATGTCATCACTCTGTCCACGCCCCTTCATTGGCTGAAAAAAATGGCGCCAAGCGCGTCATACGAAACGCGACTTTGGCGCGAAAGTCGCGTACCGCATGGCTGACCCCACACAGGGATCGGGTCGGGTTTCATGAAACCCGACTTTGCCAAAAGTCGTCGACTTTTGAAAATGAACGATCCGTTTCGCTCAACCCTACTGTTGACGTCACTTATCTCCGGACATTAGCTCCGGACATTAGCTCCGGACATTAGCTCCGGACATTAGCTCCGGACAAAGCCACGGAAGTTGGCAGAAATTGCAGGAAGTAGTATTCTAGGCAATTAATCTCCGGACATTAGCTCCGGACATTAGCTCCGGACATTAGCTCCGGACAAAGCCACGGAAGTTGGCACAAATTGCAGGAAGTAGTATTCTAGGCAATTATATATTAGATAGCATTTTGTGCTACTCAGCAGAGTACCCCACCCATGAAGCAAGCTACACCGCCTGTTTACCTAACTACTATTTTGTAACAGCATCTAGCCCAGGAAATCCGTTTGGGCCTAGTAGAATTTAGTGATACTCAGCAGAGTACCCCACCTATGAAGCAAGCTACACCGCCTTCTTTCTTTCTCAATCTAACTCCTCGGCTCTGGGGTGTCCACTCTCCCTCCAGCTCTCTCCTTCTCACAGGTGGACTACCGCATGTTTTCACACTGTGGGGAATCTTTTGGGCCCTGGCATAAGAAGTCGTCGAGGTAATGGATAATATGTGCCGCCTTACAAACGTCCATGACGACACATTCGAGGAAGCAACTAAACGCCTCAAATAGTGAGCAGGATATGGAGCACCCCATGGGCAAACAGCGATCTATGTAGTATGCTCCTTCACAGAAGCAGCCCAATGGGAGGACACTATTCGGAGGCACAGGTAGTAACAGGAACGCCCCCTCAATGTCTGTTTTGGCCATTAGGGTGCCCCTTATCAACTTCTTGACCCGCCTGATTGCCTCGTCAAAGGACGTGCAGTACATAGTAATGTACTTGGTTCCGCATCGATGTTGTCGTTTACTGACCTGCCCCTTGGATATGACAAATGGTGGATTAGTCTGAATGTATTGGGTTCATTTTTTGGCACAACTCCCAACGGGGGTACCACAACAAGGGAAGTGTTCTGAATGGACCCGCCACCATTCTTCATAAAGATATTTATTTTTTTATTTTTTTTGTCAAGTCGTCTGGGTGTTGGTAGAGTGAGTTTAGATTTTTACTCCAGCCTTTTTGGATTTTAGAAGGGCATGACATGCCTATATCTGTGTCTCCTCCTTTTACTCCTCCACCTCTTTTCTTTTCGCATGACTATATGTAGTTGGGACTTTTCCATGTGATTGCTGTGTCTTCTGAGCAGTTTGTCAGCTTTTGGACACCTTTTAAGGTGTTTTCTATGTGTTTTCCATGTGTTTGTATGTGTTTGTGTTTGCCTGCTATTGGTTTCAATGGGGTTCGACTGTGTTCGTCAAACGTTCGACGAACAGTTCGGCGAACACCTCCCTGTTCGACTAATCGAACCGAACCCGAACACTAGGGAGGTGGCTCAACACTATTTATAACTAAGTGATATACCCTTGATTTGTGTAGTTAGATAAACTCATAATCGGACATATTTAAGAAGACCTGAGCATGTGGATCTCTGTACATTTTACTCCTGCAAGATTAGATGTCTTATTCTGTTCAATATTGATGAAAGATTGACACTGTCTTCTTTCTATTACCATTGAGCTACAAAGTATCTGCAGATATTTAAAGTTCCAGTATAGATAACTTTTTCTCCTAGGACAGACTTCAGATCTAGTCAGGCCCATTCTTGCCTAAATCATAATACTAAGAGTTATGCAGGAATATATAATATTATCCGGCATATTCCATATTTTAAAAAGTTCATAGGTTTTGTACAAAATGTATAGACTAAAAATCCTGTAAACAGTTTTGTTTGTGATAAAAAAACAGGCTCTTTTCAAAAAAGGTTTTGCGAAAATAGACATTTATTTTCTCCCTCAAAGTTCTTAAATGATTGCTTTGGGGAATCCTGTGGCATAGTGCATTCACATCAGCATTCACTGAATATTACCATTTATGCCTACAGACAGGAAAGTATATCTGGGGTGAGTGCCTCTTAGAACTGTTTTTGGAAGGATTTGTTTAAAAGCTGGTTGATGGTTTACAGATAAACTGTTAATATAGCCTGCCTTTGCTAATTTTCTCTGGGGACAAATAGGACAAGACAAGAACAACCTGCTTTTTAAGCTGAGCAGGCAAAGTACCCTTAGGCAAGAGAAGCAGTGAGGAAAACAAAGAAACTGGAAAATATGAAAGTTCACTACACAATAAAGGGAAAGTCTTTTGCATTTACACAGAAAACATACTAAAATATATAAATCATATGGAAATAGCAATTTGTTCCATGTGGTTAAACATTCACTACTTACAGTATTTACAGCATTCTATGGATTTACTTAAAGTATTATTTTTTCCCTGCTATAGGCATTTATTTCGTATGCATTTTATAAAAATATATGGTTTACTTTTCCAGGAGGTGATAGGTCCTCTTTTAAGGAGTTATACCCATTATATATTGCCGAGAATTGCACTATGCAGGGAAAGCTAGGACAGTAGATTCTTCTTTCACAATAAAGATGGAACATGGACAATCACCATTGATCTGAAAATTATAGAAAATCCCTCAGTACTTAAATTCCCTCAGTTCTAAAATGGGAACAACCTATTAATTTACATAATATGCTCAAATGTCTTTAAAAGGAACCTGCAATCAGAGTTATCCCTATTTATTAATTGTCATTGTAGCATACAGTAGTTATTATTAAATCCATTTACCTTGTGGAAATTAGTACTATTACAGAAAACCAGAAAGTGAAATTCATTACTGCTACATCAGACTTTGTTCTGGCCTCCAGGTAGACAAGCAACACAAAACATGGCTGTTTTGATTGTAATCTCAACTACGGTTCCTTTTTTACATTATATTTACCATAATTATATGATGATTGAAATGTTAATCAAGATTTTCCATGATCTGCACATGTTGTGAAAACATTTCAGCTCTGTGACAGTTAATAAATCCAAACCTTGAATATTTAGCCCCTTCACGACATGCGCCTTACTAGAACGGCGCATGTCATGTCTATCCCTTTGATGTGGGCTCCGGCGCTGAACCATACATCTTTCCTATCACATGTCAGCTGTTTTGAACAGCTGACGTGCCTGAAACAGCCGCGAGTGGAATCACGATCCACCAGTGGCTATTAACCCATTGTGCTTCTGTGAAACTCTGAAAGCAGCATTTAATGAGTGCTTCCAGCCATCGGGCTGGAAATCCGCCCATCGGTAACCCTTGTCACGTCATCGTGGGTCACCGATGGGTTGGCATGACAACCAGTTGTCTCCTACAGACCTCTCAAGTTTTCATTGCCAACTTGCTATGAGCACTACCCGGTGGTCGACACTCATATCAAGTCAGAAATTCTGCTACTTACAGGTGATCTGATCATTGCCTGTATGTAGCAGAGCCAATCGGGTTATGGCAGCTTCTAGTCTCCCATGGAGACTATTGAAGCATTCCAAAAAGTAAAAAGTAAAAAAAATGTTTTAAAAAATATATATATAAAAGTTCATATCACCCCCCTTTCGCCCCATTCAAAATAAAACAAAAACAAATCCTCAAACATACACATATTTGGTATCGCCACATTCAGAATCACCAGATCTATCAAAATAAAAAAAGAATTAACCCGATTGCTAAACGACATAATGAGAAAAAAAGTCAAAATGCCAGAATTGCATTTTTTTGGTCTCCGCAACATTGCATTAAAATGCAATAACGGTGTTAGGGTTTGCAGATCGTACTAAATATAAACTATGATCAAGTGCGATCGCAACCCGGGATCCACCGTGCAGTGATGTTAAACCGCAGCTAGAGAACAATGGCGGTGTGCACAGTGAGGAATAGTTAGCTCGCACTGAGTTAAAGTCACTCAGTGTATAAAAATAATAATAATATTTATTTTTAAACAATGCTAACATATTCCAAAGCGCTTTACAGTTTTGCACACAATATCATCGCTGTCTCCATTGGGGCTCTCATTCCAAATTCCCTATCAGAATGTCTTTGGAATGTGGGAGGAAACCGGAGTACCCGGAGGGAACCCACGCAAACGCTGGGGGGAACATACAAACTCCTTGCAGATATTGTCCTTGGTGGGATTTGAATCCAAGACTCCAGCAATGCAAGGCTGCAGCACTAACCATTGAGCCACCGTGCTGGTATAGCACACGAGGCTGTGTCAGTCGCACACAGCAAATGGAAAAATGCTCTGCAGTGTTACTGTGTCACTCATACACAGTAACAGAGCAGGTAGGGCGCTAAACATGATCCCTGTTAACCTCACAGGAGGACGCAACCCTCACAGGGGCAAGGGAACAGGTAGTGGAAAGCTAACATATTCCAAACCGCTTTACAGTTTTGCACACAATATCATCACTGTCCCCATTGGGGCTCTCATTCTAAATTCCCTATCAGTATGTCTTTGGAATGTGGGAGGAAACCGGAATACCCGGAGGGAACCCACGCAAACGTGGGGGGAACATACAAACTCCTTGCAGATATTGTCCTTGGTGGGATTTGAATCCAAGACTCCAGCAATGCAAGGCTGCAGCACTAACCATTGAGCCACCGTGCTGGTATAGCACACGAGGCTGTGTCAGTCGCACACAGCAAATGGAAAAATGCTCTGCAGTGTTACTGTGTCACTCATACACAGTAACAGAGCAGGTAGGGCGCTAAACATGATCCCTGTTAACCTCACAGGAGGACGCAACCCTCACAGGGGCAAGGGAACAGGTAGTGGAAAGCTAACATATTCCAAACCGCTTTACAGTTTTGCACACAATATCATCACTGTCCCCATTGGGGCTCTCATTCTAAATTCCCTATCAGTATGTCTTTGGAATGTGGGTGGAAACCGGAATACCCGGAGGGAACCCACAAAAACGTGGGGGGAACATACAAACTCCTTGCAGATATTGTCCTTGGTGGGATTTGAATCCAGGACTCCAACAATGCAAGGCTGCAGTGCTAACCACTGAGCCACCATGCTGGTATAGAACACGAGGCTGTGTCAGTCGCACACAGCAAATGGAAAAGATGCTCTGCAGTAGAGCTGTGTCACTCGTACACAGTAACAGAGCAGGTAGGGTGCTAAATATGATCCCTGTTAACCTCACAGGAGAACGCAAGTCTCACAGGGGCAAGGGAACAGGTAGTGGACACAATCACAGCATGTGCACGCACACAAACTCCTCTCCAGAGGTGCCAGAATTCTAAAGGCTATACGCCTGCCCTGAATTCACAAAAACTCCTCTCCGGAGGTGCTGGAATTCTAAAGGCTATACGCCTGCCCTTAGCACATGCAGATGAGTCCACACTACCGTTATGTTCCACACACACATATAAAATAAATGATCTTAAGGCTATGTGCACATGTTGCGGATTAGACTTAGGAATTTCTGGTGCGGATTTTGCCTCTCCTGTGTGGATTTGCTGCGTTTTTACCCCTGTGGATTTCTATAATGGAATGGGTACAAAAACGCTGCAGATTCGCTAAAAATAAGTGACATGCTACTTCCGCAGCGGATTTTCCGCAAAATGTGCACAAATTTTTTTCTTCTCATTGATTTACATTGTACTGTAAATCAATTGCGGATCTGCAGCATTTCTGCACCGCAAAAAACGCTGCGGATCAGCAGAGAATCCGCAACGTGTGCACATAGCCTAAAGCACGCTCCAGGAAACCTTTTATGGGTATGTGCACACGTATCTGTGGGGGCTGCGTATTTTTCCGCAGTGGATTTGATAAATCCACAGTGCAAAACCGCTGCCGTTTTTCCTGCGGATTTATTGCGGTTTCTATTGCGGATTCCACTGCGGGTTTACACCTGCTGTTTTCTATTGGAGCAGGTGTAAACCCGCAGCGGAATCCGCAAAAAGAATTGACATGCTGCGGAATGTAAACCGCTACGTTTCCGTGCAGTTTTTTCCGCAGCATGTGCACTGTGAATTTCGTTTCCCATAGGTTTACATCATACCGTAAACGCATGGGAAACCGCTGCGGACCCGCCGCTGCGGATCGGCTGCGGATCCACAGCAAAATCCGCAGCGCATGCACATACCCTAAATGATCCTGTTCAAGTCCAGTCAAACAGGACCTGGAATCTGGAACTGCCACGTCACCTAAGCAGCTGACCACCAATGAGACGTCACCACCTTATGAGCATGCTCAGTAGGGCTGATTTCTGGATTTAGCCTCTGGAATGCCTGTCCGACACTGCCTATTGCTAGTTGCTATAGCTTTGGCTGGAGAGCCAGCAATAACCAAGCGAACAGCACGAGTCTTGGCAAGACGCTGACACTGACATCTTTGCTGAGCAGCTCCCACTGCGGCCAAAGCAGGATGGGAGACTGCAGAAGCAGACAAGGCTTGGGATCTACCCTCTGCAGTGGGAGAATCCAGGTGCCTAGCAAACGAGCGATCAAATTTGAACCAAAATAATATCAATAAAAACAGAAGCTTGGTGAGAGAACATAAGCCCTCACCCAACCTGAGAGCATGAAAAATGGAGACTAGTGATCAGCGATTGTACTTGTTGCTCGGGTTTTCCTGAGCACGCTCAGGTGACCTCTGAGTATTTATGACTGCTCGGAGATTTACCGTATTTTTCGGACTAAAAGACGCACTTTTTCCCCCCCAAAAAAGGGGGGAAAATGGGGGGTGCGTCTAATAGTCGCAATGCAGGCTTACCTAGGTGGCAGAGGTCCGGTGGCAGAGGTGCGGTTGCGGGGGTGTGGCGGCAGAGGAGGCGCAGTAAGCGGGGTCCCTTTCCCCGGTATGGTGATGCAGCAGGCCCGGTATGCAGCAGAGCCGGGTGAATCCTCTTGTTATCGGTGGTGGCGGCCATTTTCCGGAGGCCGCGCGTGCGCAGATGGAGCGCTCTGCTTCCCGGGGCTTCAGGAAAATGGCCGCCGCGATCTCCATCTGCGCACGCGCGGCCTCCCGCGGCCATTTTCCTGAAGCCCCGGGAGCAGAGCGCTTCATCTGCACACGCGCGGCCTCAGGAAGATGGCCGCGCCCACCGATAAGAGGATTCACCGGACCTCTGCCACCGCACCTCTGCCACCTAGGTAAGCCTGCATGGTACGCCAGGGACACCTCTCACGCCATACCTCTCACTGCACCTCCTGATCCCAGCACCTCCTGATCCCAGCACCTCCTGATCCCAGCACCTCCTGATCCCAGCACCTCCTGATCCCAGCACCTCCTGATCCCAGCACCTTCTCATCCCAGCACCTCCTGATCCCAGCACCTCCTGATCCCAGCACCTCCTGATCCCAGCACCTTCTCATCCCAGCACCTTCTCATCCCAGCACCTCCTCATCCCATCATCACCCCACCTTGCCTCCTGTGACCCTGCTCTGCCACCGCCATAAGATACTGTAAATTCGGACAATAAGACGGACCCCCATGTTATAAAAAATCTTTTTTTCTGCAATTTTCACCCCAAATTTGGGGTGCGTCTTATGGTCCGGTGCGTCTTATAGTCCGAAAAATACGGTAGTTTTCATTGTAGCAGCTGAATGATTTACAGATACTAGCCTGCTTGATTGCATGTGGGGATTCTCTAGCAACCAGGCAACCCCCACATGTACTTAGCCTGGCTAGTAGCTGTAAATCATTCAACTGCCGTGATGAAAACTACCGTATGCACTCGAGTATAAGCCGACCCCCCTAATTTTGCCACAAAAAACTGGGAAAACTTAATGACTCGAGTATAAGCCTAGGGTGGGAAATGCAGCAGCTACCAGTACATGTCAAAAGTAAAAATAGATAAGAATAAAAGTAAAACTAATTGAGAGTCGGACATCAGTAGGTAAAGTGTTTTTGAATATCCATATTGAATCAGGAGCCCCATATAATGCTCCATACAGTTTATGATGGCCCCATTAGATGCTCCATATTAAAATATGCCCCATATAATCCTGCATAAAGGTTAATAATGGCCCCATAAGATGCTGCATAGACACATTTGCCCAATATAATGCTGCACAAATGTTGATTATGGCCCCATAAGATGCTCCATAAAAATTTTTGCCCCATAAAGTGCTGCACAAATGTTGATCATGGCCCCATACAGACACTTGCCCCATATAGTGCTGCACAAAAGTTATGGCCCCATACAGAAACTTGCCCCATATAGTGCTGCACAAACGTTATGGCCCCATACAGTGCTGCACAAACGTTATGGCCCCATATAATGCTGCACAACCGTTATGGCCCCATAGATGCTCCATACAGACACTTGCCCCATTTGCTGTTGCTGCGATAAAAAAATAAAAAAATTACATACTCACATCTCTGTTCTGGCGCCGCTCCGTCTTCAGCACTGACGTTCAGGCAGAGGGCGCGCACTAACCACGCCACCGTGCCCTGTGACCTGAGCGTCACAGCTGAAGATGGAGCAGCGCCGGAACGAGGAGCAAGTGAATATCGCGCAGCGCAGCACTCCCCCTCCCCGTTATACTCACCTGGTCCTGGCGCTGTGCGGTCCCTGCTTCCCCGCGCCGCCGGCTTCTTCCAGTACTGAGCGGTCACCGTTACCGCTCATTACAGTAATGAATATGCAGCTCCACCTCTATGGGAGGTACCATGAGACAGCTCAGTACAGGAAGAAGCTGTCAGCGCCGGGGAAAGGACATGCAGGGACCTCGCCAGGAGTAGGTGAGTATATTTAGACAGCCCCTGCTCCCCCTCCCCTGCCGACCCTTGGGTATGGCTCGAGTATAAGCCGAGAGGGGGACTTTCAGCCCCAAAAAATGGGCTGAAAATTTCGGCTTATACTCGAGTATACAGTATACGGTAAATCTCCGAGCAGTTAAACATACTCGGAGGTCACCCAAGCGTGCTTGGGAAAACTCGAGCAACGAGTACACTCGCTCATCACTAATGAAGACGCTATGGGACTTGGAAAATGACAAAAAAAACACAGGCAGAGTTGCTTACCTGTCATGGCCTCTAAACAATTGCACTATCAAGATGCAGCAGATCCAATTAAGTTGGCAACTACACAGGTGCAGTAATACCGATGAGGCAGCCAACCTACAATCAGGGATTGGCCGCTTGGTACACCAGTGCAAACAAATAATCTGTATGTGGCGATGTTCACACAGAAATTGCAGAGCATATGGCTCAAAGCCTATTAATGACGCCATATGGCGGGCTAACCAGTGCTGACTAATGCAAACTGTGTGAACAAAGGCCACAGTTTATAGAGCCATCTAGGGCCCAACTGCACCCCGAAAAATATAAAGTGCACAAAAACATAACAATGTATGCAAGGTATTGATTGATATTATGCCCACAATACTTAAGCTGGCAACCCACGTCAAGGGTCCTTATATTTTGCCAGTCCTAATCTAACAACAAAAAATACCATAAGAGGAAGAAACCTCCACTAATTATGGACAAAAAAAACACCAGTACACAGGCAAAGTGCAATTGTTTAGAGGCCGTGACAATCCCTGATTGTAGGCTGGCTGCCTCATTGGTATTACGGCACCTGTGTAGTTGCCATCTTAACTTGGGTCCGTTGCACTTTGATAGTGCAATTGTTTAGAGGTCGTGACAGGTAAGCACACATACTGATTATTTGTTTTCACTGGTGTACCAAGCGGCCAATCCCTGATTATAGGCTGGCTGCCTCATCGGTATTACTGCACCTTTATGAAAATGCAAAATTTGGTGCTAGAAAAAACATTTTTGTGGGAAAAATTATATATTTCTTTATTTTCATTGTTCAGCGTTATAATCTTCCATGAAGCACCTGAGGGTTTAATATGCTCAATGCACATCTATAAGAGTTTCCTTAGGGGTCTAGTTTCCAAAATGGTGTTACATGTAGGGGTTTTGCACTGTTTAGGCACATCAGGGGCCCTCCAATCATAACATGGCATCTGCTAATTATTGCAGCAAATGTTCCTTTCAAAAAGTCAACTGGCGCTCCTTCCCTTTCTGAGCCCTGTAGTTTTCCCCCACATATGGTGTACGGACATGATTAGGAGAAATTGCAAAACAAATTATATGGTCCATTTTCTCTTGTTATCCTTGTAAAGGTAAGAGAACTTGGGTCTAAAAGGGGTTCAGTTTTTATAATGGTGTCACTTTTGAGTATTTTCTGTCATATAAGCCGCTAAAAGTCTCTTCAAATGTGATATGGTCCCTAAAAATAGTTTTCAAACTTTTGTTGTAAAAATGAGAAATTCCTGGTCAACTTTTAACCTTCTAACTTGCTAAGAAAAAAAATGATGTTGCAAATATTGATGATAATGGCTTACAGACAATGAAAACCGAAAAGTCATTATCTCATTAAATTAGAATACTTCATAACAGCAGCTTGAAAAATTATTTTAAAATCAGGAATGTTGGCCTACTGAAATGCATGTTCAGTTAATGCACTCAATACTTGTTCATGGCCCTTTTTGCATTAATTACTGCATCAATGTGGCATGGCATGGAGGAAATCAACCTGTTGCACTGCTGAGGTGTTACGGAAGCCCAGGTTGCTTTGATAGCAGCATTCAGCTTGTCTGCATTGTTGGGTCTGGTGTCTCTCATATTTCTTTTGACAATACTCCATAGATTCTCTACGGGTTTAAGATCATGCGAGTTTGCTGGCCATCAAGCACAGTGATACTGTTTTTATACCAGGTATTGGTACTTTTGGCAGTGTGGACAGATGTCAAGTCCTGCTGGAGAATGAATTTTCCATCTCCAAAAAGCTTTTTGGCAGAAGAAAGTATGAATTGCTCTAAAATTTCATGGTAGATGGCTGCGCTGACTTTCATCTTGATAAAACATAGTGGACCTGCACCAGCAGATGACATGGCTCACCAAACATCACTTATTTTAAAAACTTCACCAGATCTAATGCAGCTTGCAGCTTGGATTGTGTGCATCTCCACTCTTCCTCCAGACACTGTGTTAGGGTTGGCGGAATGCACCGAATATATATATATATATATATATATATATATATATATATATATATAAATACGAGGGGCGATCCAAAAGTAATGATAATCGGTTATTTCTATTGCACACAAAAATTAAAATAAAATGTTTTCTTCTCTCTTAGGTACCCACTAGTCCAGGAAAAGAAAAATATCTTAAATAGACCACGATTCCCGGGAGCTTCATTCATTTGAATATGAACTGCCGAGGAGTGAACATCAAAATGGAAAAAAACGAGCTCAGAGCTGTCATCAAATACCTCTGCTTGAAAAAAATGACTACCAAAGACATACACAGCGACTTGGTGGAAACATTGGGGGACTCTTCTCCTCCATATTCCACAGTTGCATGCTGGGCCAAGGAATTTAAGCTGGGAAGAACATCGATGGAAGATGAACATCGTCAAGGACGCCCATCCACGTCCCTCAATGAAGAAAACGTGAAAAAAGTTGAAGAAGTTGTATTGGCAGATCGAAGAGTGACTATCAGACATGTAGCTGAGGTCCCAGGGATCTCATATGGCAGTATTCAAAGAATCCTTGCAAAAGAATTGCATATGAGAAAGGTCTCCGCGCGTTGGGTGCCAAAAATGTTAACCGACGAGCAAAAGAAGAAACGAGTTGACATTTCAATAGCAAATCTCGCAAAGTTCCAAGCAGACAAGGAAAATTTTTTGTCACGTTTTTTGACCATGGACAAGACCTTGATCCACCACTTTGATCCCGAAACTAAACAACAATCGATGACGTGGAAACGAGCCGACGAACCAACGCCGAAGAAATTCAAAGTGTCAAGCTCAGCAGGGAAGGTTATGGCGTCCGTTTTTTGGGACGATGAAGGAATTATTATGGTGGACTATTTGGAGAAGGGAGCCACTATTACGGGCTCCTACTACGCAGAACAAATAAGAAGATTGCGGGAGGCTATCAAGGAGAAAAGGCGCGGCAAACTGCATGCTGGAGTGCTGTTTCACCAAGATAACGCGCCGGCTCACAAAGCTGCAGTTGCCATGGCTACCATTCAAGAAGCAGGCTTTGAACTGGTGGAACACCCCCCCTATTGGCCAGATCAAGCCCCCAGTGACTTCTTTCTCTTTCCTCGACTGAAGGAACACCTCCGGGGCAAGAAATTTGATGACAATAGCGACGTGATAACCGCTGTTGGGGATTTTTTTGAGGGTCAAGATCAAGATTTTTTTTCTAAGGGAATTCTAAGTTTAGAAAAGAGATGGACTAAATGTATAGACTTGATAGGAGACTATGTAAAAAATAAAAACATTTTTTGACTATATTCATTGTGTTTAGTATTGATTATCATTACTTTTGGATCGCCCCTCGTATATATACAGGTCCTTCTCAAAAAATTAGCATATAGTGTTAAATTTCATTATTTACCATAATGTAATGATTACAATTAAACTTTCATATATTATAGATTCATTATCCACCAACTGATATTTGTCAGGTCTTTTATTGTTTTAATACTGATGATTTTGGCATACAACTCCTGATAACCCAAAAAACCTGTCTCAATAAATTAGCATATTTCACCCATCCAAACAAATAAAAGTGTTTTTTAATAACAAACAAAAAAACCATCAAATAATAATGTTCAGTTATGCACTCAATACTTGGTCGGGAATCCTTTGGCAGAAATGACTGCTTCAATGCGGCGTGGCATGGAGGCAATCAGCCTGTGACACTGCTGAGATGTTATGGAGGCCCAGGATGCTTCAATAGCGGCCTTAAGCTCATCCAGAGTGTTGGGTCTTGCGTCTCTCAACTTTCTCTTCACAATATCCCACAGATTCTCTATGGGGTTCAGGTCAGGAGAGTTGGCAGGCCAATTGAGCACAGTAATACCATGGTCAGTAAACCATTTACCAGTGGTTTTGGCACGTGAGCAGGTGCCAGGTCGTGCTGAAAAATGAAATCTTCATCTCCATAAAGCATTTCAGCCGATGGAAGCATGAAGTGCTCCAAAATCTCCTGATAGCTAGCTGCATTGACCCTGCCCTTGATGAAACACAGTGGACCAACACCAGCAGCTGACATGGCACCCCACACCATCACTGACTGTGGGTACTTGACACTGGACTTCAAGCATTTTGGCATTTCCTTCTCCCCAGTCTTCCTCCAGACTCTGGCACCTTGATTTCCGAATGACCTGCAAAATTTGTTTTCATCAGAAAAAAGTACTTGGGACCACTTAGCAACAGTCCAGTGCTGCTTCTCTGTAGCCCAGGTCAGGCGCCTCTGCTGCTGTTTATGGTTCAAAAGTGGCTTTACCTGGGGAATGCGGCACCTGTAGCCCATTTCCTGCACACGCCTGTGCACGGTGGCTCTGGATGTTTCCACACCAGACTCAGTCCACTGCTTCCTCAGGTTCCCCAAGGTCTGGAATCGGTCCTTCTCCACAATCTTCCTCAGGGTCCGGTCTCCTCTTCTCGTTGTACAGCGTTTTCTGCCACATTGTTTCCTTCCAACAGACTTACCATTGAGGTGCCTTGATACAGCACTCTGGGAACAGCCTATTTGTTGAGAAATTTCTTTCTGGGTCTTACCCTCTTGCTTGAGGGTGTCAATGATGGCCTTCTTGACATCTGTCAGGTCGCTAGTCTTACCCATGATGGGGGTTTTGAGTAATGAACCAGGCAGGGAGTTTATAAAAGCCTCAGGTATCTTTTGCATGTGTTTAGAGTTAATTAGTTGATTCAGAAGATTAGGGTAATAGGTCGTTTAGAGAACCTTTTCTTGATATGCTAATTTATTGAGACAGGTTTTTTGGGTTATCAGGAGTTGTATTCCAAAATCATCAGTATTAAAACAATAAAAGACCTGACAAATTTCAGTTGGTGGATAATGAATCTATAATATATGAAAGTTTAATTGTAATCATTACATTATGGTAAATAATGAAATTTAACACTATATGCTAATTTTTTGAGAAGGACCGGTATATATATATATATATATATATATATATATATATATATATATATATATATATATATATATATATATATTATATATATATATATATATATATATATAATATATATATATATATATATATATATATATATATATTCGGTGCATTCCGCCAACCCTAACACAGTGTCTGGAGGATGAGTGGAGATGCACTATACTGCCATATAGTACCGCCTATTACTAGCAGCAGGGTCTTCTCCTGCACGGTGGACCCTGGGTTGCCAACGCACCAACTGTCTCATATATATATATATATATATATATATATATATATATATACATACAATATATATATATATATATATATTATACATAAATATATATATATAATATATATATATATTATATATATATATAATATATAGTATATATATATATTATATATATGCATATATAGATTCAAGATTCAAGATTCAAAGAAGCTTTATTGGCAGGACCAAATACACATCAGTTTTGCCAAAGCAAGTGTATAAAGGCAATAGGGATAGGGACTGTGGGGATGTTGGGTAGGAGCTGTAGGGAAGGTGGATGGGGGCAGATCCATTGTGGGGGTTATAGTCCATGGCATAGGGGAGGTGGATGGGGCAGGTCCAGGTTGGGGGCTATAGTCCATGGCATAGGGGAGGTGGATGGGGCAGATCCAGGGTGGGGGCTATAGTCCATGGCATAGGGGAGGTGGATGGGGCAGGTCCAGTTTGGGGGCTATAGTCCATGGCATAGGGGAGGTGGATGGGGCAGGTCCAGGTTGGGGGCTATAGTCCATGGCATCATAGTTCTCTTTCTCGCAGTCTATGGCATTCGCTCACATACCGCGCTGCTATCTCCACTGCTCTCTCTTCTTCTCCCAGCAGGATATATGTTTTCTCTTCCTCCTTCATGGTGATGAAGTCTGGGAAGAGATGTGAGAGTCTCCTGAAGTGAGTGTCCCTCACTGCTGAGTATTTGGAGCAGTGTAACAGGAAGTGGGTTTCGTCCTCTATGGCCTCCTGGTCACAGTGTTGGCACAGTCTTTCCTCCCTGGGCTTGTAGCTCTGCCTGTGTCGGCCACATTCGATGGCCAGACTGTGGGCGCTGAGTCTATGTCGGCTCAGGGTCTGGCGGTCTCTGGGGTCCGGGAGTTTCTCCAGATATGGCGCCAGTCTGTGGTCTCTCTGTAGGCTCCGGTACATGGTCAGTTTCTGTGAGCTGATGATATCATTCTTCCAGTCACTGACATACCTCTCCTGGCCTTCGTCTGCCATCTTCCTAATTCCGGCTTTTGTCAGGTTGTTGTGATTGGTGTTCTGGTCCGGTTGGGTTTGGCTGGGCTGTTCCGAGGGTTCTGGTTTTTCTGTTTCACCTACATGTATCAGGGCTTTATGGTGATGGGAGCTTGGATTGCTCCTATGCAGGTGAGCCCGGAATGACAGCGCCCTCTTTAGAACTGTTAGGTGTAGAGGGAATCTGCCCAGCTCGGCCCGACAAGCACTGTTGGAGGTGCTCCGATGGACCTGGAGAAGGTGCTTGCAGAATTCCAGGTGGAATATTTCTGTTGGGCTGGAATCCCACTTTGACCAGTCTGGGTAGGTGTGAGGACCCCAGACTTCGCTGCCATACAGGAGGATTGGGGCGATGATGGAGTCGAAGATTTTTTGCACTACCTAGGTTAATACGATTAATCCCCAATCCCCACAGTTTTAAGCGTACCCTAAAAACTCATTTGTTCAGACTGGCCTACCGCCTCAATGCATTAACCTAACGATCCCTGTGTGGCCTATTTATAATAAAAAAAAAAAAAAAAGGTTCCTCGCATCATGTTCTCATACACTTTATGCAGTATTAGCCCTCTGTGTCTGTACTGCTACATACTGGTTCATGCAGCTTTACACCCGAGCCTTACACTATAGCTGGTCCGAATAACTAAAGCAATTGTTACCATCCACCTCTCGTGTCTCCCCTTTTCCCCATAGTTTGTAAGCTTGCGAGCAGGGCCCTCACTCCTCCTGGTATCTGTTTTGAACTGTATTTCTGTTATGCTGTAATGTCTATTGTCTGTACAAGTCCCCTCTATAATTTGTAAAGCGCTGCGGAATATGTTGGCGCTATATAAATAAAAATTATTATTATTATTATTATTATTATTAGCCAGACCCTCACTGGTGGCTTCAGATGGTAGAGTGTCCTTCGGATGGTATAGAAGGTTTTGCAGGTCTTGTCTTTCAGGGTCTCTATAGCTTGTTTGAAGCTCCCTGACCGGTGAATCTCTAGGCCCAGGTAGGTATATATGTCCATTCCTGTGAGGTCGCAGTTGTTGAGGACGAATGATGGGTGTTGGTCTGATCTTCTCTTTCTCCTCTGGAACACCATGGTGTTGGTTTTCTTTAGGTTGACCGGTAGAGCCCAGGTGGAGCTGAATTTCTCTAGGATTTTCAGGTTGTCCTGGAGGCCTTTCTCGGTTGGTGACAGCAGCAGCAGGTCATCTGCGTACAGCAGGAATTTCACCTGGGCGTCGTGGAGGGTGAGTCCTGGAGCTGAGGAGGATTCCAGGGCGGTAGCCAGCTCGTTGATGTAGATGTTGAAGAGCGTTGGACTTAGGTTGCAGCCTTGTCTGACTCCGCGGCTCTGCTGGAAATAAGCCGTTCTTTTGCCGTTCACACTCACGCTGCAGCGGTTCTCGGTGTAGGAGCTTTTGATGACATCGTAGGTCTTTCCTCCTATTCCACTCTCCAGCAGTTTCAGGAAAAAGCCCGGGTGCCACACTGAATCAAAGGCCTTTTTAAAGTCCACAAAGCAGGCGTATATCTTCCCATTCTTTGTATTGCAGACGTGTTTCTGAATGAGGCTGTGCAGAGTATAGATGTGGTCAGTGGTGCGGTGGTTCAGCATGAACCCTGCTTGGCTCTTGCTGAGGACGTTGTGCTCGGTGAGGAAGGTGAGGATCCTCTTGTTCAGGATACTGTTGAACAGTTTTCCCAGGTTGCTGCTGATGCATATGCCTCTGTAGTTGGCTGGGTCATACCTGTCCCCACTCTTGTGGATGGGTGTGATGAGGCCCTAATATATATGAGACAGTTGGTGCGTTGGCAACCCAGGGTCCACCGTGCAGGAGAGAACCCTGCTGCTAGTAATAGGCGGTACTATATGGCAGTATTAGCGAACTCTGTTACTTCACAGACTCGCTAAAATAACAAGATGTTGTGCCCTGTTAACCTCACAGAGGAACACAACTACCAAACAGAGCAAAACTGTGGTCATGCAGTTAGAATAGCAGGCAAAAAACTCCTCTCCGGAGGTGCCGGTATTCTAGGGACTTATTTCAGCCAAGGACCTGAATCCAAACATACAAACTCCTCAATGGAGGTGCTGGTATTCTAGGGGCTTATTTCAGCCACACCCTGACCATATACAAGCATGACCACACTGGTTCTGAGCTCTTTAACATTGGTTTGATACTAGCGCATGGCCGCACGGCCATGCAAACCTTTTATAGTTTTAGCACTCAAGGACCTTCCTAGTGGTGCAACAGCAACTGCTTCATGACCTGCGCATGTGACCCCTGACCTCCAATGGGAGGTCATCCCATGGGCATGCTCAGTATGGGAAAAGTGGTACTTAGTCTCAGAAAGACCTGCTCGCTGCTGAACCTTGCTGGCTACAATGACAGAGCCCAGAAGGGCAGTAGTAACCAATCATCCAGTATCAGCCTGAGCCTGACGCTGGGACCGATGTCTCCACTGAGCAGGCTCCACTGTGGCAGGAGGAGAATGGGAGACCACATCAGACATGGTTCGAGATTCCCTCTGTGCAGCAGCGGGAACTCGACACCTAACACACTGGTACCTTGATTTCCAAATAAAATGTAAAATTTACTTTCACCTCAAAGCAGCACCTTGGACCACTGAACAACAGTCCAGTTCTTTTTCTCCTTGGCCCAGATAAGATGCTTCTGGCATTGTCTATTGGTCAAGAGTGGCTTGACACAAGGAATGCGACACTTGTAGCCCATGTCCTTTAAACAGTACGTCTATGTGTGGTGGCTCTTGAAGCAAAGACTTCATCAGCAGTCTACTCCTTTTGAATCTCCCTCAAATTCTTGAATTAACTTTTCTTAACAATCCTTTCAAAGCTGCGCTTATCCCGGTTGCTTATGAACCTTTTTCTGCCACACTTTTTTCCTTCCACTCAACTTTTCATTACCCCCTTTCCTACATTGGGCACAATAGTATGCCCAGGTTGGACACCCTTCCCTTAATATGGGCTCTGGTGGGGAGCCCACATCTTTCCCGGCACATGTCAGCTGTTTTGAACAGCTGACATGTGCCGGGAATAGCTGTGAGTGGATCACGATTCCATTAACCCACTATTAACCTGTTAAATGCCACTGTCACACTCTGACAGCAGTATTTAACAAGCGCTTCTGGCAGTCACGACGGACATCCGCCCACCATTGACCACCGACATGTGATCGTGGATTACCGGTGGGTTGGCATGACAACCAGAGGTCTCCTGGAGTCCTCTATGGTTGCCACTGCCTGCTTGCTGTGAGCACCGCCCAGTGATCAGCTCTTATTGCAAATGAGTAATTCAGCTACATATAATCGATGGGATGATCACCTATATGTAGCTGAGCGTATCAAGTTATGGCAGCTCCATGTCTCTCATGGAGACTATTGAAGCATGCCAAAAGTAAAAAAAAAAAATAAAAATATAAGCAAAAAAAAAAAAGAAATCTTCAAATCATCCCCCTTTTGCCCCATTCAAAATAAAACAATTAAAAAAATCAAATGCAGCGCCCCAGAGTCCTGGTCGTTGCAGTAATGTCGCTCTGCCGCTAAGGGGAGTGATGTTATGTCTGATTGCACTAAAGGAGTTCACCTGACCAGGTATCACAGCACATATTACACTTCACACTCCGGCCACTAAGGGGAGCAAACGGCACTATATATTAGGCCACTCCTCACACTGGTAAAACTAGGGGTCGGATAGGAAGTTAGGACAGAACGCAGCCTGGGAGAGTCCAGGGAGGACCTGTCAGGGGTGGGTTCCTGACAGGGGCCTAGCAGAACGAACAGAAAGCAACGGAACCGCGCCTGCACTACCTTGCGGCGGTATCCTAAGAAAGGACACGAAGAGAAGGATATTGTGGAAAGTGAGAAACGAGATCAAGCACATAGGAGAGCCAGTAGGAGTCGTGCCCCGAGAACGGCAACTTCCTACTGAGGCGCGTAGTCGGTGACCGGAACACCGAGGAAGTAACTGACTCTATGCCTTACTTCAAATACCGCAGGAGAGTTAATTATAGGTTGGCTGTCTACCATACATCACCTAAGCAGACATAGGGGGCAAGCGTGGAGAGGGGCGTATCTAGGGTCCCAGAATAGCTCCGAGCCTTCCCATCAAACGGGTGCGTCCTATCCAAATAAACTTGGGGGACGGAGAGAGAGAAAAAAGAAAGAACGAGAACAGAAGTTGTGAGGACTATCCCGAATGCTCAGCAGGGAAGGACTACAACACACAGGCGCTAGTGGTAGGCACTGATTTCCACCTGCAAAGGGAACTCTGGATGTGCCTTCGGACCGGCCGGTCTCAGACAGCCCTGTTGACAGTGCTCTGGATTGCGGATCCCGAAGTCTTCAGTAAAAGGTAAAGAGACTGCAACCCTGTGTCCTCGTTATTGACTGCACCTCACGCCATCGCCACCTACATTACTGGGAAGCCCTGGGGATATGCTTCACCTGTGGGAAGGTATACCATCTAGCTGCCATCACATCACCCCAGTGGACCCCAAGCAGCGTTGGTCGACCCGACCGAATACCACAGGTGGCGTCACGATACTTTAGCCGACTTTCGTTACCCCTTTTATTGGACTCCCCTTAGCAGCTTCACGGACCTGGTCCAGCCACCGTGACAACCCTAGAACTGAAACAGAGAGGACCGGTACCGAGTAACCTGCGGCCCTGCGTCTGGGGGCGCTCCACAAACATACACATATTAGGTATCACCACGTTCAGAATGGCCTGATCTATCAATAGGAAAAGGATTAACCTGATAGCTAAACATCATAGCAAGAAAAAATGTAAAAACGCCTGAATTACGTCTTTTTGATCGCCGTGACATTGCATTAAAATGCAATAATGGGCAATTTAAAGACCATATCTGCACCAAAAAGGCATCATTACAAACGTCAGGTTGGCATGCAAAAAATAAGCCCTCCCCAACCCGAGAAAACGAAAAATGGAGACGCTATGGGTATCGGAAAATACATAGTAACATAGTTATTAAGGTTGAAGGAAGACTTTAAGTCCATCTAGTTCAATCCAAAGCCTAACCTAGCATGCCCTAACATGTTGATCCAGAGGAAGGCAAAAAAAATCCCATGTGGCAAAGAGTAAGCTCCACATTGGGGAAAAAAATTCCTTCCCGACTCCACATACGGCAATCAGACTAGTTCCCTTGATCAACACCCTATCAAGGAATCTAGTATATATAACCTGTAACATTATAGTTTTCAAGAAAGGCATCCTGTCCCCTCTTAAATTTAAGTAATGAATCACTCATTACAACATCATACGGCAGAGAGTTCCATAGTCTCACTGCTCTTACAGTAAAGAATCCGCGTCTGTTATTATGCCTAAACCTTCTTTCCTCCAGACGTAGAGGATGCCCCCTTGTCCCTGTTTCAGGTCTATGATTAAATAGATCATCATAAAGGTATTTCTACTGTCCCCTCATACTGTATATTTATACATTAAAATAAGATCACCCCTTAGCCTTCATTTTTCCAAACTAAATAGCCCCAAGTGTAATAATCTATCTTGGTATTGCGGACCCCCCAGTCCTCTAATAAACTTGGCCACTCTTCTCTGCACCCGCTCTAGTTCAGCTATGTCTTTCTTTTACATCGGAGACCAGAACTGTACACAGTATTCTAAGTGTGGTCGAACTAGTGACTTGTATAGAGGTAAAATTATTTTCTCCTCATGAGCATCTGTGCCTTTTTTAATGCATCCCATTATTTTATTTGCCCTTGTTGCAGCTGCCTGACACTGGCCACTAAATGTGAGTTTGTCATCCTCCCATACTCCCAGGTCTTTTTCATTCATAGTTTTGCCCAGAGTTTTAGAATTAAGCACATAGTTATACATCTTATTACTTCTACCCAAGTGCATGACCTTACATTTATCCCCATTAAAGCTCATTTGCCATTTATCAGCCCAAGCTCCTAGTTTACATAAATCATCCAGTACTACAAAATTGTCATCCTCTGTATTGATTACCCTGCAGAGTTTAGTGTCATCTGCAAATATTGAAATTCTACTCTGTATGCCCCCTACAAGGTCATTAATAAATATGTTAAAAAGAAGAGGGCCCAATACTGACCCCTGTGGTACCCCACTGCTAACCGCGACCCAGTCTGAGTGTGCTCCATTAATAACCACCCTTTATTTCCTATCCCTGAGCCAGCTCTTAACCCACTTACACATATTTTCCCCTATCCCCATTATTCTCATTTTATGTATCAACCTTTTATGTGGCACCTTATTGAAAGCTTTTGAAAAGTCAATATACACTACGTCCACTGGGTTCCCTTGTTCCAGTCTGGAACTTACCTCTTCATAGAAATTGATCAGATTAGTTTGACAGGGACCGTCCATGGTAAAATGGCACAATTGTTATTTTAACAAAGTGTAGAATTTATTTTTACCACTTAGATAAAAAAGAACCTTTACATATTTGGTGTCTCCGAGCTCCTAATGTCCGGGAGTATCATAATGGTAAGTCAGTTTTATCATTTATTGAACCTACTAAAAATGCCAAACAAAAAAATTGTGGGGTTACACTTTTTTTGCAATTTCACCGCACTTGGAAATATTTACTGTTTTCTAGTATGCGACATGGTAAAACCAATGGTGTAGTTCAAAACGACGACTCGTCCCGCAAAAAACAAGCCCTAACATGGCCATTTTGACCAAAAAGTTATGGCTCTGGGAAGAAGGGGATCAAAAAATGAAAATGCAAAACAAAAAATACCTCTACTCGTTAAGGGGTTAATATGCTTGGATATAAGACTCTGAGAACAACCAGCATCTTTAGCACTGACCTTTTGTGGCTTACCCTCCTTGTGGAATGTGTCAATGACTGACTTCTGGACATCTGTCAAGTCAGCAGTCTTCCCCATGTTTGTGGAGCCTACTGAAACAAACTAAGGAAACTTTTTTAACACTTAGGAAGCCTTTGCAGTTGTTTTTTGTTAATTATTCTTATTTACTGAGATACTGACTTTTGGGTTTTCATTGGCTGTAAGTAGAGTTGAGCAACTTTTACTTTTTCGGATCGAGTTGGGTTTCGCGAAACCCGACTGTCAAAAGTCGGGTCGGGTGAAATCGGCCAATTATTGCGAAAAGTCAGGGGCCGACTGAAACACGAAACCCAATGCAAGTCAATGGGGAATCAAAGTCGGCAATGAGTGGAGGCCAGGAAAAAACCTACAGTGCCCATTTTAATGCCCAAAACATCAATTCTTATTACTTAAGCTTGTCAATCTTAATTTACTTTATAATAATAGTTAGGCATTGAAAACTGGGGGTCATTTGGCTAAAGTTGTGGGGGGATAGGGCTGGCTCAAGATTTTCATGGGCCCAGGAAATGCGGAATACGTCACGGCGGTGGAGCAGGGAGGCAACAGGGAGGACCCTGATCCAAGGCAGCAGACTCGAGAACGTAAGTAGTCAAATTTCAGTAGTTTCAGGAGCAGGTTGGAATGTGTTGTACTTAACCCATTTTTTTTATGTCATTCTTCTCTTTACAGGTGAAAGGGTTATGAAGTGGTGGTGGTCACTCAGGGATCGCTTCAAGAGGGAGTTTAACAAGGAGATGCAGGCCCCGAGTGGCTCAACAGGACGCAGGCCACAGTACAAGTACAGCTGTGCCCTGTCTTTCCTCCGGGCAACGATGCTGAGAAGAAGGTAAATATTCAACAGCCCATTGAATAATTCACCATGTTTACCTGTTTAACTTTTTTGGTTTCAGGCAGGACTTTTTCGTTTCAATATATTAATTGGTTTTTTTCCTATTTCACGGCACCTTCTGTAGCCAGCGGGAGCCTGCATCTACCTTGGACCCCTCTGGAGTGATCTCTCAGGAGTTCGCCACCATGGGCAACGTCGTCAGACCCCACCCCTCTGACCCCTCGTCTGGCACTTCCGGTACCTCTGCCCCATCCACTTTCTCTGCCCCGTCCACTTCACCCGCCCCCAGCACTGGAGCATCATTGCAGCCTTCATTACTTGAAGCTGCTGGTGAAGAGTTAGCGTTCCCTTTATCCCACACCCCTCTGATCCTGCCACCTCTAGATCACCATTAGGTTTGTGGCGGCAGCGACTGAGGGGTCTGGAAAGGAGCTATGCTCCTGAGTTCTTGCATCTGAATGCATCCTTCCAGAGCTCTTTCAAAAAATTGTGGGAGAGCAAGTGGCTGCTGGGTTCAACATGGTGCAAACACGCATCAGTGAACACAGCAGTCGCTTCGATAGGATGCATTCAGATACAAGGGATTCTCCAAACAACCTGTTTTTCCAATCAATGCTCAGGAGCATGGAAAAGCTCACTCTTGACCAGCAGATGCAGGTACTGCAAGGCTGCCATGCTGCTCTAGTGCAGGTCATCACCCAAGCCACTCTAACTCCCACACCTTCCCAAACAGCCACTGTCTCTCCTACCATCCCTTTCCAAGCCACTTGTCGTTTCCCAACCCAGGCCCAATTCCCAGCCCAATTCCCAACCCAGGCCCAATTTCCAGGCCAATTCCCAACTCTGGCCCAATTCCCAACCCAGGCCCAATCCCCAACCCAGGCCCAAATCCAAACCCAGGCCCAAATCTCAACCCAGGCCCAATATCAAACGTCCTCCCCAGTGTTTTCTTCCCGTTCAAACTTTCCTTCCCCGTTTACTTTGCCACCTACACCAACACCTCCACCTGTCCAACCTGACCTCCCTGCTCAGCCTCATGTTTTCCCCCCCTTCCACTTCACATCAACCCCAACCCAGTAGGCTTTCCCCCAATATCAACGTGGTGCAACCTTCTAGCCCCTCCAGTAGTATCTCCACCCCGCATTTTTACTGACTTATAAAAATTATAATTTTTTTTGTTTAAAAAAAACATGTTGAATCTTTTATTAAAAAAATTATTTAAAAAAAAAAGGTGTTTACCCCAAAAAGGGTAAAAAAAAATTTGTTTCACACAAAAAGTTTAAAAACAATTATGATAATAATATTTTAAATACAATTTTGTTTTGGTTTCAAAACTATTTTATTGTTAAGTGTCTTGATTTAACTATGATAAGAAACAAAAGGTACAAAAACATAACACACGATTAAAAGCTATTATATACTAGGTTTATTAGAAAACATTCCAAACTTTGGGGAACTAAGTAATAAAACTTGGAGTAAATAAAATCATAACACTTTGTACATAAACACTATTCACAGAGACATCAAAGAAAGATCTCAAACTATGTTGTTTTGCCATGGAACTCTGCCTTCAGGTGACATGAAAAAAAAATCGTGCTCACCACATGGTAAAAAATCAAGAAATTAATCATGACAGGAAATATGATCAGATAAAATATTATTTTATTAAATACCAAATATTAAAACACATAAAAATTAAATACCAAACATTAAAACACACGAAGGAACAGTGCGTCCGAAACGCGCGTCGGGGTGCCCCAGACTGCCCTGGCTGCCCATAGCGGTGTATGTACAAATTGATTGAAGTAAGTGTCTCCCTACATTGCCTACCTTCCTTGCACTATCGCACTACTTTTGCTGCACTTTAGTTCTATATGCAATATATTGCACTTTATATTTGCCACTTTATTTGCACATTGCGGCACTTTTTATATAAATTCCCCATTTTTTAATAAGATAATTTCAGATTTTTTCTTGCTTTTTTCAAATGGGCTAAATCAGTGACCTTATGGAGATCTAAACTAATTTCTTATGTCAGCCAGTCAGATATGGGCACGTAGTAACAATTGTATACATATATACTGAAACGAATTTTGATTTTAATATGTTTTAATATTTGGTATTTAATAAAATAATATTTTATCTGATCATATTTCCTGTCATGATTAATTTCTTGATTTTTTACCATGTGGTGAGCACGATTTTTTAATCTTTTGTAGTGTTCCACTACACCATTAGCACACTGGGTGGTTTCTGGGTGTCTTTCAATAATATATTTATATATAATTTTATAATTGAACTACTATTATTTTATTGATACACGGGCAACAGTGGTGTGCTTTATTAATCTTCAGGTGACATGAAATACTCAGTAAAGTGGTCCCTCATTCTGGAAACCGAACCTGCGGCCCGAACAGAGATGATTGCTAATCCCACAAGGTTGTCTGAGAGTCCACATCAACCATGGAAACTGGCTCCTGGGAAATCACATAATTATGCAGCACCACACAGGCCTTGACAACCTCATCCACAGTCTCTGTGTGCAGTTTTATGGCGGTTAGCAGTACTCGCCACTTTGCGGTTAAAATGCCAAACGCGCCCTCGACCACTCGTCTTGCTCTCGTTAAGCGGTAATTTAATACTCGTTTGGTTCGGGTCAAATCTCTACTTGCATAAGGTTTTAGTAGGTGTGGTGACAGCTGGAATGCCTCATCACCAACACACACAAATGGCATAGGTGGTCCAGATATTCCCGGGAGTGGTCTTGCTGGTGGAAAATCATAGCTGTCTCCATATAGACGATGCCCCATCGGAGATGTTTTGAAGACTTTTGAGTCATTTGACCGGCCATAGGCTCCAATGTCCACAGCAATAAATTTACAGTTGGCATCCAATATGGCTTTGAGTACTATTGAAAAGTACTTTTTGTAATTAAAGTACTCTGAGCCAGATCTTGCAGGTTTTGAAATACGGATATGTTTGCCATCTACAGCACCCAAGCAATTTGGGAAATGCCACAGTTTCTCAAAATTTTCAGCACGCTGCAGCCAGATGTCCATAGTTGGATTTGGAATTTATTCCTGATGCAAAGTATCCCAGAGAGCGCTGCAGGTCACTTTCACAATTCCGGAAATTGTTGATATTCCAAGGTGGAACTGGTAATGCAGTGAAGTTAGGGATTCTCCGGTAGCAAGGAATCTGTGAAAAACATAAAAATGTTATTAAAAATTGCAAACACCAACATTACATTTTGAAGAAATTTTCAAAAATATATATATTTTTTCTTTTTTAACAGTTTTGATAAACGGCACTGTGGAGGTTTTTGTTCTGTTTTTAGTGCACATTTAAACCAGCATTTTTACATCTGTGCATTCCTATTATGGAGCAGGTGTTAAACACTGTGGAATGGGCACAAACAATAAAATAATTGAAATGCGGCAGAAAATGCAACGCAGTGTTTCAGCGCAGTATTTTCTGCAGCATGTTCATTGCTGATGTGGTTTTCCATTGGTTAAAACATGTTTACATGGCATAAAATATGAACAATGGTAAAAAAAAATAAACTAACAAGTAGGCTTACTGCAGTGTCACCATCAGCCGCTCCGCCGGTGAAATGGAAAACCTCATATATGTGTCCTTCCTTCGGATGACATCCTCAACAAGTTCCACCAAAACATCAAAGTGTTCCTGCCTCATCCGAACATAATTAAAAAATGTATCCAGGTTCTACCGCAACTCCATGTAGAGAGTTGAATACACGCCCCGGGTCATCCGCTGTGCGTTTATGGGATGCATCCATAGGCGTCGCTGGCGACATCGCTGTTGAAGAATCCTCCGTCTTGCTGCTGCCTCCTTCTCCCGAACTATTATTTCCAGCCTATTGGTCTCAAAAATAACATCAGTAACTACGTTTGCAATCTTCACAAGCACTCCTTCCATCTCTGCCACTTTCTCTAAACCCTGTCAAAGATGGGGTGTAAAAACAGTCAAGATATAGTTTTCCCTATTTTCCAGTAGCCAATCACATTTGGGACACTCACATTTTTAGGCATGGAAAACGGATCCGTCATAAAAACGGATGAAACGGGTGGTAAAAACGGACACAACGGATGCAACGGATCCAGTTTTTCGAAGGAACCGTCTAGCGGATCCGTCAAAATGCTAAATACGTTGCATCCGTTTTTCTCTATTTTTGACGCATCCGTTGATACGTCGCATTGCGACGCATCTGAAAAGATGGAAGTGTGAAAGAGGCCTAATTTGGAAAAATAGTTGTTGAAATATGTCCATATATAGAGAGATATTAGGGCAACATACTTTAGAACATTGATGTGAAGGAAAAATTAATAGGACTGAAAAATGAAAATAAGAACAATGCACTGTGCAAACAAAGGAGATGTATATGTAATACCGTATATACTCGAGTATAAGCCAAGATTTTCAGCCCATTTTTTTGGGCTGAAAGTCCCCCTCTCGGCTTATACTCGAGTCATACCCAGGGGTTGGCAGGGGAGGGAGAGCGGGGGCTGTCTAATTATACTCAGTCTGTATGGAGCATCTATGGGGCCATAACTTTTGTGCAGCACTATGGGACAAGTGTCTGTATGGAGCATCTATGGGGCCATAATGTTTGTGCAGAACTGTATGGGGCAAGTGTCTGTATGGGGCCATAACGTTTGTGCAGCACTATATGGGGCAAGTGTCTGTATGGGGCCATAACGTTTGTGCAGCACTATATGGGGCAAGTGTCTGTATGGAGCCATAAACAACATTTGTGCAGCACTATATGGGGCAAGGGTCTGTATGGAGCATCTTATGGGGTCATAATCAACATTTGTGCAGCACTATATGGGGCAAATATCTTTATGGAACATCTTATGGGGCGATAATTAACGTTGGTGGAACATTACAGTATATGGGGCACGTGTCTGTATGGAGCATCTTATGGGGCCATAATCAAGGTTAGTGCAGCATTATATGGGGCAAATATCTTTATGGAGCATCTTATGGGGCCATAATCAACATTTGTGCAGCATTATATTGGGCAAATGTGTCTATGGAGCATCTCATGAGGCCATTATTAACCTTTATGCAGGATTATATGGGGCATATTTTAATATGGAGCATCTTATGGGGCCATCATAAACTGCATTATGTGGGGCTCCTGATTTAATATGGATATTTAAAAACACTTAACCTACTGATGTCTCAATTAATTTTACTTTTATTGGTATCTATTTTTATTTTTGACATTTACCGGTAGCTGCTGCATTTCCCACCCTAGGCTTATACTCGAGTCATTTAAGTTTTCCCAGTTTTTTGTGGCAAAATTAGGGGGGTCGGCTTATACTCGAGTATATACGGTAAGTGGAGTATATAAAGAATTCCAGCACAGTTTCAAGGGTTTTTTTTAACTTAAAGAGTTTGTTATATGACAAAATAAGAAATAGCATTTTGCACTGACTGCAAAATCTTACTGTGGAGAAATCAAGATGGGTGAAAATTTGCCACACTACGACCAAAACTGTAAAACCATTTGTAAAAAGAAAAAATTCTCTGTAATATGACATGCTGAGCGCTACTACTGTAGTGTGGAAACTTTTTATTGATTTCATAAACTGAGGTTTGCCATGCCAGATGTTAAGCTTTAGTCACACTAAACGACTTACCAACGATCACGACCAGCGATACGACCTGATTGTTGGTAAGTCGTTGTGTGGTCGCTGGGGAGTTGTCACACAGACAGCTCTCTCCAGCGACCAACGATCAGGGGAAAGACTTCGGCATCCTTGAAACTGTCTTCAATGATGCCGAAGTACCCCTGCAGCACCCGGGTAAAAAGTGTAAACATCGGGTTACTAAGTGCAGGGCCGCGCTTAGTAACCCGATATTTACCCTGGTTACCATTGTAAAAGTAAAAAAAAAAAAAACACTACATACTCACATTCTGATGTCTGTCACGTCCCCCGCCGGCTTCCACAGGGTTAAAACTGCTTTCGGCAACAGCGCTGCTAATGCACACGCTGCTGCTGAGAGCTTCCCTGCACTGACTGTGCCAGCGCCGGCAGTAACAACGGTGATGTCACTGCTGTGCTCTGCTTTATGGCCGGCCGGCGCTGACACAGTAGCAGCACTCCTGCCGAAAGCAGTTTTAACCCTGTGGATGGCGGGGGGCGTGACAGACATCAGAGTACTGCTTTTTTTTTAACTTTTACAATGGTAACCAGGGTAAATATCGGGTTACTAAGCGCGACCCTGCGCTTAGTAACCCGATGTTTAGCCTGGTTACAAGTGAACACATTGCTGGATCAGCGTCACACACGCCGATCCAGCGATGACAGCCGATGATCAGCGACCAAAAAATGGTCCTGATCATTCCCCAACGACCAACGATCTCCCAGCAGGGGCCTGATCGTTGCTACGTTACCAAAAGCATGACGTTGCAATGATATCGTTAACGATATCGTTATGTGTGACTCCCCCTTTACACTGTCCTACATATAGGCAAACACAGTGAGAAGTAAGGAAGTAAACATCTTCAAAGTGAAGGTGATAAAATATATACGATTTAACAATTTGGGATTGAATTCTTTCCAAAACATAAGCTTCTAAGTGTAACTGCAAATGCTGAATCACTCCATTCAAAAGTACAGTATATCGACAGTAGATGTGATGTGAATTATGAATTGCTTAAGGATTTTAATAGTAGATATTGTTTAATCACTCTACTTCTAATATAAAGCCTTTATAATTACTGTTTAACATTGCAATCTAAAAGAACGTCAACTAATTTTTCAGTATTCTCATTTTTGTAGAATACTACACTTCAAGTTTATATAGAGTGGCATACTTCTAATAGCATTAGACTGTGAGTCCCCTTTGGACTTATCAGTTGAGAGTTTTCAGCACCAAAGGGCCTCAACACTTTGCCCAGTGATATCAATATTCTCAAGGTGCAGATACAGCTGAATGCAATGTTGAAAAAGGAAGATGCCAGTTTCCTGCTCCACAATTTTTCATGTGATTTTGAGTCCCAGGACAGCTGGCGTGATAACATTTAGAGATCATGTTTGTGGGGGGTAGTGTGGGATCAACATAATGTGTGTGGTTGAACTCTAAGGAGATCATACAGTTTGGAGGCACTGTTGGTTTGTTTTTGCTAGACAAACTGTTGTTTTTGTTGGAGTCGGGACGGGAAGAAAAACATTAGACTTGAACAAAGAAGATCCAGGAAAACATACTCAGAAGGGAGGTAAGAACATTTCTAAAACAATCCACAGCGAGGAGATTGGAACAAAACAAAATCCTCTAAACTGCATGCTTGCAAACGCCAGAAGCCTGACAAACAAGATGGAAGAACTAGAAGCAGAAATATCTACAGGTAACTTTGACATAGTGGGAATAACCGAGACATGGTTAGATGAAAGCTATGACTGGGCAGTTAACTTACAGGGTTACAGTCTGTTTAGAAAGGATCGTAAAAATCGAAGAGGAGGAGGGGTTTGTCTCTATGTAAAGTCTTGTCTAAAGTCCACTTTAAGGGAGGATATTAGCGAAGGAAATGAGGATGTCGAGTCCATATGGGTCGAAATTCATGGAGGGAAAAATGGTAACAAAATTCTCATTGGGGTCTGTTACAAACCCCCAAATATAACAGAAACCATGGAAAGTCTACTTCTAAAGCAGATAGATGAAGCTGCAACCCATAATGAGGTCCTGGTTATGGGGGACTTTAACTACCCGGATATTAACTGGGAAACAGAAACCTGTGAAACCCATAAAGGCAACAGGTTTCTGCTAATAACCAAGAAAAATTATCTTTCACAGTTGGTGCAGAATCCAACCAGAGGAGCAGCACTTTTAGACCTAATACTATCTAATAGACCTGACAGAATAACAAATCTGCAGGTGGTCGGGCATCTAGGAAATAGCGACCACAATATTGTACAGTTTCACCTGTCTTTCACTAGGGGGACTTGTCAGGGAGTCACAAAAACACTGAACTTTAGGAAGGCAAAGTATGACCAGCTTAGAGATGCCCTTAATCTGGTAGACTGGGACAATATCCTCAGAAATAAGAATACAGATAATAAATGGGAAATGTTTAAGAACATCATAAATAGGCAGTGTAAGCGGTTTATACCTTGTGGGAATAAAAGGACTAGAAATAGGAAAAACCCAATGTGGCTAAACAAAGAAGTAAGACAGGCAATTAACAGTAAAAAGAAATCATTTGCACTACTAAAGCAGGATGGCACCATTGAAGCTCTAAAAAACTATAGGGAGAAAAATACTTTATCTAAAAAACTAATTAAAGCTGCCAAAAAGGAAACAGAGAAGCACATTGCTAAGGAGAGTAAAACTAATCCCAAACTGTTCTTCAACTATATCAATAGTAAAAGAATAAAAACTGAAAATGTAGGCCCCTTAAAAAATAGTGAGGAAAGAATGGTTGTAGATGACGAGGAAAAAGCTAACATATTAAACACCTTCTTCTCCACGGTATTCACGGTGGAAAATGAAATGCTAGGTGAAATCCCAAGAAACAATGAAAACCCTATATTAAGGGTCACCAATCTAACCCAAGAAGAGGTGCGAAACCGGCTAAATAAGATTAAAATAGATAAATCTCCGGGTCCGGATGGCATACACCCACGAGTACTAAGAGAACTAAGTAATGTAATAGATAAACCATTATTTCTTATTTTTAGGGACTCTATAGCGACAGGGTCTGTTCCGCAGGATTGGCGCATAGCAAATGTGGTGCCAATATTCAAAAAGGGCTCTAAAAGTGAACCTGGAAATTATAGGCCAGTAAGTCTAACCTCTATTGTTGGTAAAATATTTGAAGGATTTCTGAGGGATGTTATTCTGGATTATCTCAATGAGAATAACTGTGTAACTCCATATCAGCATGGGTTTATGAGAAATCGCTCCTGTCAAACCAATCTAATCAGTTTTTATGAAGAGGTAAGCTATAGGCTGGACCACGGTGAGTCATTGGACGTGGTATATCTCGATTTTTCCAAAGCGTTTGATACCGTGCCGCACAAGAGGTTGGTACACAAAATGAGAATGCTTGGTCTGGGGGAAATTGTGTGTAAATGGGTTAGTAACTGGCTTAGTTATAGAAAGCAGAGGGTGGTTATAAATGGTATAGTCTCTAACTGGGTCGCTGTGACCAGTGGGGTACCGCAGGGGTCAGTATTGGGACCTGTTCTCTTCAACATATTCATTAATGATCTGGTAGAAGGTTTACACAGTAAAATATCGATATTTGCAGATGATACAAAACTATGTAAAGCAGTTAATACAAGAGAAGATAGTATTCTGCTACAGATGGATCTGGATAAGTTGGAAACTTGGGCTGAAAGGTGGCAGATGAGGTTTAACAATGATAAATGTAAGGTTATACACATGGGAAGAAGGAATCAATGTCACCATTACACACTGAATGGGAAACCACTGGGTAAATCTGACAGGGAGAAGGACTTGGGGATCCTAGTTAATGATAAACTTACCTGGAGCAGCCAGTGCCAGGCAGCAGCTGCCAAGGCAAACAGGATCATGGGGTGCATTAAAAGAGGTCTGGATACACATGATGAGAGCATTATACTGCCTCTGTACAAATCCCTAGTTAGACCGCACATGGAGTACTGTGTCCAGTTTTGGGCACCGGTGCTCAGGAAGGATATAATGGAACTAGAGAGAGTACAAAGGAGGGCAACAAAATTAATAAAGGGGATGGGAGAACTACAATACCCAGATAGATTAGCGAAATTAGGATTATTTAGTCTAGAAAAAAGACGACTGAGGGGCGATCTAATAACCATGTATAAGTATATAAGGGGACAATACAAATATCTCGCTGAGGATCTGTTTATACCAAGGAAGGTGACGGGCATAAGGGGGCATTCTTTGCGTCTGGAGGAGAGAAGGTTTTTCCACCAACATAGAAGAGGATTCTTTACTGTTAGGGCAGTGAGAATCTGGAATTGCTTGCCTGAGGAGGTGGTGATGGCGAACTCAGTCGAGGGGTTCAAGAGAGGCCTGGATGTCTTCCTGGAGCAGAACAATATTGTATCATACAATTATTAGGTTCTGTAGAAGGACGTAGATCTGGGGATTTATTATGATGGAATATAGGCTGAACTGGATGGACAAATGTCTTTTTTCGGCCTTACTAACTATGTTACTATGTTACTATGTTACTATGGAGTCATATTGCAGTACATGTGACTTTGTATTACTTTTTATTCTAGACTAGATGGTGGCCCGATTCTAACACATCGGGTATTCTAGAATATATATGTAGTTTATTTATGAAGATTTCAGAATAATGCAATGAATACACAGGATTCGGCTGGCCGGGTGCGACTAATTAGCGAAGCGTGGTTCAAATCCCGTGCCAATTTGCGTCCGGACTGCGTCTGTCGCTGATTGTTCGTGGCCGGCCAGGCACCACCAATCAGTGAAGCCAGGGCCAGCTCCAGGTTTTTGAGGGCCCGGGCGAAAGAGTCTCACAGTCCACGTAGCATATAACACAGCCCACATAGTATATAGCACAGCCATGTAGTATATAGCACAGCCACATAGTATATAGCACAGCTACGTAGTATATAAAACAGTCACGTAGTATATAGCACAGCCACGTAGTATATAGCACAGCCACATAGTATATAGCACAGCCCATGTAGTATATAACACAGCCGACGCAGTATATAACACAGCCCACGTAGTATATAGCACAGCCCACGCAGTATATAACACAGCCCATGTAGTATATAACACAGCCACATAGTATATAACACAGCCCACGAAGTATATAACACAGCTCGCGCAGTATATAACACAGCCCGCACAGTATATAACACAGCCCGCACAGTATATAACACAGCCCACGTAGTATATAGCACAGCCCACATAGTAGATATCAAGGTGGGCACCATATCCCTGTTAAAAAAGAATTAAAATAAAAAATAGTTATATACTCACCTTCCGGCAGCCCTGGATCCAGCCTAGGCCTTTAGCGATGCTCCTCACTACGCTCCATTCCCAGTAATGCCTTGCGGCAATAACCCGTGATGATGTAGCTACATCATCTGGGGTCATTGCCGCAATGCATTCTTGGGATCGGAGCATCAGGAGGAGCGGGAAAGGCTGCCACGGATGCCGGAAGGTGAGAATATAATGATTTTTTAAAAATTATTTTTAACATTATATGTTTTTACTATTGATGCTGCATAGGCATCATCAATAGTAAAAAGTTGGTCACACTTACAGGGTTAATGGCAGCGTTAACAGACTGCGTTACACCGTATTATGCCGTGGACCTTAGACAATTATATATATACTAGATGGCAGCCCGATTCTAAAGAATCGGGAGTCTAGAATCCATATATACTTTATTTATTCAAATGTAAGAATAATACAATTAATAAATAATAGTAAGAAAGAACAAAAATAATAGGCAGTATATGGAGAAAACACCAAACAAAAGTTCAAAATTGGTGTGAAAATGTCACTGAACCACTTCACAACTAAATATATATAGTTTTGGTAAATGGTATTATCATTTTTTTGACGAAATTCGGCAGGAGCTTGAAGAGCAACGTCACTGGGCCCGCCTCCACGCAGTAGAAACTTGCTGTGAGGTAAAAATTCAAAAATCACACCAAAATGGCGGGCGGAGTGTGTCACAGTACGGCACGTTTCTGATTGGTCGCTCGCAGCAGGCGGCAACCAATCAGACACTGGACACTGTTGACATCACTTATCTCCGGACATTAGCTCCGGACATTAGCTCCGGACATTAGCTCCGGACAAAGCCACGGAAGTTGGCACAAATTGCAGGAAGTAGTATTCTAGGCAATTATGGCCTACCGCCTCAATGCATTAACCTAACGATCCCTGTGTGGCCTATTTATAATAAAAAAAAAAAAAAAAAAGGTTCCTCGCATCATGTTCTCATACACTTTATGCAGTATTAGCCCTCTGTGTCTGTACTGCTACATACTTAGGCAGGTAACTGGTTCATGCAGCTTTACATGAACACCTGAGCCTTACACTATAGCTGGTCCGAATAACTAAAGCAATTGTTACCATCCACCTCTCGTGTCTCCCCTTTTCCCCATAGTTTGTAAGCTTGCGAGCAGGGCCCTCACTCCTCCTGGTATCTGTTTTGAACTGTATTTCTGTTATGCTGTAATGTCTATTGTCTGTACAAGTCCCCTCTATAATTTGTAAAGCGCTGCGGAATATGTTGGCGCTATATAAATAAAATTATTATTATTATTATTATTATTATTTATATATATATATATATATATATATATATATATATATATATATATATATATATATATATGTATATATAGATGTAACTGGATCAACAAATATTAATTTTAGCATTTTTTTTTATCAATTTCGTTACAGCATTTTTTCACACAGGATAATTTTTTTGATATCTTTTTTCCAATAAAAAACGAATCCGTGCCATCAGTATGTCCGTTTTTTAACATCTGAGTGGCATCAATGCGACATTTGCATGTCACCATATTTATATATCAACTGTTCAAAATATATTTGAGGCATCCTATCTAATAAATAAAGATGGTCCATATGCAATTCTAATTTTTTCGCACCAAAACATGTAGGAAAATATTTTTAAAAAATTTCACACATGTGAAAATATTGTCTTCTGAACAGTCCTGTTGGATAACATTGTTCAGTGTACTGTGTGTCTGCTAATTGATTTTAATTTGGATAGCAAACTTCCATAAAATATAATCATCTGAGTGAATACTAAAGGGGAAAAGAGCAATTGGCTCTGTTTTATATAATTTCACTTATTTATTTAATTATTTTTGGAAAAAAAAATATTTTCACCTTTTTTAACTTCTTTTGTGTAGTGCCGATATGGTACTGGAATATGCAGTATATTGTACTGCAATTCTTATGTATTCGGTATTGTGATGCAGCGGTAGGACCATACACAGTGAAACGACAGTGACCCAAGCAAGTTCAAACAATGTGTTCTTTTATTGTGTTCCTTCACACAGTCAATATAGTATACAGCTTCTTCATACAATCCATTAACCCTGCTGTTCTGTTAGGTCAAAAATGACCTTTTTTGAAATTCTATAATGTTATAAAAATTCAGCGTGTGATTCTGAGACTTGAGGCTCCCTGACTTTTCGTCATTAGGGGGGTACTCTCTGTGGGAATTTTTTTTTTTTTTAATTTTTGTTTACTTTATTTGGTACAATTTTTTTTACACTTGTACTGTTCGGTCAAAAATGACCGATAGGCCTTTATTCAGCTCTCCAGACAATTTTGGACAAAAATAAAGGTGCTATCACCTCATTTTGAACTATATATTGCATCTACTACTATTTATCAATGTATCTGACTACTTTTGGTCAGAAAAGATTTACACATACCAACATTTTCAAGTTGCGATACAGCCGACGGATTCGCTTCCAGTATAGCTATGCGCAATTTATTTCACTGGTTTTTATTTACCCTGTAGTTCATATAGATCTGGTTCCATTCAGTTGTCAACATTTCATATTGTAAATCATGATTTTCTGATTTTCCATGTGTTTGCTGGTTGTACAGTATTACACTGTGCAATGCTGTCCTAAGCAGAATTCACCTAAAGTGTTGTACTGTGAGCTTTTTCCTGCTGCAGGGTGGTGTCTGCTCTGATCTTATCTGTAGACAGATAACATAGCAGTGTAGAGTTTCAGTTCAGCTGGAGACAACACAGAGTGAGCAGAGGTTCAGACGTCAGAGCTCTGAAGTCCCATTTTTACAGGTATGTTACAGATAAATTATTCTTTTATTCTAAAATTATTCAATATTCTCACTACTGTGATAAAATGGATGATAGGGGGTTAGCATTAGGGTTGTGTAGACTCAATGTCTGCTTATGAGTACATATTCTCACTGCTGTGATAGAATGGATGATAGGGGGTTAGCATTAGGGTTGTGTAGACTCAATGTCTGCTTATGAGTACATATTCTCACTGCTGTGATAGAATGAGTGCATGCCTCATTTTTGTTTGCGATGCTCCAGCACCATAATCACAGGGCATATCTCAATGTGTGACGGGACGTTATTGTGTGTATTGTTGCGAAATTGTTTTGATTTTTTTTTTCATTCATTGTTTATGGATATATTTTATTTTTTCATTCAACAGTGATGCCTTACAGCATGAGAAGAAGACACTTCACCCAAGCTGAATTGGAGGAGTTTATAAACGACTCCGATACAGACGAGGATGTCCCACCTGAAAATGTCTCCGAAGAGGAGGACAACATTAGTGAGGATGAAGATATTGCCGAGAACTCGGATTCTGAGGGTGAATCTGATGTGGAAACCCCGACAACCGGTCTGACGCAAGAAATCAATTCAAAAAACAAAGATGTCGTTTGGAAATTGCAGCCTCCTGCTCCGACTGGTAGAAGGTCTTCATCAAATGTCATCACAGATACTCCAGGTCCCACTAGATATGCAATTGCTAGAATTGATGACATTCAATCGGCATTCCTATTATTCATAAATATAGCCATGCAAAATATACTTATCCAAATGACAAACATTGAGGGAAAAAAGGTTTATGGCGATAAAAGGAAGAACTTCGATGTGACGGCTATGAATGCTTACATCGGGTTACTTCTATTAGCTGGAGTATACAAATCATATGGAGAGTCCACTAAAAGTTTGTGGAATTCGGAAACGGGGCGCCATATATTTAGGGCCACCATGTCTTTAGAAAGATTCCACGAAATTTCCAGAGTTCTACGGTTTGATGACAAAACGGATAGATCTGAAAGAAGAAGCACAGATAAACTTGCCCCAATTAGGGATTTGTGGAGTAAATGGGTCGAGATACTCAAAAAAGGTTATAATACCGTAGAAAATGTCACTGTTGATGAGCAGCTGGTGTCATTTAGAGGCAGGTGCCCATTCAGGCAATACATTCCAAGTAAACCAGCAAAATACGGTATAAAAATCTGGACTCTGTGTGACAGTAAAACATCATATGCTGCAAATGTTCAAGTATATATTGGAAAAAACCCTCTAGAAAGACCTGAAAAAAACCAAGGCATGAGGGTAGTTTTGGACTTGACCCATGGACTCAAAGGGAGAAACGTTACCTGTGACAATTTCTTCACATCCTACCAATTGGGGCAGATGTTACAAAAAAACAATATAACTATGCTGGGTACTGTACGAAAAAATAAACCTGAACTTCCACAGGGTATCCTCAATAAGAGAGACGTACACAGTTCAATGTTTTATTTTACAAAGGACACTACGGTAGTGTCGTACGTTCCCCCAAAAAATAAACAAGTTATCCTCATGAGCACCATGCACCATGATGCAAAAATAAGTGAGAGAGATGACAGAAAGCCAGACATGATTCTTCACTATAACGCCACTAAAGGTGCTGTTGACACATTAGACCAGCTTGTAGGCACGTATACATGTAAAAGAAAAACAAATAGGTGGCCTATGATTCTCTTTTACAACCTGATCGATGTATCTGCCTATAATGCCTTTGTATTGTGGGAAATAAACCCCAAATGGCAAGAAAAAAAATTACACAAACGACGGCTTTTTATTGAGGAATTGGGGAAGTCTCTCACTAATCCATATGTAAAAACACGGCCACGAAATCCAAGAAATGAGAGTGCAGAAAAAGTGGCCCGACAAATTCGAGAGCATGGTGGAGACGGTGAGCCAACAGCTTCGACCACCACTGATACTGAAACGGCTTCCACCATCGCAACCAGCTGCAAGCGAAAAAGATGCTCATTCTGTCCAACGTCCAGTAACCATAAATCTAATATTATGTGTTGCAAATGTGCAAAATACTTGTGCAAGCGTCATGTAAATTATACATGTGATCAATGCAAGTAATACATTGATCGCATTTATCATTTGTTTTTGACAAAAAAACTTTTTTTTTTGAAAAGTTTGTATATAGTTTAGAATAAAGAAAAGTTTTTATGTGCAATATGAAGCAAATATTGCAAAAAATGTTAATTTATTTGATTCAAAAAATAAAAGTTTTTGATTTAAATTTTCATCTGATTATTGAAAACCATGTTCACATACAGTAAAACAATGCAACAGGTAATCAAATAACACTTGAATTAGGTACAAATCACAACTTTGTTAGGTCCGGTCAAAAATGACCGGGAACAGTATAAGTGTATAAAAAACAACGTTTTTTGCCATTTTATAGAGAAAAAAGCTTTTTTTTTTTTTTTTTGCCTTTAAAAAAAGTATATCTACATAATGTTTGATATTATTACTTATAGTTAACATTTAGATCAAGATTTTTTTTTTATCTGCAAAAATAATCAATTTTTACAAAAATCGAAAAAATACCATGTTCCCTTTTGGATATAAAAAAAAATAAAACAAGCTTTGTATTTATTTTTTTTTCTGGTATTTGAACAACCATCTTCACAAGCAATATAATAGTGCAAAAACTGTTTAAAAAAAACACTTAGATTAGCTAAAAATGATTATTTTATAAGGACGGTCAAAAATGACCGGGAACAGTACAAGTGTATGTGAAATCTAAACAGAACAGCAGGGTTAATAATGCATGGCTATATGATGCAGTCAATATACAGGCTGAACTTCCCTCTGTCCAGTATCCCTGGGTGACCGCATGCCGGTAACAAGTCTCTGTACTCACTCAGCGCACTGCATAGTCTATCCGGTTCCTTTTGCCTCTGTGTTGCTCCACACAGAGAGAGCTCTGTAGATAACTGCCCTGTCTGCTTTCAAGAACACACTGACACCTCTCCCACTACTACAGGGCTTTTTAATCACTCACTGCTTCACTATTCTAATTACAGCCACACCTGTGTCTGTAGTACGCCCTCATGGCCTCACTACGCTTCAATGTACATTCTGGAGAACACATACAGTGCCCCCTAGCTGTAACAGGGGTCACTTCCTCACAGTATATTAAACCTGTCTGTTTTACACTGACAAGCTGCTTTTTAGACCTTGCTTCTAGCAGAGTTTAATAAGCTTATATAGATGGCTGACCTGGATTGTTAAGCATTTGGCTGCCATAGACATGTAAGACATTGTTACCCAAAACATTGAGCCATTTTCCTGATCTTTATTGGCATGATGATATCGGATCATCATGGTAGTGATCAGGACCCCATGATGACGCTGCGGGCTCTCCAATCAAAGGGCAGAGGAACTTTGATTTTCTGGATTTTTTTTTCTCAGTTTGTCTCCCATAGTTGAGGTCTACCTATGATGTATATTACAGACGCCTCTCATCTTTTTAAGTGGTGGAACTTGCACTATTGCTGACTGACTAAATACTTTTTTGCCCCACTATATATATATATATATATATATATATATATATATATGAGACTATATACATTTATATTGGATTATTTTTGCCTCTTTCAGATTTCTTACACACAATTTAATATGGTAAATAAATCAAGCGGGCGTTTAGTCACAGATTTTTAGATATTTTAGATGTACATTATGTAGACCTTCCTGAAGACTGTCTGGAATTATATTCTTATCATTAGAAGTTTGCTGGAGGAATAAACCTAGCAGAATTGAGTCAACAGAGAGGATATTTCACTTTCATGGCATGTAAAAATCTTTATTCCCTCTTGATGGCTGCAATTTATCTTCCTTTGTCCAGATTTTTATAAGTGACCACAGTTACCCCGCGCTTACTAAAGTTATAAACATTGCAAATGTAATTCACTGAGCAGACTTTAATTAATGACCTTTCCACAATCTCTCTACGGTTCTAGCTTTTTATTTACTATTGTCTTTCAACATAATAATAGCAAATGAATCTTCTCATACAATGCACAAGTAATGTTACCACATTACAATTACAATATATAATAACCTGGAAAAAAATAAATAAAAAGGACTTTATTGCACACTACATAGAAGTAATCTTTTTTTCACGCCAGGTAGGCTTGGCTGCTCGCCTGTTCAATGAAAAAATCCTAACAATAAGGATGTTTTATAGAAAATTCATGCTCAGTTTGTAGTCTAATACATATATAGTAAATAATTAAAGAAAGTACAATTAAAACCAGCAGCATTGAGGAAAAAAAAACATGTAAGATATAACTTTGTCCTTAACAAAGAATCATAATCAGCAACATATCATTGCCATATTAACTAAACAATAAAAACTGGAGATCTGCACACATGAAATTGTTCATGGTCATTGTTCATGGTCACTGTTCAGGGTCATTGCTTGGACATCAAATTAGCAAGGCTTTAGCATTGTTTCAACATATATTTTGGTGTCCATTATATATGGGAGCATGATAAGAAACTTCTTTGTGAGCAAAATATAACATTTGTAAGTTATAAAAACCCATAGATTTTGGATGGCTCTTGCTTCAAGGCAAGGTACAAATATCTAAGCAGGAAAAAAAGGTGATGGCATGTACAAAAAATGAAGATCACTACAATGACAAGTGAGTAGTGTTGAGCATTCCGATACCGCAAGTATCGGGTATCGGCCGATATTTGCGGTATCGGAGTTCCGATACCGAGGTCCGATACTTTCAGTATATCGGATACCGGAATCGGAAGTTCCCATAAAGCAAAGAGCCAGTTTCATTTAATTCAGCCAATGAGGAATGATTAGAAGTGTGGGCACATCCTGTTCTGCATGGTAGGCATCTAACTATTGGCATGGCTGTGATTGGCTGCTGAAATGATGTCATGATGTACTATAAAAGTCGCCGCCGCCATTTCGGGTTCACTCTGCTGTGAATTCAGTTAGGGACACAACGCTGAGTTCTGACTGAGGGCCAGTTTTCAGATAGTGATTTGCTTCATTGTGCTAAACCCAGGCTAATTTAGCAACCGCTGTGTGAGAACCTTGTTTTTACCTTGCAGTGCTGTTCACAGCTGTCTGCAAGGTCTCTGTTTGAGTGCAGCTCAGGCTGTTTGTTCTATAGCCACCGCTGGTTGTAGTCAGCTCAGCGAGCGTCACTGCCTCATACTGTTCAGTTGTCCTTTTTTGCATTAGTGCGGCCTGCAGCACATTTTTCCTGTTTTCCCCCTATTAGTGGGTTTCCATCCGTATCCTGCTAGATTGTGGAAAAACACTATATAGGATTACATAGAGGAGCTTTTTTTAGCCTTGCAGCGCCATTCACGGCTGTCTGCACGGTCTGTGTGTGAGTGCAGCTCACTCTGTAGTCTGTTCTGCCGCCACGGCCGGTTGTAGTCAGCTCAGGGTGTGTCACTGCCTCATACAGTTCCATTGTCCTTTTTTCAATTAGTGCTGCCTGCTGCACATTTTTTCAAATTTATCCTATTAGTGGGTTTCCATCCATATCCTGCCAGATTGTGGAAAACACTATATGGGAGTACATAGAGGAGCTTATTTTGGCCTTGTAGTGCCATTCACGGCTGTCTGCACGGTCTGTGTGTGAGTGCAGCTCACTCTGTAGTCTGTCCTGCCGCCACGGCTGGTTGTAGTCAGCTCATGGTGCGTCACTGCCTCATACTGTTCAATTGTCCTTTTTTCAATTAGTGCTGCCTGCTGCACATTTTTTCAAAGTTATCCTATTAGTGGTTTTCCATCCGTATCCTGCTAGATTGTGGAAAATCACTATATAGGAGTACATAGAGGAGCTATTTTTGGCCTTGTAGTGCCATTCACGGCTGTCTGCACAGTCTGTGTGTGTGAGTGCAGCTCACTCTGTAGTCTGTTCTGCCACCACAGCCGATTGTAGTCAGCTCAGGGTGTGTCACTGCCTCATACTGTTCAATTGTCCTTTTTTCAATTAGTGCTGCCTGCTGCACATTTTTTCAAATTAATCCTATCAGTGGGTTTCCATCCATATTCTGCTAGATTGTGCAAAAACACTTTATAGGAGTACATGGAGGAGCTTTTTTTGACCTTGAAGCGCCGTTCACGGCTGTCTGCACTGTCTGTGTGTGAGTGCAGCTCACTCTGTAGTCTGTTCTGAGAAATAAACAAAAAGTTAATAAAGTACACCAAACACTCCACTTTACAGTTGTGTAGGCCACATTAGCTCATATTAAAGTCTATTCCACCCTTTACAAAATTAGTCTTTCTTATAACTGTTATGAGCTGTTCAAGAATAAGCACACTAAGCCCTTAGTACTTTTCTGCCTATCTTTAATAGTCTACCAAAATGAAGAAGGCAGGGAGTAAGGCACGTGGTCATGGGCATGGAGTAGGGAGAGGACGTGGGGACTCTGTGCCTGCTGCAGGCACCGGTGACTCATCATCCCCCAGTTTCAGCAGGGAACAGTCCTTCATGCGCAGCTTTGTAGGAGATCGCCGTACCCTGCTGCTGCGGGATGAGTAAAATGAAGCTGTTGTCAGATGGATGGCAGCTAATGCATCAACTTCAATTAGTGCCACATCCTCTCAGGCACAGAGCACTGAAGAGCACCCATCTGTCACTTCACCACCTGCCAAATTGCCCAGGCAGTCAAAGAGCCCTGGACAGGAGCCATCTCTACTTCTGTTCACTGAATCTCTTGGCTTGGAAAGAGGGGGCCAGCCAAGCAGCATTCAAGAAATGGAAAGAAGGCAGTTGTTGTGAGTTCTGTTTTTGGGCTCCCTCTGGTGGTTACTGATGGTACTGGGTGACTTGTGTTCTCTGCGGTCTCTGGTGTCCACCTGTTCCATCAGGTTATGGGAGTTTCCTATTTAACCTGGCTTTTTTGTCATTTCCTCGCCGGCTATCAATGTAATCAGCGTGTCTTTTTACCTCTGCTCCCTGCGTCTGTTATCTTCAGGACAAGCTAAGTTTTGATTTTCCTGTTCCACGTTTTGCTTAATTTTTGTCTTAGTCCAGCTTGCAGAGATGTGATTCCTTGCTGCTGGTTGCTCCAGTGTTATGTTTGCTAATGACAGGTGTTATGAAGGCAATCCAGAAACACAGTGTGCTTAGCGATCAGAGCGCACACAGTGATCTGACAAATACCCAAAAATACAAGAACGAGCTCTGAGACGTGGAAACTCTGTAGACTGCACACCTGATCCTATCCTAAACACAACCAAAAGCGGCTGTGGATTGCGCCTAACAACTACCTAGGCAACTCGGCACAGCCTAAGAAACTAGCTAGCCTGAAGATAGAAAAATAGGCCTGACTTGCCCCAGAGAAATTCCCCAAAGGAAAAGGCAGCCCCCCACATATAATGACTGTGAGTAAGATGAAAAGACAAAACGTAGGGATGAAATAGATTCAGCAAAGTGGGGCCCGATATTCTAGGACAGAGCGAGGACAGTAAAGCGAACTTTGCAGTCTACAAAAAACCCTAAAGCAAAACCACGCAAAGGGGCAAAAAAAAAACCCACCGTGCCGAACTAACGGCACGGCGGTACACCCTTTGCGTCTCAGAGCTTCCAGCAAAACAAAAGACAAGCCGGACAGAAAAAAAGCAACAAAAAAGCAAAAGGCACTTAGCTATACAGAGCAGCAGGTCACAGGAACAATCAGGAGAAGCTCAGATCCAACACTGAAACATTGACAAGGAGCAAGGATAGCAGTATCAGGCGGAGTTAAGTAATGAAGCAGTTAACGAGCTCACCAGAACACCTGAGGGAGGAAGCTCAGAAGCTGCAGTACCACTTGTGACCACAGGAGTGAATTCAGCCACAGAATTCACAACAGTACCCCCCCCTTGAGGAGGGGTCACCGAACCCTCACCAGAGCCCCCAGGCCGACCAGGATGAGCCGCATGAAAGGCACGAACAAGATCGGAAGCATGAACATCAGAGGCAAAAACCCAGGAATTATCTTCCTGAGCATAACCCTTCCATTTAACCAGATACTGGAGTTTCTGTCTAGAAACACGAGAATCCAAAATCTTCTCCACAATATACTCCAATTCCCCCTCCACCAAAACCGGGGCAGGAGGCTCAACAGATGGAACCATAGGTGCCACGTATCTCCACAACAATGACCTATGGAATACGTTATGTATGGAAAAAGAATCTGGAAGGGTCAAACGAAAAGACACAGGATTGAGAACCTCAGAAATCCTATACGGACCAATAAAACGAGGTTTAAATTTAGGAGAGGAAACCTTCATAGGAATATGACGAGAAGATAACCAAACCAGATCCCCAACACGAAGTCGGGGACCCACACGGCGTCTGCGATTAGCGAAAAGTTGAGCTTTCTCCTGGGACAAGATCAAATTGTCCACTACCTGAGTCCAGATCTGCTGCAACCTATCCACCACAGAATCCACACCAGGACAGTCCGAAGACTCAACCTGTCCTGAAGAGAAACGAGGATGGAACCCAGAATTGCAAAAAAATGGAGAAACCAAGGTAGCCGAGCTGGCCCGATTATTAAGGGCGAACTCAGCCAACGGCAAAAAGGACACCCAATCATCCTGGTCTGCAGAAACAAAACATCTCAGATATGTTTCCAAGGTCTGATTGGTTCGTTCGGTCTGGCCATTAGTCTGAGGATGGAAAGCCGAGGAAAAGGATAGGTCAATGCCCATCCTACCACAAAAGGCTCGCCAAAACCTTGAAACAAACTGGGAACCTCTGTCAGAAACAATATTCTCAGGAATGCCATGCAACCGAACCACATGCTGAAAGAACAAAGGTACCAAATCAGAGGAGGAAGGCAATTTAGCCAAGGGCACCAGATGGACCATTTTAGAAAAGCGATCACAGACCACCCAAATGACTGACATCTTTTGAGAAACGGGAAGGTCAGAAATGAAATCCATCGAAATATGTGTCCAAGGCCTCTTTGGGACCGGCAAGGGCAAAAGCAACCCACTGGCACGAGAACAGCAGGGCTTAGCCCTAGCACAAATCCCACAGGACTGCACAAAAGTACGTACATCCCGTGACAGAGATGGCCACCAGAAGGATCTAGCCACTAACTCTCTGGTACCAAAGATTCCAGGATGACCAGCCAACACCGAACAATGAAGTTCAGAGATAAGTTTATTAGTCCACCTATCAGGGACGAACAGTTTCTCTGCTGGACAACGATCAGGTTTATTCGCCTGAAATTTTTGCAGCCCCCGCCGCAAATCAGGGGAGATGGCAGACACAATGACTCCTTCCTTGAGGATACCCGCTGGCTCAGATAAACCCGGAGAGTCGGGCACAAAACTCCTAGACAGAGCATCCGCCTTCACATTTTTAGAGCCCGGAAGGTACGAAATCACAAAGTCGAAGCGGGCAAAAAATAACGACCAACGGGCCTGTCTAGGATTCAAGCGCTTGGCAGACTCGAGATAAGTCAAGTTCTTATGATCAGTCAATACCACCACGCGATGCTTAGCTCCTTCAAGCCAATGACGCCACTCCTCGAATGCCCACTTCATGGCCAGCAACTCTCGATTGCCCACATCATAATTACGCTCAGCGGGCGAAAACTTCCTGGAAAAGAAAGCACATGGTTTCATCACTGAGCAATCAGAACCTCTCTGTGACAAAACCGCCCCTGCTCCAATCTCAGAAGCATCAACCTCGACCTGGAACGGAAGAGAAACATCTGGCTGACACAACACAGGGGCAGAACAAAAATGACGCTTCAACTCCTGAAAAGCTTCCACAGCAGCAGAAGACCAATTAACCAAATCAGCACCCTTCTTGGTCAAATCGGTCAATGGTTTGGCAATGCTAGAAAAATTACAGATGAAGCGACGATAAAAATTAGCAAAGCCCAGGAACTTTTGCAGACTTTTCAGAGATGTCGGCTGAATCCAATCCTGGATGGCTTGGACCTTAACTGGATCCATCTCGATAGTAGAAGGGGTAAAGATGAACCCTAAAAATGAAACTTTCTGCACACCGAAGAGACACTTTGATCCCTTCACAAACAAGGAGTTAGCACGCAGGACCTGAAAAACCATTCTGACCTGCTTCACATGAGACTCCCAATCATCTGAGAAGATCAAAATGTCATCCAAGTAAACAATCAGGAATTTATCCAGATACTCACGGAAGATGTCATGCATAAAAGACTGAAACACAGATGGAGCATTGGCAAGTCCGAACGGCATCACTAGATACTCAAAATGACCCTCGGGCGTATTGAATGCAGTTTTCCATTCATCTCCTTGCCTGATTCTCACCAGATTATACGCACCACGAAGATCTATCTTAGTGAACCAACTAGCCCCCTTAATCCGAGCAAACAAGTCAGATAACAATGGCAAGGGATACTGAAATTTAACAGTGATCTTATTAAGAAGGCGGTAATCAATACACGGTCTCAGCGAACCATCCTTCTTGGCTACAAAGAAGAACCCTGCTCCCAGTGGTGATGACGATGGGCGAATATGTCCCTTCTCCAGGGATTCCTTCACATAACTGCGCATAGCGGCGTGTTCGGGCACGGATAAATTAAATAATCGACCTTTAGGGAATTTACTACCAGGAATCAAATTGATAGCACAATCACAATCCCTATGCGGAGGTAGAGCATCGGACTTGGGCTCTTCAAATACATCCTGATAATCAGACAAGAACTCTGGGACCTCAGAAGGGGTGGATGACGAAATCGACAAAAATGGAACATCACCATGTACCCCCTGACAACCCCAGCTGGATACCGACATGGAATTCCAATCCAATACTGGATTATGGGTTTGTAGCCATGGCAACCCCAACACGACCACATCATGCAGATTATGCAACACCAGAAAGCGAATAACTTCCTGATGTGCAGGAGCCATGCACATAGTCAGCTGGGCCCAGTATTGAGGTTTATTCTTGGCCAAAGGTGTAGCATCAATTCCTCTCAATGGAATAGGACACCGCAAAGGCTCCAAGAAAAACCCACAACGTTTAGCATAATCCAAATCCATCAGATTCAGGGCAGCGCCCGAATCCACAAACGCCATGACAGAAAACGACGACAAAGAGCATATCAAGGTAATGGACAGAAGGAATTTGGACTGTACAATACCAATGACGGCAGACCTAGCGGACTGCTTAGTGCGCTTAGGACAATCAGAAATAGCATGAGTGGAATCACCACAGTAGAAACACAGACCATTCAGACGTCTGTATTCCTGCCGTTCAACTCTAGTCATAGTCCTATCGCACTGCATAGGCTCAGGTTTAACCTCAGGCAGTACCGCCAAATGGTGCACAGATTTACGCTCGCGCAAGCGTCGACCGATCTGAATGGCCAAAGACAAAGACTCATTCAAACCAGCAGGCATAGGAAATCCCACCATGACATCCTCAGAGAGACCCTTTCTGAACAAAGCTGCCAGCGCAGATTCATTCCACTGAGTGAGTACTGACCATTTCTAAAATTTCTGACAATATACTTCTATATCATCCTGACCCTGGCACAAAGCCAGCAAATTTTTCTCAGCCTGATCCACTGAATTAGGCTCATCGTACAGCAATCCGAGCGCCAGGAAAAACGCATCGACACTACTCAATGCAGGGTCTCCTGGCGCAAGAGAAAATGCCCAGTCTTGAGGGTCGCCGCGCAAAAAAGAAATAATAATCAAAACCTGTTGAATAGGATTACCAGAAGAATGAGGTTTCAAGGCCAGAAATAGCTTACAATTATTTTTTAAACTTAGAAAGTTAGTTCTATCTCCAAAAAACAAATCAGGAATAGGAATTCTTGGTTCTAACATACCGTATATACTCGAGTATAAGCCGAGATTTTCAGCCCAAATTTTTGGGCTGAAAGTGCCCCCCTCGGCTTATACTCGAGTCACGGTAGCGGTGGGGTCGGCGGGTGAGGGGGTGAGGGCGCTGAGGCATACTTACCTAGTCCCAGCGATCCTCGCGCTGTCCCTGCCATCCCACGGGCTTCGGCGCTGCAGTTTCTTCCTCTCTTCAGCGGTCACGTGGGACCGCTCATTACAGAAATGAATAAGCGGCTCCACCTCCCATAGGGGCGGAGCCGCTTATTCATTTCTCTAATCAGCGGTGCCGGTGACCGCTGATAGAGAAAGAAGCTGCGGCACCGAAGACAGGAGGGGACAGCGCGAGGATCGCCAGGACTAGGTGAGTATGTCATATTCACCTGTCCTCGTTCCAGCCGCCGGGCGCCGATCCATCTTCCCGGCCGGCGCCTCCATCTTCCCGGCGCTCTCTGACTGATCAGGCAGAGGGCGCGATGACGCATATAGTGTGCGCGGCGCCCTCTGCCTGATCAGTCAGAGCAGAGACGCCGGGAAGATGGAGGCGCCGGAACGAGACGCCGGGAGCTGCAATCAAGGGAGGTGAGTATGTGGTTTTTTTTCTTTATTGCGGCAGCGGCGGCACAAATTTATGTGGAACATCTATGGGGCACAGTGAACGGTGCAGAGCACCGTATATGGCACAGCACAGCTATGGGGCACAGTGAACGGTGCAGAGCACCGTATATGGCACAGCACAGCTATGGGGCACAGTGAACGGTGCAGAGCACCGTATATGGCACAGCACAGCTATGTATGGGGCACAGTGAACGGTGCAGAGCACCGTATATGGCACAGCACAGCTATGGGGCACAGTGAACGGTGCAGAGCACCGTATATGGCACAGCACAGCTATGGGGCACAGTGAACGGTGCAGAGCACCGTATATGGCACAGCACAGCTATGGGGCACAGTGAACGGTGCAGAGCACCGTATATGGCACAGCACAGCTATGTATGGGGCACAGTGAACGGTGCAGAGCACCGTATATGGCACAGCACAGCTATGGGGCACAGTGAACGGTGCAGAGCACCGTATATGGCACAGCACAGCTATGGGGCACAGTGAACGGTGCAGAGCACCGTATATGGCACAGCTATGGGGCACAGTGAACGGTGCAGAGCACCGTATATGGCACATCTATGGGGCACAATGAACGGTGCAGAGCACCGTATATGGCACAGCTAGGGGGCACAATGAACGGTGCAGAGCACTATATGGTTCACACCTATGGGGAAATATGAACGGTGCAGAGCACTATATGGCACAGCAATGGGGAAATAATGATCTATTTTTATTTTTGAAATTCACCGGTAAATGCTGCATTTCCACCCTAGGCTTATACTCGAGTCAATAAGTTTTCCCAGTTTTTTGTGGCAAAATTAGGGGGGTCGGCTTATACTCGGGTCGGCTTATACTCGAGTATATACGGTAGATTTCTGATCAATAGTATCTTGAATTTTTTGTACATTTATAACGAGATTATCCATTGAAGAACACAGACCCTGAAAATCCATGTCCACACCTGTGTCCAGAATCACCCAAATGTCTAGGGGAAAAAAAAAAGTGAACACAGAGCAGAAAAAAAAAAAAAAAAAGATGTCAGAACTTTTTCTTTCCCTCTATTGAGAATCATTAGTTGGGCAGTGATCTGACAAATACCCAAAAATACAAGAACGAGCTCTGAGACGTGGAAACTCTGTAGACTGCACACCTGATCCTATCCTAAACACAACTAAAAGCGGCTGTGGATTGCGCCTAACAACTACCTAGGCAACTCGGCACAGCCTAAGAAACTAGCTAGCCTGAAGATAGAAAAATAGGCCTGACTTGCCCCAGAGAAATTCCCCAAAGGAAAAGGCAGCCCCCCACATATAATGACTGTGAGTAAGATGAAAAGACAAAACGTAGGGATGAAATAGATTCAGCAAAGTGGGGCCCGATATTCTAGGACAGAGCGAGGACAGTAAAGCAAACTTTGCAGTCTACAAAAATCCCTAAAGCAAAACCACGCAAAGGGGCAAAAAAAAAACCCACCGTGCCGAACTAACGGCACGGCGGTACACCCTTTGCGTCTCAGAGCTTCCAGCAAAACAAAAGACAAGCTGAACAGAAAAAAAGCAACAAAAATGCAAAAGGCACTTAGCTATACAGAGCAGCAGGTCACAGGAACAATCAGGAGAAGCTCAGATCCAACACTGAAACATTGACAAGGAGCAAGGATAGCAGCATCAGGCGGAGTTAAGTAATGAAGCAGTTAACGAGCTCACCAGAACACCTGAGGGAGGAAGCTCAGAAGCTGCAGTACCATTTGTGACCACAGGAGTGAATTCAGCCACAGAATTCACAACACTCTAGTGGGCTGAAATTACTCCTCATGTTCCATGAGTTGGCACATGAGTTCAAGTAATTTCAGGATGGTTTTTTGAAGGGTTTTTCGCTGACCGCGCAGTTCACTTTTGTATCCTCTGCTATCTAGCTTTAGCGGGCCTCATTTTTGCTGATTCTATTTTCATAACTACGTATGTGCTTTCCTCTCATTTCACCGTTATTACATGTGGGGGGCTGCTATTTCTGTGGAGTGTTTCTCTGGAGGCAAGTGAGGTCTGTGTTTCTTCTTATAGGGGAAGTTAATCCTTCGGCTGGCGCGAGACGTCTAGGAATCATCGTAGGCACATTCCCCGGCTACTGCTAGTTGTGTGTTTAGGTTCAGGATCGCGGTCAGCTCAGGTTCCATCACAGTAGAGCTTGTTTTGTTTTTGTGCTTGTCCTTTTGTGATCCCCTGCCATTGGGATCATGACAGTATAGCCGGCCAGAAAAAATTGGTCATCGTTTTGGCTGAAGTAGGAGGAAAAGTAGTCTGAGGAAGTTTTTTTTTTTTTTTTCTCCTCCTCAGTGTTTGCTGCCTAGCCTTAATTGCAGCTTGACTGCTTCTTTCCTCCTCTTAATCCTTGAATGGCTCTGACCTCAGCTGTTTATCATGGACGTCCAGAGTTTGGCTTCCAGCCTGAATAATCTTGCTGCTAAGGTTCAAAATATACAAGATTTTGTTGTACATACGCCTATGTCTGAACCTAGAATTCCTGTCCCAGAGTTTTTTTCTGGAGATCGATCTAGTTTTCTGAATTTTAGGAACAATTGCAAGTTGTTTCTTTCCTTGAAATCTCGCTCCTCTGGAGACCCTGCTCAGCAGGTCAAGATTGTTATATCTTTCCTGCGGGGTGACCCTCAGAATTGGGCATTTGCATTGGCACCAGGGGATCCTGCGTTGCTCAATGTGGATGCGTTTTTTCTGGCATTGGGTTTGCTCTATGAGGAACATAACCTAGAGATTCAGGCTGAAAAAGCTTTATTGGCTCTCTCTCAGGGGCAAGATGAAGCAGAAATATATTGTCAGAAATTTCGGAAGTGGTCGGTGCTTACTCAGTGGAATGAGTGCGCTCTGGCTGCAAAATTCAGAGATGGCCTTTCTGAGGCCATTAACCCCTTTACCCCCAAGGGTGGTTTGCACGTCAATGACCAGGCCAATTTTTACAATTCTGACCACTGTCCCTTTATGAGGTTATAACTCCGAAACGCTTCAACGGATCCTGGTGATTCTGACATAGTTTTCTCGTGACATATTGTACTTCATGATAGTGGTAACATTTCTTTGATAGTACCTGCGTTTATTTGTGAAAAAAACGGAAATTTGGCGAAAATTTTGAAAATTTCGCAATTTTCAAACTTTGAATTTTTATGCAATTAAATCACAGAGATATGTCACACAAAATACTTAATAAGTAACATTTCCCACATGTCTCCTTTACATCAGCATAATTTTGGAACCAATTTTTTTTTTTGTTAGGGAGTTATAAGGGTTAAAAGTTGACCAGCAATTTCTCATTTTTACAACACCATTTTTTTTTAGGGACCACGTCTCATTTGAAGTCATTTTGAGGGGTCTATATGATAGAAAATGCCCAAGTGTGACACCCTTCTAAAAACTGCACCCCTCAAGGTGCTCAAAACCACATTCAAGAAGTTTATTAACCCTTCAGGTGTTTAATAGGAATTTTTGGAATGTTTAAATAAAAATGAACATTTAACTTTTTTACACAAAAAATTTACTTCAGCTCCAATTTGTTTTATTTTACCAAGGGTAACAGGAGAAATTGGACCCAAAAAGTTGTTGTCCAATTTGTCCTGAGTACGCTGATACCCCATATGTGGCAGTAAACCACTGTTTGGGCGCATGGGAGAGCTCGGAAGGGAAGGAGCGCTATTTGACTTTTCAATGCAAAATTGACAGGAATTGAGATGGGACGCCATGTTGCGTTTGGAGAGCCACTGATGTGCCTAAACATTGAAACCCCCCACAAGTGACACCATTTTGGAAAGTAGACCCCCTAAGGAACTTATCTGGATGTGTGGTGAGCACTTTGACCCACCAAGTGCTTCACAGAAGTTTATAATGCAGAACCGTAAAAATAAAAAATCATATTTTTTCACAAAAATTATATTTTTGCCCCCAATTTTTTATTTTTCCAAGGGTAAGAGAATAAATTGGACCTCAAAAGTTGTTGTCCAATTTGTCCTGAGTACGCTGATACCCCATATGTGGCAGTAAACCACTGTTTGGGCGCATGGGAGAGCTCGGAAGGGAAGGAGCGCAGTTTGACTTTTCAATGCAAAATTGACAGAAATTGAGATGGGACGCCATGTTGCGTTTGGAGAGCCACTGATGTGCCTAAACATTGAAACCCCCCACAAGTGACACCATTTTGGAAAGTAGACCCCCTAAGGAACTTATCTAGAGGTGTGGTGAGCACTTTGACCCACCAAGTGCTTCACAGAAGTTTATAATGCAGAACCGTAAAAATAAAAAATCATATTTTTTCACAAAAATTATATTTTTGCCCCCAATTTTTTATTTTTCCAAGGGTAAGAGAAGAAATTGGACCTCAAAAGTTGTTGTCCAATTTGTCCCGAGTACGCTGATACCCCATATGTGGCAGTAAACCACTGTTTGGGCGCATGGGAGAGCTCGGAAGGGAAGGAGCGCCGTTTGACTTTTCAATGCAAAATTGACAGGAATTGAGATGGGACGCCATGTTGCATTTGGAGAGCCACTGATGTGCCTAAACATTGAAACCCCCCACAAGTGACACCATTTTGGAAAGTAGACCCCCTAAGGAACTTATCTGGATGTGTGGTGAGCACTTTGACCCACCAAGGGCTTCACAGAAGTTTATAATGCAGAGCCATAAAAATAAAACAAAATTTTTTTCCCACAAAAATTATTTTTTAGCCCCCAGTTTTGTATTTTCCCTAGGGTAACAGGAGAAATTGGACCCCAAAAGTTGTTGTCCAATTTGTCCTGAGTACGCTGATACCCCATATGTGGGGGGGAACCACCGTTTGGGCGCATGGGAGGGCTCGGAAGGGAAGGAGCGCCATTTGGAATGCAGACTTAGATGGAATGGTCTGCAGGCGTCACATTGCGTTTGCAGAGCCCCTAATGTACCTAAACAGTAGAAACCCCCCACAAGTGACACCATTTTGGAAAGTAGACCCCCTAAGGAACTCATCTTGATGTGTTGTGAGAGCTTTGAACCCCCAAGTATTTCACTACAGTTTATAACGCAGAGCCATGCAAATAAGAAATATTTTTTTTCCACAAAAATTATATTTTAGCCCCCAGTTTTGTATTTTTCCAAGGTTAGCAGGAGAAATTGGACCCTAAATGTTGTTGTCCAATTTGTCCTGAGTACGCTGATACCCGATATGTGGGGGGGAACCACCGTTTGGGCGCATGGGAGGGCTCGGAAGGGAAGGAGCATCATTTGGAATGCAGACTTAGATGGATTGGTCTGCAGGCGTCACATTGCGTTTGCAGAGCCCCTAATGTACCTAAACAGTAGAAACCCCCCATAAGTGACCCCATATTGGAAACTAGACCCCTCAATGAACTTATCTAGATGTGTTGTGAGAACTTTGAACCCCCAAGTGTTTCACTACAGTTTATAACGCAGAGCCGTGAAAATAAAAAATCTTTTTGTTTTCCCACAAAAATTATTTTTTAGCCCCCAGTTTTGTATTTTCCCAAGGGTAACAGGAGAAATTGGTCCACAAAAGTTGTTGTCCAATTTGTCCTGAGTACGCTGATACCCCATATGTTGGGGTAAACCCCTGTTTGGGCACACAGGAGAGCTCGGAAGGGAAGGAGCACTGTTTTACTTTTTCAACGCAGAATTGGCTGGAATTGAGATCGGACGCCATGTCGTGTTTGGAGGGCCCCTGATGTGCCGAAACAGTGGAAACCCCCCAATTATAACTGAAACCCTAATCTAAACACACCCCTAACCCTAATTCCAGCGGTAACCCTAACCACACCTCTAACCCTGACACACCCCTAACCCTAATCCCAACCCTATTCCCAACTGTAAATGTAATCTAAACCCTAACCCTAACTTTAGCCCCAACCCTAACTGTAGCCCCAACACTAACCCTAACCCTAGCCCTAACCCTAGCCCTAACCCTAGCCCTAACCCTAACCCTAGCCCTAACCCTAGCCCTAACCCTAGCCCTAACCCTAGCCCTAACCCTAACCCTAACCCTAGCCCTAACCCTAGCCCTAACCCTAGCCCTAGCCCTAGCCCTAACCCTAACCCTAGCCCTAGCCCTAACCCTAGCCCTAACCCTAGCCCTAGCCCTAACCCTAGCCCTAACCCTAGCCCTAACCCTAGCCCTAGCCCTAACCCTAGCCCTAATGGGAAAATGGAAATAAATACATTTTTTTTAATTTTTCCCCTAACTAAGGGGGTGATGAAGGGGGGTTTGATTTACTTTTATAGCGAGTTTTTTAGCGGATTTTTATGATTGGCAGCCGTCACACACTGAAAGACCCTTTTTATTGCAAAAAATATTTTTTGCAATACCACATTTTGAGAGCTATAATTTTTCCATATTTTGGTCCACAGAGTCATGTGAGATCTTGTTTTTTGCGGGACGAGTTGACGTTTTTATTGAAAACATTTTTGGGCACGTGACATTTTTTGATCGCTTTTTATTCCGATTTTTGTGAGGAAGAATGACCAAAAGCCAGCTATTCATGAATTTCTATTGGGGGAGGCGTTTATACCGTTCCGCGTTTGGTAAAATTGATAAATCAGTTTTATTCTTCGGGTCAGTACGATTACAGCGATACCTCATTTATATCATTTTTTTATGGTTTGGCGCTTTTATACGATAAAAACTATTTTACAGAAAAAATAATTATTTTTGCATCGCTTTATTCTCAGGACTATAACTTTTTTATTTTTTTGCTGATGATGCTGTATGGCGGCTCTTTTTTTGCGGGACAATATGACGCTTTCAGCGGTACCATGGTTATTTATATCTGTCCTTTTGATCGCGTGTTATTCCACTTTTTGTTCGGCGGTATGATAATAAAGCGTTGTTTTTTGCCTCGTTTTTTTTTTTTTTCTTACGGTGTTTACTGAAGGGGTTAACTAGTGGGACAGTTTTATAGGTCGGGTCGTTACGGACGCGGCGATACTAAATATGTGTACTTTTATTGTTTTTTTTTTTATTTAGATGAAGAAATGTATTTATGGGAATAATATTTTTTTTTTTTTTTCATTATTTTGGAATATTTTTTTTTATTTTTTTTACACATTTGGAAAATTTTTTTTTTACTTTTTTACTTTGTCCCAGGGGGGGACATCACAGATCAGTGATCTGACAGTTTGCACAGCACTCTGTCAGATCACTGATCTGACATGCAGCGCTGCAGCCTTCACAGTGCCTGCTCTGAGCAGGCTCTGTGAAGCCACCTCCCTCCCTGCAGGACCCGGATCCGCGGCCATCTTGGATCCGGGGCTGGAGGGAGCAGGGAGGGAGGTGAGACCCTCGCAGCAACGCGATCACATCGCGTTGCTGCGGGGGGCTCAGGGAAGCCCGCAGGGAGCCCCCTCCCTGCGCGGTGCTTCCCTGCACCGCCGGCACATCGCGATCATCTTTGATCGCGGTGTGCCAGGGGTTAATGTGCCGGGGGCGGTCCGTGCCGGATGTCAGCTGCGATAAGCAGCTGACACCCGGCCGCGATCGGCCGCGCTCCCCCCGTGAGCGCGGCCGATCGGCTATGACGTACTATCCCGTCCAGGGTCAGATAAGCCCAGGGCACCTCGACTGGATAGTACGTCTAAGGTCACAGAGGGGTTAAAGATGTTATGGTGGGGTTCCCGGCGCCTACAGGTCTGAATGAGTCCATGACTATGGCTATTCAGATTGATCGGCGTTTACGGGAGCGCAAACCTGTGCACCATTTGGCGGTGTCTTCTGAACAGGCACCTGAGATAATGCAATGTGATAGAATTCAGTCCAGAAGTGAACGGCAAAATTATAGGCGGAAAAATGGATTGTGTTTTTATTGTGGTGATTCAGCTCATGTTATATCAGCATGCTCTAAACGCACAAAAAAGGTTGATAAGTCTGTTGCCATTGGTACTTTACAGTCTAAGTTCATTCTGTCTGTGACGCTGATTTGTTCATTATCATCCATTTCCGTCGATGCCTATGTGGATTCAGGCGCTGCCCTGAGTCTTATGGATTGGTCATTTGCCAATCGCTGTGGGTTTAGTCTGGAGCCTCTGGAAGTTCCTATTCCTTTGAAAGGAATTGACTCTACACCTTTGGCTATGAATAAACCTCAGTACTGGACACAAGTGACCATGCGTATGACTCCCGTTCATCAGGAGGTGATTCGCTTCCTGGTACTGTATAATTTACATGATGTCTTAGTGCTTGGTCTGCCATGGTTACAAACTCATAACCCAGTCCTGGACTGGAAAACAATGTCTGTGTTAAGCTGGGGATGTCAGGGGGTTCATGATGATGCATCTCCGATTTCTATCGCTTCATCTACTCCTTCTGAGGTTCTGGTATTTTTGTCTGATTATCGGGAGGTTTTTGAGGAGCCTAAGCTCAGTTCGCTTCCTCCTCACAGGGATTGCGATTGTGCTATAGATTTGATTCCCGGCAGTAAATTCCCTAAAGGTCGTTTGTTCAATCTGTCAGTGCCAGAGCATACTGCTATGCGGAATTATGTTAAGGAGTCCTTGGAAAAGGGACATATCCGTCCATCTTCGTCCCCTTTGGGAGCAGGTTTTTTTTTTGTGGCCAAAAAAGATGGTTCCTTGAGGCCTTGCATAGATTATCGTCTTTTGAATAAGATTACAGTCAAATATCAGTATCCTTTGCCATTGTTGACTGATTTGTTCGCTCGCATTAAGGGGGCTAAATGGTTCACTAAGATTGATCTTCGGGGTGCGTATAATCTTGTGCGGATAAGGCAGGGTGATGAGTGGAAAACCGCATTTAATACGCCTGAGGGCCATTTCGAGTATTTGGTGATGCCTTTTGGACTTTCTAATGCTCCTTCTGTCTTCCAGTCTTTTATGCACGATATTTTCCGTGAATATCTGGATAAATTTATTATCGTGTATTTGGATGATGTTTTGGTTTTTTCTGATGACTGGGAGTCTCATGTTCAGCAGGTCAGGAAGGTGTTTCAGGTCCTGCGGGCCAATTCTTTGTTTGTAAAGGGTTCTAAATGTCTCTTTGGAGTCCAGAAGATTTCTTTTTTGGGGTATATTTTTTCCCCTTCTACTATTGAGATGGATCCCGTCAAGGTTCAGGCTATTTGTGACTGGACGCAGCCTACATCTCTTAAGAGTCTACAGAAGTTCTTGGGCTTTGCTAATTTTTATCGTCGCTTCATAACTAATTTTTCTAGTGTTGTTAAGCCTTTGACAGATTTGACTAAAAAGGGTGCTGATGTTACTGATTGGTCTCCTGCGGCTGTGGAGGCCTTTCAGGAACTTAAGCGCCGGTTTTCTTCTGCTCCTGTGTTGCGTCAGCCAGATACGTCGCTTCCTTTTCAGGTTGAGGTCGATGCTTCCGAGATCGGAGCGGGGGCGGTTTTGTCACAGAGAAGCTCCGATGGCTCAGTGATGAAGCCATGTGCGTTCATTTCTAGAAAATTTTCGCCCGCTGAACGGAATTATGATGTTGGTAATCGGGAGCTTTTGGCCATGAAGTGGGAATTTGAGGAGTGGTGTCATTGGCTTGAGGGTGCTAGACATCGTGTGGTGGTCTTGACTGATCACAAAAATCTGATGTACCTTGAGTCTGCCAAGTGTCTGAATCCTAGACAGGCTCGTTGGTCACTGTTTTTCTCCCATTTCAATTTTGTGGTTTCATACCTGCCAGGTTCAAAGAATGTGAAGGCGGATGCTCTTTCTAGGAGTTTTGTGCCTGACTCCCCTGGAAATTCTGAGCCCACTGGTATCCTTAGGGATGGGGTGATTTTGTCGGCTGTCTCCCCAGACTTGCGACGTGCTTTGCAGGAGTTTCAGGCGGATAAACCTGATCGTTGTCCGCCGGAAAGACTGTTTGTTCCGGATAATTGGACCAGTAGAGTCATCTCCGAGGTCCATTCTTCTGTGTTGGCAGGTCATCCTGGAATATTTGGTACTAGAGACTTGGTGGCCAGGTCTTTTTGGTGGCCTTCCTTGTCGAGGGATGTGCGTTCTTTCGTGCAGTCTTGTGGAGTTTGCGCTCGGGCTAAGCCTTGCTGTTCTCGGGCCAGTGGATTGTTGTTACCTTTGCCTATCCCAAAGAGGTCTTGGACGCACATTTCCATGGACTTTATTTCGGATCTCCCTGTCTCTCAAAAAATGTCCGTCATATGGGTTGTGTGTGACCGCTTTTCTAAGATGGTTCATCTGGTACCCTTGCCTAAGTTACCTTCCTCCTCTGAGTTGGTCCCTCTGTTTTATCAAAACGTGGTCCGTCTGCATGGCATTCCGGAGAACATCGTTTCTGACAGGGGATCCCAGTTTGTGTCTAGATTTTGGCGGACGTTCTGTGCTAAGATGGGCATTGATTTGTCCTTTTCGTCTGCATTCCATCCTCAGACGAATGGCCAGATGGAACGAACTAATCAGACTTTAGAAACTTATTTAAGGTGTTTTGTTTCTGCTGATCAAGATGACTGGGTTTCCTTTTTGCCGCTTGCCGAGTTTGCCCTTAATAATCGGGCTAGTTCTGCTACCTTGGTGTCTCCTTTCTTTTGTAATTCGGGGTTTCATCCTCGTTTTTCCTCTGGTCAGGTGGAGCCTTCTGATTGTCCTGGAGTGGACATGGTGGTGGATAGGTTGCATCGGATTTGGAGTCATGTGGTGGACAATTTGAAGTTGTCCCAGGAGAGGGCTCAGCAGTTTGCTAATCGCCGTCGCCGCGTGGGTCCTCGACTTCTTGTTGGGGACTTGGTGTGGTTGTCTTCTCGTTTTGTTCCTATGAAGGTCTCTTCTCCTAAGTTCAAGCCTCGGTTCATCGGTCCCTATAGGATCTTGGAAATTCTTAACCCTGTGTCGTTTCGTTTGGATCTCCCAGCATCGTTTGCTATTCATAATGTGTTCCATCGGTCGTTGTTGCGGAAGTATGAGGTACCTGTCGTTCCTTCGCTTGAGCCTCCTGCTCCGGTGCTGGTGGAGGGTGAATTGGAGTATGTTGTGGAGAAGATCTTGGATTCTCGTGTTTCCAGACGGAAACTCCAGTATTTGGTCAAGTGGAAGGGTTATGGTCAGGAGGATAATTCTTGGGTGATTGCCTCTGATGTTCATGCTGCTGATTTGGTCCGTGCTTTTCATAGGGCTCATCCTGGTCGCCCTGGTGGTTCTCGTGAGGGTTCGGTGACCCCTCCTCAAGGGGGGGGGTACTGTTGTGAGTTCTGTTTTTGGGCTCCCACTGGTGGTTACTGATGGTACTGGGTGACTTGTGTTCTCTGCGGTCTCTGGTGTCCACCTGTTCCATCAGGTTATGGGAGTTTCCTATTTAACCTGGCTTTTTTGTCATTTCCTCGCCGGCTATTAATGTAATCAGCGTGTCTTTTTACCTCTGCTCCCTGCATCTGTTATCTTCAGGACAAGCTAAGTTTTGATTTTCCTGTTCCACGTTTTGCTTAATTTTTGTCTTAGTCCAGCTTGCAGAGATGTGATTCCTTGCTGCTGGTTGCTCTAGTGGGCTGAAATTACTCCTCATGTTCCATGAGTTGGCACATGAGTTCAAGTAATTTCAGGATGGTTTTTTGAAGGGTTTTTCGCTGACCGCGCAGTTCACTTTTGTATCCTCTGCTGTCTAGCTTTAGTGGGCCTCATTTTTGCTGATTCTATTTTCATAACTACGTATGTGCTTTCCTCTCATTTCACCGTTATTACATGTGGGGGGCTGCTATTTCTGTGGGGTGTTTCTCTGGAGGCAAGTGAGGTCTGTGTTTCTTCTTATAGGGGAAGTTAATCCTTCGGCTGGCGCGAGACGTCTAGGAATCATCGTAGGCACGTTCCCCGGCTACTGCTAGTTGTGTGTTTAGGTTCAGGATCGCGGTCAGCTCAGGTTCCATCACCCTAGAGCTTGTTTTGTTTTTGTGCTTGTCTTTTTGTGATCCCCTGCCATTGGGATCATGACAGGCAGTATTCAGTGATGCCCAACAGCTTTGTATCTCTGAATCTGAAGAGGCGGGTGGGCCAGTGCCTCCAGTCAGCACACCTCAGTACGCATCTGATGATGAGACTCAGGTGCCACTTTCTGGTGCGTACTGTGCTGCTGAGACTACCCAGGAAAAGCAGTTGGTGGAAGAGGGTACTGTAGATGATGATGGTGAGAAACCTCAATACCACCACAAATATGTGGAAACATGTGCGGACCAAGCACGTGAGGGAGTTACAAAAACACACTGAAGACCTAGGCCAACCAACAGCGGCATCTACCACCTCTTCAGCTCGTGTTGTAGCCTCTTCCTCCAGCTCACACACAGCTGGTTCGGCTTCCTCACAGGATCTCCATTGAAGAACCTCTGGCACTGTTGTCCAGAGACTCAGTGTAATTCAACCCACAGCACCACGTTCCCAGTCATCCTCACACTCCCAGCCCAGTGTACAGCCATCGGTAGCACAGGCATGGGAGTAAAGGCGACCATTCTCGACAAACCACCCCCGAGCACAGGCTCTGAATGCTGGCATTGCAAATCTACTGTTCCTTGAAATGCTGTCATTCAGGCTGGTGGAGGCTGACAGCTTCCGTAACTTGATGGCTTTGGCAGTCCCACAATACAACATGCCCAGCCGCTTTTGTTTCAGCAGGCAAGCCATCCCTGCCCTGCAAAAGCATGTAGAGGGAAACATTAAACATGCACTACTAAACGCCATCAGTAGCAAGGTCCACCTCACCACCGATGCGTAAACCAGTCACCATGGACAGGGATGATAACTTTCCCTCACTGCCCATTGGGTCAATGTTGTGGAGCTGGGTACAGATCTTGCAAGTGGCACTGTAAGTGTTCTGCCAACTCCAAGGATTGCAGGAATCCAGTCTGTACACATTTCCTCCTCCTCATACTCCAGTTCCTCTGAATCATCGCTGCAGTAGCCATCATGGTCTACCTCTACGTTGATCCGTGAATGCTTACCTGTTACGACCGATATGAGCACAGCCGTGGCCAAACGTCAACAGGCCGTACTGAAATTAATTTCTTTGGGGAATCGAAGCCACACATCACAGGAGCTCTAGAATGCCATCAAGCAGGAGACCGACGTGTGGTTTATGCTAGCGAATCTCCAGCCAGGCATGGTAGTGTGTGACAATGGCCGAAATCTGGTGGCAGCTCTGGGCCTAGGCAATGTCGCTCACATACCATGTCTGGCACATGTGCTCAACTTGGTCATTGTCACGCCCGCACATACTTACCCGGCTTCTCCCATCCCTCGGCGCGCTCACGATCCTGTCCCGCGCCGCTCTGCCTCCTCCTTCGCCGGCTCTCGGCGTCTGGTCTCTTCGCGCATGCGCGGTCGCGTCTCCCCCGTCGCTGAGCCTTCTGGGAGGTCGTGACCCGGTGGCTCCGCCCCAACATGGCGGCGCCCATCGGGTATTTCTTCCCGGCGTCTTCCTAGGTAAGACGCCTTTGCTTTGTAGGTGCACTGTCTGCCGTCAGTGTCCCTATGCCCTAGGCTCCCCTGTACCAGTGTCTTTTCTCAGCCCAGTCCTTGCTTTGTCGCTGTATCCTCCCAGTCCGTGTTCCTGCTGTATCCTGCCAGTCCGTGTTCCTGCTGTATCCTGCCAGTCCGTGTTCCTGCTGTATCCTGCCTGTCCGTGTTCCTGCTGTATTCTGCCAGTCCGTGTTCCTGCTGTATCCTGCCAGTCCGTGTTCCTGCTGTGTCCTGCCAGCCCGTGTTCCTGCTGTATCCTGCCTGTCCGTGTTTCTGCTGTATCCCGCCAGTCCGTGTTCCTGTTGTATCCTGCCGGTCCGTGTTCCTGCTGAGTCCTGCCGTTCCGTGTTCCAGACATTCTTTCAGTTAAGTCTTGTTTTCCTATTATTCCCTGCCATCCTTATAGCCTGTGGTTTCCTTCTTTATTTTGGGTCGTCCCTTTGGCTCTAGCTGTTGTGTCTCCATTCCCCCGAGGTCCTGCTCCTAACACTCCCTGTATAGGGGGTGATTCCATCTGGTCCGCTCGACCCCGGGGGCTCTAGAGTCACGACCCAGAGGGTCCACTCTCGGATTTCTGTCCGAATACTTACAGGAAGCAAAGGCCATGGACCCCGCTGGGGCCTCTGCTACGCAAAAAGAGCTACTCTTTTTGCGGGAGAATCAGTCCCGTATGATGTCCTTTATGAAGGCTATGGATTCTCGTTTGTCCACGCTCCAGTCCTCCGATCCTGGCAACGCCGCTCTACTCATTGGCTTACAGCAAGAGTTAGCTCAGCAGCGTGACACCCAGGCCCATATACTTAGTTATATGTCTTCTATTGACGATCGGCTGCTTTCCATCCAGACAGCCGCTTCTACGTCTGCTCCTGCTTCCCATCCTCCACCCCGCTTGGCTAAACCGCCTCGGTACAATGGGGATCCTAAGTCCTGCCGACGATTTCTAAACCAATGCCGTCTTCACTTTGAGCTTCTGCCCCAGCATTAACCGACGGATCGGTCCAAAGTTGCGTTTTTGATTTCCCATCTAGAGGGTGACGCCTTGGCATGGGTTAATCCACTCTGGGAGCGAGACGATCCCCTAGTCTCCCGGTTGTCTGAATTTTTGGAGACTTTCCGTCTTGTCTTTGACGAACCTGGACGACTGGCCTCTACAACTGAAGCCCTATTCTCTCTCCATCAGGGATCGTTATCCGTAGGCCAGTACGCTATTCAGTTCCGCACCCTCTCCTCTGACTTGGGCTGGAACAATGAGGCGTTGGTGGGTGCTTTCTGGCGGGGTCTCTCTGGGCGCATAAAGGATGAGTTAGCTGGTCGGGACACCCCTACGGTTTTGGAGGAATTAATTTCCTTAGCGACCCGTATTGACCTTCGGTTCCAAGAACGCGCTCGCGAGCGGAGGTCTCTTCGTCCTTCTTCTGCCACCCGTAAGCCACTCAGTCCACAGCCTAGAACCTCCTCTCAGGCGTCCGCACCGGAACCTATGCAAGTGGACCGTCTTAAAATGTCCGAACAACGTCGTAAAGAGAGGCGCACTCAGGGGTTATGTTTTTACTGCGGAAGTGCTGCTCATTTATTGCGCTCTTGCCCTGAACGTCTGGAAAACTCCTCCGCCTAGGTCAGGTAAGAGAGGCCTCCCTAGGTGTGTGTGATTCCTCTCAACCCCTTACTTTGTCCGTTCTTTTGCATATTGCGGGCAAGGGCGTTTCTCTGGATGCGCATGTGGATTCGGGCGCTGCAGGGAATTTTATTAGGTTGGAAGAGGTTTTGAAATTCTCCGTTCCAGTCAGAACCTTAGAGGCTCCTGTGATTCTAGCATCTGTGGATGGTAAACCTTTACAGGAGACCATTACTCAAGTGACACTTGAGGTGGAACTTCAGGTTGGGGCTCTGCACAAGGAGAGAATTGCATTTTATGTTTTAGCGGGTCTGTCTCATCCTATGCTCTTAGGTCTTCCTTGGTTACGGAGCCACGAGCCCATTTTAGATTGGCGCAATGGTAATATCTTGCGCTGGGGTGAGCTTTGTCGGGAACGTTGTCTGCTGCCGGTGCGTCCTGTGGGATATTCCTCTAATTCTTCTCCTTCTTCTTCCTTTCCCGCCTTACCCTCTGTCTACAGCGCTTTTTCTGATGTCTTCAACAAGAAGGAGGCTGAGGAGCTTCCGCCTCACCGTCTCTATGATTGTCCCATAGATCTCGTGCCTGGAACTAACCCGCCCAGGGGCAGAATCTATCCTCTCTCTCCTGCTGAGACTCAAGCTATGTCTGAGTACATTCAAGAAAATCTTGCTAAAGGTTTCATCCGCAAGTCTTCTTCTCCGGCCGGAGCAGGGTTTTTTTTCGTGAAGAAGAAAGACGGTTCCCTCCGTCCCTGCATTGATTATCGAGGCCTAAACAACATCACGGTGAAGAACAAATATCCTCTGCCACTCATTCCGGAACTCTTCGACCGTCTTCGGGGTGCGCAAATCTTTAACAAATTAGATCTACGTGGCGCATACAATCTGGTTCGTATTCGTGCAGGCGATGAGTGGAAGACCGCCTTCAATACTTGTGATGGTCACTACGAATACTTGGTTATGCCGTTTGGTCTCTGCAACGCCCCCGCGGTTTTCCAGGAATTTGTGAACGATGTATTTCGGGATCTTCTCTACTCCTCAGTCATGGTTTACCTTGACGACATCCTCATCTTCTCTCCGGATCTCTCCACTCATAGGCGAGATGTCCGCCGAGTCCTGCAAAGGCTAAGAGAGAATCATCTGTTCGCTAAGATTGAAAAGTGCGTCTTTGAACAGTCCTCTCTTCCCTTCCTTGGGTATATTGTCTCAAGATCTGGCTTAGAGATGGATCCAGAGAAGGTTTCTGCTGTCCTGAATTGGCTTCGTCCTCTTGGAACAAAAGCAATCCAACGTTTTCTTGGCTTTGCCAACTACTATAGACAATTTATTCCTCATTTTTCTTCCATGACCAAGCCTATCTCTGCCCTAGTTCGCAAGGGAGTCAATTCCAGCCTTTGGACCCCTGAGGCTGAAGAGTCTTTTTTGTCCCTTAAACAAAGTTTCGCTACGGCCCCTGTGCTTCATCGTCCTAATGCTAATAGACCGTTTGTCCTTGAGGTCGACGCATCTTCTATTGGAGCTGGAGCAGTACTTTTGCAAAGATCTTCGTCCGGACGTTTGGTGACCTGTGGTTTCTTTTCTAAAACTTTTTCCGCTCCTGAGCGTAACTACTCTATAGGGGATAAGGAGCTATTGGCTATCAAGCTAGCCTTGGAAGAATGGCGTTATCTTCTTGAAGGGTCTCTTCATCCATTCATCATTTACACTGACCACAAGAATCTGGCCTATATTCAGTCTGCCCAAAGACTAAATCCACGACAAGCCAGATGGTCTTTATTCTTCGGACGATTTGAGTTTGAACTTCATTTCCGACCTGGAAATAAGAATGTCAAAGCAGATGCTCTTTCGAGATCCTTTCAACCTCAGGACATGGAGGATTCTCCGGCTCACATCATTGATCCTGCGAGGATCGTCACTCTTGCTCCTCTAAGAGTGATTCCTACTCCTCCTGGCAAGACTCTTGTGGCTAATCAAGACAAGGAGAGAGTTTTACGTTGGGGTCACTCCTCCAAAATTGCAGGACATGTAGGAGTCAAGAAGACACTGTCTCTTATCTCTCGGCACTACTGGTGGCCATCTCTCCGTCAAGACGTCACCAAATTCATCGCTTCTTGTCCTTCTTGTGCTAAAAATAAAGTCCCTAGGCAGCTTCCCTCCGGTCTCCTGCATCCTCTGCCTGTGCCTTCCGTTCCATGGAGTCATATCGCTATGGACTTCATCACTGATCTACCTTCTTCCTTGAATTGCTCTGTCATCTTGGTTGTTGTAGATCGGTTCTCTAAAATGGCTCACTTCATCGCATTGCCTGGTCTGCCTTCCGCTCCTGAGTTGGCAAAGATCTTTTTACACCAAGTCTTCCGTCTTCATGGTTTTCCACATCATATTGTCTCAGACCGTGGAGTACAATTTACCTCACGTTTTTGGAGAGCTCTCTGCAGTCTATTAAAGGTTAACTTGGACTTCTCTTCCGCCTATCACCCTCAGTCCAACGGACAAGTGGAGCGAGTTAATCAAGTTCTGACTACATATCTGCGACACTTCACCAATGCACACCAAGATGACTGGGTCTCTCTTCTCCCTTGGGCTGAATTCTCTTACAACAATCTTCCCAGCGAGTCTTCCTCCAAATCTCCCTTTTTCGTAGTCTATGGTCAACATCCGAACATTCCTCTTCCTGTTTCTCTTTCCTCGGGGGTACCGGCAGCGGATTTCTTGTCCCGGGAATTCTCTACGATTTGGAATGAAACCAAAGTGGCTCTTGAGAAAGCTAGCCTTAATATGAAAAGGTTTGCTGACAAGAAGCGTTTGGATGCTCCGCCATATTCTCCGGGTGATAAAGTTTGGCTCTCCTCTAGCTATATCAAGCTTAAAATTCCCTCTTACAAACTGGGTCCTCGCTACATTGGTCCTTTTCCTATCTTGAGTCGCATTAATGATGTCTCTTATAAGTTGAAGCTACCTGCCTCTTTGCGCATCCCCAATGCCTTCCATGTGTCTCTTCTTAAACCCGCAGTCTTTAATTGTTTTCACTCCGCTACCTCTTCCTATCCTCAGCTCTGTACTTCTGATGGAATCTTTAATGTTAAAGATATTCTTGCCAAAAAAGTAGTTATGGGTAAAACTTATTTTTTGATTGATTGGGAGGGATTTGGCCCTGAAGAGAGGTCCTGGGAGCCCCGAGAGAACATCAACGCTCCCCTTATCATGAAAAGATTCCTTTCTAGCCTTAAAAGGAGGGGGACTAAGGAGGGGGGTACTGTCACGCCCGCACATACTTACCCGGCTTCTCCCATCCCTCGGCGCGCTCACGATCCTGTCCCGCGCCGCTCTGCCTCCTCCTTCGCCGGCTCTCGGCGTCTGGTCTCTTCGCGCATGCGCGGTCGCATCTCCCCCGTCGCTGAGCCTTCTGGGAGGTCGCGACCCGGTGGCTCCGCCCCAACATGGCGGCGCCCATCGGGTATTTCTTCCTGGCGTCTTCCTAGGTAAGACGCCTTTGCTTTGTAGGTGCACTGTCTGCCGTCAGTGTCCCTATGCCCTAGGCTCCCCTGTACCAGTGTCTTTTCTCAGCCCAGTCCTTGCTTTGTCGCTGTATCCTCCCAGTCCGTGTTCCTGCTGTATCCTGCCAGTCCGTGTTCCTGCTTTATCCTGCCAGTCCGTGTTCCTGCTGTGTCCTGCCAGCCCGTGTTCCTGCTGTATTCTGCCAGTCCGTGTTCCTGCTGTATCCTGCCAGTCCGTGTTCCTGCTGTGTCCTGCCAGCCCGTGTTCCTGCTGTATCCTCCCTGTCCGTGTTCCTGCTGTATCCCGCCAGTCCGTGTTCCTGTTGTATCCTGCCGGTCCGTGTTCCTGCTGAGTCCTGCCGTTCCGTGTTCCAGACATTCTTTCAGTTAAGTCTTGTTTTCCTATTATTCCCTGCCATCCTTATAGCCTGTGGTTTCCTTCTTTATTTTGGGTCGTCCCTTTGGCTCTAGCTGTTGTGTCTCCATTCCCCCGAGGTCCTGCTCCTAACACTCCCTGTATAGGGGGTGATTCCATCTGGTCCGCTCGACCCCGGGGGCTCTAGAGTCACGACCCAGAGGGTCCACTCTCGGATTTCTGTCCGAATACTTACAGTCATGCAGTTTTTTGAGGGACTATCCAGGTCTTGATGCACTGCTGCATAAGGTCCGCCTAGAGTGCGCTCACTTGTGGCGTTCCAGCATGGCAAGATCGCTCCTTGCAGCTGTGCAGCACCGATTCCGCCTTCTGGGACATCGCATCATATGTGACCTACCCACCAGGTGGAATTCAATGTTACACATGTTGGAGCGGTTGTGTGAGCAGCAGTCAGCAGTATGGGAGTACCAGCTCCATCAGGCGCAAATAAGTCATATTGTGCGCCGTTCAGACTTCATAACCACTGAGTGGGCCACTATGAAGGACATCTGCCAGGTTTTGCGTGCCTTCGATGATTCCACACAGATGGCGAGTGCAGATGATGCACTAGTCAGCATGACTGTCCCCCTTATCTGCCTGCTTGAAAGAACACTGCAAGTGCTAAGGGATGAGGTTGTGGAAGAGGTGAAGGATGAGGAGTCACAAATGCCATCTGCTTCTGGGCAGTCTGCGTGATGTTGTTCCTTACAAAGGCCTAGGTAGGGGACACTTTGTGAGGAGGATGAGGAGGAGTCAATGGAGGAGGAAGACATCTGTCCAGAGGAGGGAGTTACACAATTCTCCAGTAGTCAGTATGTAGAGCGAGGGTGGGGTGATGCAGATCAGGCAGAGATCACGCCTCAAGCAGGGGGCAGCATTTCTTGGCCAGTTGGCAGTCTGCAGCACATGGTTGATTTCATACTGCAGTGCCTGAGAAATGACCGTTGCATCGCCCACATTCCCAACACGGCTGAATATTGGGTGTCCTTCCTCCTAGATCCGCGCTACCGGGACAACTTACAAAGCCTCATAACACTGGTGCATTTCATCATCTTCTCCAATCTGAGGAAGGCGGAAGGAGATGAGTGATAAGCGAAGATATGCACTGCGCATGCCCATGAATCCCAGCCCCGCAGTGTGAATAAAACAGAAGACACTGCGGGTAATAATCTCGGGCAACGTGGCCGCACAGGCGCAGTCAACCTGACATCAAATGATGTCAGAAGACGGGCATCGCTAACTGCGCATGCCCAAGGTTTAACATAATAGCGCAGGCTCCGGGAAAGAATCAAACAATGCTGAGGAGGCGGCGCCCGGCGCCAAGGGGGCATGAATGACGGCTGTGCTGCGTCTCATTACGAAGGAAAGTCCCACCTCCGGGACTGTTTCACAGTATGAGGGGACACATTTAATAAGTGTTTAAATCAGTGTGTGCAAGGAGTATAACTGAAAAAGACACCTTTCAGTTACTAATGCCTTGGTGAGTTAAAGGTTCCCTTTCAACTTGCTCCAATTAGGCCTCAGCCTACACTCTGTTTCTCCTGTAATCCCTGGGCTCCAACACCGCCTATTGCTGCTCGAAAGTGCCGTTTGCTCAGAGAAAAACACTCGCTCCTCTATTAGTGGGGTTCAGTAACGTCAGCTGCTCCCCTGCTGTGTATCCGGCAATTGCTCCTGCTACCTCCATGCTGACACAACAGCAGAGATTAAACTGCCTAGAGTGCAGGCATTGGCCTACACTCTGCTTCCCCTGGATTCCCTGGGCTCCAACACTGCCAGATGCTGCTCAGAAGTGCCGTCTGCACAGTCAACACTTGCTGCCATGTTATTGGGGTTCAGTAACGTCAGCTGCTCCCCTGCTGTGTATCTGGCAATTGCTACTGCTATCTCCACACTCACACAACTTCAGATATTAAACTCGCTCCAATTAGGCCTCGGCCTACACCCTGATTGACCCTGGGCTCCAACACCACCAGTTGGTGCTCAGAAGTGCTGTCTGCAGAGAGAAAAACACTTGCTCCGGTGTTAGTTGGGTTCAGTAACGTCAGCTGCTCCCCTGCTGTGTATCCGGCAATAGCTCCTGCTACCTCCACACACACTACTACAGATTTGAAACTTGCTCCAATTAGGCCTTGGCCTACACTCTGATTGACCCTGGGCTCCAACACTGCCAGTTGGTGCTCGGAAGTGCTATCTGCACAGAGAAAAACACTCGCTTCTGTGTTAGTGGGATCTAGTAACGTCAGTTGCTCTCCTGCTGTGTATCCGGCAATTGCTCCTGCTATCTCCACATTCACACGACTTCAGATATTAACCTCGCTCCAATTAGGCCTCGGCCTACACCCTGATTGACCCTGGACTCCAACACCGCCAGTTGCTGCCCAGAAGTGCTGTCTGCACAGTCAACACTTGCTGTCGTGTTATTGGGTTTCACTAACATCAGCTGATCCCCAGCTGTATATCCGGCAATTGCTCCTGCTACCTCCTCAGAAATTAAATGGAACCTGTCCCCCCACAGGCGTATGTAACTGAAAGAGCCACCTTGTGCAGCACTATGCTGCACAACGAAAAGGTGGCTCTTTTAGTTATGATCCTTGCACACTCTGAGCTTAACACTTATAAAATGTGTCCCCTCATACCGTGAAACGGTCCCGGAGGTGGGACTTTCCTTCGTAATGAGACGCAGCACAGCCATCATTCATACCCCCTTGTCGCCAGGTGCCGCCTCCTCAGCATTGTTTGAATCTGTCCCGGAGCCTACGCTGTTATGTTAAATCTTGGGCATGGGCAGTTAGCGCTGCCCGTCTTCTGACATCATTTGCTGTCAGGCTGACTGCGTCTGTGCGGCCGTGCTGCCCAAGATCCCGCCTCGCAGTGTCTTCTGATTTATTCACACTGCAGGGCTGGGATTCATGGTCATGCGCAGTGCATATCTTTGCCTATCACTCATCTCCTTAAGCCTTCTTCAGACTATGCGCTGATTCCTAATCACATGCTATGGCCGTGACGCCGCACAGTCTGAAGAAGCCGGAAGGAGTTGAGTGAGAGGCGAAGATATGCACTGTGCATGACCATGAATACCAGCCCCGCAGTGCGAATAAATCAGAAGACACTGCAGGGTGGGATCTCGGGCAGCGCGCCCACACAGTTGCAGTTAGCCTGGCAAGAAATGTCAGAAGATGGGCAGTGCTAACTGCGCATGCCCAAGGGATAACCTAACAGCGCAGGCTGCGGGACAGATTCAAACAATGCTCAGGAGGCGGCACATGGTGCCAAGGGGGTATGAATGACAGCTTTGCCCCGTCTGATTTGGAAGGAAAGTCCCGCCTCCAGGACTTTCACGGTATGAGAGAACACATTTTATAAGTGTTTACTTCAGCGTGTGCAAGGAGCACAACTAAAAGAGCCACCGTTTCCTTGTGCAGCATTACTGCTGCACAAGGTGGCTCTTTCAGTTACTAATGCCTGGGGGTCAAATGTTTCCTTTCAAATTGCTCCAAATAGGCCTCAGCCTACACACACCTGGATTACTTGGGCTCCAACACCGCCAGTTGCTGCCCGGAAGTGCTGTCCACACAGTCAAAAGTTGCTCCTCTGCTATTGGGGTTCAGTAATGCCAGCTGCTCCCCTGCTGTGTGTGCGGCAAGTTCTCCTGCCCGTTTCTTGCATTGACCCTGGGCATCAACACCGCCAATTGCTGCCCAGAAGTGTTGTCCGCACAGTCAACAGTTACTCCTCTGTTATTGGGCTTTAGTAACGCCAGCTGCTCCCCTGCTGTGTGTGTGGCAACTTCACCTGCTAGTTTCTTGCATTGACCCTGGGCTCCAACACCGCCAGTTGCTGCCCGGAAGTTCTTTCTGCACAATCAATAGTTGCTCCTCTGTTATTGGGCTTCAGTAACGCCAGCTACTCCCCTTCTGTGTGTGCGGCAACTTCTCCTGCTAGTTTCTTGCATTGACCCTGGGCTCCAACACCGCCAGTTGCTGCCCGGAAGTGCTGTCCGCACAGTCAACAGTTGCCCCTCTGTTACTGGGGTTCAGTAATGCCAGCTGCTCCCCTGCTCTGTGTGCAGAAAGTTCTCCTGCCAGTTTCTTGCATTGACCCTGGGCTCCAACACCACCAGTTGCTGCCCGGAAGTGTTGTCCGCACAGTCAACAGTTGTTCCTCTGTTATTGGGGCTCAGTAACACCAGCTGTTCCCCTGCTGTGTGTGCTGCAAGATCTTCTGCCAGTTTCTTGCATTGACAATGGGCTCAAACGCCCCCAGTTGCTGCTCGGAAGTGCCATCTGCACAGTCAACACTTGCTACCGTGTTATTGGGGTTCAGTAACGTCAGCTGATCCCCATCTGTGAATCCAGCAATTGCTTTTGCTCCCTCCACCCTCACACTGCTACAGAAATTAAAGGGAACCTGTCCCCCCAGGCGTTTGTAACTGAAAGAGCCACCTTGTGCAGCACTAATGCTGCATTTGGACAAGGTGGCTCTTTTAGTTATTCTTCTTACACACGCTGAACTAAACACTTATAAAATGTGCCCCTTCATACCGTGAAAGTGCCGGAGGTGGGACATTTCTTCCAAATCAGACACGGCACAGCCGTCATTCATACCCCCATGGCGCCGTGCACCGCCTACTGACCATGGTTTGTTTCTCTCCCAGAGCCTGCGCTGCTATGTTATCCCTTGGCCATGCGCCGCTAGCGCTGCCTGTCTTCTGACATCATTTGATGTCAGGCTGACTGTGCCTCTGCGGTCGCGCTGCCTGAGAACCCGCCCCGCAGTGTCTTCTGATTTATGCACACTGTGGGGCTTGGATTCATGGGCATGCCAGTGCATATCTTCGACTCTCACTCATCTCCTTCCGCCTTCTTCAGACTGTGCAGCATCACGGCCGTGGCATGTGATTAGGGATCAGCAGATGCCGCACAGTCTGAAGAAGGCGGAAGGAGATGAGTGAGAGGCGAAGATATGCACTGCGCATGCCCATGAATCCCAGCCCTGCAGTGTGAATAAATCAGAAGACACTGCGGGGCTGGGATTCATGGGCATGCGAAGTGCATATCTTCACCTCTCACTCATCTCCTACCGCCTTCTTCAGACTGTGCGGCGTCATGGCTGTGGCATGTGGTTAGGCATCAGCTGATGCCGCACAGTCTGAAGAAGGCGGAAGGAGATGAGTGAGAGGCAAAGATATGCACTGCGCATGCCCATGAATCCCGGCCTCCAGTGTGAATAAATCAGAAGACACTGCGGGGCGGGATCTGGGGCAGCGCGACCGCACAGGCGCAGTCAGCCTGACATCAAATGATGTCAGAAGATGGGCAGCGCTAACTGCGCATGGCCAAGGGATAACATAACAGCGCAGGCTCCGGGACAGAAACCAACAACGCTCAGGTGGCTGCGTCCGGTGCCAAAGATGTATAAATGACGGCTGTGCTGCGTCTCATTAAGAAGCAAAGTCCCGCCTCAGGGACGGTTTCACGGTATAAGGGGCCACATTTTATAAGTGTTTCGTTCAGCGTGTGCTAGGAGCATAATTAAAAGAGCCTCCTTTCCTTGTGCAGCATTACTGCTGAAAAAGGTGGCTCTTCTAGTTGCAAACGCCTAGGGGGATTAAAGGTTCCCTTTCAACTTTCTCCAACTAGGCCTCAGCATACACTCTGTTTGTCATGTTATCCCTGGGCTCCAACACCGCCAGTTGCTGCTCAGAAGTGTCTTTGGCACAGGTACTCCCTGCTGCCCAGCCGGGTTCCAGCACACCAGCTGTTTCCGGGTAGTGTCAAGGTCACTTTGCCTCCAATACGTTGTCCTCTCATGTTGCGGTTGGGTTAGCCGACTCTATAGTGCCTGCAGTTTAGGTGCTTCCTATGTGGGCTGCGGGAACTGGCAATCAAGGCTGGTTCCGTAGTGCCAATAGGACAAGCTCCCCCTGTTAGACTGTGGGTTTTTGGTATCTATGGCCTTCTCCCAGGATAGCAATTTTTTTTCTTGTGGAACTTCTGCTGCCTCTCTGAGATCCAGCACCACTAGCTGGTTCTTAGGAAGACAATCTTGAATAGGTCCCCCTGGTTCCAGTACCGTCAGCTGGTTCCAGGCAGAGCCTTTGGCTTAGGTGCCTCCTTCTGGGTATCCGTGTTCCACCAACGTCAGGTGGTCCTTGGTAGTGCTTTCTGGCACAAGTACCTCCTGCTTAGTAACCGGGTTCCAGTAACATCAGCTGGTCCTCGGTTGTTCCATTGGCTCTGGAACCTTCTGCTACCCATCCGGGTTCCAGTACCGTCAGCTGGTTCTTGGCAGTGTCTTCTGCTATTGTACCTTCTGCTCCCTATCCTGGTTCCAGTACCATCAGCTGGTTCCGGACAGAGCCTTTGGCTTAAATGCCTCCTTCTGGGTATCTGAGTTCCACCAACGACTGGTGGTCCTTGGTAGTGCTTTCTAGCACAGGTACCTGCTGCTTAGTAACCGGGTTCCAGTACCATCAGCTGGTCCTCGGTAGTTCAATTGGCTCTTGTACCTTCTGCTACCCATACGGGTTCCAGTACCGTCAGCTGGTTCCAGGCAGAGCCTTTGTCTTAGGTGCCTCCTTCTAGGTATCTGAATTCCACCAACGTCTGGTGTTCCTTGGTAGTGCTTTCTGGCATGGGTACCTCCTGATTAGTAACCGGGTTCCAGTACTGTCAGCTGGTCCTTGGTAGTTCCATTGGCTCTTGTACCTTCAGCCATCCAGGTTCCAGTACCGTCAGCTGGTTCTTGGCAGTGTCTTTTGCTCTTGTACCTTCTGCTCCCCATCCTTGTTCCAGTACAGTCAGCTGGTTCCAGGCAGAGCCTTTGGCTTAGGTGCCTCCTTCTGGGTATCTGAGTTCCACCCACGTCTGGTGGTCCTTGGTAGTGCTTGGTTCCAGTACTGTCGGCTGGTTCACGGTAGTTCCATTGGCTCTTGTACCTTCGGGTAGCCATCCGGGTTCCAGTACCATCAGCTGGTTCTCGGCAGTTCCTCAGCCTTCTTGTACCTTCTTGCTAATCACTCTGGATCTCACTGATGATGACCCTGGAGTCGACGACCCAGAATACCACCCCGAAGAAGACCATGACCCCGGAGACGACGACCCTGGAGACGACGACCCTGAAGACGACGAACCTGGAGACGATGACCCTGAAGACCAAGAAACAGACGAACAAGAAGCTGCAGAACAAAAAGCAGAAGAACATTAAGCATAAGACTAAAAATCAGAGCAAAAGATATCTAAATTATAAGCAGAACAAGATTAAGCAGTGTATGGGGGTGAGTCCGTTCCTCCTCGTGGTGCCCCTGGAAAAAACCTGCTGCTGCAGGCCAAACTGAACGCGGACAAATCCTATTGTAAATCTTTTATGACAGGCAGAATGGAAGGTGTAATCGTCAAACTTTTATAGATAACAACTACAGGAATGCCTGTCACAAATAAGAATATGATGAAGAAGAAGAATATGAAGAAGATGAAGTACCGTATATACTCGAGTATAAGCTGAGATTTTCAGCCCTTTTTTTGTGGCTGAAAGTCCCCCTCTCGGCTTATACTTGAGTCATACCCGGGGGTCGGCAGGGGAGGGGGAGCAGGGGCTGTCTAGTTATACTTACCTGCTCCGGCACGGTCCCTGCAGTCCCTGCTTCTCCCGGCGCTGCATCTTCTTCCTGTACTGAGTGGTCACATGATACCGCTCATTACAGCAATGAATTTGCGGCTCCACCTCCCATAGGGGTGGAGCCGCATATTAATTCCTGTAAATGAGCGGTAACTGTGACCCCTCAATACAGGAAGAAGATGCAGCGCCGGGAGAAGCATGGACTGAGCTGGGAGCAGGTAAGTATACGTGGAGCGCTGCGCGATATTTACCTGCTCCTCGCTCCGATGCGGCTCCGTCTGCAGCGTCCTCTAGCAGTGACGCTCAGGTTAGAGGGCGCGGTGACGTAGTCAGTGCGCACCCTCTGCTGAGCGTCAGTGCTGGAGACGGAGCCGCATGAGGCGCAGGTAAATATTGAAAGCGCCGGCGTCCTGAGCAAGAGAGGTGAGTATGTGATTTATTTTTTATTGCAGCAGCATTATATATGGAGCATCTATGGGGCCATAATCAACGGTGCAGAGCAATATATATGGGGCACAGCTTTAAAAGGAGTATCTATGGGGCCATAATCAACGGTGCAGAGCAATATATATGGGGCACAGCTTTTCATGGAGCATCTATGGGGCAATAATGAACGGTGCAGAGCATTCTATATGGCAAAGATTTCTATGGAGCATCTATGGGGCCATAATGAATGGTGCAGAGCATTCTATATGGCACAGCTTTATGTGGAGCATCTATGGGGCCATAATGAACGGTGAAGAGCATTATATATGGCACAGCTTTATGTGGAGCATCTATAGGGCCGTAATGAACGGTGCAGAGCATTATATGTGGCACAGCTTTCTATGGAGCATCTATGGGGCCATAATGAACGGTATGGATCATCTCTTTTTATTTTTGAAATTCCCCGGTAGCTGCTGCATTTTCCACCCTAAGCTTATACTCGAGTCAATACGTTTTCCCAGTTTTTTGTGGCAAAATTAGGGTGGTCGGCTTATACTCGGGTCGGCTTCTACTCGAGTATATACGGTAATAATAATTATAATAATAATTTTTATTTATAAAGCACCAACATATTCCGCAGCACTTTACAATTAAGCGGGGACATGTACAGACAATAAATTCAGTACAAGTTTAGACAATTTAAACAGTGACATTAGGGGTGAGGTCCCTGCTCGCAAGCTTACAATCTACAAGGAAATGGGGGGCACAATAGGTGAAAAGTGCTTGTTATTTCAGGTCTGGCAATTATAATAAATAGGGATTTTCATATAAAGCTGCATGATCTGGTCATCAGCCCGTGTGTTTAAGTGCAATAGTCAAGTATCAAGTGCAGTTATCGTGTGCATGGAGGGTGTGGAGACAGATGAATAGTAGGGTGCAGATTCACATGCAGATAATATTTGGAAGGAGGGAACAGGACAAAGTTAGTTTACTGAGGAGTTGATGTGGTAGGCTTGTTTGAAGAGATGGGTTTTTAAAGCGCGCTTGAATAGGTCGGGGCTAGGTATCAGTCTGATCGTCTGGGGAAGTGCATTCCAGAGAGCTGGCGCAGCACGAGAGTAGTCTTGGAGACGGAGGGGCGAGGTTCGGATTACGGGGGATGTTAATCTTAGGTCATTTGTAGAACGGAGGACACATTTAGGGCGATAGACGGAGATGAGAGAGGAGATATAAGGTGGTGCAGAACTGTGGAGAGCTTTGTGGGTGAGAGAGATGAGCTTATACTGGACCCTGTAGTGAATGGGTAGCCAGTGTAATGACTGGCACAAGATGGAGGCATCGGTGAAGCGGCTGGACAGAAATATGACCCTGGCTGCCGCATTCAAGATGGATTGGAGAGGAGAAAGTTTGGAAAGAGGGAGACCGATCAGAAGAGAGTTGCAGTAGTCCAGACGAGAATGAATAAGAGCGACAGTAAGAGTCTAAGCAGTTTCATAGGTGAGAAAAGGTCGGATTCTAGGGATGTTTTTAAGATGTTGAATATGAAGAAGAATAATAGTTGAATAAGAATAATATGAAGAATGTAAAAAAAGAATAATAGGAAGAAGATGAAGAAGAAGAAGATGAATAAGGTGAAGGAGAAGTTGATGAAAAAGATGCTGCTGCTGAGGATGATGAAGAAGAAAGTGTGGGAGAAGTAAAAAAGAAGGTGAACAACAGCATGGAAGTAGTAAAACATAAATATCTGACTAAATATTACAAATCTTAACATAGTCAATATTTTTGCAACTCCGAACGTCTTTAAAAAAAATAATTCCTGCTATTCCATTTGATTGGGCTAAACCTCTATGCCTTTAATGTCTCCTCCACCTCCCCCAATACATCCTATATTATTCTTAGTTATTTTCCTTCATGTAGAATTAACCTACAAGGAAAGAAAGAGTTTATTTTAATTCCGATATTTTTGTCCCATTGACTTGCATTGGTATCGGGTATCGGCGATAGCCAATATTTTTTAGATATCGGCCGATCCAATTCGATATCGATATTTTCGAATATCGGAAGGTATCGCTTAACACTATTTATTAGCTATTTGTGTGACATAACTCTCTGTTTCAGGGCATAAAAATTACAATTTAGAAAATTGCTAAATCTCAGTTTTTTAACAAATAGATGCAATGTTTATCTGCATTTCTAGCTGAAACATTGATCAGAAATAGATGGATGAGTGACAGTTGTAGGCTTAGTGCTCTGTCATGCCTGCCAAATTCCGGCAACACACATATAGGAGATCCAAGTTGGAGTCCAAACATTTCCAAAAATTAGGGGGGGAGACACAGAAGCACAACTCTGGCCCAGTGGTATAACAGTAAAATATGAACGTGGCAGAAAGTGGCTGCCTGATATATATGACACACTAGCAGTACAGCAGAATATACACTGTGTGCGAATTTTAATCTCCCTTTTTTTTGGGGGGGGGACACAGAAGCACAACTCTGGCCAAGTGGTATAACAGTAGACTATGAACGTGGCAGAAAGTGGCTGCCTGATATATACGACACACTTGCAGTACAGCAGAATATACACTGTGTGCAAATTTTAATCTCCTTTTTTGGGGGGGAGACACAGAACCACAACTCTGGCCCAGTGGTATAACAGTAAACTATGAACGTGGCAGAAAGTGGCTGCCTGATATATATGACACACTAGCAGTACAGCAGAATATACACTGTGTGCAAATTTTAATCTCCCTTTTTTTTTTGGGGGGGGGGGAGACACAGAAGCACAACTCTGGCCCAGTGGTATAACAGTAGACTATGAACGTGGCAGAAAGTGGCTGCCTGATATATGCGACACACTAGCAGTACAGCAGAATATACACTGTGTGCAAATTTTAATCTCCCTTTTTTTTTGGGGGGGGGGGAGACACAGAAGCACAACTCTGGCCCAGTGGTATAACAGTAGACTATGAACGTGGCAGAAAGTGGCTGCCTGATATATACGACACACTTGCAGTACAGCAGAATATACACTGTGTGCGAATTTTAATCTCCCTTTTTTGGGGGGGAGACACAGAACCACAACTCTGGCCCAGTGGTATAACAGTAAACTATGAACGTGGCAGAAAGTGGCTGCCTGATATATACGACACACTAGCAGTACAGCAGAATATACACTGTGTGCGAATTTTAAACTCCCTTTTTTTTGGGGGGAGACACAGAAGCACAACTCTGGCGCAGTGGTATAACAGTAAACTATGAACGTGCCAGAAAGTGGCTGCCTGATATATATGACACACTAGCAGTACAGCAGAATATACACTGTGTGCAAATTTTAATCTCCCTTTTTTTTGGGGGGGGGGAGACACAGAAGCACAACTCTGGCCCAGTGGTATAACAGTAGACTATGAACGTGGCAGAAAGTGGCTGCCTGATATATACGACACACTTGCAGTACAGCAGAATATACACTGTGTGCAAATTTTAATCTCCCTTTTTTTGGGGGGGAGACACAGAACCACAACTCTGGCCCAGTGGTATAACAGTAAACTATGAACGTGGCAGAAAGTGGCTGCCTGATATATATGACACACTAGCAGTACAGCAGAATATACACTGTGTGCAAATTTTAATCTCCCTTTTTTTTTGGGGGGGGGAGACACAGAAGCACAACTCTGGCCCAGTGGTATAACAGTAGACTATGAACGTGGCAGAAAGTGGCTGCCTGATATATACGACACACTAGCAGTACAGCAGAATATATACTGTGTGCAAATTTTAATCTCCCTTTTTTTTTGTGGGGGGGAGACACAGAAGCACAACTCTGGCCCAGTGGTATAACAGTAGACTATGAACGTGGCAGAAAGTGGCTGCCTGATATATACGACACACTAGCAGTACAGCAGAATATACACTGTGTGCAAATTTTAATCTCCCTTTTTTGGGGGGGAGACACAGAACCACAACTCTGACCCAGTGGTATAACAGTAAACTATGAACGTGGCAGAAAGTGGCTGCCTGATATATATGACACACTAGCAGTACAGCAGAATATACACTGTGTGCAAATTTTAATCTCCCTTTTTTTTTTGGGGGGGGGGAGACACAGAAGCACAACTCTGGCCCAGTGGTATAACAGTAGACTATGAACGTGGCAGAAAGTGTCTGCCTGATATATGCGACACACTAGCAGTACAGCAGAATATACACTGTGTGCAAATTTTAATCTCCCTTTTTTTTTTGGGGGGGGGGAGACACAGAAGCACAACTCTGGCCCAGTGGTATAACAGTAGACTATGAACGTGGCAGAAAGTGGCTGCCTGATATATACGACACACTTGCAGTACAGCAGAATATACACTGTGTGCGAATTTTAATCTCCCTTTTTTGGGGGGGAGACACAGAACCACAACTCTGGCCCAGTGGTATAACAGTAAACTATGAACGTGGCAGAAAGTGGCTGCCTGATATATATGACACACTAGCAGTACAGCAGAATATACACTGTGTGCAAATTTTAATCTCCCTTTTTTTTTGGGGGGGGGGGAGACACAGAAGCACAACTCTGGCCCAGTGGTATAACAGTAGACTATGAACGTGGCAGAAAGTGGCTGCCTGATATATGCGACACACTAGCAGTACAGCAGAATATACACTGTGTGCAAATTATAATCTCCCTTTTTTTTTTTGGGGGGGGGAGACACAGAAGCACAACTCTGGCCCAGTGGTATAACAGTAGACTATGAACGTGGCAGAAAGTGGCTGCCTGATATATACGACACACTTGCAGTACAGCAGAATATACACTGTGTGCGAATTTTAATCTCCCTTTTTTGGGGGGGAGACACAGAACCACAACTCTGGCCCAGTGGTATAACAGTAAACTATGAACGTGGCAGAAAGTGGCTGCCTGATATATACGACACACTAGCAGTACAGCAGAATATACACTGTGTGCAAATTTTAATCTCCCTTTTTTTGGGGGGAGACACAGAACCACAACTCTGACCCAGTGGTATAACAGTAAACTATGAACGTGGCAGAAAGTGGCTGCCTGATATATATGACAAACTAGTAGTACAGCAGAATATACACTGTGTGCGAATTTTAATCTCCCTTTTTTTTGGGGGGAGACACAGAAGCACAACTCTGGCCCAGTGGTATAACAGTAAACTATGAACGTGCCAGAAAGTGGCTGCCTGATATATATGACACACTAGCAATACAGCAGAATATACACTGTGTGCAAATTTCAATCTCCCTTTTTTTTGTGGGGAGACACAGAACCACAACTCTGGCCCAGTGGTATAACAGTAAACTATGAACGTGCCAGAAAGTGGCTGCCTGATATATACGACACACTAGCAGTACAGCAGAATATACACTGTGTGCGAATTTTAATGTCCCTTTTTTGGGGGGGAGACACAGAAGCACAACTCTGGCCCAGTGGTATAACAGTAAACTATGAACGTGCCAGAAAGTGGCTGCCTGATATATATGACACACTAGCAGAACAGCAGAACACACTGTGTGCAAATTTTAATCTCCCTTTTTTTTGTGGGGAGACACAGAACCACAACTCTGGCCCAGTGGTATAACAGTAAACTATGAACGTGCCAGAAAGTGGCTGCCTGATATATACAACACACTAGCAGTACAGCAGAATATACACTGTGTGCGAATTTTAATGTCCCTTTTTTGGGGGGGAGACACAGAACCACAACTCTGGCCCAGTGGTATAACAGTAAACTATGACCGTGCCAGAAAGTGGCTGCCTGATATATATGACACACTAGCAGTACAGCAGACTATACACTGTGTGCAAATTTTAATCTCCCTTTTTTTGGGGGGGAGACACAGAACCACAAATCTGGCCCAGTGGTATAACAGTAAACTATGAACGTGGCAGAAAGTGGCTGCCTGATATATATGACACACTAGCAGTACAGCAGAATATACACTGTGTGCGAATTTTAATCTCCCTTTTTTTTGGGGGGGAGACACAGAAGCACAACTCTGGCCCAGTGGTATAACAGTAGAATATGAACGTAGCAGAAAGTGGCTGCCTAATATATACGACACACTTGCAGTACAGCAGAATATAGACTGTATGCGAATTTTAATCTCCCTTTTTTTTGGGGGGGAGACACAGAACCACAACTCTGGCCCAGTGGTATAACAGTAAACTATGAACGTGCCAGAAAGTGGCTGCCTGATATATATGACACACTAGCAGTACAGGAGAATATAAACTGTGTGCGAATTTTAATCTCCCTTTTTTTGGGGGGGAGACACAGAAGCACAACTCTGGCTCAGTGGTATAACAGTAAACTATGAACGTGGCAGAAAGTGGCTGCCTGATATATACGACACATTAGCAGTACAGCAGAATATACACTGTGTGCAAATTTTAATCTCCCTTTTTTGGGGGGGGAGACACAGAATCACAAATCTGGCCCAGTGGTATAACAGTAAACTATGAACGTGGCAGAAAGTGGCTGCCTGATATATATGACACACTAGCAATACAGCAGAATATACACTGTGTGCGAATTTTAATCTCCCTTTTTTTGGGGGGGAGACACAGAAGCACAACTCTGGCCCAGTGGTATAACAATAAACTATGATTGTGGCAGAAAGTGGCTGCCTGATATATACGACACACTAGCAGTACAGCAGAATATACACTGTGTGCAAATTTTAATCTCCCTTTTTTTGGGGGAAGACACAGAACCACAACTCTGGCCCAGTGGTATAACAGTAAGCTATGAACGTGGCAGAAAGTGGCTGCCTGATATATATGACACACTAGCAGTACAGTAGAATATACACTGTGTCCAAATTTTAATCTCCCTTTTTTGGGGGGGAGACACAGAAGCACAACTCTGGCCCAGTGGTATAACAGTAAACTATGAACGTGCCAGAAAGTGGCTGCCTGATATATATGACACACTAGCAGTACAGCAGAATATACACTGTGTCCAAATTTTAATCTCCCTTTTTTGGGGGGGAGACACAGAAGCACAACTCAGGCCCAGTGATATAACAGTAAACTATGAATGTGCCAGAAAGTGGCTGCCTGATATATATGACACACTAGCAGTACAGCAGAATATACACTGTGTGCGAATTTTAATCTCCCTTTTTTTGGGGGAGTGAGACACAGAAGCACAACTCTGGCCCAGTGGTTTAACAGTAAACTATGAAAGTGGCAGAAAGTGGCTGCCTGATATATACGACACACTAGCAGTACAGCAGAATTTTCACTGTGTGCAAATTTTAATCTCCTTTTTTTTTTGGGGGGGAGACACAGAAGCACAACTCTGGCCCAGTGGTATAACAGTAAACTATGAACGTGCCAGAAAGTGGCTGCCTGATATATACGACACACTAGCAGTACAGCAGAATATACACTGTGTGCAAATTTTAATCTCCCTTTTTTTGGGGGGGAGACACAGAACCACAACTCTGGCCCAGTGGTATAACTGTAAACTATGAACGTGGCAGAAAGTGGCTGCCTGATATATATGACACACTAGCAGTACAGCAGAATATACACTGTGTGCAAATTTTAATCTCCCTTTTTTTGGGGGGGAGACACAGAAGCACAAATCTGGCCCAGTGGTATAACAGTAAACTATGAACGTGGAAGAAAGTGGCTGCCTGATATATATGACACACTAGCAGTACAGCAGAATATACACTGTGTGCGAATTTTAATCTCCCTTTTTTGGGGGCGGAGACACAGAAGCACATCTCTGGCCCAGTGGTATAACAGTAGACTATGAACGTGGCAGAAAGTGGCTGCCTGATATATACGACACACTAGCAGTACAGCAGAATATACACTGTGTGTGAATTTTAATCTCCCTTTTTTTTGGGGGGAGACACAGAAGCACAACTCTGGCCCAGTGGTATAACAGTAGACTATGAACGTGCCAGAAAGTGGCTGCCTGATATATATGACACACTAGCAGTACAGCAGAATATACACTGTGTGCAAATTTTAATCTCCCTTTTTTTTTGGGGGGGGAGACACAGAAGCACAACTCTGGCCCAGTGGTATAACAGTAGACTATGAACGTGGCAGAAAGTGGCTGCCTGATATATACGACACACTTGCAGAACAGCAGAATATACACTGTGTGCAAATTTTAATCTCCCTTTTTTTGGGGGGGAGACACAGAACCACAACTCTGGCCCAGTGGTATAACAGTAAACTATGAACGTGGCAGAAAGTGGCTGCCTGATATATATGACACACTAGCAGTACAGCAGAATATACACTGTGTGCAAATTTTAATCTCCCTTTTTTTTTGGGGGGGGGAGACACAGAAGCACAACTCTGGCCCAGTGGTATAACAGTAGACTATGAACGTGGCAGAAAGTGGCTGCCTGATATATACGACACACTAGCAGTACTGCAGAATATACACTGTGTGCAAATTTTAATCTCCCTTTTTTTTGGGGGGGGGAGACACAGAAGCACAACTCTGGCCCAGTGGTATAACAGTAGACTATGAACGTGGCAGAAAGTGGCTGCCTGATATATACGACACACTTGCAGTACAGCAGAATATACACTGTGTGCGAATTTTAATCTCACTTTTTTGGGGGGGAGACACAGAACCACAACTCTGGCCCAGTGGTATAACAGTAAACTATGAACGTGGCAGAAAGTGGCTGCCTGATATATACGACACACTAGCAGTACAGCAGAATATACACTGTGTGCAAATTTTAATCTCCCTTTTTTGGGGGGAAGACACAGAACCACAACTCTGACCCAGTGGTATAACAGTAAACTATGAACGTGGCAGAAAGTGGCTGCCTGATATATATGACACACTAGTAGTACAGCAGAATATACACTGTGTGCGAATTTTAATCTCCCTTTTTTTGGGGGGGAGACATAGAAGCACAACTCTGGCCTAGTGGTATAACAGTAGACTATGAACGTGGCAAAAAGTGACTGCCTGATATATATGACACACTAGCAGTACAGCAGAATATACACTGTGTGCGAATTTTAATGTCCCTTTTTTGGGGGGAGACACAGAACCACAACTCTGGCCCAGTGGTATAACAGTAAACTATGAACGTGGCAGAAAGTGGCTGCCTGATATATACGACACACTAGCAGTACAGCAGAATATACACTGTGTGCAAACTTTAATCTCCCTTTTTTGGGGGGTAGGCACAGAAGCACAACTCTGGCCCAGTGGTATAACAGTAAACTATGAATGTGCCAGAAAGTGGCTGCCTGATATATATGACACACTAGCAGTACAGCAGAATATACACTGTGTGCGAATTTTAATCTCCCTTTTTTTGGGGGGGAGACACAGAACCACAACTCTGGCCCAGTGGTATAACAGTAAACTATGAACGTGGCAGAAAGTGGCTGCCTGATATATACGACACACTAGTAGTACAGCAGAATATACACTGTGTGCGATTTTTAATGTCCCTTTTTTGGGGGGGAGACACAGAAGCACAACTCTGGCCTAGTGGTATAACAGTAAACTATGAACGTGGCAGAAAGTGGCTGCCTGATATATACGACACACTAGCAGTACAGCAGAATATACACTGTGTGCAAATTTTAATCTCCCTTTTTTTTGTGGGGAGACACAGAACCACAACTCTGGCCCAGTGGTATAACAGTAAACTATGAACGTGCCAGAAAGTGGCTGCCTGATATATACGACACACTAGCAGTACAGCAGAATACACTGTGTGCAAATTTTAATCTCCCTTTTTTGGGGGGGAGACACAGAAGCACAACTCTGGCCCAGTGGTATAACAGTAAACTATGAACGTGGCAGAAAGTGGCTGCCTGATATATACGACACACTAGCAGTACAGCAGAATATACACTGTGTGCAAATTTTAATGTCCCTTTTTTGGGGGGGAGACACAGAACCACAACTCTGGCCCAGTGGTATAACAGTAAACTATGAACGTGGCAGAAAGTGGCTGCCTGATATATACGACACACTAGCAGTACAGCAGAATATACACTGTGTGCAAATTTTAATCTCCCTTTTTTTTGGGGGGGAGACACAGAACCACAAATCTGGCCCAGTGGTATAACAGTAGACTATGAACGTGGCAGAAAGTGGCTGCCTGATATATATGAGACACTAGCAGTACAGCAGAATATACACTGTGTGCGAATTTTAATCTCCCTTTTTTTTGGGGGGGAGACACAGAAGCACAACTCTGGCCCAGTGGTATAACAGTAGAATATGAACGTAGCAGAAAGTGGCTGCCTAATATATACGACACACTTGCAGTACAGCAGAATATACACTGTGTGCGAATTTTAATCTCCCTTTTTTTGGGGGGGAGACACAGAACCACAACTCTGGCCCAGTGGTATAACAGTAAACTATGAATGTGCCAGAAAGTGGCTGCCTAATATATACGACACACTAGCAGTACAGCAGAATATACACTGTATGCGAATTTTAATCTCCCTTTTTTTGGGGGGGAGACACAGAACCACAACTCTGGCCCAGTAGTATAACAGTAAACTATGAACGTGCCAGAAAGTGGCTGCCTGATATATATGACACACTAGCAGTACAGGAGAATATAAACTGTGTGCGAATTTTAATCTCCCTTTTTTTGGGGGGGAGACACAGAAGCACAACTCTGGCCCAGTGGTATAACAGTAAACTATGAACGTGGCAGAAAGTGGCTGCCTGATATATACGACACATTAGCAGTACAGCAGAATATACACTGTGTGCAAATTTTAATCTCCCTTTTTTTGTGGGGGAGACACAGAACCACAACTCTGGCCCAGTAGTATAACAGTAAACTATGAACGTGCCAGAAAGTGGCTGCCTGATATATATGACACACTAGCAGTACAGGAGAATATAAACTGTGTGCGAATTTTAATCTCCCTTTTTTTGGGGGGGAGACACAGAAGCACAACTCTGGCCCAGTGGTATAACAGTAAACTATGAACGTGGCAGAAAGTGGCTGCCTGATATATACGACACATTAGCAGTACAGCAGAATATACACTGTGTGCAAATTTTAATCTCCCTTTTTTTGGGGGGGAGACACAGAATCACAAATCTGTCCCAGTGGTATAACAGTAAACTATGAACGTGGCAGAACGTGGCTGCCTGATATATATGACACACTAGCAATACAGCAGAATATACACTGTGTGCGAATTTTAATCTCCCTTTTTTATGGGGGGAGACACAGAAGCACAACTCTGGCCCAGTGGTATAACAATAAATTATGAACGTGGCAGAAAGTGGCTGCCTGATATATACGACACACTAGCAGTACAGCAGAATTTTCACTGTGTGCAAATTTTAATCTCCTTTTTTGGGGGGGGAGACACAGAAGCACAACTCTGGCCCAGTGGTATAACAGTAAACTATGAACGTGCCAGAAAGTGGCTGCCTGATATATACGACACACTAGCAGTACAGCAGAATATACACTGTGTGCGAATTTTAATGTCCCTTTTTTGGGGGGGAGACACAGAACCACAACTCTGGCCCAGTGGTATAACAGTAAACTATGAACGTGCCAGAAAGTGGCTGCCTGATATATACGACACACTAGCAGTACAGCAGAATATACACTGTGTGCAAATTTTAATCTCCCTTTTTTTGGGGGGGAGACACAGAACCACAAATCTGGCCCAGTGGTATAACAGTAAACTATGAACGTGGCAGAAAGTGGCTGCCTGATATATTTGACACACTAGCAGTACAGCAGAATATACACTGTGTGCAAATTTTAATCTCCCTTTTTTTGGGGGGGAGACACAGAACCACAAATCTGGCCCAGTGGTATAACAGTAAACTATGAACGTGGCAGAAAGTGGCTGCCTGATATATTTGACACACTAGCAGTACAGCAGAATATACACTGTGTGCGAATTTTAATCTCCCTTTTTTTGGGGGGGGAGACACAGAAGCACAACTCTGGCCCAGTGGTATAACAGTAGAATATGAACGTAGCAGAAAGTGGCTGCCTAATATATACGACACACTTGCAGTACAGCAGAATATAGACTGTATGCGAATTTTAATCTCCCTTTTTTTGGGGGGGGAGACACAGAACCACAACTCTGGCCCAGTAGTATAACAGTAAACTATGAACGTGCCAGAAAGTGGCTGCCTGATATATATGACACACTAGCAGTACAGGAGAATATAAACTGTGTGCGAATTTTAATCTCCCTTTTTTTGGGGGGGAGACACAGAAGCACAACTCTGGCCCAGTGTTATAACAGTAAACTATGAACGTGGCAGAAAGTGGCTGCCTGATATATACGACACATTAGCAGTACAGCAGAATATACACTGTGTGCAAATTTTAATCTCCCTTTTTTTGGGGGGGAGACACAGAATCACAAATCTGGCCCAGTGGTATAACAGTAAACTATGAACGTGGCAGAAAGTGGCTGCCTGATATATATGACACACTAGCAATACAGCAGAATATACACTGTGTGCGAATTTTAATCTCCCTTTTTTTTGGGGGGAGACACAGAAGCACAACTCTGGCCCAGTGGTATAACAATAAACTATGAACGTGGCAGAAAGTGGCTGCCTGATATATACGACACACTAGCAGTACAGCAGAATATACACTGTGTGCAAATTTTAATCTCCCTTTTTTGGGGGGGGAGACACAGAAGCACAAATCTGGCCCAGTGGTATAACAGTAAACTATGAACGTGGAAGAAAGTGGCTGCCTGATATATATGACACACTAGCAGTACAGCAGAATACACACTGTGTGCGAATTTTAATCTCCCTTTTTTGGGGGCGGAGACACAGAAGCACATCTCTGGCCCAGTGGTATAACAGTAGACTATGAACGTGGCAGAAAGTGGCTGCCTGATATATACGACACACTAGCAGTACAGCAGAATATACACTGTGTGCGAATTTTAATCTCCCTTTTTTTGGGGGAAGACACAGAACCAAAACTCTGGCCCAGTGGTATAACAGTAAGCTATGAACGTGGCAGAAAGTGGCTGCCTGATATATATGACACACTAGCAGTACAGCAGAATATACACTGTGTCCAAATTTTAATCTCCCTTTTTTGGGGGGGAGACACAGAAGCACAACTCAGGCCCAGTAGTATAACAGTAAACTATGAATGTGCCAGAAAGTGGCTGCCTGATATATATGACACACTAGCAGTACAGCAGAATATACACTGTGTGCGAATTTTAATCTCCCTTTTTTTGGGGGAGTGAGACACAGAAGCACAACTCTGGCCCAGTGGTTTAACAGTAAACTATGAACGTGGCAGAAAGTGGCTGCCTGATATATACGACACACTAGCAGTACAGCAGAATTTTCACTGTGTGCAAATTTTAATCTCCTTTTTTTTTGGGGGGGAGACACAGAAGCACAACTCTGGCCCAGTGGTAAAACAGTAAACTATGAACGTGCCAGAAAGTGGCTGCCTGATATATACGACACACTAGCAGTACAGCAGAATATACACTGTGTGCAAATTTTAATCTCCCTTTTTTTGGGGGGGAGACACAGAACCACAACTCTGGCCCAGTGGTATAACAGTAAACTATGAACGTGGCAGAAAGTGGCTGCCTGATATATATGGCACACTAGCAATACAGCAGAATATACACTGTGTGCGAATTTTAATCTCCCTTTTTTTTGGGGGGAGACACAGAAGCACAACTCTGGCCCAGTGGTATAACAATAAACTATGAACGTGGAAGAAAGTGGCTGCCTGATATATAAGACACACTAGCAGTACAGCAGAATATACACTGTGTGCGAATTTTAATCTCCCTTTTTTTTGGGGGGAGACACAGAAGCACAACTCTGGCCCAGTGGTATAACAGTAGACTATGAACGTGCCAGAAAGTGGCTGCCTGATATATATGACACACTAGCAGTACAGCAGAATATACACTGTGTGCAAATTTTAATCTCCCTTTTTTTTTGGGGGGGGAGACACAGAAGCACAACTCTGGCCCAGTGGTATAACAGTAGACTATGAACGTGGCAGAAAGTGGCTGCCTGATATATACGACACACTTGCAGTACAGCAGAATATACACTGTGTGCAAATTTTAATCTCCCTTTTTTTGGGGGGGAGACACAGAACCACAACTCTGGCCCAGTGGTATAACAGTAAACTATGAACGTGGCAGAAAGTGGCTGCCTGATATATATGACACACTAGCAGTACAGCAGAATATACACTGTGTGCAAATTTTAATCTCCCTTTTTTTTGGGGGGGGAGACACAGAAGCACAACTCTGGCCCAGTGGTATAACAGTAGACTATGAACGTGGCAGAAAGTGGCTGCCTGATATATACGACACACTAGCAGTACAGCAGAATATACACTGTGTGCAAATTTTAATCTCCCTTTTTTTTTTGGGGGGGAGACACAGAAGCACAACTCTGGCCCAGTGGTATAACAGTAGACTATGAACGTGGCAGAAAGTGGCTGCCTGATATATACGACACACTTGCAGTACAGCAGAATATACACTGTGTGCGAATTTTAATCTCCCTTTTTTGGGGGGGAGACACAGAACCACAACTCTGGCCCAGTGGTATAACAGTAAACTATGAACGTGGCAGAAAGTGGCTGCCTGATATATACGACACACTAGCAGTACAGCAGAATATACACTGTGTGCAAATTTTAATCTCCCTTTTTTGGGGGGGAGACACAGAACCACAACTCTGACCCAGTGGTATAACAGTAAACTATGAACGTGGCAGAAAGTGGCTGCCTGATATATACGACACACTTGCAGTACAGCAGAATATACACTGTGTGCAAACTTTAATCTCCCTTTTTTGGGGGGGAGGCACAGAAGCACAACTCTGGCCCAGTGGTATAACAGTAAACTATGAATGTGCCAGAAAGTGGCTGCCTGATATACAGTATATGACACACTAGCAGTACAGCAGAATATACACTGTGTGCGAATTTTAATCTCCCTTTTTTTGGGGGGGAGACACAGAACCACAACTCTGGCCCAGTGGTATAACAGTAAACTATGAACGTGGCAGAAAGTGGCTGCCTGATATATACGACACACTGTGTGCGATTTTTAATGTCCCTTTTTTGGGGGGGAGACACAGAAGCACAACTCTGGCCTAGTGGTATAACAGTAAACTATGAACGTGCCAGAAAGTGGCTGCCTGATATATATGACACACTAGCAGTACAGCAGAATATACACTGTGTGCAAATTTTAATCTCCCTTTTTTTTGTGGGGAGACACAGAACCACAACTCTGGCCCAGTGGTATAACAGTAAACTATGAACGTGCCAGAAAGTGGCTGCCTGATATATACGACACACTAGCAGTACAGCAGAATATACACTGTGTGTGAATTTTAATGTCCCTTTTTTGGGGGGGAGACACAGAAGCACAACTCTGGCCCAGTGGTATAACAGTAAACTAAGAACGTGCCAGAAAGTGGCTGCCTTATATATATGACACACTAGCAGTACAGCAGAATACACTGTGTGCAAATTTTAATCTCACTTTTTTTTGTGGGGAGACACAGAACCACAACTCTGGCCCAGTGGTATAACAGTAAACTATGAACGTGCCAGAAAGTGGCTGCCTGATATATACGACACACTAGCAGTACAGCAGAATATACACTGTGTGCAAATTTTAATGTCCCTTTTTTGGGGGGGAGACACAGAACCACAACTCTGGCCCAGTGGTATAACAGTAAACTATGAACGTGCCAGAAAGTGGCTGCCTGATATATATGACACACTAGCAGTACAGCAGAATATACACTGTGTGCAAATTTTAATCTCCCTTTTTTGGGGGGGGAGACACAGAACCACAAATCTGGCCCAGTGGTATAACAGTAAACTATGAACGTGGCAGAAAGTGGCTGCCTGATATATATGAGACACTAGCAGTACAGCAGAATATACACTGTGTGCGAATTTTAATCTCCCTTTTTTTTGGGGGGGAGACACAGAAGCACAACTCTGGCCCAGTGGTATAACAGTAGAATGTGAACGTAGCAGAAAGTGGCTGCCTGATATATATGACACACTAGCAGTACAGCAGAATATACACTGTGTCCAAATTTTAATCTCCCTTTTTTGGGGGGGAGACACAGAAGCACAACTCAGGCCCAGTAGTATAACAGTAAACTATGAATGTGCCAGAAAGTGGCTGCCTGATATATATGACACACTAGCAGTACAGCAGAATATACACTGTGTGCGAATTTTAATCTCCCTTTTTTTGGGGGAGTGAGACACAGAAGCACAACTCTGGCCCAGTGGTTTAACAGTAAACTATGAACGTGGCAGAAAGTGGCTGCCTGATATATACGACACACTAGCAGTACAGCAGAATTTTCACTGTGTGCAAATTTTAATCTCCTTTTTTTTTGGGGGGGAGACACAGAAGCACAACTCTGGCCCAGTGGTAAAACAGTAAACTATGAACGTGCCAGAAAGTGGCTGCCTGATATATACGACACACTAGCAGTACAGCAGAATATACACTGTGTGCAAATTTTAATCTCCCTTTTTTTGGGGGGGAGACACAGAACCACAACTCTGGCCCAGTGGTATAACAGTAAACTATGAACGTGGCAGAAAGTGGCTGCCTGATATATATGACACACTAGCAATACAGCAGAATATACACTGTGTGCGAATTTTAATCTCCCTTTTTTTTGGGGGGAGACACAGAAGCACAACTCTGGCCCAGTGGTATAACAATAAACTATGAACGTGGAAGAAAGTGGCTGCCTGATATATAAGACACACTAGCAGTACAGCAGAATATACACTGTGTGCGAATTTTAATCTCCCTTTTTTGGGGGCGGAGACACAGAAGCACATCTCTGGCCCAGTGGTATAACAGTAGACTATGAACGTGGCAGAAAGTGGCTGCCTGATATATACGACACACTAGCAGTACAGCAGAATATACACTGTGTGCGAATTTTAATCTCCCTTTTTTTTGGGGGGAGACACAGAAGCACAACTCTGGCCCAGTGGTATAACAGTAGACTATGAACGTGCCAGAAAGTGGCTGCCTGATATATATGACACACTAGCAGTACAGCAGAATATACACTGTGTGCAAATTTTAATCTCCCTTTTTTTTTGGGGGGGGAGACACAGAAGCACAACTCTGGCCCAGTGGTATAACAGTAGACTATGAACGTGGCAGAAAGTGGCTGCCTGATATATACGACACACTTGCAGTACAGCAGAATATACACTGTGTGCAAATTTTAATCTCCCTTTTTTTGGGGGGGAGACACAGAACCACAACTCTGGCCCAGTGGTATAACAGTAAACTATGAACGTGGCAGAAAGTGGCTGCCTGATATATATGACACACTAGCAGTACAGCAGAATATACACTGTGTGCAAATTTTAATCTCCCTTTTTTTTTGGGGGGGAGACACAGAAGCACAACTCTGGCCCAGTGGTATAACAGTAGACTATGAACGTGGCAGAAAGTGGCTGCCTGATATATACGACACACTAGCAGTACAGCAGAATATACACTGTGTGCAAATTTTAATCTCCCTTTTTTTTTGGGGGGGGAGACACAGAAGCACAACTCTGGCCCAGTGGTATAACAGTAGACTATGAACGTGGCAGAAAGTGGCTGCCTGATATATACGACACACTTGCAGTACAGCAGAATATACACTGTGTGCGAATTTTAATCTCCCTTTTTTGGGGGGGAGACACAGAACCACAACTCTGGCCCAGTGGTATAACAGTAAACTATGAACGTGGCAGAAAGTGGCTGCCTGATATATACGACACACTAGCAGTACAGCAGAATATACACTGTGTGCAAATTTTAATCTCCCTTTTTTGGGGGGGAGACACAGAACCACAACTCTGACCCAGTGGTATAACAGTAAACTATGAACGTGGCAGAAAGTGGCTGCCTGATATATACGACACACTTGCAGTACAGCAGAATATACACTGTGTGCAAACTTTAATCTCCCTTTTTTGGGGGGGAGGCACAGAAGCACAACTCTGGCCCAGTGGTATAACAGTAAACTATGAATGTGCCAGAAAGTGGCTGCCTGATATACAGTATATGACACACTAGCAGTACAGCAGAATATACACTGTGTGCGAATTTTAATCTCCCTTTTTTTGGGGGGGAGACACAGAACCACAACTCTGGCCCAGTGGTATAACAGTAAACTATGAACGTGGCAGAAAGTGGCTGCCTGATATATACGACACACTGTGTGCGATTTTTAATGTCCCTTTTTTGGGGGGGAGACACAGAAGCACAACTCTGGCCTAGTGGTATAACAGTAAACTATGAACGTGCCAGAAAGTGGCTGCCTGATATATATGACACACTAGCAGTACAGCAGAATATACACTGTGTGCAAATTTTAATCTCCCTTTTTTTTGTGGGGAGACACAGAACCACAACTCTGGCCCAGTGGTATAACAGTAAACTATGAACGTGCCAGAAAGTGGCTGCCTGATATATACGACACACTAGCAGTACAGCAGAATATACACTGTGTGTGAATTTTAATGTCCCTTTTTTGGGGGGGAGACACAGAAGCACAACTCTGGCCCAGTGGTATAACAGTAAACTAAGAACGTGCCAGAAAGTGGCTGCCTTATATATATGACACACTAGCAGTACAGCAGAATACACTGTGTGCAAATTTTAATCTCACTTTTTTTTGTGGGGAGACACAGAACCACAACTCTGGCCCAGTGGTATAACAGTAAACTATGAACGTGCCAGAAAGTGGCTGCCTGATATATACGACACACTAGCAGTACAGCAGAATATACACTGTGTGCAAATTTTAATGTCCCTTTTTTGGGGGGGAGACACAGAACCACAACTCTGGCCCAGTGGTATAACAGTAAACTATGAACGTGCCAGAAAGTGGCTGCCTGATATATATGACACACTAGCAGTACAGCAGAATATACACTGTGTGCAAATTTTAATCTCCCTTTTTTGGGGGGGGAGACACAGAACCACAAATCTGGCCCAGTGGTATAACAGTAAACTATGAACGTGGCAGAAAGTGGCTGCCTGATATATATGAGACACTAGCAGTACAGCAGAATATACACTGTGTGCGAATTTTAATCTCCCTTTTTTTTGGGGGGGAGACACAGAAGCACAACTCTGGCCCAGTGGTATAACAGTAGAATATGAACGTAGCAGAAAGTGGCTGCCTAATATATACGACACACTTGCAGTACAGCAGAATATACACTGTATGCGAATTTTAATCTCCCTTTTTTTTGGGGGGAGACACAGAACCGCAACTCTGGCCCAGTAGTATAACAGTAAACTATGAACGTGCCAGAAAGTGGCTGCCTGATATATATGACACACTAGCAGTACAGGAGAATATAAACTGTGTGCGAATTTTAATCTCCCTTTTTTTGGGGGGGAGACACAGAAGCACAACTCTGGCCCAGTGGTATAACAGTAAACTATGAACGTGGCAGAAAGTGGCTGCCTGATATATACGACACATTAGCAGTACAGCAGAATATACACTGTGTGCAAATTTTAATCTCCCTTTTTTTGGGGGGGAGACACAGAATCACAAATCTGGCCCAGTGGTATAACAGTAAACTATGAACGTGGCAGAAAGTGGCTGCCTGATATATATGACACACTAGCAGTACAGCAGAATATACACTGTGTGCGAATTTTAATCTCCCTTTTTTTTGGGGGGAGACACAGAAGCACAACTCTGGCCCAGTGGTATAACAATAAACTATGAACGTGGCAGAAAGTGGCTGCCTGATATATACGACACACTAGCAGTACAGCAGAATTTTCACTGTGTGCAAATTTTAATCTCCTTTTTTTTTGGGGGGGAGACACAGAAGCACAACTCTGGCCCAGTGGTATAACAATAAACTATGAACGTGCCAGAAAGTGGCTGCCTGATATATACGACACACTAGCAGTACAGCAGAATATACACTGTGTGCAAATTTTAATCTCCCTTTTTTTGGGGGGGAGACACAGAACCACAACTCTGGCCCAGTGGTATAACAGTAAACTATGAACGTGGCAGAAAGTGGCTGCCTGATATATATGACACACTAGCAGTACAGCAGAATATACACTGTGTGCGAATTTTAATCTCCCTTTTTTTGGGGGGGAGACACAGAAGCACAAATCTGGCCCAGTGGTATAACAGTAAACTATGAACGTGGAAGAAAGTGGCTGCCTGATATATATGACACACTAGCAGTACAGCAGAATATACACTGTGTGCGAATTTTAATCTCCCTTTTTTGGGGGCGGAGACACAGAAGCACATCTCTGGCCCAGTGGTATAACAGTAGACTATGAACGTGGCAGAAAGTGGCTGCCTGATATATACGACACACTAGCAGTACAGCAGAATATACACTGTGTGCGAATTTTAATCTCCCTTTTTTTGGGGGAAGACACAGAACCACAACTCTGGCCCAGTGGTATAACAGTAAACTATGAACGTGGCAGAAAGTGGCTGCCTGATATATATGACACACTAGCAGTACAGTAGAATATACACTGTGTCCAAATTTTAATCTCCCTTTTTTGGGGGGGAGACACAGAAGCACAACTCTGGCCCAGTGGTATAACAGTAAACTATGAACGTGCCAGAAAGTGGCTGCCTGATATATATGACACACTAGCAGTACAGCAAATATACACGTGTGCGAATTTTAATGTCCCTTTTTTTGGGGGAGTGAGACACAGAAGCACAACTCTGGCCCAGTGGTATAACAGTAAACTATGAACGTGGCAGAAAGTGGCTGCCTGATATATACGACACACTAGCAGTACAGCAGAATTTTCACTGTGTGCAAATTTTAATCTCCTTTTTTTTTGGGGGGGAGACACAGAAGCACAACTCTGGCCCAGTGGTATAACAGTAAACTATGAACGTGCCAGAAAGTGGCTGCCTGATATATACGACACACTAGCAGTACAGCAGAATATACACAGTGTGCAAATTTTAATCTCCCTTTTTTTGGGGGGGAGACACAGAACCACAACTCTGGCCCAGTGGTATAACAGTAAACTATGAACATGGCAGAAAGTGGCTGCCTGATATATATGGCACACTAGCAGTACAGCAGAATATACACTGTGTGCGAATTTTAATCTCCCTTTTTTTGGGGGGGAGACACAGAAGCACAAATCTGGCCCAGTGGTATAACAGTAAACTATGAACGTGGAAGAAAGTGGCTGCCTGATATATATGACACACTAGCAGTACAGCAGAATATACACTGTGTGCGAATTTTAATCTCCCTTTTTTGGGGGCGGAGACACAGAAGCACATCTCTGGCCCAGTGGTATAACAGTAGACTATTAACGTGGCAGAAAGTGGCTGCCTGATATATACGACACACTAGCAGTACAGCAGAATATACACTGTGTGCGAATTTTAATCTCCCTTTTTTTGGGGGAAGACACAGAACCACAACTCTGGCCCAGTGGTATAACAGTAAACTATGAACGTGGCAGAAAGTGGCTGCCTGATATATATGACACACTAGCAGTACAGTAGAATATACACTGTGTCCAAATTTTAATCTCCCTTTTTTGGGGGGGAGACACAGAAGCACAACTCTGGCCCAGTGGTATAACAGTAAACTATGAACGTGCCAGAAAGTGGCTGCCTGATATATATGACACACTAGCAGTACAGCAAATATACACGTGTGCGAATTTTAATGTCCCTTTTTTTGGGGGAGTGAGACACAGAAGCACAACTCTGGCCCAGTGGTATAACAGTAAACTATGAACGTGGCAGAAAGTGGCTGCCTGATATATACGACACACTAGCAGTACAGCAGAATTTTCACTGTGTGCAAATTTTAATCTCCTTTTTTTTTGGGGGGGAGACACAGAAGCACAACTCTGGCCCAGTGGTATAACAGTAAACTATGAACGTGCCAGAAAGTGGCTGCCTGATATATACGACACACTAGCAGTACAGCAGAATATACACAGTGTGCAAATTTTAATCTCCCTTTTTTTGGGGGGGAGACACAGAACCACAACTCTGGCCCAGTGGTATAACAGTAAACTATGAACGTGGCAGAAAGTGGCTGCCTGATATATATGACACACTAGCAGTACAGCAGAATATACATTTTGTGCGAATTTTAATCTCCCTTTTTTTGGGGGGGGAGACACGGAAGCACAACTCTGGCCCAGTGGTATAACAGTAAACTATGAACGTGGCAGAAAGTGGCTGCCTGATATATATGACACACTAGCAGTACAGCAGAATATACACTGTGTACGAATTATAATCTCCCTTTTTTTTTTGGGGGGGAGACACAGAACCACATCTCTGGCCCAGTGGTATAACAGTAAACTATGAACGTGGCAGAAAGTGGCTGGAATTATTATTTTAAAAAAAATAAATAAATAACAAGCTCCCTACAATGAGCTCAGTAAAAGTATGGCAGCAATAAAAATGACTGCTTAACATAAAAAATGTGGACAAATAAACAAGATAGGTAACTGTGCAGAAAGGAGCAACAGGAATTTTGCTTTAAAAAAAGCAGTTGCTTTGCACAGCACCGTGCACACAGCTATGCAGCTGCTGCACTAAAACACGACCTCCACTGTCCCTGCACAAAAAGGTGGTGTGGGACAGTGAAAATCGCTCCAGCACAAGCAGTTTGGGGGTTTATATTTCCTCCCTAACTCTGTTCCTGCTTCTGACTAACTGCAGCAACATCTCTCCCTATGCTCAGATCGGCAGAAGTAAGATGGCGGTCGGCGTGCACACCCCTTTATACCCCCTGTGACGCCACAGACAGCAAGCCAATCACTGCCATGCCCTTCTCAAAGATGGTGGGGACCGAGACCTATGTCATCACGCTGCCCACACTCTGCGTCCTCCTTCATTGGATGAAAAACGGCGGTGACAGCATCATATGAAACGTGACTTTGGCGCTCTGATGGTGTACCACATGGCCAATCCCACTGTAGGATCGGTTCGGGTTTCATGAAACCCGACTTTGCCTAAAAGTCGCCGATTTATGAAAATGACCGATCCGTTTCGCTCAACCCTACTGTTGAGCAGATCCTTCTAATTCTAAGAAATTGGCCAGTTGGAACAGAATAAATCACATGGGGAGGGTGGGAAGATGACGCATGTAAGACAGAATTAACTGCCGTGTCCTTACGGAAGGCATCAGCAACAAAAATACCGTCCATGCCTCTCCTCACAGTGACATCTAAAAAAATCAATAGAATTCAAATTAAACTTAAATGATAAATGTATATTTAAATCATTTTTGTTCAAATCTGCAACAAAATTTTGTAACTCGATTGGTGATCCCCGCCAGATCAGGAATATGTCATCAATGTAGCGGGCCCAAAAAATGACCCACTCCATTTATACACCCCGATCTGATGAGAATAGGTCCTTCTCCCACAGCCCCAGGAAGAGATTTACGTAGGTGGGCGCACAGGCCGCGCCCATCGCAGTCCCCCGGAGCTGCAGGTAGAAGGACCCATTGAATAAAAAGAAATTGTGTGCCAACAAAAATTGCAAAAGTACAAGAAGAAAATCATTGTCACATGAGGAGAAGCTAGTCATGGACAGGAAATAAGATACCGCTCTCAAGCCGTCCTGGTGGCGAATGCTGGTGTATAGGGACTCGACGTCACAAGTAACCAAGATCATATCTTCATTAATGTGGACGGAGTCAATCTTTTTCAAAAAATCTGAAGTATCCCTCAAATAAGAGGGGATAGTCTCCACCAGGGGCTTGAGAAACGAATCAATGTTTCTGCCGATGCCCTCCGTAAGACCACCCACCCCAGAGATTATTGGCCTACCTGGAGGATTATGTACACTCTTGTGGACCTTAGGGAGGAGATATAGTGTTGCAATACACGGGTTTTTAACAATCAGCACCTCCCGCACCTGCAGGGTGATAACGCCATCATTGACCGCCCTTTGCATGATTTTAGTCAGTTCATCCTTGTAGGAGATAAGAGGATAATATGTTAGTTTCTTGTAGCAAGAAAAATCCTTGAGTTGGTGATACGCCTCCGCAAGGTACATTTTAGATGGCCATATCACAATCTTCCCCTCCTTGTCAGCAGGTTTAAACACTACGACCTTAAGTCCTTTCAACCTCCTAAGACCCAAAGATTCAGCCCTAGAGAGGTTATTGTAATGGATTAATGAGGAGATCCTGTCAAAGTCATGTGAAACCAGCCTGATGAAAATCTCCACATTAGGACATAGTGACAAGGGCGGGAACTTTGCCAACCTGGGGCGGAGTGATGGCGGTAACCTACCCAAGGTGGGATTAGAATGTTCGATTGCCAACTCTTCTAGTTTACGTAGGGCGAGTTGCTCTTCTGGTAGAGGAAAGGCCTGCTGTATCTCCTCACTGTGGTGCCATTTTTTAAAAATCAGAGATCGGGCAAACATATGGAGGTCTTTAAGAGCCACAAATGGATCAAACCGCATACTAGGAGGGAAAGTAAAACCTTTAGAAAGCACCGAGATCTCATCAGTGCTCAAAATATGTTCAGACAAATTTATTACCTTAAGAGTATCTCTCTGATGGGAAAGTGGTTGACCACGTTTGTTAGATTTAGATTTCTGATCCCATTTTCTTTTGCCTGAATTGCCAAAACGAGTCTGCATGGACCGTTAAGAAGTATCAGAGGTCTCTCCAGATGAAGATACAGAGGAAAGAGAGGGAGATCTCTGGCTCCTATTTGTCAATACTGGTCTCTTCCACCTGTTGGCGGTTTTCCGTTGGAAATCTGTACTATCACGTAGTAGTTTTTTTGCATGGGTAGCTTTAATTTGGGTTTTCCAATCCACAAAGGTTTTGTCTATACTACTATTAAAAGCTGTAATCACATCCATAGTGGCCACCTTCTTGAACTCAAGAAATAGACCGTCAATTTCAGATTCCAAGGACAGAACAGATTTTTTATTCAAATCAACAAGAAGTTCCATAAATTGAAAAGAGGCCTTTGTGCATATCTCCTCCCATTTAGTCATAAATGACTCATCAGTAACTGGAAGCGAAGGGAAAACCTGGATACGTTACCCACGTGGAATTAAATTTTTCCTGAGGTAGTTTTCCAAAAATGCCCTATTCCTATTTGGTGCGTTTATGTAGAAGTCTTTTGATTTGAGATTGTAATACATTAGTGTCCCCATGATCACCTACTGCCGTGCTGGCAGAACCACTGTCAAAAACCTGTGCAACTTGTACTTGCAGGCCGCATCCCTAGTTTTATAATCCATGGGCCAAGAGAATCTGTGAAAAATACACAGTAAGATAATAGAGCCTATACATACAAGGCCAATATCCACATAAGAAACAATTAATGTGGAAGAAGTCAGGATGAGATTCAGTGCCAAGATAGACAGAACTCAAATAGAGAGCACGCACCACCACAAATCAATATGTAAAAGTATACAGCTTTATTGAGATTAAATACATAAAAGTACAAGGGATATGGCAGGGGTTTAGCCAAAACATAGGTGGGACTACACAAAGGGACCAGGCACCAGCAGGTGTATATAGATATTAAGGGTTAATTAGAGTTGCTCCATAGTGTGCCAATAACCAGCATAAGTATAAGGACCAAAATACAAGTGCACACCTTAGAACAGACAAAAATCGGAAGGGCTGTGTACCACATCTGAAATAGCAAGACGAGTACAAAACCTAATTAGAGGATCATAGTGTTTACCTGCTAATGTCTGGAGCCCTGTGCGACCCACCGTCCCCAACGTGCGTTTCGGCACTCAAGCCTTCTTCCGGGGGAGTGGCTTCCAAATATGAGGGGCTGTGTTAAAAAGGCCAGTCAGCCAATCATAATGTACCATAGTGCACTGCTTAGAAGCGGCGCATGAAGCGTCGGCATCCCCGAGGGTCGGCGTTACCGAGGGCGTCAGAGACAGGGTGGTTCGAGTCTGAGGCCCCGCCCACGTATATACATCAGCGTGGACCCAGAACCCGGAGAGCGCCCAGCTCATAGAGACACCGTCAGTGGCGCCTGACGAACAGGGGCCGGCCCACATGCGCACAAGCAGGAGGGGAGGACACATATTAATAACAGGTCCGTGAAAGGTGCAACAATTTGTAATATAAGAGGATATGCCAATACTGAGCCGCTGCTGCCGTATGTGTCCCCATTACTGCACCTGCTGTGTGGTACAAAAGCAGAGCTCCTCTTACTGCCCCACAGTGCCATGACTGTGCCCCTTACATTGTAATAATGCCTCCTTTGCGCTCTCTAGATGGTATAATTGCCCACTAGAAAATATTAATTTCCTGTGCATGTGCCCTCCAAATTTTGTCCCTAGAAAGTAATAATACTCCATGTGCATCTTTGATGGTCACAATACTGAGAGCCGCCACAAAAATAATATTTAAGTGCCAACTTAACATTTAATAATGTACCCTGAGTTCCCCATGTTTAATTCCTCTATATACAGTATGCTGGACCCACAGCTCCCCTCTACACTCCATGATGATCTGACAGCTCCCCTATACACAGTATGGTAGGCCCACAGCTCCCCTATACATAGTATGATGAGCCCATAGCTCGCCTCTCCATCGTGTGAAAATCCCACAGCTCCCCTATACACCAATGGATGATCCCACAGCTCCCTATATACAGTATGATAGCCCCCAGCTTCCCTATACACAGTATTATAGGCCCATAGCTCCGCTATACACAGTATGATGATCCCACAGCTCCACTATACACAGTATGGAAGGCCCACAGCTTCCCTATACACAGTATGATAGGCCCACAGACTCCCTTATATACAGTATAATGGGCCCATAGCTACCCTATGCATAGTATGATGGGCCCATAACTCCCCTATACACAGTATGGTAGGCCCACAGCTTCCCTATATACAGTATGATAGCCCACAGCTCCCTTATACATACAGTATGATGTCTGTTGTGAATTCTGTGGCTGAATTCACTCCTGTGGTCACAAGTGGTACTGCAGCTTCTGAGCTTCCTCCCTCAGGTGTTCTGGTGAGCTCGTTAACTGCTTCATTACTTAACTCCGCCTGATGCTGCTATCCTTGCTCCTTGTCAATGTTTCAGTGTTGGATCTGAGCTTCTCCTGATTGTTCCTGTGACCTGCTGCTCTGTATAGCTAAGTGCTTTTTGTTTTTTTGTTGCTTTTTTTCTGTCCAGCTTGTCTTTTGTTTTGCTGGAAGCTCTGAGACGCAAAGTGTGTACCGCCGTGCCGTTAGTTCGGCACGGTGGGTTTTTTTTGCCCCCTTTGCGTGGTTTTGCTTTAGGGTTTTTTGTAGACTGCAAAGTTCGCTTTACTGTCCTCGCTCTGTCCTAGAATATCGGGCCCCACTTTGCTGAATCTATTTCATCCCTACGTTTTGTCTTTTCATCTTACTCACAGTCATTATATGTGGGGGGCTGCCTTTTCCTTTGGGGAATTTCTCTGGGGCAAGTCAGGCCTATTTTTCTATCTTCAGGCTAGCTAGTTTCTTAGGCTGTGCCGAGTTGCCTAGGTAGTTGTTAGGCGCAATCCACAGCCGCTTTTAGTTGTGTTTAGGATAGGATCAGGTGTGCAGTCTACAGAGTTTCCACGTCTCAGAGCTCGTTCTTGTATTTTTGGGTATTTGTCAGATCACTGTGTGCGCTCTGATCGCTATGCACACTGTGTTTCTGGATTGCCTTCATAACACCTGTCATTAGCAAACATAACAGTACAAGGAGCCCAAACTAATGATTCTCAATAGAGGGAAAGAAAAAGTTCTGACATCATTTTTTTTTTTTCTGCTCTGTGTTCATTTTTTTTTTTTTTTCCCTAGACATTTGGGTGAATCTGGACACAGGTGTGGACATGGATATTCAGGGTCTGTGCTCTTCAATGGATAATCTCGTTATAAATGTACAAAAAATTCAAGATACTATTGATCAGAAATCTATGTTAGAACCAAGAATTCCTATTCCTGATTTGTTTTTTGGAGATAGAACTAAGTTTCTAAGTTTCAAAAATAATTGTAAGCTATTTCTGGCCTTGAAACCTCATTCTTCTGGTAATCCTATTCAACAGGTTTTGATTATTATTTCTTTTTTGCGCTGCGACCCTCAAGACTGGGCATTTTCTCTTGCGCCAGGAGACCCTGCATTGAGTAGTGTCGATGCGTTTTTCCTGGCGCTTGGATTGCTGTACGATGAGCCTAATTCAGTGGATCAGGCTGAGAAAAATTTGCTGGCTTTGTGCCAGGGTCAGGATGATATAGAAGTATATTGTCAGAAATTTAGGAAATGGTCAGTACTCACTCAGTGGAATGAATCTGCGCTGGCAGCTTTGTTCAGAAAGGGTCTCTCTGAGGCTCTTAAGGATGTCATGGTGGGATTTCCTATGCCTGCTGGTTTGAATGAGTCTTTGTCTTTGGCCATTCAGATCGGTCGACGCTTGCGCGAGCGTAAATCTGTGCACCATTTGGCGGTACTGCCTGAGGTTAAACCTGAGCCTATGCAGTGCGATAGGACTATGACTAGAGTTGAACGGCAGGAATACAGACGTCTGAATGGTCTGTGTTTCTGCTGTGGTGATTCCACTCATGCTATTTCTGATTGTCCTAAGCGCACTAAGCGGTCCGCTAGGTCTGCCGTCATTGGTACTGTACAGTCCAAATTCCTTCTGTCCATTACCTTGATATGCTCTTTGTCGTCGTTTTCTGTCATGGCGTTTGTGGATTCGGGCGCTGCCCTGAATCTGATGGATTTGGATTATGCTAAACGTTGTGGGTTTTTCTTGGAGCCTTTGCGGTGTCCGATTCCATTGAGAGGAATTGATGCTACACCTTTGGCCAAGAATAAACCTCAATACTGGGCCCAGCTGACCATGTGCATGGCTCCTGCACATGAGGAAGTTATTTGCTTTCTGGTATTGCATAATCTGCATGATGTGGTCGTGTTGGGGTTGCCATGGCTACAAACCCATAATCCAGTATTGGATTGGAATTCCATGTCGGTATCCAGCTGGGGTTGTCAGGGGGTACATGGTGATGTTCCATTTTTGTCGATTTCGTCATCCACCCCTTCTGAGGTCCCAGAGTTCTTGTCTGATTATCAGGATGTATTTGAAGAGCCCAAGTCCGATGCTCTACCTCCGCATAGGGATTGTGATTGTGCTATCAATTTGATTCCTGGTAGTAAATTCCCTAAAGGTCGATTATTTAATTTATCCGTGCCCGCACACGCCGCTATGGGCAGTTATGTGAAGGAATCCCTGGAGAAGGGACATATTCGCCCATCGTCATCACCACTGGGAGCAGGGTTCTTCTTTGTAGCCAAGAAGGATGGTTCGCTGAGACCGTGTATTGATTACCGCCTTCTTAATAAGATCACTGTTAAATTTCAGTATCCCTTGCCATTGTTATCTGACTTGTTTGCTCGGATTAAGGGGGCTAGTTGGTTCACTAAGATAGATCTTCGTGGTGCGTATAATCTGGTGAGAATCAGGCAAGGAGATGAATGGAAAACTGCATTCAATACGCCCGAGGGTCATTTTGAGTATCTAGTGATGCCGTTCGGACTTGCCAATGCTCCATCTGTGTTTCAGTCTTTTATGCATGACATCTTCCGTGAGTATCTGGATAAATTCCTGATTGTTTACTTGGATGACATTTTGATCTTCTCAGATGATTGGGAGTCTCATGTGAAGCAGGTCAGAATGGTTTTTCAGGTCCTGCGTGCTAACTCTTTGTTTGTGAAGGGATCAAAGTGTCTCTTCGGTGTGCAGAAAGTTTCATTTTTGGGGTTCATCTTTACCCCTTCTACTATCGAGATGGATCCAGTTAAGGTCCAAGCCATCCAGGATTGGATTCAGCCGACATCTCTGAAAAGTCTGCAAAAGTTCCTGGGCTTTGCTAATTTTTATCGTCGCTTCATCTGTAATTTTTCTAGCATTGCCAAACCATTGACCGATTTGACCAAGAAGGGTGCTGATTTGGTTAATTGGCTTTTCAGGAGTTGAAGCGTCGTTTTTGTTCTGCCCCTGTGTTGTGTCAGCCAGATGTTTCTCTTCCGTTCCAGGTCGAGGTTGATGCTTCTGAGATTGGAGCAGGGGCGGTTTTGTCACAGAGAGGTTCTGATTGCTCAGTGATGAAACCATGTGCTTTCTTTTCCAGGAAGTTTTCGCCCGCTGAGCGTAATTATGATGTGGGCAATCGAGAGTTGCTGGCCATGAAGTGGGCATTCGAGGAGTGGCGTCATTGGCTTGAAGGAGCTAAGCATCGCGTGGTGGTATTGACTGATCATAAGAACTTGACTTATCTCGAGTCTGCCAAGCGCTTGAATCCTAGACAGGCCCGTTGGTCGTTATTTTTTGCCCGCTTCGACTTTGTGATTTCGTACCTTCCGGGCTCTAAAAATGTGAAGGCGGATGCTCTGTTTAGGAGTTTTGTGCCCGACTCTCCGGGTTTATCTGAGCCAGCGGGTATCCTCAAGGAAGGAGTCATTGTGTCTGCCATCTCCCCTGATTTGCGGCGGGTGTTGCAAAAATTTCAGGCGAATAAACCTGATCGTTGTCCAGCAGAGAAACTGTTCGTCCCTGATAGGTGGACTAATAAACTTATCTCTGAACTTCATTGTTCGGTGTTGGCTGGTCATCCTGGAATCTTTGGTACCAGAGAGTTAGTGGCTAGATCCTTCTGGTGGCCATCTCTGTCACGGGATGTACGTACTTTTGTGCAGTCCTGTGGGATTTGTGCTAGGGCTAAGCCCTGCTGTTCTCGTGCCAGTGGGTTGCTTTTGCCCTTGCCGGTCCCAAAGAGGCCTTGGACACATATTTCGATGGATTTCATTTCTGACCTTCCCGTTTCTCAAAAGATGTCAGTCATTTGGGTGGTCTGTGATCGCTTTTCTAAAATGGTCCATCTGGTGCCCTTGGCTAAATTGCCTTCCTCCTCTGATTTGGTACCTTTGTTCTTTCAGCATGTGGTTCGGTTGCATGGCATTCCTGAGAATATTGTTTCTGACAGAGGTTCCCAGTTTGTTTCAAGGTTTTGGTGAGCCTTTTGTGGTAGGATGGGCATTGACCTATCCTTTTCCTCGTCTTTCCATCCTCAGACTAATGGCCAGACCGAACGAACCAATCAGACCTTGGAAACATATCTGAGATGTTTTGTTTCTGCAGACCAGGATGATTGGGTGTCCTTTTTGCCGTTGGCTGAGTTCGCCCTTAATAATCGGGCCAGCTCGGCTACCTTGGTTTCTCCATTTTTTTGCAATTCTGGGTTCCATCCTCGTTTCTCTTCAGGACAGGTTGAGTCTTCAGACTGTCCTGGTGTGGATTCTGTGGTGGATAGGTTGCAGCAGATCTGGACTCAGGTAGTGGACAATTTGATTTTGTCCCAGGAGAAAGCTCAACTTTTCGCTAATCGCAGACGCCGTGTGGGTCCCCGACTTCGTGTTGGGGATCTGGTTTGGTTATCTTCTCGTCATATTCCTATGAAGGTTTCCTCTCCTAAATTTAAACCTCGTTTTATTGGTCCGTATAGGATTTCTGAGGTTCTCAATCCTGTGTCTTTTCGTTTGACCCTCCCAGACTCCTTTTCCATACATAATGTATTCCATAGGTCGTTGTTGCGGAGATACGTGGCACCTATGGTTCCATCTGTTGAGCCTCCTGCCCCGGTTTTGGTGGAGGGGGAATTGGAGTATATTGTGGAGAAGATTTTGGATTCTCGTGTTTCTAGACGGAAACTCCAGTATCTGGTTAAATGGAAGGGTTATGCTCAGGAAGATAATTCCTGGGTTTTTGCCTCTGATGTTCATGCTTCCGATCTTGTTCGTGCCTTTCATGCGGCTCATCCTGGTCGGCCTGGGGGCTCTGGTGAGGGTTCGGTGACCCCTCCTCAAGGGGGGGTACTGTTGTGAATTCTGTGGCTGAATTCACTCCTGTGGTCACAAGTGGTACTGCAGCTTCTGAGCTTCCTCCCTCAGGTGTTCTGGTGAGCTCGTTAACTGCTTCATTACCGTATATACTCGAGTATAAGCCGAGATTTTCAGCCCAAATTTTTGGGCTGAAAGTGCCCCTCTCGGCTTATACTCGAGTCAA